>NC_082640.1:144947216-145572216 GCF_028023285.1 Balaenoptera ricei | reverse complement strand
AAATTAGTTTTTACAATTGATTTTTGCATGTTTATCTTGTATCCTGTGATCTTGCAGACTTGTTCTAGGGTTTCTTTGTAGATTCTTTGGGATTTTCTATGTTCACAATCATGTCATCTGCAAAGAGGGACAGTTTTATTTTCTTCCTTTACAATTTATATGTCTTATTTCTTTTTCTTGAGTTACTGCACTGGGTAGAACTTCCAGCAGCATATTCAGTAAGAGTAGTAAGGGCAGACATCCGGCTCTGCTCACTGTCTTAGGGGAAAGTATTCAGTCTTTCACCATTAACTATGTAGTACAGGGTGTAGGATTTTTTTGTGGGTGCACATTACCAAGTTGAAGAAGTTCCCCTCTCTTCCTAATTTTCAGTTTGTAACATGAATGGGTACTGACTTTGTCAAATGCTTTTTCTGCATCAATTGATATGATCATGACTTGTTTTTTCATCTGTTAATATGGTGGATCACATTTATTGATTTTTAAATATTGAATTAGCCTTGCATCTCTAGAATAAACCCTACTTATTAGAGGTGTGTAATTCTTTTTATATATTACTGAATTATATTTGTTATTATTTTGTTAAGGATTTTTATGTCTATTTTATGAAGATATTTTTCTGTAGTTTTCTTGTATGTATCTTTGTCTGGTTTTGATATCAGGATAATTGTAAATTCATGAGTAAGTTGTTAGATTTATGTATATAGAGTTGTTCATAGTTCTGTTATCCTTTTTTCTGATATCTGCAGGGTCTATGGTACTATACCTTGTTTTATTCCTGATAATGATAATATGTGACTTTTTTTCTTTGTTAGTCTTGCTAGAGGTTTGTCTGTTATAGTCTTTTCAAAGAACCAGCTCTTTATTTCACTGATTTTTGTCTGTTGCTTTTCTGTTTTCATTTTTGTTGATTTCTGTTATTATTTCCTTCCTTCTACATGCTTTGTGGGTTTATTTTGCTCTTTTTCTAGGTTCTTGAGGTAAAAAGAAAAAAAAATAGATTGTTGATTTGAGGCATTTCCTCTTTAATGTATGCATTTAGTACTATAAAATTTTCCTCTTGGCACTTGATTTAGCTGTGTCACACAAATTTTAATATGCTGTATTTTCAGTTTCATTCAGTCCAGTGACTTTTTTAAAAAGTTCCTTGAGACTTCCTCTTTGATTCATGGATTATTTAGAAGTGTTATTTATTTTCCAGATGTTCAGAGATTTTCCTGTTATCTGCAACTATACTTGTCTTTTTCTCCTTTAAGTTCTCTCTACATATTTTACAGCTCTGTTGCTTGGGGCATACACATTTAGGAGTACTATGTCTTCTTGGTGGATTGACCCTTAATGTCCTTTTGTGTCTCTGGTAAATTCCTTTGCTGTGAAGTCTACTTAATCTGATATTAATATATCCACTATTTTCTTTGTATTAATGCTTGCATGATAAATCATTTTCCATCCTTTTGTATTCACTCTGTCTGTATCACTGTACTTGAAGTTAGTTTCTTATAGACAACATATACTTGGTCATTTCTTTAATGCACTCCGCCAATCTGTCTTTTAATTGATTCTTTAGACTACTTATATTTAATGTAATTGCTTATTAAGGCTTAAATGTGCTATTTTACTTTTTATTTTCTGTTTGTTCTGGTTTTGTTTCTCTCTTTTCTTGCCTTCCTGTGGATTATTTGAATATTTTTTGTAATTTATTTTGATTAATCTGTAATGTTTTTGAGTGTATCTCCTTATGTTCTTTTTTAGTGGTTGCTCTAGGTATTACATGACATATACGAAGCTTATCACAGTCTAATGGTGTCAGCATATTACCAGTTTCAGTGAAATGAGAAAGCCTTACCTCCCTTTACCTTCCCCATTTAAAATATACATTTAGAACCATGTTAGACAGTTTTATAATTTTTGCTTCAACTGTCAAATATAATTTAGGAAACTCAAGAAGAAAAGGAAAGGGTACTGTACCTATTCCTATTTTTATTACTATGTTGTTCCTCCTTGATGTTCCAAGTCTCCTTTTTTCATTTTCTTTCCGCTCAGAACTTTAATCCTTTTCAGGCAGGTCTGCTGGCACCAAATTCTTAGTTTTCCTTCATTTGAGAATATCTTAACTTCACTTTCATTCCTGAAGGATATTTTTGCTAGATACAGGTTTCTGGGTTGACTGATGAGAAATCTGCTATCATCCTAATTGTTTTTCCCCTATAGAAGATGTCACTTTTCTCTTGCAGCTTTCAAAATTTTTTGTCTTTAGTTTTTAAATGTTTGACTACGATGTATCTTGATGTGGATTTCTTTGTGTTTACGCTTTTTGGAATGCAATTCAGTTCTTGAATCTGTAAGCTTCTCTTCTTTTGCCACATTTGGGAAGTTTTCAGCCATTATTTTAGTACTTTAACAGCCCTGCCCTCTTTCTCTTCTTCCAGGACTCTAATAAAACAAATGTCAGTTCTTTTGTTACAGTCACACAGATTCCTGGTACTCTGTTCATTTTTTTAATTCTATTTTTCTGTTATTCATATTGGATAATTCTATTTTCTATTTTCCTCCTTCCTTCACAGATTCCTTTTTCTGTCCCCTCCGATCTGCTGTTGATTCTGTCTGTTGAGCTTCTTTTGGTTTTTTCTATTTTTCACTTCTTAAAATTTCCATTTGGTTCTTGATATCTTATATTTCTTTGCTGAGTTTTATATTTTTTAAATTTGTTTCAAACATTCTTAATTATTCATTGAAGCATTTTTTATAATAGCTATTTTAAAATCTTTGTCAGATAATTCTAACATCTCTCATCTCAGTGTTTGACATCTTTTTTTTTTTTTAAGATCTTAGTTCTTGGAATGAGTTTTTTTTGTTTCTGTTTTTTTGTAACCTGGACATTTTGCATCTTGTGTTATGAGACTCTAGATCTTGTTTAAACCTTCTCCTCTAGCTGACTGCTTTTGACACTGCTTCATGGGGGGGGGGCACCTTATTACTGCCAGGTGAGGGTAGAAGTCCAAGTTCCTCACTCTGTCACTAGAGAAGGTGGGTGGGGTGTGGGTGTGTGTGTCAGGGGGTGGGGGTGATGTTCCTCACTTCTGCTGGGTGAGCGTAGGAGTTACGGCTCTCTACTAGGCCTTCATTGGTGTCTCCCTGGCTGAGGACTGGAGTGCCTCATTACTACTCCCCATGTGGCCTCCACTGACACCATAGGAGGGCATGTGGCCTGACTACCATGGGGCAGTATGTAGGTCCTGAATCTCAACTAGGCCTCCTTTGATACCACCTGAGAGGGGAGGGAGAAAGATACTTCATCACTGACAACAGAGGTGGAAGTCTAGGCTCCCCATGCAGTTTCCACTGACACTTGGGGGAGGGGTCCTTATTAATGCCCAGCAAGAATTAAAGTCCCTGCTCCCTAATCACCCTTCTCTGACACTACTCTGGTGTGGGAGTTGGAGTGTCTCGTTACAACCTAGTAAGGGTGGAAATCTTATCTGGCTTATGCTGATGTGGGTGGGGATAAGAACCAAAGTTTTTTCTGTGTTGGCCTGGAGTACAGCAGTTATTGTTTAAAAGATTTCTGTTTTATAGGCTTCCCCTTTCCTAGCCTTTTGGCTAGAGAAGGCAGACTTTTGGCTGGGGGTAGGGAGGGGCTTTTTGACTACCCCAACTGGCATTTGCAGATTGCCAGCTTTTTCAGTTCCAAGTGTGTGATATATGAGACCCCAGACAAGGGAGAGAATTCACTACTGTGATGTTTCTCGGGTCCCAAGGGCCCTAACTAATATACTTTCTCCTCTCTACTTTTTAGTCTTATGTTTGTTTTATGTGTAATGTCCAGGGGTTTTAGTTGTACTTAGTGAGAAGAATAGGGAAAAGCACATCTACCCCATCTTCCCAGAAGCACAAATCCTAAACCTCACTGTATGATATACTTACAGGATTCTCTGCTTCTTGGCTGGTTAGTGATAAAATTTTATAGCAGCTATAAAGATGCATCTTACCTCAGAAGCATGGCTGGTTTCATAACTAGCACAGTACTTGGTACATTAAATAAATGTTTACTGAATGAATATCTACCCACATCTATCTAGCAAAATAGTAACTGCTGAGATCTCAAACTGTAAATAAGTTTGAAGTTGATATTAGAAAATAATGGAATAATTAGGTTTGTATTTCTATGCAGTTCTGTAGTTGGAGGGTGTGGAATCAGTGTTTCATGACTTAAGTGAGCAAAGAGTAACTATAATGGAAGTATCTTACCTGGGACTTATCAATGATGATAGTCACAGCAATACCTGAAAAATTGTGACCTTCGGTTAATTCCTGGTATTTTTCAGGTAGTTTATGTGGTTAAAATATATATATTATTTATAAAACTGGGAAGTAAAATAGGAATAAAGAGCATTCTTGGTAACTTTTTAGGTGTTTATGGAACACTAGTTGCCTGAATGTTGGGCTAATCTGAAACCTCTACTGCATTGTTCGTAGCAGATATCGAAGAATTTTAATAGAAAAGATAGTTTATAACTGTTACTACTAAACCAGAGATTCTCTGAAGTATAGACAGTCAGAATTTTGGAATGAGACTAGGATAGCAAATAGAAAAGAACTGGTGCTTTCCCTTGCATGTGGAAAAAATAACTTTTTAAAAATGGCAGTAATACTTGTGAACATACAGGATAAGGACAAAAGAGGAGGGAAGAATAAATGCAAAAGAGGTAAAGTTTTATACATGGTTGGGAATGCTGGAGTGGAATTACCATTGATAGTATTTGTTAATCAAAATGAAAATTTTCTTTCATGATAGTAGCATACACTCTGCCCTAAGCTTGAATTTCCTACTTAATCTCCATGCGAGCTTCATGAAAATTTCATGCTTTTCACAGCCACTTTAAATAATAATTGATGAACTAGTAAGAATGATATACACATCCAGTTTATGAGATTTCATCTGTTTTAGAACTAGCCAGGATAGAATAAGTAAATAACGTGATACATTCTTACATCAGAATTAACTGATCCTGGGTCCTCCATTTAGGATATGTGAAAATCCCAGTAATTCAGAAACACTCTTTGACTTCCTTATCTTCACTTCTCTGTTGCCCCCAAGTTAGATCAAAAGTGTCATATGTTCAGAAGTTTCTGGTAAGTCTCTGTGAGTACCCTTTTTGAACTGTAGAATGTACAACTCCTGTGACATCCTCTTAGAGTCTTTTAGAACTCTCTTTCATGAGTGTTGTTGATTAATAAGTGGATGGTGTTTGTTAATTAATAGAACCTTTGCATTTACATAGAGATAGTAAAAGGATCTTTAGTAGCACAGATCTAAGTTGTATTAGGAACCAGGGGGATAGTTAACTTAAGTACTTATAGGAAGACACCAGAGAGCTCTTTCCCATAAAACCCTACTACGCATGGGACTTTAATACGTAGCTTTGCAAGGTAACAGAGCAAACTGTCTTAAAACTGGAGATTTAGATAGGGCCTTTGGTTCTCATAGCTAGCATTAAGAAAAGCGAGTTCTAAACTGTAAGGTTCTTATTAATGACTTGGGAGATTGGGGGTGGGGCATATAATTACATAATCAGAAATTTATAAAATATAAACAATAATTTCAGGTAGACTTGTTTCAGTGCTATTTCAAAATCTATGCTTGTTTTGATTACCTTCAACTAGCCTAAAGACATTTGTATACAGACTGACAAACTTTTTACTTTTAAATCAGGTGACTAATAAACGTACCAAAAGAATATGGCTGCACAAATACCAGAATCTGATCAGATAAAACAGGTAAGGTATTATAATTAACGAAAAAGGATTTTGCAAAAAATTAAGGCACTACTGGATATAACCATGTCAGTAAGTGATCTCACAAAATAACTATTTATATTTCATTTCCACAGATGGATGTTAAATGATATGAAGCATATTCATTTTTCAGATAATTTGAAAGATAATCCAGGAAATAATAAATATTCAACTAGAAAATCTGACTATATTTTGTAGATCATATTATACCCATTTAAGGTAGCAAAAGAACCTTTGATTTCAAGTATTACAGGGTATTTTGCCTAAATACATCAGTATTTAAAACATCTTTGTTTTAAAAACCAAATATTAAAGAACCTTCTGATTTGTTTGTAGTTTAAGGAATTTCTTGGAACCTACAATAAACTTACAGAAACCTGCTTTTTGGACTGTGTTAAAGACTTCACAACAAGAGAAATAAAACCTGAAGAGGTATGAAAAGTGTTGCCCACTAAAAATTCTCTAAGCTCATCATAAACAATATAAATGGGATCCCCCTAAGCATTTTGCTTGTTCCTAGTTATTACAGGAATTTAGGCTACCTTTTATACGTTCCATTGCTCATAGGAACTTGAAGCAGCCAAAGACCCGTGGCACTGAGTTTAACGATGCCAAATTTAATATCACAGCCACACTGAACTACGGCAGACTTTTTCAGAGAAGATGCCTGGGACTTGCTGAATACATTGTTCCAAAGCAAAGATTCTTAATAATTAGCTTTCATTCAAGATGGCCAGGCTAGAGAAACTTGACATGGCTTTCCTATCTGACCTTGAGAACTCAGGTTAATTTTGGAAAAAGTAGAGCTTGAATTTGGTGGCTCATATTGCCTAATCCTATTAGAAGTCTTAACTTTTAATATCCTCTTCAAAACATTTATATATTGGCTAAAAGAGACATAAAATTCCTCCAGTGGAATATGTTGATAAATATTCATGCCAAGAACTTAACATATAACCAGCAATCAATAAGTGTTTGTTAAATAAATGACAAAGTTTGAGAGATGCTAAGTACAATAGTCTTATTAAAAAGTAAAAAGTTGAAAATTAAGAATGTTGAGAATGGAGTTTCTCATTAAAAAAGAACAAACCTGATACTGGGCCTACATTTTAACAATCAGAATAAGAGATGGGAATGTGGGATTTCAGTTAATATTGAAACATACCTGCAGAAAATCTAGTCCAGAAGGCAGGGACTTACTTACCATTGTTTTTATTACCTCCAAACTGGTAAGCATTCAGTATATATTAATTTTTGTAAATGGATGAAAGTATTAACAATTGAAAGCTATGATCACTTGCTACTCATTAATACCATTTAATTCTCAGATATATTCAAAGAAAAGAAAAGTACCCACTGGTTATATTCTTTTAGAATAGATGCAATTTCTTTTAATTAATACTTTTGTATTGCCTCTTGGATCTTTTTATTTCTAGACCACCTGTTCAGAGCATTGCTTACAGAAATATTTAAAAATGACTCAACGAATATCTATGAGATTTCAGGAATATCATATTCAGCAGAATGAAGCCCTGGCTGCCAAAGCAGGACTCCTTGGCCAACCACGATAGAGAAGTCCTAATGCATGGACTTTTGATGAAAGATTGCCAACACCTGTTGCACTGGAAATGAGGATTCACCTGACAGAATCCCATGAAAGCAGTAGCCACCATGTTAAACAATCTGTCATGACTGTTTGGCAAACAGAAATCACTGGGAAAACAAAATTGCTATTTACCAGAATAATCATCAAAATGGGTCTTATTGTTCAATGAAAATAATAAGATGCAACACTTGTTGAGGCCTTAAGATTCAGCAGCTTGGTCACTTGATTAGAGAAATAAACCATGGTTTCTTCAATTATGACTGTTAATTTTAAAGCAAAATATGTGTTCAATCATGTATAAGATAGAAAAAAAATTTTTATTACTAAAAGGAAAATAAATGGAAATATCACTGAGCAGTTTATACTATATAGTACCACAGCATTCTGACTGGATTGTGGATACATTGAAATGTTTTTCAATCAGGATCATCCTCCAAGTATTCCTGTTCATTCATGTCTGCCTCAAATTGCTGGTAAATACATAAAATAGTTACTTGCTAATCAATTTAATGCACAATCCTTTTCTTGCCTCCCTTCTTGTGTCAGGGTGGGCACCACACATTCTTATCCTAGCTACATTTTCATGTATCTTCAGGAAACATCCCATCTGAGACTAGCTTGTGAATGTTTAAGAATTGATTACTGTGCTTTAGTGGAGACTATATTGCTTTGTGTTTTATTCAAAAGCTGAGAATCCAACATGAATGATTCCAAGTCAGACCAACAATATACAGTGTACTCTCAGCTACTGCATGTGATCAATATAATAAAAAGTAAACCAAAGTTAAAGTAGTGTCTTAGAGCTAAATGAATCCTAAAACAAATCCAAGCACTGCAGGAAACTCTAGTTGATGCATAAGTACACCCAGCAGTTTGGTATCAAATGATATCCATTCATGAGCCAATTTAGTAATAGGTATCAGTCTGCTTATATTTACCAATATAAACTTGTACTCAAGAGAACACTAACTAGCCTATATATGTTTAAATTTACCAGTGATTTCTATGTTTTGTCATATTATTGGAAAGTACAAGTATTCTGCTTTGATAATTTACAGTTTTCTGTATTACATCTAATTTTTAAGCCATTAGGTCATTTAACTAGCAATACCATGTAACTTAGAGACCTCTGTTCACATTGCAGTCAGTAAATAATTGTGATGTCTTTGAAAGTACAAAGATAAACAGTGTTAACAATGTTTAAAGTTGAAATGTTGAAACATGTATAATACTCAAAATATACAATTCATTATAGTCAAAGGAACATGAAAGAATAAGCTTGTTTCATCTTAAGACAAGAAAAGCAAACAAAAATTCAGAGATCTTACTCATTTAAAACTTTGGGCCATTCACACACATATCAATACTTTGCTGTTTCTATGTAATCAAGCCCAACATGGTTATTTACAGTGTTCATTTCACAAAGATAATTAAGTATGTGCTTACCTGGCAAATAAGGGGAATTTTGCGCAACAGCATCTCAAATACCTTGGGAGGAAGTGTGTGTTTGAAAACTTTCAGAAGTTCCTGTGGTTGCCCACACACCAAAAGGGCATTGCTGAGATGTTCGACCCCCATTCGATGCTCCCCTGAAACAGATTTATAAGTTTAGAGCAGAATTTTAAAGCTCTTCAAAATATACATTCTACAAATTACCAAGAAAGCACCAAGCACTGAAACTAAAAAAGCACATCAAACTAAAGACTATTTAGGGGACTTCCCTTGTGGTCCAATGGTTAAGAATCCGCCTTCTAATGCAGGGGACATGGGTTCAGTCCCTGGTCGGGGAACTAAAATCTCATGCTGTGGGGCAACTAAACCCACGTGCTCTGGAGCCCACGCACCGCAACTGCTGAGCCCACGTGCTCTGGAGCCTGTGCACCAGAACTAGAAAGAAGCCCACCCGCCGCGACGAAGAGCCCGCATGCCGCAACGAAAGATCCCGCATGCCGCAACAAATGATCCCACATGCCGCAACTGAGACCCGATGCAACCAAACAAATAAATATTTAAAAAAAAATAAAGATTATTTAAACAAGTCGCAAAAAGAGTAAAGAGTGTAAAGGGGAAAATGTTGAGCTGCCAATTAAATAACTTTCTGACCCAAATTACTATTTAAAAGTGCACTCTTGAATTGGAAGTGTTCATGTTCTGCTATTTGGGTATGCAAGAGGGAGGTACTGAGTTTTTTAAAAAGGCTGGGGTCTGCTGTTACTGATACAAGTTATCTTTAACTCTACATATGTGATCGATGAAGTATTACAGGTGAAACATCTTGATGTTCTAGCTAAATGAGACTTTTAAAACATAGATTGTATTATCAAAGAGCTGAAACAAGACTTAGTGTAACATGGATTACATATCCAGGGGAAGAGAAGAGATTTATGAACTTTGATTTCTAGGTGGTTTTAATTTTAAAATGAGTTTTAGGATGATTGGCTGTAAAGTAACTAAGAATGAAAATTTGTGAAGAGTGGAAATTAATGATAGAGTCTCTCTTTAAGTTAAAACATGTAATCACTTAGTCTCACTACCTCGTTTTAGGAAACAGGCAAAGATCAGTGAAATAATTTAAGGTTTCAAAGCTAATTAATGCCAGAATTAGTAACAGAACCTAACTTTCTGAACCTTGAGACTATAGTGTGCTGCCTGTCTTCAGGTGTTATGTAATAACAGAAGTTGACATTTTGACATATTTAATATAACTAAGTAGGAAATAAACACTTTGTATCAAACCTTTTAAAGAAAGAATAAGATATAATAGTGCCTCGCAAGTTGATGGAGCTAATGTAACCTAAAAACAATAATCAGTTTGGTTAATTAGATCAACCAACCAATAAATGCAATCAAATCAGCTAATCAGAAATTTCTCTTAAAACTTTTGGCTCTATCGTCCCTCTGGTTATATAGACATAAACACAACTGAGATGGCTACAGAACTACCTGGCAGCAAAGTAGGAAAAACTGGGGGTGGTGGCAGAAGGGAGTGCAGAAAACTGAGATTACAGAAAACTGGGTGAAAAATTATTGCATTAGAACACTGGTTCTCAACCAGTGTACTGTAATAACCTAGGGAGGTTTAAAGAATACTGACGCCTATACATCTGGAGAAAACTATAATTCTAAAAGATACATGCACCCCAATGTTCACTGAAGCACTGTTTACAATAGCCAAGACATGGAAGCAACCTAAATGTCCGTCAACAGAGGAATGGATAAAGAAGATGTGGTGCATTGGAATATTATCAGCCATAAAAAAGAATGAAATAGGGCTTCCCTGGTGGCGCAGTGGTTGGGAATCCGCCTGCCAATGCAGGGGACACGGGTTCGTGCCCCGGTCCGGGAAGATCCCACATGCCGCGGAGCGGCTAGGCCTGTGAGCCACAAGTACTGAGCCTGCGCGTCTGTAGCCTGTGCTCCGCGGGAC
Organism: Balaenoptera ricei; assembly: GCF_028023285.1. Lineage (NCBI taxonomy): Eukaryota > Metazoa > Chordata > Mammalia > Artiodactyla > Balaenopteridae > Balaenoptera > Balaenoptera ricei. The sequence goes on along the minus strand of NC_082640.1, from coordinate 145,561,387 downwards.
GGTGAGAGGCCCGCGCACCGCGATGAAGAGTGGTCCCCGCTCGCCGCAACTGGAGAAAGCCCTTGCACAGAAACTAAGACCCAACACATCCAAAAATAAATAAATAAATAAATTTATTTAAAAAAAAAAAAAAGAATGAAATAATGCCATTTGCAGCAACATGGATGGACTTAGAAATTATCGAATGAAATAATGCCATTTGCAGCAACATGGATGGACTTAGAAATTATCATACTAAGTGAAGTAAGTCAAAGATAAGTATCATATGATATCACTAATATATGGAATCTAAAAAAAATGACAGAAATGAACTTACTTACAAAACAGAAATAGACTCAGAGAAGACAAACTTATGGTAACCAAAGGGGAGAGGGGGATGGATAAATTAGGAGTTTGGGATTAACATATACACACTACTAAATACAAAATAGATAACCAACAAGGACCCACTGTATAGCACAGGGAACTATAATCAATATCTTGTAATAATCTATAAGGGAAAAGAATCTGAAAAAGAACAGATATAGATAAATATATGTATAACTGAATCACTTTGCTGTACACCTGAAAGTAACACAACATTGTAAACCAACTATACTTCAATAAAAAAAAAGAAAAAAGAAAAAAAAATTCTGATGCCTGGGTCCCACCCCAGAGATTCTTATGTAATTGGTTTTGGGTTTGGTGGGGGATTTAAAGAATAAGCAACCAAGATGAGAATTTCAGAAGTAAAATATAGTAGAAGTATATAACCCTAAAAGTGCTAATTTAGGGGCTCATAGAAATAATGTTAATCACCTTTGAGAGAGAAAAATTTAAAAACTCAAGTTTGCAATTTTTGTTTTCATCATCTCAATATTTGTAACATTCACCTCTAAATCTAAACTATTACATGATAGCTCTTAAACATAAAGTAAAAATAAAATGTAATAAAATAATTGTTTTATAACTCATAATTTTCCTCTCCATATTTATACTATCCCAGCTCAAAAAATGTTAAAGCTGAAAGGTTCTTTGTATTTTAATTGCCCCTATATCCAGGGAGTATCCTTAAGTAGTTAAAATTTTTTTAAGTTTTGATTCATACAACATTTAGTCATTTGGAAAACTCACTTACTTAGAATTTTATCTGACAGTAAATAAGGTGTTCTTGTATTTGGCTTTGCTTCTCCATCTGCCCACTTCCAAGACTGCAACCAAAACTAACACTAACTATAACATCGTGGAGCTGGAACAGTGTAATAAAGTGGAAATGCTGGGACAGTTTCTCTTAAACTGAAGCAAGTTGGTTAACACGTCTAGTTAGTTAAGTTATCTGACATACAAATACCAATGCATAAATATTTCTCAAATGTAAATTATCATAAATAACTGCTTACAAAAGAATGTTTACATTCTTACCTCTGGATAACCAAAGTTCTCCCATTCGTACCTCTTGCAGAAAAAGTTGTTGTAATTTTTCATTCTTTGCTGGATCCCACAACTAAAAGAGTAACAGAATATTTAACAGTAATAAATGTAAGGTATATGGTTACTCATCAAAATTATTTAACTTTTTATTTATTTATTTATTTATTTATTTATTTATTTTGTTGCACTGGGTGTTACTTGTGGCAGGCGGGCTCCTTAGTTGTGGCATGCGAACTCTTAGTTGCGGCATGCATGTGGGATCTAGTTCCCCGATCAGGGATCGAACCCGGGCCTCCTGCATTGGGAACACAGAGTCTTACCCCACCAGGGACCACCAGGGAAGTCCCTTAACTTTTATTTTAAAAGCACATCTTGAATCTAGTCTCTAAATCCAAACATGACAAATACAGTTGTTCTTTATATTTAAGACAATTTCTTAAAATGGAGTTATAATTTCAGGCGACAAAAAAAAAAGAATACACAGCAGGCGATGGCGGTGACTTGTCATCGTGCACATTTGATGGCCTTCCTAGATGGTGCCTTGTTAAACCAGCACATCCAGCGTCTGCCAGGCTGCAGCCTGGCCAGTTTTATTCTTCAGCTTCTCTAATCCCTTGACACCTGGAACCCTGATTACCATTTTATATCAGCTCTTGTACTTTTCAATATACTTTCATGAGTTATATTGCCATTTAGATCTAACAACTCTGAGAAATAAAGTCAGAAGACTAGGGTAATTTCTTAAATTTAGCCCATGTTATAATTTAAAAAAAAAAAAAAAGTTGAAGCTCCCTCCTAAAACAAACAAATGAAAAAAAATGGCATATTCAAGTTTGGTTGAGATGTTTGTAATAACTTCATCCATATTTTACCCAGTTTGCTAAGTACACATAGGAGAAATCACACTGTAATCAACTATAACAAAGGTAGTTTTCTTTGTATGTTGCAAACCTATTTTCTTGCCTAGGGTATTAACCGTGCTTGTTGATTTAGCAAAGGGCATGGCGGGGGCTGGCCGGGCAGCTGGTGATACTCAGAAGGATGCTGTGGTTTGCTGCAGGCTGGTTCACGAAGGTGACGAGGTTCACAGGATGGCATCATCACTGGTACCATGCCAAGGGCTGGCCTTTAAAGCTAAAGTGGGCAATCTCTAGCCCAAAGTATCAACTCCACCGCCAGTCACTTCAGCTTCAGTCTTTTCTATCCAGAGAGTTTTTCTGTTTATTTTCCCCAAGAATTCTCTTTTTTAAATGGCATAAACCTGCAGATGAGATCATATGTTAAGCTTTTATCAGCAAACATGCTGATGATCAGTAACAACCACAGGTTTCATTCAACAGATACTTAGTGAGCCAAGAGCAGGACCCTCTAAGGAGAGCTGGAAGGGGAAGGAGAGCAAGACTCCTGTGCCCATCCCCATGGAGCCCAGAGTCTAACCAAGAGAAAAGACAAGTATGCTTGAGATCAATAACACATTAACAACAAAGTCCAATGTCTCTGGGGCTCATAGTACATTCCATCTGGTTGGAAGATCAGGGTAAGTTTCTCAGAAAAGATAGCATTTGAGATGTGCAGAAGCTCAGTGAAAGTCTGATGAAGAAAGTACAAGTGACGCCAAACTGCAGGGAAAAATATCAAGTGAGCTTATGTAGCTGGATTATGATAGGGTGCATGGAGCAACAATAATAATTACCAATTACTGAAGGCCAGCTATGGACTGAAAACTTTCCATGTATTATTTCTAATCCTTAGGAAAATAAGGCTGTCAATACAGAAGGCACCCATGGTGCGAAGTCCTTGGTGCCAAGCTGAGAGGGTTCGTCTTTCATCTGCAGAGTAGGGAGCTACTGCAAAGTGTTACATATACACAGCTGCGGTTTAGAAGGAATTTACTCTGAGAGCATAAGAAAAGAGGCAGTGAGACAGTTAAGAAATTATTACAGTATCCTGGGTAAAAGGTGATAAAAGCCTGAGGTAGTATAGGAGCAATGGAAATAGAAAGGGAATAGGGTATGAGACAACAGAAAAATAAGGGGATTGTGGAAGATGAGGTTGATATTTAAGCAAGATGAGCTGGGTCACAGCAGGGAGCCTAGGGCTATCAGAAGCATCACAAGGAAACAGAGGAGGAGGAACAGTGGCAAGGGACGAGATGATGAATATACTTCTGAACACACAAAGCTGAGATGCCAACAGAGCATCTAGGCTAGAGTCTGGCAGGCAGGCAAAATTTGGGGCCCCAGGTCTAGAGCAGTACACCTGAGATCACTTATGGAGAAGGGAAGGAGCTTCCAGGGAGATGAGGGATTATGCAGAATCTGAGAGCAGCGTTTCACAAAGGGTGGGCTGAAGGAGCTATTAAAACTGCAGTTTTCTTGGGCTCCACCCAGGCCTAGCAAATCAGTCTCTCTAAGTAGAGCCCAGGAATGTGCATTTTTAATGAGCTCCTCAGAAGAGTCTTATAAATTCTGAAGTCTGAGCATCACTGCCCCCATAACCACTGGGCTACCCCTGACCTCCTAAATCAGAAAGGCTGGTGCTTGGGTCAAATAATCTACATTTTAACAAATGCCCCAGGTAACTCTAATGCAGATTGACCACAGACCATACTTTGGGAAACAAAAAGGGCCTGGTGTGAGAAGGAAGACAGATCCTGGAAGTAGGAAGAGACATCTCTCTGTGCCTTAGTTTATTCATCTATAAAACTAGAAGAACAGAGTGGTTATGAGGATTATATAAAAGAACATTTGAAAAATCCTGCTTCTGCCTCTTCTTCATTTGAAATAATCCAGATCTTCATCATTTCCCACCTAGACTGCCACTGATGTTTCTGCCTTTGACTTCCCTCCTCCACCCCATACTCCAAAAAAAAAAATTGCATCCATTCTCTGAAATAAAATCACCATCACTGGTTATCCGCCACGACAGAAAAATATCAAAACTTTTTGGTTTGGCATTCAAAGCCCTCCACAATAAGACACCAAACTACCACTCAGCTATCTCTTTGGCCACAACACTTTAAATATTGCAATTTCATAGTCTGTGCCTCTGCATGAGCTGTTTCTCTCTGCCTACAATAAACAATATTCAACAAATATTTGCTAGGCGCCTACAATGTACCGGACACTGTTCTAGGCACTGGAGAGACAATGGAGAGTAAAAACACAGAGAAGGTCTGCCCTCATGGAGCTGATTCTAATAAATAGAAAGCATTAATCAAATAATCACACAAACAAATGGTGTAACTTCAACCATGGATAAGGGCAGTGAAGGAGAGAGACATGGAGCTGACCCAGGCTCTGCCCCAGGGAAAGCATCTCTCTCATGCCCAGCCATGGATACTCCCTGTCCTGCTTTCTTAACTTTGTCAATTGTACCTTTTTCTCTAAGAGACTCCATCTTGAAACCTCAGAAATCTCTGACTCCTGCTCTCCATGACCCTTTCATCAGTCAGCAAGAACTATCTATTCTTTCTGCAAAATTTATCTCACATCTCTCATCACCGGTTGCCACTGACACCACCGCAGTTCAGGATTTTGATTACCTCTCACCTATACTACTGCAATAACTTTCTTCTCCTCCACTCTATCTAGCACACTCCTGCTTGATGTAACCTAAAAAGTTTTTTTCTTTCCTTCTTTTTTAAAAAATTCCTGAATTCAGAAATCTTCAGTAATTCCCCCATTGAATCTGAATTCCTTAACCTGGCCTTTAAAGCCTTCTCCTATGCGGCCCCTACTTAGCTCTCCAACCTCAGCTCCCACTATCCCCCACTGGGACTCCTTTGTCAAACTGATTTACTGAATAGGCCTGGCAGATCCCCCATTTTGCACCTTTATGTACATTCAGTTCCCTTCATCCTGAATGTTGTCTCCCCTGAAACCAGGACCCAAATTTAACACATCCTTCCACACTCATTTGATGCCACCTCTTTTCCAAAGTCTTCTGTGAAGAACTGCATGTTCCAAAAACAGCCACAGCAATATTCCCAGAGCCAGAGGCTATTTCCTCTCCCCTTGAAATTGAGTGGGCCTCAATGCGGTAGAAGTGGCACCACCTGGCACGCGCCCACATGTTCTCTCTCACAAATATATGTATAAATACATATATACAGTTGACCCTTGAACAATATGGGTTTTAACTGCCCAGGTCCACATATACGTGGATTTTTTTCAATAAATAGGCACTACAGTTGAATTGCTGTTGGTTGAATTCTCAGATTTGGAACCACCGATACGCAGGGCCAACTATAAAGTTATATTCAGATTTTTGACTGAGGGAAGGGTCGTTGCCCCAACCACTGTGTTGTTCAAGGGTCAACTGTGTGTATCAACACACACACACACACACACAAATATATCACACACTTGCTTGCCCAGTGGGACGCATCAACCATACTGTGAGGAGGAAGACCATGCCACATGGAGAGGATATGTGTAGGTGTTCTGTGCAATAGTCCCAGCTAAGTGGCCAGCCAGCATTAACTGCCCAACGTGTGAGGGAGTGAGCCTTCAGATGACCCAGCACCTAGCCCTGGGGTCAACCTGGCTGAAGCTGAGCGGAGCAGAAAGGTGTGATCCCCACCCAGCCCTACTCAAATTGCAGATTCAGGAGCAAAATAAGATAATGTTTTAAGCCACTAAGGTTAAAGGAGCAGTAGATCCGTAGAACACCTCCATGATAACCCTGCCCTGAAAGTGATCCTCTACCTCCTCTGTGCTCCTGTTACGTGGGGGGTAGTCTTCCCTCTCCATTGCTAACCTCTGCCACACCTAGAACAACGCCTCACACGTAGGAAGCGCTCAAATGGGCGTCGACCGACTGAATGAATGAAAATTCATAGAAGGACCTAAGAACCCTCTGTTTGGGAAATGATGTGTTAAGTTGGACCGATCGCTAAGATGATTGTGATTATCTTTAAAAACAACTCATCAAATTCCATTTTGGAGAAAAAGAGGATATGTTCTGTTTTTGAGCAAGAAGAAAGGCCCAGTAGGACAGGAGTGGGCGGTGCGGCACTGTCACCCGGCCGTGGCCCGGCGTGGGTTTCTAAGTGTCTGGTGCTGCTCAGGCAGGGCAAAGGCTCCTCTTTCTTCTTTTTTATAAACTAAACGGAGCGCCTTCTCCTACCACGTTTACTGTATAGCTGCCTTTTCACGACCCCAAATGGTTCTTCCTTCGTTCCTTTCCTTTCGCAGCGGACAATAAAAACTAAACGTAAGTTGAGCGGAAACGGGGTGAGGGCAGGCAGAGAGGCGCTGGGAAATGGCTGCTCAGGAAGCGGCCTGAGACCCTGAGGCCGAGCCGGCATCTGCATCGGCGGGAGGTTACTCACTGTAACGCCACCTCGGCGTCTCTAAAGCACTTCACCTGGGCGCCCCGTCCCTCAGCCTTTTGCTGCTGGGCTCTTCTTTCTGCAAACACAACGTGGCACGTGCTGGTCGGCGGCCGTCCCCACGCCGGCGTGCGGCCCCCGGGCCTTTCGGCGGCGGCGGCGGCGCCCGCGGCCCGGCCTCGCTCCGTGGGCCCAGTCAGCCCTTCCGCCACCGGCCCGGTCAGCGCGGCCACCGGCCCGGTCAGCGCGTCCGCGGCCCGCCCAGCCTGGCCCGCCGCGCCTCCGCCGCCGTCGCACTCACTTTCGCGCAGGCGGAGCTTGAACGCGGGGTCGCCACGCCGCTTCCGGTCGAAGTAGACGCAGTAGCCGAGGAAGGCGACCGCGCCACAGGCCGCCAGGCCCGACAGGAGGCCGAGGACTGTGCGGACGTAGGGCATTCGGCCGCGGGCGTCCCACGAGTCGAGCGTAGGGCGCGGGCCCGCCAGCGCGGGGAGCCCGGCCGGCCGGCAGGGGCCGTCGGCGCGGCGCCCCTCCCCGCCTCGGGGCTTCCTGTGCGCCGGGCCGCGGGCGTGAAGAGCTGAGCGTCGACGCCTAGCACCTCGGCCGGCGGATAGAGGAGGAAACCCAGGGTCCTAGAGGACGCGTGTGGGAGGCTCACAGCCACTGAGTAGCAGAGCTCTGTTCGAACCCAGGTCGGTCGCGCTCCAAATTACGAACCCCTTACCCAAACGCACCCCAGCCCCTCCGCCTACGACGCCCATTCAGGCAAATCACAGCATGTCGGGAATCTGGTTAGCTGAGGCTTAGGCCTCTGTTCCCTCAACTGCAAATTTGAGTCATAACTCTGGTCATCTCCTAGTTCACAGTACTGCCCACCGAGCACCTGGACACTTGTCCGTATTCCGCAACCTGGTATGCTTTGTCACCTGCAAGAACCCAGCAGTCCAAAGTCCCCAGCCACCTTAGCTCAATAGCAGGAGGTAGGAGGCATGTTGAAGTAATAATAATAGTAACAACAATAATAATTTAGCCTAGAAAAAAAACGTTAATTTGCTGGTCTGGGCCGGGCCTGACAGCCAAAGGTCCCAGAGCAAAATCAACTCCAAGAGGCCCGTGACACTTACTAAACTAGATGCTTTCTAATACTTGCCTTATTCAGCAGACATAGCAGAAAGGAAGTAAGACTTTATTCCAAATATCAGAGATTTGATTTTATACCAAGCCAAAGAGAAGGCATAAGCTAGGTAAGGACCTTCTTTTTTGTTTGATTGGTTATTCAGTTGCTACTTATGATTTCCTGATATTACTGCCATGTGCATAGCAAGGTGATCATCTCTGCTGTGACTTCCATTGGGGCTGAGAAGCAGCCCATGCTCTCACTATTCAAAAGTTAGTCGGGGGCTTCCCTGGTGGCGCAGTGGTTGAGAATCTGCCTGCTAATGCAGGGGACACGGGTTCGAGCCCTGGTCTGGGAAGATCCCACATGCCGCGGAGCAACTAGGCCCATGAGCCACAACTACTGAGCCTGTGCTCCGCAACAAGAGAGGCCGCGATAGTGAGAGGCCCGCGCACCGCGATGAAGAGTGGCCCCCGCTTGCCACAACTAGAGAAAGCCTTCGCACAGAAACGAAGACCCAACACAGCCAAAAATTAATTAATTAATTAATCAATTTTTTTTTAAAAAGTTAGTCGCTGTAAGTTACATGCATGTAATTGTTTTCTTGAGTACTGTGTGTTTCTTCCTATAACTCACTCTTCTATTTGGGAGCTTGGGCTATTGTCAAAACCTGATTATAAACGCAAACAGAAGATAGGGTAGCATCAGCATCCAGTGTTACTGGTGATCTGGGAGTGGTTTTAAGCTCAGAATCCTGGTGATGGGTTTAGTCCAGCTCCAAACGATCTTTTTCTAGGCTGACTGCTCTTGTCTTCTAATAAAACTACTCTACCTGTCCCCCACTTCCCATCCTTCACTTCCTCTGAGCTCATAGTTAATCCCTGTGGTACATGGAGAGGGGTGACGCCAGGGAAACTGTGGAGACTAGCAGGGTGTTCAGGGACAAAGTAAACAGTGACATGTAAAGGTAGGAGAACTATTAAGGCAAATAGAAATAAACAGCTCACTGAAGTTGAAATTGCCACGGAGACCATGCCATAAAGTAATTGAAAAATTTTCAAGCAAGTTTCTAAAGTAAGGGTAGATTTTTCTTCTCAAATATAGACACCACTCTTGCTAATTTGGTGATAAGAATTCCAGTAGGGACTTCCCTGGTGGCACAGTGGTTAAGAATCTGCCTGCCAATGCAGGGGACACGGGTTCAAGCCCTGGTCTGGGAAGATTCCCACATGCCATGGAGCAACTAAGCCCGTGCACCACAACTACTGAGCCTGCGCTCTAGAGCCATGAGCCACAACTGCTGAGCCCTCGTGCTGCAACTACTGAAGCCCATGTGCGCCTAGAGCCTGTGCTCTGCAACAAGAAAAGCCACCACGATGAGAAGCCTGCGCACCGCAAGGAAGAGTAGCCCCTGCTCACTGCAACTAGAGAGAAAGCCTGCATGCAGCAATGAAGACCCAACGCAGTCAAAAAAAAGAATTCCAGTAAAGCTTTTTCAAAATTGAGATAGCATTAATAATTGTTCTATGATGGATGATAGCTCTCTTTCTTTTAAACAGCGTTACTGAGGTTATAATTGGTATACAGTAAATTCCATATATTTAAGGTGCACAATTTGGGACTTCCCTGGTGGTCCAGTGGCTAAGACTCTGCACTCCCAATGCAGGGGGCCTGGGTTCGATCCCTGGTCCAGGAACTAGATCCCACATGCCACAACTAAGAGTTCACAAGCCACAACTAAAGATCCCACATGCCGCAACTGAAGATCCCGCGTGCTGCAACTAAGACCCAGCACAGCCAAATAAATAAATATTAAAAAAATAAAATGTACAATTTGATGCATTTTGACATATGTATACATCCATTCAACCATCACCAAAATCAAAATAATAATCATATCCATCATCCCCAAAAGTTTCCTTGGCCCCTTTTTTTAATCTGTTCTTCCGCTCATCCTTCCCTGCCTCCCCCACCATCCTCTGCTTTGTCACTATAGTTTGCATTTTCTAGATTATTATATACAGTTGATCCTTGAACAAAGTGGGGGTTAGGAGTGCCAATTCTCTGCGCAGTCAAAAATTGTATAACTTACAGTCTGCACTCTGTATGCGTAGTTTCATATCCTCAGATTCAACCAACCCCAGATTGTGTAGTACTGTAGCATTTACTATTGAGAAAAATATGTGTAAGTGGACCCAGGCAGTTCAAACCGATGTTTTTCCAGGATCGACTCTAAATGGAATCATACAATGTGTACTGTTTTATTGTCTGGCTTCTTTCAATCAGCATAATGATTATCCATGTTGTTTCATCAGTAGTTCATTTTTATTGGTAAATAGTTTTGATTTTATGGATATACTACAATTTGTTTAACTATTCATCTGTTGATGGACATTTGGATTATTTCCAGTTTTGGGCTATTACAAATAAAGCTGAGGGAGTTCCCTGGTTGTCTAGTGGTTAGGATTCTGGGCTTTCACTGCCGTGGCCCAGGTTTAATCTCTGGTCAGGGAACTGAAAAACTACAAGCTGTGCGGTGTGGCCAAAATTTAAAAAGAGAAGAAAAAAAAAAAGACTAGCACTTACAAAAATAAAGTTAAAAGGATTAAGAAAACAAGACAAAGCTGCTATAAGCAGTTGTATACAGGTCTTTATTAGATACATCTTTCCTGTTCTCTGAAGTAAATACCTAAAGGTGAAATGGCTGGATCATATGGTAGGAGTCTGTTTAATTTCTTAAGAAACTGCCAAACATTTTTCCAAAATGGCTACACCAGTATATGAGAGTTTCACTTCCTCCATATTGTTGCCAACAGTTGGTATGGTCAACCTTTTTAAATTTTAACATAATAGGCAGGTAGTGGATTCTCACTGTGGTTTTATCTTGTATTTCCCTAATGCCTAATGATATTGAACACTTTTTAAAAATAGACTTTATTTTTTTAGAGAAGTTTTAGATTCACAGGAAAATTGATTGAAAAGTACAGAGGGTTCCCATATACCCCCTGAAACCACACAAGCACAGACTCCTCCCTCCCACATTAGAATGGCACATTAGTTATAATCAATGAACCTACGTGCACATCATTATCACCCAAAGTCTATAGTTTACATTACGGTTCACCCTTGGTGTTGTACAAATGTATAATGATTTCGACAAAGGTATAATAACATGTATCCATCCTTATAGTATCATGCAGAATAGTTTCACTGCCCTAAAATCCTCTTCACTCCACCTGTTCATCCCTCTCTCTCCCCAACCCCTGGCAAGCATTAATTTTTTTTACTGTCTCCATAGTTTTGCCTTTTACAGAATGTCACATACTTAGAACCGTATAGTACTTAGCCTTTTCCATGTCTTTTCATGGCTTGATAGATCATTTCTGTTAGCGCTGAATGATACTCCATTGTCTGGATGTACCACAGTTCATTCATTCACCTACTAAAGGACTTGGAAGCTTCCAAGTTTTGGCAATTATGAATAAAGCTGCTATTAACATCTGGGCAGATTTTTGTGTGGACATGTTTTCAACCCATTTCAGTATATACTAAGGAGCAGGATTGCTGGATCATGTGTAGGAGTATGTTTAGCTTTGTAAGAAACTGCCAAACTGTCTTCCAAAGTGGCTGTACCATTTTGCATTCCCACCAGCAATGAATGAGAGTTCCTCTTGTTCCACATTCTTGTCAACACTTGGTATTGTCAGCGTTTTGAATTTTTGCATTCTAATTAGGTGTGTAGTGATATATCTCATTATTTTAATTTGTATTTCCATGATGACATATAATGTGGAGCATCTTTTCATGTGCTTATTTGCCATCTGTTTATTTTCGTCAATGATTGTGTCTGTTAAGGGCCTCAGCACATTTTCAAATCTGGTTGTTCGTTTTCTTATTGTTCAGTTTTAAGACTTCTTTATTTTGGATAAGTCTGCTATGACTTGAATGTTTGTGTCCACCCAAAATTCTTATGTTAAAATCCTAATCCCTAATGATGGTATTAGGAGGTGGGGCTTTTGGGAGGTGATTAGGTCATGAGGATGGTGCTCTCAAGATTGGGATTAGTGCCCTTATAAAAGAGGCCCCACAGAACAACCCATCCCTTTCTACTCCAGGAGGCCCTCACTGGACCATGCTGGCACCTTGATCTTAGAATCCCTAGCCTCTGGAACTATAGGAAATAAGTTATTTGTTTATAAGCCACCCAGTTTATATTTTTGTTATAGCAGTCCAAACAGACTAAGACATAGTCCTTTATCAAGTATGTCTTTTGCAAATATTTTCTCCAGTCTGTAGCTTGCCTTCTCATTCTCTTGATGAACACCATTTGTATGTGCTTCTTTGACATTCATGTATCTTCTTTGGAGAAGTGTGTGTTCAAATATTTAGTCTTTTTTTTTTTTTTTTTTAATTGCATTGTTTGCTCTTTACTGTTGAGTTTTTAGAGTTCTTTACATAGTCTGGATACAAGTCCCTTATCTGATAAATGCTTTGCAAATATTTTCTCCCAGTTTGTTTCTTGTCTTTTTATTCTTTTAACAATGTCTTTTCAAGAGCCAAAGTTTTAAAATGTAATGAAGTCCAATTTATCAAATTATTTCTTTATGGATTGTGCTTTTGGTGTTGTATCTGAGAAGTCTTTACCTAACCCAGTTATGCACAAGGTCACAAAGATTTTCTCCTGATTTCTTTTTTAAAGTGTTATGGTTTTAGGTTTTGTAATCTGTTCTGAGTTTTTGTATATGGTGTGAGGTATGGCTCCAAGTTCATCTTTTCTGCATATGGATGTCCAATTGTTCCAGCACCATTTCTTTAACAAGACCGTCCTTTCTTCATTATATTGTCTTTGCACCTTTATGAAAAATCAATTGTCCATACATGGGAGGCTTATTTCTGGACTCTCTGTTCTGTTCCATGAGTCCGGACTCTCTATTCTGTTCTATGGGTCTGGACTCCCTATTTTGTTCCAAAACAACATTTTGATTACTATAGCTTTATAATAATTATTGAAATCAGGTAGCATTAGGCCTCCAACTTAGTTCTTATTTGAGATGATTTGGCTATTCTAGGTCCTTTGCATTTCCACATGAATTTAGTAATTAGCTTATCAATTTCTACAAAAAAGCCTCCTGGCGTTTTGATTGGGATTAAATTTGAGAAGCAAAAAAATTCCTAACAGTATTAGGTTTTATGAACAAGGTACATGTCCTCATAGATTGTCTCTATTTTATCTCAGGAATTCTTTGTAGTTTTCAGTTTAGGTCTTTCCATCCTTTGTCAGATTCATTGTAACATGTTTTTATGCTATTGTAAATGATATTTTTAAAATTTCAATTTCTGATTATTTATTGCTAGTACATAGAAATACATTTGATTTTTATAATCTTGCATCCTACATTCTTGCTAAACTCACGAGTTTGAATGCCTCTGATTTCTTTTTTCTTGAATGCTTTAGAACCTCCAATACAGTGTTAAATCGAAGTAGTGAGAGTGGCTCTCCTTGTCTTACTCCTAATCTTGGGGAAAATAATTCAGTCTTTCATCATCAAGTATGATGTTAACTGTAGGTTTTTCATAGATGTCCTTCATCAGGTTGAGGAAGTTGCCTTCTATTCCCAGTTTGTTGAGCTTTTTTTTTCAGGAACGGATGTTGGGTTTTGTCAAATGCCTTTTCTGCATCTGATGGTTTTTCTTTTTTAATTTAATAAGCTGAATTATATTGATTTCTGAATATCAAACCAACCCTACATTCCTGAGATAAACCCTACTTGGCCCATGTTGTATTATCCGTTTAATATGTTTTTGGATTTTATTTGCTAAAATTTTGTTTAGAATTTTTGCATACATATTCATTAAGGATATTGGTCTTTAGTTTTCCTTCCTTGCAATGTCTGGTTTTGGTGTCAGAGTAAAGCTGGCCTCATAGAGTGAATTGACAGCATTCCTTCATCTTCAAATTTTTGGAAGAGTGTGATAAATTAGTATTATGTTTTCCTTAAATTAGTATTAGTACTATGTATTCCTTAAATGTTTGGTAGAATTCACAGTGAAGCTGGACCTTGAGTTTACTTTGTGGGAAGGTTTTTAAACATTAATTCCATTTGATAACAGATATAGGGTTAATCAGGTTATATATTTATTCTTGAGTAAAATTTAGGAAATCTGTGTCTTTCAATGAATTTTTCTATTTCATCTGAGTTGTTGAATTTATTAGCATAGAGATGTTCATAGTATTCCTTTATTATCCCTATAATAGCTATAGATACAATCTGCAGTGATGCCACCTTTCTCATTCCTGACATTGGTAATTTGTGTCTTCTCTATTTCCTTTCCTAATCAGCCTGGCTAGAGGCTTATCAATTTTAAAGATAGTTCTTTATTTTTGAAGTCTATTATTGGCAAATTGAGTCCATTGTGCTAAAATCCTACTCTACCAGAGCAGTACATGGTATGAAAGCACTCTACTGATCCAATGAATGAAAAGAAAAAAAACCCCACTGATTTCTGCATGTAAAGTCCTTTTAATATTATTACTCTCTTTTAGACATTAACCATTTCCTTATCTCTTATGTCAATTATTTAGGACTAGTAAGATATAACTCAGCAAAATTGCCAGAGGCCAGGTTAAATGCTTGAGGATGTGTTCCAAGAGAAGGCTAAAGGGAGGTGAGGCAGATGACTGGCACTGAGGAGAGAAGGAACCTTGAAACAATGAAGAAAACAGATGGAGGCTGAAGACACAGTGAATCAGAGAAAGTATAATAAAACTATAAGGGAGGAATCTTGGGATATTAAACTAGCAACTTAAACAGGATGAAACAGTATAAACTCTAGTAACAAGAAATGAAGGTCACATAAAATCTAATTCAAGAGTGACTACTCAAAGTCATTACAGTAAAATATTCAATTTAATAGCATCAGTGTTTCAAAAAGGTATTTGAGAAATGTTCAGAAATTAGAGGAAAAGGTTACATATATTAGCTTCAGTAAATTATGAAAAATAGGATTTCTATTTATACTCAACACTGAAAAATAATATACTGGGTCTATTTTACCTATGTTAGCAGGAAGATCTTAAGATTTCTGGTTAGATGAAGGAACCTCAAAAGGGTCATAACATATGTAGGTGGGAAAAAGCACAAATCTCTCCTTGCTTTCCCCAGGCTAAAAAAAACCCACTGACTTGATTAAACTTGAGTTTTGTACTAGCCAACCACAGTGACTTTGGGTTTGCATGTTCCCTATCCTTTTTTGTTTTAGAAGATTGTTTTCCTTTACATTCAATCTGCACACATTTAAAGTATACACTTTCATTAATTTTCACATATGTGTACACCCATGAAACCATCATCACAACAACCAAAATAATGAACACAACCGTCACCCCCAGATGTTTCCTTGGCCCCTGTGTAATCTCCCCCTCCCAGGCCACCCATGCCACAACCCCCACCAACTTTCCAAAAACCCAATGACTTGCTTTCTGTCGCTCTAATGTGTATTTTCTATAAGTTTATATAAATGCAGTCAAAGTGTGTACTCTTTTTTGACTGGCTTCTTTCACTCAGCATAATTGAGATTCATCGAATTTGTTGCCTGTATCATCTGTTCCTTTTTACTGCTGGGTTGTATTCCACTGTATGGATATGCAATAATTTATTAATCCATTCACCAGTGGATGGGCATTTGGGTTGTTTTAAGTATTTGTTATTAATAAAGTTGCTATATGTGGACATGCTTTCATTTCTCTTGGCTAAATATCTAGGAGTGGAATGGCTAGGTCATATGTTTAAATTTTTAACAAATTGCCAAAAATTTTCCAAAGTAGTTGTACCATTTTGTATTCTCACCAGCAGGGTAAGAGAGTTCTAGTTCTTCTGCATCCTCCCCAACACGTGGTATGGTTAAGGAGAACTTACAGGGTCTGGGATTCTGCTCAGTAGGATTTATAAGCAGTCGTTTATAACTTAGCTAACTGTTTGAACATGGGCAAATCACTTGACCTTTCGAAATATCACAACTATTAGAACTGCTAAAGAACAAAAACATCTGACAATATCCAGTGCTGACAAGGACGTAGTGCAGCTGGAACTCTTGTGTGCTGCTGGTGGGGATGCAAAATGGTACAGTCATACAAAAGTTACTCCTAGGTGTTTACCCGAGAAATGAATATCTACAGTGGCTCTATTCATAATTATTAAATGTCTTGTCATAGAGAAGTTTTTAATTTTAATGCAGTCAGATTTAGTTTAGGTTTTTATTTAAGAGTAGGTTTGGATAAGGATCAAAGAGAATTTCTGAGAGCAGTTAGCAACTGGTGGGAAAGGTGCCCCATCAAAGGCACACTACCAGTAAAATCTTGTGTTCACAACTATCTTGTTAAAGCTTAGCTATTACAGGGCCAATTGTGGAGATAATGACTGCATCACGGAAATGGTTAATTCTAGAAATCACTTACAGACTTCTCAGGACGATTCATCCTTGGAAACCAAGAGAAACTTCAGCAGTTTATTATCCTCCATCAGAGACCAAGGTTCTCTAGAGGATAACATGTACTGGAATATAACAGTAAAGGAATTAGTTGTGGGATTTGCCGATAAAATATAGGATGCCCAGTTAAATTTGAATTTCAGATAAATAACAATTTTTACATGAGACATACTTATACTGAAAAATTATGTTATTTGACTAAAATTCAAATTTAACTGGGTATCCTGTATTTTTATTTGCTAAATCTGGCAACCCTAAACTGGTGAGACTCTTGAATCAGATTGTCTTGTTTAATGTAACTTAGCCTTGAGAAGAAATCCAATTACCTGTGCAGAGTAATCATTTATTATATTTACATGGAAGTTCTTTAAGTTTTTCAAAAGTAGAACTTTTTAAAATGAATTTTGCATGGTATAGATTACAAAATGAAGATAGCTTCATAATTATGTTAACTACAAATTCCAGAATTATAAACAGTGCCCTTCTTATTCTGTTTAAAAAGATATAATGGGTCTCTATGAATAAAAAAGGTTTTGTTGTCCTTCTCAACATGGAAAACATCATTTGATTTTGTTAATAAATGTGAAGGACTAAAAAAATATTTATATGCTGAAAACACCAAGTACGTATTTGTTAGAAATTCCCTATTAGTGCCAACTCCATTTTAAGAGTCATTCAACCTTCACTGATGATGAATGCTATCACATACTGTAGTCTTCCTGTAATGGAACAAAAGTCTGTCTGTAACTGCATGACAGTAATGGAAGAGGGAAGGGAAGAAGAAACAAGGAGAGGAGGAAAAAGAACTCATCAGCTTAAGAATATTTTAAGTTGGGGATTAGACTGTTAAACAAGTTTTACATTTTTAAAATGATACTTTTAAATCACTTTATGAAAAGAACACCAAAGACAACTTCTAAATGTCTGACTTTGTGCATAAGGATCACTGGTAAAAATACAATGGCAATTCAAAAGTAATTTTTCTCAATTTAAGTAAACATAGTTTTTGACCATCTTACTATACATTAGATGCTGGACCAGGCACTCTGTGGGATACCCCTGTGACTGAGGAGTACTTAGGGAACTAAACATCTAGTAGGGTAGAAAGACACAGGCATAAGTAAATGCAATATATTCAATACAAGGTGAGTTGTCAAGTAAAATAATACAGATTGAAAATGCTATCAGAGCATAAAAGAGTGTGATATTCTGGGGGGTGGTAAGAAGTCAGCAAAAGCTTCCTGGAAAAGTGGCTCTTGAAATGGCTCTCGATAAGTAGGGATGAGAGTTGGGGGGGGGGGGGGGGGGGCGGGACAGAAGGAGCAACAGGCCGAGATGGGCAGGTATAAGATTTAGGCAAAGCCTGAATAACTCTGCTTTACCTGGCTCCTGCTTCTTCTGCCTCAGGTCTGTTCTCTCACCACCAATTTCTCCTCCTCAATGTGCCTGAGCATTTTACTCACCATATCTCTCCTCCCATTTGTCTAACCAATTTATAATCCCCACTGGGGCCCAGTTTTACTGTTGCTTTCTCTGCAAAGTCTTCGCAGACCATCTTTGCCTTCAAACTAGTTGGGCTCTGTATCGTTTTCTGGTGGCACACCATAACTTCATATGCTAATCACACCTGCAGTTAACATATACATATATACATTACCAAATGTAAAATAGCTAGTTAGTAGGAAGCAGCCGCATAGCACAGGGAGATCAGCTCGGTGCTTTGTGACCGCCTGGGGGGGTGGGATGGGGAGGGTGGGAGGGAGGGAGATGCGGGAGGGAGGAGATATGGGAACGTGTGTATATGTGTAGCTGATTCACTTTGTTATAAAGCAGAAACTAACACACCACTGTGAAGCAATTATACTTCAATAAAGATGTTTAAAAAAAAAAAAAAAAGGATTACATGGGGGCTTCCCTGGTGGCACAGTGGTTAAGAAACTGCCTGCCAACGCAGGGGACACGGGTTCGAGCCCTGGTGCGAGAAGATCCCACCTGCGGCAGAGCAACTAAGCCCGTGCGCCACAACTACTGAGCCTGCGCTCTAGAGCCTGTGAGCCACAACTACTGAGCCTGCGTGCCACAACTACTGAAGCCCGTGCGCCTAGAGCCCATGCTGCGCAACAAGAGAAACCACCACGAGAAGCCTATGCACGGCAACAAAGAGTAGCCCCTGCTTACCGCAACTAGAGAAAGCCCGCACGCAGCAATGAAGACCCAACGCAGCCAAAAATTAATTAATTAATTTAAAAAAAGAATTACATGGGATAATGGTTTAACATATAACTCTTTAGATTATGCAGTCCACAAACACAGGGACTTTTTTCTGTCATGTTCACTGTTAGGTCTCCTGAGCCTTAGCACAATGCCTGGCACATCGAAGATACCCAATAAATTTTTGATGATCAAAAAAATTCATAAATTTTTGATGCCTGAATTCTAAAATATGTGGTTGAATATAGCCTCAAATGCTTCCACAATGTTGATAGCTACGTTATACTACAGGGCGTATAAGAAAGGTATATAAGCAAATTAATAGCATGATGCATAAAGATTTCCAATTAAAAGCAATTTTGTAGAAGACATAGCATGTATGTGCTAAATACAAACATCTTTCTTAGTGAAGGGCAGGAAAACTAGAAATTTAACAAACAATAATAAAAGCACACATGGAATATTAAAATAGAAATCTCCATAATCTTCAAATAACTTGATTTTATAGATAGCACCTTCCATTTTATATATTAAAGAGTATATTTTTATTTTTTTAATCATATGCAAGAGCTATCTACTCAACATTTAGCTAATCTCAAAATATGGTCAATATTTGAATTTAATACCTAGTCAGTATTCTTACAAAATTCAATAATTTTCATAATCCTTTCCAGCCCCCCAAAACAAAAGGATTTTAAGTGTCCATATACTCATTCAATTAATATATAGTTTTACTCTCTGTAGCAAGATCCCAGTACATCATTACCAGATTTATATTGATTAGAAAGGACAATATTCAAGCTGATAAATCATTAAAATATCTAATGTATGAATCTAAAGTTGCCTCCTAGTTCCAACTGTATTTGAATGACGCACTTTTAAAATTTTTATAATTAAGTACTAGATATATTTAATTGTAGAGACATGAAGAATATATTGAATATGCTTTGTTTTATGAAGTCTGGTTTTCCAACTGTGAGTTATTGGCACTTAGGGGAAAAAAACAATCACTTAAATGAAAACTAAAAATATAAAGCCTATGTTTAAAACATGGCCTTTATTAATACTGCCCACTGAGCTCCATTTTTATTTTACATTGAAATACTTCTGCTTTGCAAAGAAAAGACAGAAAAGTGCATTTTACAAGAGTACTTTTTTGTTTTTAATTCTCTGCGAAAATGGAAGGAATCTGAATCACAAGTTCACAATGTGGTAAAATGAAATTAAGAAACAATGATTTCAGTAATGCTATGCCATCACTAGTGTTTGGCTCTGACTCTGTTCTTGTAAATCAGATCCTGATATACAGTCTAGAGCGTCTAGGTTATTACTCTACGCATATTAAACACAGGAAAGGAGGTTTAAAAAAAACCCCTTTCAATGTACAAACATGAATTTAAAAACTGATTTTAAAAAATCACCTTTTTACATAATGTATATGGCAAAACTGCTTTAAATACATGGTTTTGGAAGAATTATTTACAAAATGTATCAGTCTGTGAAACAATTCACAAACAAAGCATACATAATTGCTTTACTTAGTTGTTGCATCTCAACTTTGGGAGATATAAATTTATTCGGCAGTATAGCAAACATAAAAACTGTGACAAAATATCTTAAGGGCAACCAAAAATTTGATCCTCAAAACAGTTTAAATACTAGGACTGCCAAAGTTTCTAAACGAGGACGTACTTTAATGATCCAGATGCCCATTTATAGTTCTACACTGTTTGAAGGACTGAGACAGACTCCCTTCAGTACAGGCAAAGCCGCTGGATGCAACCTCCTGTAAAAGGGACAGCTGAGAGCTATTGTCATTCGAAGAGTGAATTAACCTAGAATTTTCTTTTTTTCAATTTTATTAATATTTTAAAAAATACATAAAAATACAACATCCAATGTCTGAATAAATATATTTAACAAGTTGCAAGATAATACCTTATTTTACACAAAATTTTCAGCTTTAGAAATCTTGTTAAATAACTTCATTGTTGTTATATATTTCATTTTTGTCTTTTTGTAACAAAATAAAAACTCTGAAATTACATAGAAAAAAGACAAAATATTTTTGTCAAGGGATAAGATAGTCCACTGAAAACTTATTCACAATTCCACTGTAAACATTAATAAACATTAAAATATTTGCATAATTGTGTGCTCAAAAATCCTATAAAAAGTGGAAGACTTATTACAACTGTAGTTTTCAGTCAACTACACTTCCTTTCACAATTTATTTTGTCCCATTTACACCTTAAACCTGGGCACACTGCTGAACATATACTTTGGCAGTTCTAAATAGCAAGTGCTTCCACAAAAAAAAAAAAAAAAAAAAAGAAAACCAACAACAACAATAAAAAAACACAACATAAACCCCCTACTCACCAAGTGTTCAAATACATCTCAGTGAAAGTGCAGCAGTAACTATTTAGCTGGGTATTTTGATGTTTATCATGTGCACTTGCTTGTCTATGATTTCTATAACACCTGAAAGCTTTATTATACAAATTCAAATTTGCTAAGTGCCCTTTTTCTATCTTCACAAAAAAACGAAAAAAAAAAAAAAAAAAGGAAAAATTATGACAAATATGGCAGGCTGCCTAAACTTCAGTTATTAATCAGCTTATTTTTTTGCAACAGAAAAAAAAAAAAGAAAAGAGAAGGGAATAGATACAATCCAGCCTGGAAAAGTGTACAGGATATATTTAGCAATGTCAAACCAGTTGAGTGCTTTCTGTGGTTGTATTTCAGGGTTTTGGGATTTATGTCCTTGGCCGCAAACTGCTGGGAAGGCAGAGAAAACATTTATCACCTGCATTCTACAGCAAGTACGTTCTGTGGGGGAGATGATGAGGAGGGACTCATTCCAGTGTCTGATGAAGCAGATGACATGGAGGCTCCTGCATGAGACACTGTAGAATCAAAAAAGCTACATTAGACCTGAAAACTATCACACACAGATACCCAGCCACCGGCAAATTAGAAATGAATTTCTTAACATTATTCACTTCAATTATAGTCCTCTTAAATGGTGCATGAAGGAATAACAACATTTTGTCAGCAAAAATTTTGTTTGGCTCAAATGAGTGGAATCAGTCTCTCATCACTTAAGTAACTCAGTTTAAAAAAGGCACCAGAAAATGTAAAGACTAAAGAGATATAAAATCTTAAATCCCTACTTGAAAGATCCCTGAAAGAAACTCACCTTGTCCCAAATCAGAAACGAGATCAACCTGAGATAAATTTTCACTATAGCAAATTCCTGCTTTATCTCTGGATTATAGGACCATAAAAGAATTCACTTATCCTAGAGAATTTCTTTTAACCAGCTAACCGTTGGCTTCCTATCTTTATCCTGTCCCAATATACCCGATGGACACAAAACTCTCATAAGCAAGAAGCAGTAATCTAAGTCAGGTATCAGAATCATGGGATCAGGATGGAAATGTGGGTGAGTGATTAGAAAAAGTCTTCAAATGACTTTAACAAAACTCTCCAGGAGCATGGAGCATGGATTAAAGATCATTACTCTATGCATCAGGTGCTCTGTCATTTTTTAGTTTTTACTTTTTTCTTTGCAGGGCCCTCCTATCTCCTGCTAATCTTTGCCCAATTATTCCTATTTTACTTAAAGTCTTAATTTTTGTTTAAGTATACATCCCTCAATGTGTGTACTGCCAATATGACATGTAACTCATTACTACAAATTCTAATATATGTGCTAGAAGTCACTCAATGTTTCACTTTAATAACTCACTTCACACACAAAAAATTAAGAAAACAAAAAAAGGAAGAAGACTATAAGAAAATCATCTTTTTAGTTGTCTGAACTTATATGACCTTTAGGAAACTCAAAGCCATTGAAGGTTCTCTGAAGAAAAGCTCAATTTATTAATTTGTTCTTCTTTCTGTGTTTAAAAATTCTGTAAAGACTTCTTGCTATTTACAGTTTTTAAAGAAAAGGACAAAGATGGAAGGTCGATCTCTTTCCTTTTGCTCCATCATATTTCCAGCAATTGAAAACTGCTGGACTTGGAGTAGAATGATTCAAGACCACATATGACACAGGCCATTTTATTAGTAATTCATCCCCTAACTCTCTGCCATAGATAGAAAACTTCTCTCAAGATGGGCAAGCCTATCAGATAATTTACTGTTTTTTTCTTAAAGGGACATCCCTCCTAGAGCCCCCCCCTCCTGTTCCATCCTATTCCTGAAATAGTTGCTTTGTAGGCCTGTTATGCAGTGATCATTCTAGGGCTTCCATGTGCCATCGCCTTGAGATTTTCCTTACTGTTTTCCTATGTGGGATCCCTTGTTTGCTGGATGTCATGTTATCTTAATAGCTTGGCTTCCAGTTTTTAGCGTCACCATTGAGAAATCTGACGTGAGAAATCTGATGCTGTCCCGAGACCCAGTTTTTTGTATAGACCTTTATATGGTAAGCTTTTGGCGCCTTACCTTTATCCACAGGGTTCTGAAATTTCATAATGTGCTTTGGTGTGATTTTTTTCCCCCATTCTTTATAGAGGTTCGCAGGGAGTCCTTTCAGTTTTCTAACCCATCTCCTTCAGTTCTGGAAGTTTTTCTTATTTCTTTGATCACAACTTCCTCCTATGTTTATTCAGTGTTCTCTTTCTAGAAACCCTATGATTCAGAAGTTGGATCTCCCAGCCAGATCCTATACTTCGTTATTCTCTCCTATTATCTCTTTGATCTTTTACTGGGATTTCTTTAGCCTTGCTATCTTACCCTTCTATTTATTTTTTTTTTATTCCAAATACCGTATTTTTAATTTTTAAGAGATCCTTCATGTTCTCTGAATTTCATTGATAGTATCATATTCTTGTTTCAAGACTGCAATATCTTTCCTGTAACTCTGGATATTAATTATAGTTTGTTTTTATATGGCACATTGTCCAAGTTCCTTTTTTCTATTGAATATTTTGGTTTCTGTCTTTATGTAAAGGCTTTCCTCAAACATCTGGTCTTGTGGCTTCCATATTTAAGAGGGAGCATTAAAAAGCTAACTGGAAGCTATACATGAGGCCACAGGGCTTTTAAATGTTGGGCAGTGCACACACAGTGATTTGTAAGGATTTTGCTTTTTGGTTCAGGAACCTCCAAATACTGGTATCTATGTTAGATCACTTCCCTTGGGCTGACCAGCTTCTCCAGAGGAGAAGACTTCCAATCTCCTTCCAGGAAGGAGCATAAGCTTGGTTACCAGCTTTCAGAGAGACAAGAAGATGAGATCGTTGGTTGGAAAAGGGACAGGAGTCTCATCATTTAGTACTTTCACTCAAGCTCATTATTTTTGGTTTAGCACTTAACCCTCACCTTCAGCTATGGCTGGTGTCCCTGAGTCTTTCTATAAGCCTGTTGATCCCTCTCAGCCTCCAATAACTTAATCTCCTATTTTCTGCTGGAGTTAGGGGAAAAGAAGTTGGGATGAAAGGATCCAATTTCTCCTTCCTTTTTCAAACCATCTCCGATTTCCATCCTCACACCTCACACTGTCCTCAGAGCTTTTCTGGGGTGATGTAGTATGAATTGGCTTGCTTCTCACTGTTTTGTCCCACTAGAAGGATACACAGGCTCAGGTGTTTAGCATTCTGTCATCTGCTAGGACACTTACAGTCCATCTGCTTCTCAGCTTCCAAAAGGTATGCTGCTGACATTTCTTGTCTACCGTAGTCAGTCTGCGGTCCCATTCTCTTGTCCTTGTGGGTACAGGGCTTTTACTATTCTTTACTATTATTTTAGTGAGGCCTGGGCTTGGGGTAGATATGAGATATCAATGTTTAACTAGAAGTCAATCCTATACATTTTTAAGGTTCAGTTCAGATGCTATTCTCTCCTCATGATTATTCCAAAGTCATCTCTCCTTCCACCAACTCCTGTTCTTGTTAATATCACTCTCAGGGCCCTCAACATACAGCTCCACTAGACGTTAAGACTTTGAGATCGAGGTCTGTATCTCATTCATCTCTGTACTTCCACCACCTGAAAGAGGGCCTGGCATATGGTATGTGTGCATTAATGTTCTAAGCTGAACTATCTTATATAGTAGTTGCTTAGGAAATGACTTATGATCCCAACAAGATAACCTCCTAGAGGATAAGCCATATCCCTCTTCATTTTGATGAACCCCATAATGACAAATATAGTGCCTGTTAATAGGCAGCCAATAAATGTTTGTTGAGCAGTTGAGAGAAATTCAGAGGGAGTAAGCTCTTCTTAAGAACCCACCACATTTAGTAAAATCACACATTTTGTAAAACAGTTCACAGTCTCTTTCAAGAGTCTCATTCTGATTCAGTTGTTGACTCACTTCAACAATAGCAACAAAGAAGAAAACACTAGGAATCTAAAGATAACAATTAATAAATATATACTATATTAAAAAGTGGCAAACCTAAATCTTCTAAAGTGATAGGATATATATTTGAAAAATAGGGGGAAGAAAAATTATAATCAAATTACCTTCTCTGTCTTTCTTTTTTAATCTTTTTCTCCTCCTATCTATGGTTGCAACTTCAGACTTCAAAGACATGTAATACTTTCTGATTTCCTGTAGTTTTTCTTGGAGAAACGAGATTCTCTCCGTACTGTTCATGTTATCTAATTCATCTAAAAGGGAAAAAAAGTTAATTTGGATTTTAAAATAATTCTATGAGAAAAAAAGATGGCAGTTCTATCAAAAGTCCAACTCATAAATCAACAAAAGCTTTAGTTTATTAAAACCTAACAGTACACTAAATAAGGCTCTATAAAAATGGAAGACCTTAATTAAATTCATGAATAAGATTTCTATATATATCCCAAATATTCCACTAAACATGTATTACTTAATGATGTATTACTGAAATAATCAGAAAAGCACAAGGAAACATCAACATACAGCAACTATGATCTATAATTGTAGTTATTTATCCAAATAGTGTCTTTGTATTGATGTTTTCCTCATTTATTAGTTATTTCCAATTGTCAGTACAAGAAAGGGTGTTTAAGTTTCATCAATTTATATAAATCATACATGTCTCATTCCATAACTGGAGAGCTTTCTCCAATATTTATCAAGTTAGTATTATGAAAATACACAGATTTGTATTTAAGATAATAAGTAGTGATTATTAATAAGACAACATTTAGGATACCTAAATAAATGAATTTGCTAATCGTTATTCCTTATTTTGACATTTCAAAATATATACCACTTTGTAATATACATTCAAGTTTTCTATAAGTTTCTTACTGAGTTGAAAACTCCACTTATATGTCCGAGGAGATGAATTCGGATGTTTTTCTTTCTGTTTATCTTTTTCTCCATCTTTGATGTGAGGGGATATTCTTGCAGGAGATCGTGCAAGCTTCTGTGGCTTAGATACACTAAGATGCTTTACTGGGGTACATTTACTTGAATTGTCTAGGACAGGAAGATCTTCACTATCACTGCTTTGTCCTATAATAAGAAAAAATTGACTCAGGTTATAAATGATAAAAATCTCAAATATTAAAATGCAACGGACCCAGTAATTACACTTTTCGGTATCCTAAAGAAATAAATGCACAAATGTGCTAAGTTTTATAACAATAAAAAGATGGAAATAACCTAAATACCCACCAAAAGGGAAATGGCTAAGAATTATATATCAGTATTATAGAATACTGTGCTAAAGTTGTTAAAAAGAATGAGCTAGAGTTCCTAAGAACAAAAATGGCAAAATATCCAAAATACATGGTGAAATGATAAAGTTAAAAAACAATAAGCATAGTATTGCCCCATTTATGTTTAAAACAAAACATAAAAACAACCCAAAAGGGGACCAACCCAAACTATATACATGAACAAGCACAAAATACACATCCAACTTTTAACATATGTATAATATATAAAATGTGTCAGATACTTGTTTGCAAGTCTACATCCCTCCTCACCAAATGTGTACTTAAAGATGCTTTTTGGTTTTCACTTAATAACAAATTAGAATTTTCTCTCAACTTTTTCTGCTTTTTTTCAAAGTCTACACCCTACTTCCATCCTATTCACTCTCAACAGCCAACCTTCCCTTCTACTGAAAAGGCAAAGTTGAGGGTTACACACTCACTTTCCCAGCCCCTCCCCTACTGTGTCTGTCCTTATCTCCCTTTTTTGGCCTCAAAAAGAAGAGACTTAATGCTGGGCAAACTAATCTCTTCAGCTATACTCTTGAAACCATTTATCCCCAGCTCCTCTGAAATATTCCAATGTCATTTTATCTTTCTTCTTTTTCCAGAGTCTATGAACATGCTTAAAGCTTTCCTACCCTTAGAGAGAGAGGGAGGGAAGGAGAGGAAAACCTCCCCCTTTAGCTGGCACCTCTTTCCTTCTCTTTAGGGTCAAATTTCATGAAAGAGAAATTCTTTGTTATTCTTATTTCCATACTTTCTAATCATGTCTCCTTCCCATGCTCTTGTTAGGGCCCCAAACACTTACTATTCACCAAATTCAATGAATATATTTTAATCCTACTTGAATATTCTATTGCATTTGAAACGTCTTTCTTATTCAAACCAACTAGTGTTAACTGATTTTCATTTATCTCTAATCTGCTTCTACTCTGCTCTTCCTGGCCCATTTAAAGGGATATGCCACATAATTCCACTTCTGGTCCTTTTTCTTCTCTTTTTACAACTCTCCCATAGCAGCTTTATCATCTTGTAATCCTTCAACAACTATCTTCTAAAAACAGACTTTCTTCGAAGCTCCAGACCCTTATTTTCCTAATAGGTGGTACCTCTAAAGCAACATTCCCTAAATTACTCTTCCAACGGCCTGCTGCTACTCCTATATGCTATATGTCAGTTAACCAGTTCCTCGTATCTAACTAATAATAATTGAGTACTAGTGATTTTATGTCCCAATTCTCTTAATTCATTCCTTCTTTCACTGCCTTAGTTAAGCCAAAGATTCTTTCCAAAAAGAAAAACTGATCATCTCCTTTTTTTTTTCCTTTTTAATCTTTTTAACTTTTTATTTTGAGACAATCTTCAAACTTACAAAAAAGAGAAGAACAATTACCAAAGAATGTTTTTCTGCCATTCGAGGATAAGTTGCCCTGCCATATTTGAATACTTTAGTGTTCTCTTCTTACAAATAAGAACATTCTCCCTGTATTAGTTATCTACAAATTAGCCCCAAACTTAGCAGTTTAAAACTACAAATGTTTAGTGTCTCACACGGTTTCAGAGGGTTAGAATCTGGGAACAGCTTGGCTGTGTGGTCCAGCTCGGGGAATCTTGTGAGGTTGCAGTCAAGCTTTTAGCCAAGATTCTGGTCTCTGAAGACTTGACTGGAGCTGAAGGATATGCTCCAAGATGGCTCACTCACATGGCTGTTAGTGAGTGCTGGGAGGCCTCAGTTCCTTGCTGGCTGTTGGCAGGATATGCTCTGTTCCTCACCACGTGGGCCTCTCCATACACTGCTTGAGTGACCTCACACCATGGCAGCTAACTTCCCCCAGAGCAAGTGATCCAAGGGAGAGCAGGAAGGAATTTGCAGTGCTTTTTATGACCTATTCTCTGAAGACATACTCCATCACGTCCACTTTATTTTATTAGTTAGAAGGGAGTCACTAAATTCAGCCCGTACTCAAGAGGAAGGGATTAGGCTTTGCCTCTTGAAGGGAAACATATCAACACATTTGTGGATATGTTTTAAAAACCACCACACTCCTAAAGAAGCATAATACAACCATCAAAATCAGGAAATTAACACAGATATATTACTATCATCTAATCCTCAGATCCCACACAAGTATCTCTACTTGACCTGATAATGTTCTTTACAGCAATAGGATCCAGGTGAGAATTATATACTGCATTTAGTTATCACACCTCATAAATCTCCTTTAATCTGGAATGGTTCCTCTTTCTTTGACTTTCATGACCTTGACAATTTTTAAAATTATAGGCCAGTTATCTTATAGAACATCCTTCAGTTTGAATTTGTTGATGAGTCCTCGTGATTACAGTCAGGTTATATACATCTTTGACAGGAATATTACAGATGTGCAGCTATGTTCTTCTTATTTCATCCTGTCAGGTGGTACATTTCACTTTGTCCCATTGCTGGTGGTGTTCACTTCATTTGACTAAGGTGATGTCTGCCCAGCTCATCCACTGTAAAGTTACGCATTTTCCCTTTGTAATTCCTGCTGTCTTTCTAGTCTCATCTCCCATCACTCTTTCCCTATACTCTAGACCTGTCTTGTCCAGCCACTAGCCATATCTGGTTACTGAGGACTTGAAATATGGCTCAAAGGTTTTTCTTTGAAATGCCTTTTATCTTAAATAAATTATATGCCCCTTCCTTGAAATATGTATCTACTGTAATCTAGAATTTCCCTTTCAGGCTTGTATGAAGGCATGCTTTGGAGGTAAAATTTTAATTTGTCAAAATCAACCATGTTTATTTCTATTTACTATATTCTACAACTTAATTTTACTCCTTATTGTACAGAAATCTGTTTTTCATGTAATCTATTCTTACTGGTTTACTAATTTTCCTGTTTGTTTCAATAAGAATTTTATTTCCCTATATTTCAAACTTACTGTGTTACTATTTAAAAGTCAGTTTTTCTAGATTAAAGGAAAACATTCCATTCAGAAATGTAAACTTAATCTGCCTTTATTACCAGAGCAAATGTTATTTTTCTTTTGTTCAAGATTCCCAAATGTATTCCTCTAATATTAAACTGCTTTACATAAGAAATACAAATGAAATAAGCATAAAAAATAACCACAGCTATCCCAGCTCTAAATAAAATTGACAAGCACCTTCAGATTAAAAACTAATGGAAAATTTGCTACTTTTCAGAACATAATGAACCAAATTGAGTTTTAAGCTGACACAAATGATCAAGCCAACAAACTGCTGAAAGTACTAACACCACACTAAAGCCAGCATTGAAAAGTACCAACCTGCTCCATTCTTTTCATTTTTGGCTACAGCACTTGTTCGCTTTGGGGTTCGCTTCTGTTTTTTTGCCAATAATCCACTAGTTCCATCACTTGGCCTTTTCTGACCTGAAATAAGTGAAAAGAGAGAATTAGAAAAAAAAAAATCAAGAGCAAGAACATTCATTCACCTATCTACTCTACACGAATTTCCACGTGTATGTTTAAAAAAAAAAAAAAAAAGGAGGGGAGGGAGGGAGAGAGTAAAGAAGGAAGGAAGGAGGGAGGGAGGGTACTTAACAGATCATTAGTTCCTAAAACTCTTGGCTTACTAGTTTTTGGTTTTAATATAACGGTTGATTTTCTCCCTAGGAAGTCCTTACCCTTCTCTCTGCTCTCTCTTTCTTGAACAATTATACTACAGGTACCAGAGGCAACGCTGGCTTCAAATCCATTTGCTGATTCCCTCTCACAGAGACCTTCTTGAGATTCTTCAGCAATACTATCAACCTCAATGGTTATGTCACTCTCACTTTTTATACTTCGAGACTCATCTTGGCTGAGAGTAAGTGGTGAAGCTACTGAAAAGTTATGCTGTACTGCAGGAGGTAGGGCAGGTGGAATAGAAACAAGAGAGTTAGATTCAGAGCTTTCAACTACTACATCCTCAGTACTGGTCTTATCCTTTTCATCCAAATCATCCAAATCTACTTCATGGCAAACCAAGGTTTCCGGCCCAATCAGAGGCATTGCATCCTCTTCTTCTTTTAATGGAGTATTTACAGTTTCTTCAGCTGGACTATCAAATTTTTCTTTAGTCAATTCTTGAATGCATTGGTTTGGCTCTGCTATTAATGATGGCATTCCTTCATTTTCTATTTCAAAGTGTTGTTCAAAATTTAAGTTTTTCATTCCGTCAGATGCAACACAATCACTGGTCCTTTCTTGAGAAATGCTATTTGTCATTTCCATTCCATTCTCAATTCTTACTTTTTTCTCTGGTGATGACTGTCCCAGTATTTTCCGTTTCAACTTTTTTTCTTTTGCACATTGGTCAATTTCATCTTCTGTAGCAGAAGAAAAGTTTTTACTGTCTAATGAAGAAAATTCTATACTCTGAGCTTCTATATGAGGTTCAGTTCCTGCTTCATCCTGGCTAAATGATGAAATCTTTATAATTTCTAAAGAAAGATCTTTTGTCTTGCTTCGTCTTCCCTTTCCTTTAGGAGATTTTTCTGCCTCTTTCTTAACTTCATCTGCTTGTTCCACTTTATTTCCAAAAATCTGTACTATTTGTTCATTCTCTCCAACTTCTAACTTCAAGGTTTCTAAAGGCTGCATTTGAGTCCTATCATTTTCTTTTAATATATGTGCAGCAATCTTTGGATTTTCTTCATCTAGTTTATCATCACTTAAACTTTCATTTTTTTCTAATTCTTCTTTAATATCAGGAGAAAGTTCTTCATTCATCAAATTCTTTTCTAAAAGGTCTTCCGTTTCACTATCAGATGAACAGGAGTCTGCAAGAGGAAATACTGTATTACAAAGATTTCTATCTTAATTACCAATGCAATTTTATAATAAAAATTCTGCCAAAGACAAAACTCTTAATCAAGTACCTCTGAATACCTCCTTGTAGAAATTTCTTATGTAAAATAAATCAGAACTTCCCTGGTGACACAATGGTTAAGAATCTGCCTGCCAACGCAGAGGACACGGATTCAAGCCCTGGTCCGGAAAGATCCCACATGCCGCAGAGCAACTAAGCCTGTGCACCACTACTACTGAGCCTGTGCTCTAGAGCCCACGCACCACAACTACTGAGCCCGCACGCCGCAACTACTGAAGCCCACGCACCTAGAGCCTGTGCTCCGCAACAAGAGAAGCCACCGCAATGAGAAGCCCACACAGCAAAACGAAGAGTAGCCCCTGCTTACCACAACTAGAGACAGCCCACGTGCAGCAATGAAGACCCAACGCAGCCAAAGATAAATAAATAAATAAAATTTAAAAATACAAATTAAAAAAATAAATAAATCATACATTTGTGCCAAAAATGGGGGAGGGGAGACCTCAAATTCCATGTGAAAATACACTGCATAGAAAATATTAGTCTCAATTCTATAAAAGAGCTATTTTGCAATTTTTACTAGTATCGTATTTAGGCTACAGTAATAACCCCTAGAAAAATCAAAGGACTAGTACTGAGATATGAAGTTAATATGTTAAGTGGTTTGATCTGAGATCTAGAAGGTACTGATTAATAAATGAGATGCCCATTTTGTGTCCTTAGAAAGGAATATGATATTCTACTTAATTCTGAAAAAATGTACAGGATGAGAAGCTTGAATTCTCAAAACTTTAAATATTCCTCTGATTAAGAGACAGGAAAGTATAGGCCAGCTACCTTAAATCATTCTCTTTAACTCAGAGAATTTTTAAAATAATAACTAGGGTTCTAAGACGGTATGGAAGTTGTAAAATACAAAAATTCTACCCACATGGTGCTCATATTCTAAAGAAGTGCAAAAAAGCAAGCTTAAATGTACTTTTTAAATGAAAAGGTGTGTAGTTTTATTTTGTGGTTTTATCATATACAGAATTTAGAATTTTTTCTCATGTTAAAAAAAGTAGGGACTTCCCTGGTGGTGCAGTGGTTAAGAATCTGCCTGCCAATACAGGGGTCACGGGTTCGAGCCCTGGTCCAGGGAGATCCCACATGCCCTGGAGCAACTAAGCCTGTGCGCCACAACTACTGAGCCTGTGCTCTAGAGCCCGTGAGCCACAACTACTGACCCCACGTGCTGCAACTACTGAAGCCCGCGCAGCTAGAGCTGGTGCTCCGCAACAAGAGAAGCCACCACAATGAGAAGCCCACGCACCACAACGAAGAGTAGCCCCCTCTCGCCACAACTAGAGAAAGCCTGAACGCAGCAACGAAGACCCAACGCAGCCAAAAGTAAATATAAACAAAATAAATTTTTTTTAAAAAGTAGTTTTTTACTTTTATGAAGTAGTTTAGCAAGACCATGCATAGTTCTGTAGACTGTACACTGCACATTGGCATGCATCTAAGAGGGCATCTTCCACTTTGTGGACATCTTGCATTTGTGTATTATGACAACCTTCCAGCAGATGGCAGTAAAGAGGAGGAAAGATGCCGTTTTCTCCACGTGGTGGGCTCATGGCAATCCTGTGGTTCAGAAAAGCTTTTTTCTTCAAGGGAGGGAAATTTTTATATGAACGTTTTCTAAATTTAACATTTCTTAAATTACATGGAAAAATATACAAAGGTAGAAAAGTGGGAAAAACGGTAAAATCAGACTAAAATATGTTCACCTATGTTCATCACAAAACATGCCTCTACCACATTAGTTTGTCCTGTCTTTGAACAACGCAGTCACAACTTTATTGAAAGACCCTAGGTGAACAGCAATAGATTACAGGAGACACTGGCACATGCTTTGTAGGACAGTGCAGCACACAGGAGGACGCATGGCTTTTCAACCCACCCTCTGTTAAAATAGAATATTCCTATGGGGGCTTCCCTGGTGGTGCGGTGGTTAAGAATCCGCCTGCCAATGCAGGGGACATGGGTTCGAGCCCTGGTCCAGGAAGATCCCACATGCCACGGAGCAACTAAGCCCACGTGCCACAACTACTGAAGCCCGCGCACCTAGAGCCCGTGCTCCGCAACAAGAGAAGCCACTGCAATGAGAAGCCTATGCACCGTAACGAAGAGCACACCGCAACAAAGAGTAGACCCCACTCGCCACAACTAGAGAAAGCCCGCACACAGCAACGAAGTCCCAACGCAGCCAAAAATAGATAATTTTTTTAAAAAAAGAAAGAATATTCCTACGGTATTAACAAGAAAAGTTATCCCTAATTAAGTAAAACATCACTAAATTTTAAATAAACATGATATAGCAAAATAAACATTTTCTTCAAATCAAATTTTGTAGTTTAAATCATATAGTAAAAGCCTAGGGACTTCCCTGGTGGTGCAGTGGTTAAGAATCCGCCTGCCAAGGCAGGGGACACAGGTTCGATCCCTGGTCCGGGAAGATCCCACATGCTGCGGAGCAACTAAGCCCGTGCGCCACAACTACTGAGCCTGCGCTCTAGAGCCCGTGAGCCACAACTACTGAAGCCTGTGCACCTAGAGCCTGTGCTCCGCAACAAGAGAAGCCACTGCAATGAGAAGCCCGCGCACCGCAACGAAGAGTAGCCCCCGCTTGCCACAACTAGAGAAAGCCCGCGCACAGCAACAAAGATCCAACGCAACCAAAAATAAATAAATAAAATTGATTCCTTAAAAAAAAAAAAAAACCTAGATGACTTTCTATGAATCTCTCACATAACTGAAGTTTTATTATTTTTATTATTGATTTTTAAAAAACCAGTGATTCTCAGAATTGAGCACCTTCCACTCCATTTGACAGAGGTGAGCTGTCTAGCATATTGATGTGAGCGCTTCTGGTACCTGATTTTCCGTCGCTGTTTGGAGTCTTAGACAAACCATATGGCATGTTTGATGAAAGAGTAGATTTTAAAGGAGGTCGTCCCCGTTTTGACTTCTGCCTCTCCTCATCCCTCTTTTCATCCTTCTCACTGTCTTCTTTGTTCTGGGTAACAAAAACAAAATGTATGAGAAGCACCAGCCTATGAAAAATGAACAGTCTACTTCTCCAAGGAAAATTATAACTCAGAAAGGTTTGTTATGTCAACTCCTAATCTGTAGTTATGGAAAAATAAAAATTAAATAGTTTTCTAAAATATTTTTGTACTTATATGAATATGATGTTCTACAACTTCAACTTGGAACACTGCAATTATATTGTGAAGGTCAGAGTCAGTACATTAGAGAGCTATACACTACTCAGCTCTCCCCCTTGTTTCTTACTATTCCCTGAGGAAAAGAAAGATATGTCATCATCTCTACAGCAAAGGCTGAAAATTGTGGGTGTGCATGAGGGTACAACTGGCCAATGTATGTTTTAAAGTTTAGTATTAGCTTCCAGCATTTAAAAATCAGATTTCACATTTAAAAAAATAGAGTTCTTAAAAAATCCTAAAATCTGGCAACCCTGGGTCTGCATCCCACAGCAGAGTGGTTAGTTCCATTCTCCCTAGATGAGGAACTTGACCTCTTCTTCGTCACTCTCAGTCCTACTTTACCCCTTTTCTAGAGAACCTCATAGGCCTTTGTGTTTGAAGTCTGTGCCCTAGGGGTCGCCAGTTTTCACCTTTCCTGAAACAGCGTGGTAATGTGTTTACATTTTTTACTTTTTAAGCTTCTGGGTTGTAGAAGAGAAAATCACAATTACTTTGAAAGACTCAAGATGATTATACAATGAGAAAACAACGTTTATAGAAAATATAATATGAATAATTCCTGTACTTATCATAAAGGATATGGCACCTATGTACATACTTTAGCTTTTTTCTTCTGTTTTTTCTTTGGTCCACCTTTGTCCAACGGCCAGATTATCCTGTCAGCCTTCACCCATTCATCATACCTTAAAATAAAGAATATATTAAAAATTCACAAGAATACCTTATTTGAAATGTACTCACCAAATAAAAACAACAGTGAGACAGGCTAAAGAATCTGGTTCTAGTGTTGGCAGAAATGCGAAGGGCACAGATGCTAGTTTGCTGGTAACATGTGTGCCAAGTACTGTACTAGGTGTTTTATGTACCTGCCACCAACAGGGCAAGGCAAGAGAATTTCTCAGGGAAAACAGGCTTACAGGGATAGCAGGGTAGGCAAACTCTAAATAGATGCAAGATTGTTTGAACTGCCTTCTTTTCCACAACTCCCAC
This sequence comes from Balaenoptera ricei, assembly GCF_028023285.1. Taxonomy (NCBI): domain Eukaryota; kingdom Metazoa; phylum Chordata; class Mammalia; order Artiodactyla; family Balaenopteridae; genus Balaenoptera; species Balaenoptera ricei. Next base: position 145,526,060 of record NC_082640.1, on the reverse strand, counting down.
ACATCTGAGCTTAATGAAATAAGTTGATTCTGCACTGGAATTCATTCTATTGACCGAATAATGCAAAACAAGTCAGGTAAATTCAAGTTTGTAATATGCTCAGTTCCAGATTATTTTATGAAGTCCTTTTCAACTCTTTTCCTCTCAGAACTCTCTCTAGCTTCCAGTATTTCTAATAAAATTTTATTCTGAGCTGTATCACCTCTAAGACTGAAATTTTTTATAGATATTTCCTTTACCTAAGTTTACTCTGTTTAGCTCAAGTTGAGAACTCCTCATTTTCCCCTTTCCCAAAATATTGACATCACCTCTAGATTTTAACATAGTCCAAGTTACTAATCAGGGGCAAATAAGGAATTAAACTTCCTAGAACTAAATAACAGCTTTTATATTATATGAATATATAGGTATTTATAGAGCTCAACCAAAATCTAAAATCTGAACATTTAAGCAGAACAACTACAGGCAGTCCTTGCTTTGAACTGCACCATGATGATGGGAACCATACCCTCACTTTGTTACCCAGTTACCGTGAAGTCACGCAAAAGAAGGGCACTGTTCCAATATGCGCAAGTTCAGCTGACACAGTACCATGACTACCTATACTGTGGTTTAAAAATGATCTTCTCCTGCACTAACCCAATATCTAGCAGTATGGAAGGTCAATGAAAACCCATTAACCATGTGAATTCCAGTTAGGTAACCAGTTAGGAAGAACATGAGCCTGTAATAAAAAAATGACTGTGAGGAAGAGTCATACAGTAAAACATTAAAAAAATGAGACAGAAGGATGATAGGAGCGGGAAATTCTGGAAAGCAGAACAGACACACTGATGGTAAATAAAAGTAGACGGATGTGAACTAAATAGAATCTGAGGAAAAAAGAAGGCTACAATGGGCTGCAACTGCAAAGCAGGGACTCGAGGTTGGTAAGCACGGTCTTTCTTCCCAAATTCAGTACATACGTACAAAACAACTGGGAGATGGACGAAAAAGTTTGTTTTTAGTGTTGGCAGAAATGTGAAGGGCACAGGGGCTGGTTTGAGAAAAGAGAAAAGAAATTTTAAAGTTTTATACGCTATTCATTAAAACCATACTCTTTTAAAATGACGTGAGAGGACAGAAACCAAACTCCCCCTCACTAAAGAAAACAGTTAATGTTTATTGAGCACTTACTAACTATATTAGGCGCTAATTATATTAACTTTGCATGTTAATATAGATATTAGCACTGCTTCTCACAGAATCCCTGTAAAGTAGGTACTCTGTCTTCCCCAATTCAGATGAGGGAATTGAGGCATAACAGGGCACACACTGAGTATGCAGGGAAATTTTGGAGCACTCTGGCTCAAAGCAACTACAGGGCAAGCAGAGATACTGAACACACAAGACTTTCTAAAGGAGAAAGAGAAAAGTAGTCCCTGACATTCAGGAACCAGCCTGGTACTATTAGCTGGGCCTTGCTGTTGCTACGGAGCTGTTCTGGCCCTCACAGCTTGGGCGTGTTGTTCTCATGTTGAATGTGAACAATTTCGCAGAACATCGGCATCAGACAGGTCTGTTCCGTGGCCATAATGGATCAAGACAAAAACAAGACCACTCCCTAGTTGTGTCTCAACACAGAAGAAAACAGGAACATTGTCCAAGCCACAGAAATGACCAAACGTCCTTTTTTTTTCCTGACTGCTGCTGCTTTACCAATTATAGCATTAACCTTGCTCTAGTCTTCTCTCCTTATAGATAAAATTAAGATAACCAATCACAGAACTACCCCCCACTTCTTGACAGCATCCAGTCTAGAGCAAAGCCCTGTTTCCTTAAACCCTCCCCAAAATCACCTAACAGAAGCTCAGATCTAAGTCCTATCTAATATTCTTTTTTTTATTAATTAACCAATTCAGAATTGTTACAGTGCTTGATACAGGCTTGATTTCTGATAAATTTAATAAACAAACAAACAAACAAACAAAACCACTTGCAGTGCTGGGAGCCATGGGCCTGGCTCCCTGCAGGATGTTTCCACAGAATCCTGGGCTATTGCTTTTCCCCAAGGTGGTACTGTAAGCTTTCACAGATCCACCCTCTAACTGAGGTGCCATGTGGTTCTCCAAGCTGTGTGTTCTCCCTCACTGAAAATGAGTAGTAAATCCAACTTGTTCAACTACAGATGTGATCTTGGTGACCTTTGGCTGGAAGTATTGACATAGCTAGTATAACAGTGGGAATGATAGGAATCTTGGAAAATTCAGATACAAGATGTGCTTTGTAAATACATATATACTATTTGCTTTAGTTCTTTAAAACATTAAATGGATCTTTCTGAACCAATGAAAGAAATTTCAAAAAAAGAAAATAATTTCTTGCTTACCTGACATTCCATCCATAGTAATGTACCAAGTATAAAACTTCTCCATCATCAATTTCAGTGCCTTTAATACTGGCTTCATAGATTTTCTGCGTTTTCCCTCGTCCATATTTTACTTTCACTTTGGTTCCTGTTAGGCAAGGTTCTGTGTCTTCCTCATCTTCCTCCCCTTCAGAGTCACATTTGCTTTCGGTTTCTTCCCTGCAGTAAGTTATAACATTGATAATGCTACTAATAACTTAATGGAAAACAAAATAATATACGCTAAAAGAATCCAACATGTAGAAGAGTCACAACCTAATTATTACCTTAATAACATGTCAGTGGAGGAGGAGAAGAAGGAGGAGAAGGAGAAGATTTTTATAGACTACTTACTAAGGAATTTATTTATTATGTAAAGGTGCACTGTACCAAAAGCAAATCCATACTTCTTAAAGGCCAATCAATAATCACAGTTAATGATGATGTGGAGTCAAATAAGTCACTTTTGATAAAGCAAAATACGGACAACATGCTTTGAAAAAGTCTTTAGGATTCATACTCAAGTGCCACCTTACATGTGAAAATGACCTAAAGATAGTTTTTAACTTCCTGCAACTAAAATGTCTTTTAAGTCTACTTTACTACTACTTTCTGCTCAATTCAGAATGGTTCTTAACCAAGACTAGTTTTTTGGTGGGCAAAATAATGAACAAGGGCTAACTACCTTAGTAACTCTATCTTTTAAACTATTGATAGTTTCTATTTTAAAGGTTTCCCCACCCTAACATAGAAACAATAGATACTTGAGTATTAGGCCACTTGTTATAACTGTGGGATAGCACCAGGAGAACAAAGCTTTGCGTTATCTTATGTTGATTCCTATTTGTTTTTACACATCTCCCATCGGTTCTTCTCTGTTTTGATAATCAGATATAAAGGAGATTCACACAGGGAGGTCCAACAATATTTTTCATATTTTTATAAATAAAACATTCTTTATTAGCCCGGCAAGGATTCAGAAAAGATTTGCATCAAAGATCATACCAGCGTCACAAGAGTTTTAAAAAGCTTAAAAGGAGGTACTGTGTTCTGTCATAAACATAGGGCATTATTTCAGGGACCACTGGGGGACCCGACATGAAGAAGCTTTGATAACCCATTAGCAGTGGGAATGTTTTCTTTCCAAGGGCATCTTCCAATTATATCCTGATAAGGTAATTTCAAAACACCATGAGCAACTACTTAAGACAGAAGTCTCTATAAATAAAAAAGTTTCCTATTTCCATAATTCCTGCTACTGAATGAGAATACAGACTATGTTTGTATATTCAATTTTTATTTAGTAAAAGGAAATATCATTCTTCATATTCAAGTCTGAAATTTTCTGTCTCTAAAATAAATATTTATTCCATTTACATATCAATTAATTATAAAGGCTTTTTAAACCACATGGTGTGTATGTGTATATATATATATATATATATATATATATGTGTATTACACGTTTGATGCATTACTATAAAATATACACATTTTGATGCTTATTTTTAACAAATCTTCAAACTGTAATTAGGCCTTACTTTTTAAGTGGTTTATCCTTGCTTAAATTTATTGTCCAAATATTTCAAATACTACACTCACATCATTATACTCAACTCCAATTATTTCCTCCCACTTTCCCTAATCCTAATCCTATTTCAAGACAGAACTTGCTTTATTCACTGATCTAATTCACATGTAATTGTGAAAGCTCCTGTACCTATTTGTACTGAATCATAAAATTACCTCTCCCACTCACCAATCCTTACTATTTTTCCAGTAATTTTCTCAACGGTTAATTTTCAGATGGGTGTCAGCCACTAGTCGGAGGCAGCAGGCCACTGTTCCCAATTTTGCTTAGTAACTCAAATTTCTAGAAAATTTAGCATCAGATGATAATCAAAAAATAACTATGGAGGAGAGCTTCTATACAAGTAAGTGTGTTATGCTGCTGTTGCTGAATTAAAAGTCATCTTTTAGTAGTGTCTAAAAATTAGTAAATCCATTTGACAACAAAGAAATGGCCAACTGAACATAGTTGGACATTACCGTGATCTAGCTAGACTGCCTCGTCATCGGTTACTTTTAAGTCAATTCAGTCCATACATGTGTAATACATGAGAAAACACAAAAACAGTTTTCATTCAACAGCAAACAGGATGAACGTTAAAAGGCCGAAATTTAATTGCTGTGATGTGGGGCAAGGATGTACTTTCCAAACTAGAATCAGGGGTGCATGCCACTTATTCTAATACAGTAACTTGAAAAAGAAAAATGTCTTAGATGAAGCTAACACACAGAAACATCTGCTAGTACTGTGCACCCATGTGTCTGTTAGCTTTCCCACATTGTACCTTTTTTAAAATGGAATTTTTGCTGTCGCTGTTTCCTCTTGTCCACTTCCTCCATTTTTCTCCAGCTCCCTTCCCTGCTGTCAACTGCAGGACCTTTCTTTTGACTGGGTGGCGCAGCCTTCTGTGAGGCCACTGTTTAGGGCACAAGTGCTATTAAAATGGTGCGACCAGTATATTCTCCAATTCCGAAAGGCGATACACATCATCTTCACAATGTGTCTCACCTTCATTAGACAAGAGGAATGGAAGTCCCAATAAGAAAACATTCCCTCAAACCTGAATCTCTAAGCAGGAACAGAGCGCTGCTGTACCCCAGACAGGTGCTTCTGGAGAACAAATATAAGATAATGTACCTCTCTTGGCTCTTCTCTTCCTCTTCCTCTGAGTCTCTGTCAGAATCCTCCTGCTTTTTAATTTTCTTCTCCTTTTGCTTTGGTGGATTTTTTCTCCCCAGTAGTAACTCATTTTCTTTTTTCTCTGCAGTTTCATAGTCATCATCTACATCCTTATTTTCTGTATCGTCATCTTTTAATTTGTCTTCTGTTTTCTCTTCTTCAATTTCCTTTTTAATAGAATTTGCATCTCGAGCAATTCTCCTTCGTCCCTATTAGGCGGATAAAAGCTTTAAAGTAACTATCACTACAAAGGGCAAAAAAACGTAGAAAAATGTATCTTCTCCTTAAGTTTATCACAGCAATGACTCGTCTTCTCTCTAGCTTGAGACATGACACTGATAACCCATCAACTCCTGAATACTTTTCTCTTCCTCTCAAAAGGAAAAGAATAACCCATGTAAATTACTTAATTGTGTCCAAGTGTACTATGATCCCTGGCTACACACTACATAAAAAATAAAAATTTTCTCCTGTGTTCACTCTATTATTTTATCTCACTTTTAATATTTCTTGACTATAATAAAATTTTTTTAAAGAATTATCTAAGTGTCAATGATGTAAGTTAATAATAATAAATCAGTCCCTTAAGTTTTTAGAAGTTCTGTCATCTCTAATTCTACTGTTTACTAAGATAAAATTAACATATCACTGGGTTTCAGTGTGATTACATTTTAAAAGGAGTGAACTGTATCAATGGCCAAAAAGTGAGCTCATTTCTTTGAATTAGTATCTGGAGAGCTCACTAGGCCAGCAGTAACTTGTTATACACCCAGCAGCTTTTATCCAGTCTCTTGCTGCATGCTCAAATGACCATGAAACTGTTGAGCCATTTCATTATCTCCTAAATTCTCCTTCCAGTCAACCTCTATACGCTGGCAGAATTCCCCTCTACTTGGAATAAAGTGAGGATAAAAAAAGAGCCAAGAACTTTGGGAGCACTAGAATACTTAACAATATCTCAGTATAACAAATGTTTTACCTAGTTCCCGACTATGTGCTATTTAAACATCAAAGGTAGGGGAAAAAAAAAAAAAAAAGAACTTAAATGTAAGTTCCATGAGGGCAGGGTCTCTGTCTTATTCACTTCTGTAACCTCAGATCTAGACAGTGCCTGGCACATGGCAGGTGCTCTTTAAATATTTGTAGGTAAATGAATAAAAGCATCTGTTATCCATCAAAATTTAGGTTTGTATAACTTATAACTTTATCCCAGAAATCCCATTTTTACAAGTCTGGCCTCTGTATTCAGATAAATGAGGAGGACATTTTTACAAGCCTCTATATTTAGATAAATGGGGAGGACATTTTTACGAGCATATTTATTGCATCACTTTTTGTAATCATAAAAAATTGGACAAAATCTTGAGGAAGGTAAATTTATGATACATCCATACTATGTAGTACTCCGCAGATGTTTTACATAAAGATGAGGAGGGTCTTTATGTAATGACAAGGAAGTGTGTCCACAATACATACAATGGATATTACTCAGTCTTAATAAGGAAGGAAATTCTAATGCATACATGGATGAACCTTGAAGACCTTATGCAGAGTGAAATAAACCAGTCACAAAAGGACAAATACTACATAATTCCACTTATATGAAGTACCTAGAGTAGTCAAATTCATAGAAAGTAGAAGGGTGGTTGCCAGAGGCTGGGGAAGACAGGAACGAGGAGTTACTGTTTCACAGGTACAGTTTCAGTTTTGCAAGATGAAAAAAGTTCTGGGGATGGATGGTGGTGATGGTTGTACAACAATGTGAATGTAGTTAAGGCCACTGAACTGCACATATAAAAACGGTGAAGATGATAAATTTTATGTTATGTGTATTTACCACAATTTTTAAAAATTAAAGAAAGAAAAGAAACAAACCACTTTGGATGTTTCATGAAATTCACTAGAAGATTCCATTTACTAGATGATAAAATGGACAGTTTTAAAAAATGGTTTCTGAGCAAATAGAAGATGATTTCACCTTTTAACTACAATTTCACTGAAAAATAAGATGCATTACAATAAGTGAACTTCTTTGACAGTGTGATTAAATCTTCTTTCTACTTCTAAAATTTGATAAATCCTACTGTGTAGACATCATCAGACAAAGATCAAAATAATGAGGGACAATTCCTGATTGTTATATACTAATGGAGAGCAAGGGTAGAGTTAGAACATAAAACCAGTGTGTACATGACTAGGAAACAAGGCAGAGCATGAAAAACTGCCACAAGAGCTGTACAGTGTGTTGTGAAGTCAAGAGAAAGAAAAGATCCCACCTGGCTGAGGGCACAGGTATTATAAAGAGGAGATTCATTCACTCAACAACTATTTAATAAGTCCTTACTATGTGCCAGGCACTATTCTAGATGCCTGGGATCTCTCAATTAATGGAATAAACACTAATCCCTGCCCTTGTGGAGTGTGACACTAGTCCAGAGTGGGGTAAAAGAAACAATAAGCAGTAAACTGAACAAGTAAGTAAATTACAGATAGAAACAGCAACATTAGAGGGATTGCCAGTGCCAAAGAGAGGAGGTAGGTTACAATTTTAGGTAAGGTGACCAGGAGAGGCTTCAGTGAGGTGACACTTTAGCAAAAGACTTGACGGAAGTGAATATTTGAGATTGACCCCAGATGAGAATGACTTGAACAAACAAACAGAGAACAAGAGGAGGAATGGTTTTTCAGGTAGAAGAAATAATGTGTGGTATATTTAGAGAAAGGGAGCTAGGCTAGCCTGGCTGAAGCACAACCAAATACTGGAAAATAAACTAGGTTCACGGGAGTGTATATCTGAAAATGCCCATAATAAAAAGATTAAAATATGCTAAAAATAAACTAGATAAAACTAGTTTTAACTACTTACCCTTGGAGATTTTAATTCTGTTTCTTCTCTTTCACTTTCACTGTTTGAATCAATATTTTCCTCAGGTTCACTCTTCACTTCTACTAAAGGCATTTCTTGATCTACTTTTGGAGCCTCTTCCATGGATTCTTCTAAGTCTTTTTTTTCCTCTTTTACTTTTGGTTCATGGTGGTGAATAGTTCTGAACTGAATATTTGCAGAACGGCAGTACTCCTCAAAACCATAGAGATACCTAAACAAACAATATTTCATTTTAAGAAATCTTAGTCTTTACATTTAACTTGAATACTATATTAAACACACATATATTTTTTGAAAAGTAAAACTCAAGCCTTTTTTTTACGAAGTATTTTTTCTGTTACTGATTTCTTGGTGTTTTATATAGGAAAACAGACCAAAATATTGATCAGAAACTAAAATTTCTTTCCTGAAAAATCTGAGCTTGTGATAACTGAACACAGCTATCATAGTTTTGATATGAAGGCTGTTCACCACAAAAGGTACAACTCTGTAACATGTATCGTAATTTCAGACTATAAACACTGCCTGTATCTGTGATTTTGAAAAGAAAATCAGAACATGAAAAATGGAGTAAAGCAGACTTGGTGCACTGAAATAACTTTCAATCACAGTATCTATTAACCGAAACCTTTTTATACACTTTCTCTGACTTTAATGTTCTTTGATTGATGTGTTCTTATTTAATTGCTAACAAATTAAGTGGAAAATACTCCTTGTAAATATGTATTCTTTGATGAATAAACTATACTACTTACTTTCTATAAGCAGTTTTTACATTGTAGGAAGCAGCTGAATTCAAAATAGGAATGCCAAGGTCCATATAAATTTGCTTCCATACAGCACCACTATCAATCTGGAAAATTAAGTTTTTATTTGTTAATGTTTGCAAAGGGAAATAATCTTTACACTAATACTGTATGTTCATTAAGAAAATGTGTTTATTACCTAAAGTACATATTATAGTGCAACATTAGACAATTTAACTTTGCATTACAGTCTTACTTACCTTGTCACATCCACCTTGATGATAAACCAGTCTGAAGAGTTTGAAGAGATTGAGATCTTTATAGCCCAAAACAGGTGGTTTGTTGATTGGAGTACCTTTTAAATAACAGAGAGCAGAAATACAATGTTAATTCCAATGGAAAATACTAAGTTGAAAACAAAGCTTATCAATTTCTAATTTCCCAAATATCACTAATCAGAGGCATATATTTAAAGAACCTCAAATTATGTAAGACAACACAAAATATTCTCTATATTCTTTACACAGTACTGTGGTGGTCTTTAGTTTTACTGCCACAACTAATAAAATAACCTAACTGCCACTGAATTGGATAAAACTAAATCAAACCTTTGGCCTGCAAGGTGTAGCAAATGATGTTGCTGGTTCAAGAAGCCTGGGCAAGAAAACATACAATGGAAAGGGCACATTTTAGGCCATGGTTCCATTTTGAATGCTTCAACACAAACGTTAAGATGGGTGGCAGTAATCTGAAGGATCACTGCTGAAGGCCACTAGAACCGATTTATCTGAGGATTTCCAGGACTGACATAATGTCAATAAGTATGATGATTTATAAAGCTTCTAACTTTATTAGAAATCCTACTCCGTTTAGATAGGGGCTATTATGTTTAATTTGTTGAGACCAAGGATCAGACTAGTTTACTTGCCACCAAAACGCCATTAGTAAATAATGGGTATGTAGATTTACATTATGATTGTTCACTTTCTATTACTCAAATATTATTATAATATTTTCTGGTTTCATAAGTCTCAAGAAGATAAAATTTAACTATACCAAAACTACTTTTCCTCTACATTTGTACTCAAACTAGATATTAGTAGTTGTCTTTATTCCCAATACTTAATTATTATTATCAGCTATAACTGATTCTTAGGCTTGAAATCCAAATCCCTGTACCATGATTTGAACAAAAATAATACATAAACCTAGAATATAAAACAGTAAAAGAAATGTCTACTTTTTTTTTTTGGCCATGCCGCACTAGTTCCCAGACCAGGGATTGAACCTGGGCCCTCAGCAGTGAAAACGCTGAGTCCTAACCACTGGACTGCCAGGGAATTCCCAGAAATGCCTGCTTTTAAATAATAGCATGAAAATACCTCTGTCTTCCATAAACTTATAAAGCTGTTGAAGGAAGCTGTCCCTCTCTTCAGGATCAGGTTCTTCCTCAGGCTGTAAAGATAAAATATATAAATATACAGAACAATGAATAGGAGACACACTGTCTTCTTTGTTTTTCGTTTTGGGAACCCAAGGTAAGGGGATAAGATTTTAATGAAGCCAGAAAATATGAATTTTTCTCAAAATCCTACAACACCATATTTTAATTCATATTTTGATAGAGCTGGTTTGATGCGATTGTCAAGATATACAATCTCTACTCTCCACTCCATTTATCACTCGAACCTTCCCGTTAATTATCACTGTGGGGACGAAGATTAGCCATGAGGAAAAGCTTTAGGAATGGGGTGAGTGTTTTCACCTCATCTGGTGTTTTTTAAAAAATCCTCAAAATACCATGTGGCCCATAGGAATATACTGATAGATGAGTGTAATAATTACAAATGTATTTATTATTTTAAAATAATTCACATACCAATATTAAAATGTTGTTACTGTTGAATGAATATAAACCAGAGGCTGCGAAGTCGCATGGCAAAGGTTTTTTGTTTGGATAGCACAATGTTTTAAAGAAATTTAAATGCATGTAAATGAGCCATATAAATTTTATTTTATCCCAGACTCCACCAGCCCCTCTTGCATCATAGTAGCCTGCTTTTCTCATTTGCCTTTCTTGCAGGGCCTCTGTAGTTTGACTTTGCAACCCCTTAAAATAGAACAATGAAAATTATTTCTTAGGGAAGGAAACTAGATACATAACTACAATTTAGTTCTATGGAAAAAAAAAAAACTAATGGAAACATTCATACAGAAACAACTATTCCTACAAATACCTATTTGTGTGTTACATTTTACTAATTATATAAACCTAATGATTTTTTCTTAGGCAAACAAATGGATTTTGGGTTTTTTTTTTGTTTGTTTTGTTTTTTTGTTTTGTTTTGTTTTTAATTTTTTATTATTTATTTATTATTTATTTTTCACTGTGTTGGGTCTTCGTTTCTGTGCGAGGGCTTTCTCTAGTTGAGGAGAGCGGGGGCCACTCTTCATCGCGGTGCGCGGGCCTCTCACTCTCGCGGCCTCTCTTGTTGCGGAGCACGGGCTCCAGACGCGCAGGCTCAGTAATTGTGGCTCACGGGCTTAGTTGCTCCTCGGCATGTGGGATCTTCCCAGACCAGGGCTCGAACCCGTGTCCCCCGCATTGGCAGGCAGATTCTCAACCACTGCACCACCAGGGAAGCCCGGATTTTGGGTTTTAATAAAATATTTCCTTTTCTAATAGACTACTTATAAATTAATATTTGGGAAAATTCTTAAAGTTTAACAATACTATGGAGAGACAAAGAAAACACTGATATATTTCTTTCATATAAATTATCATAATTTAATTTCAGAGTACTACTTTTTTTTTTTAATAGATTTATTTATTTATTTATTTATTTATTTATTGGCTGTGTTGGGTCTTCGTTGCTGCCCACGGGCTTTCTCTAGTTGCAGCGAGCAGGGGCTGCTCTTCGTTGCAGTGCGTGGGCTTCTCATTGTGGTGGCCTCTCTTGTTGCGGAGCACGGGCTCTAGGCGCACGGGCTTCAGTAGTTGTGGCGCGTGGGCTCAGTAGTTGTGGCTCGTATGCTCTGGAGCGCAGGCTAAGTAGTTGTGGCACACGGGCTCAGTTGCTCCACGGCATGTGGGATCTTCCCAGACCAGGGCTCGAACCCGTGTCCCCTGCATTGGCAGGCAGATTCTTAACCACTGCACCACCAGGGAAGACCCAGAGTACTACTATTTTTCCATGTTCCAAAACAAGAATTCAGACTTTTGTCTTGCAAAGCCATATTCAAAGCAAAGGCAACTGTCAAGCAATAAATATTGAGTGCTCACAAATCCAGAGAGCAAAAAAATTTTTTTAAGTTTTTAACAGCTAATAATATAGCCAAGATCAATAAACATGTAGTTAATTAAAATATATTAAAAAAAATGAGGCAATCAAGGTCGATTAAAATATATAATAAAAAAAGCATGAGGCAATCAAGGGAAAAGTCTTTCCCTCAGTACAGTCTTTTTTTTTTCTTTCAGTACATTCATTAAGAATGAGTTATAGGGCTTCCCTGGTGGCGCAGTGGTTGAGAGTCTGCCTGCCGATGCAGGGGACACGGGTTCGAGCCCTGGTCTGGGAAGATCCCACATGCCGCCGAGCAACTAGGCCCGTGAGCCACAATTACTGAGCCTGCGCGTCTGGAGCCTGTGCTCCGCAACAAGAGAGGCCGCGATAGTGAGAGGCCCGCGCACCGCGATGAGGAGGGGCCCCCGCTTGCCACAACTAGAGAAAGCCCTCGCACAGAAACGAAGACCCAACACAGCCATAAATTAATTAATTAATTAATTTAAAAAAAAAAAAAAAAGAATGACTTATAGCATCGGAGTACTTTCAGTTTAACAAAATATAAAGAAACTTAAGTCGAAGTTCTAGTAAGCCTCAAAAGTTAGCAATATACAGACTTAATAGTTAGCAATATACATACAGACTTAATAATCACTACAGAGTTAATAGAGGTCTTTACTAAATACTCAGATCAAGAGATGGCAATTTTTTCCCCAAGTGAATTAAAAAATTTTGCTTTTACAAGGTTGTGAAAACAACTGCCAATGAGTTAACTCAAGAAAGGAGTAATCTGGTAGTCTAAGAATCATTTCAGATACTAATTTTAAGGACTTCTGGTATGGGGAAAAAAACAAAAACAACTTATACCAGACTGGCTCTATGCTTTGCCTGTCCCTCATAATCACAATAGTCTCTCCTCAGACTAACACCTCATTTTTAGTATTTATGATCTTACAGAATTCAAAGAAGACTGTTGTATCCAGTATATGTAAAAGCAATTTTTTTTAAAAAGCACTAGTTTGAAATCAAAGTTTCTTCCTAAAGCAAGTAAACAAAATGAACCCATCAATTGCAAATTAGGTATTTATTAAGGTTTTACCAAACATTTGATAAATTCTTAATGATTAAGAATATAGTTTTATAGATAAAAATTGGTAGTTTAAATTCACTGGAATTAAGTTAGTGGATGTCAAGAGTGTTTTAAGTACCATGAGAAATTATGGCCATAAAATTTTAAGTTCAGAATGCAGTTATCAGGTGTGAAAACAAGATATAAATGAATAAAGAATTCTACTTAAAAACAACTGCCTGCTTGAAAGGAAATTTATTTTGATTAAAAATTTTAAAAAGATGACGCTATAAACAAAGTTTTAAATTTACCTGATGGTCTTCGCAAAACTCAAAATTGCTTTATCTCTTACAATAAGTAATTCTTCACAATCATTTTATTTTTTAAAATAGCTCTCTTGTTAGTCACCTTAGAGTAAAATTGCACATGGTAGAAAATGCCTCCAACTAGAAGACTCTGCCTTTATGACTTTTGTATGGGGGCTGTGCTTGCTATCACAATACCTGCAGGGTCTCTTCTCCTGGTTGGGAGCCAAGAGAGTTTTTCATCCCTCAAGGGTTTTGAAGTGGGAGAGGGCTATAATAATGGGAGGTAGAGCCCACTAGACTGCTGATGAGCCTTCTTTCCTTCGTTTAGTCAAGGATGTGAAGAGTAACTATGCACCCAGTAAAATGCCAGGGCAGGGAAGGGGGCTAAGGATATAGAAGAGGCATGAATATGATCATAATTTTAAGAAACTTACAATTTTAGTTAGCAGGAGTATAACTTCCTAATATTATAGTAGTTGTATACCTATCTACTACTAGATTATGTATTTTCTGACTTTGGACACTATGTCTTCAAATACAGCTCAAACATTTTTGATAGTTACCACGAATCACAGACTTTTGCAAAAGTATTGCAATTCAAATCAGAAGACGCTTTTGGCCCTCAAGTCTGGCAGGAGGTGTAGAAATGTAAAACCAGCCAATTCGACAAAATGTGCTAAGTGTTGTAAAATACATAAAAGAATACAGGAGCAAGGTGAGGGGATGAATGGTTCTGCTGGGGGTGCGGTGATGGTGGTAATAGTAGGGAAAGCCTCAGAATGTGAAGAGCATACAGCCCGGGAACAAGAGCAAACAGCATAAACATGAGGCTGGCAAAGGCAGGCTGTGATCAGGAAAGGACTTTGGAATGATATGTTAGAGAATCAGAACTGGACACTCTGGGTAGATGTGAGGTTTGAGAGAGCTAGAGAGGAATTAGGTCAGATTTGTATTTTTAAAAGTTCTCTGAGTTTGATGGATTGGAAGGGAAAGGGGAGCTACTGCCACAGTCCACAAAGAGAGGATCAATGCCTGAATTAGTCTTGCCACCTGATGATGGAAAGATGACCCCTCCCCCTGAAGGAGAGAGAAAGAGAGCATGGGAGAGTGAGAGAGAGGTGTTAATGCTGAGTTTTTTTTTTAGTTTAGGTTATTCATGTTTGTAGTCCTCAAAGTTTCAACATGTTATAAGTGCTCAATAAGTTCCATGAAGTTAAAGACACGCTGATTTTAGTCACAGTTTTATCGTCAATGACTGGATTTTTATTTTTATTTCTGTGCCCTAAAATTAATTTATTCCAAGAGGAATCTCGTTTTTATATTTCTAGTTTTAAAAAACCTACTTCGATGCAGTACAGAGGAACAGACTGGAGTAGCGAAAGCATGGACATGGAAAGAACAAGTTGCTACTGCACCAGTCTAGCTAGGTGAAAGAGAAGAGTGGCTTGAACTAAGGTGACAGAGAGTAGAAAGTGAGGGAAGTGGGCAAATTTGAGAGCTATAAAGTAAGTAGAAGAGACAGGATCTGATGTCTCATTGGATAGGGAGGCAAGAGTGAGAGGATTATCTCATTTATCTCATTTATCTAGCTTGAGGAATTGGGTGGATGGTGCTTCTATTCAAGTGAATTAGGAACAAACAGGGAAAGGACAGGTTTGGGGGAAAAGATGAGTGCAGTCTTGCCCATATAGAGTTTGAGGACTTACAAAATATGAAGAAATCCTAATTGGAAGTTTAATATAAATGTCTGGAGTTAACAAGAGACATAAGAGACATCTTTGATGCACATATAGATTTGGAGTCATTACATCATTTAGTTAGGAAGTAAACCAGAAAAAATGTAATGTCATGTATGTCAGGTGATTTAAGAAGGTAGGCATGTCAAAGATACTGAATACCTACTAAGGAGACAAATGAAATCATGACAAAAATTTGTTGGACTTAGCACAAAAATTTGTTGGAGGTCACTGGTGACCTTAGTAGTTTTAGGTGTGGTGGAAGTACAAGATGCACTACAGTGAATTAAGAGTGAACGGGGGGCAGGGTGGTGGTGTCTGGAAATAGAACGGTGTATATACCTCTGAGCAATCTGGCCATAAGGTGGAGGGGTTGGTGGAAGGAATCTGGACAGGTTGCCAGAAGGTTGGAAGAGATGTAAGCATGTTTTTAAAAGCTGATAAGAAGGATACAACAGAAAGGAATAGATTAAAGATGCTGGAAAGAAAAGAGATACTTCACAGTCTAAGACAAGAAAGAAGGGAATGAGATCCAGAGCCTAAAAAGAGGGACTCATCTTACAGAAGAGGACAACATACTATTAATTGTACATTAAGGGAAGGAGAGCAGGCAGGTGGGGTTTAGAGCTGGCTCCCAATTTGAAGCTCCTAGTTTCTTTCCAAAGTGAGTGGAGTGGGGGTAGGGTTGTTGGCTTAATGGAGGAGATAATGATTAGATTGTAGTAACTGAGAACCGACCAATAGTACTGAAGGCCCAGTGAAATTTGTTAATCATAAAATTTAGAGTGGTACCATTCTTACCTGTTGTGTACACTTAAACAGAAAATTTCAGAAACCACATGTCATGCCTAATATATTCATTATGTGGTAAGACACTGTTTTATAATTTCACAAAACAGTTTACAAACAACCTGCCTATAACAAATTAGTAATTCCCCCCCCACTATTTTAAAAGGTACACACATCTTACTTTCAGTCATCAAGCTGTGGTTCACATGCTATCAAATCTAAGGTTTTAAAATCAGTCTTACTACCACAACTATAAAATACCTTTTTCTATAAATACATAAAAATGTAGGTGTTATTTGTGTGTACAGATGTGCAATCCTCATTAATCTGATTAGGTGATCCTAATTTGGTTAGAGCCTTGTGCTAACACTGTGAAGAAAGGTTTTGCTAAAGACATTAGGACATTTTTGCTTGCTTATTTAACAGGCTACACTTTAAGACCTTAGCAGATAAGTTATCACATTTGAATGCAAGCTAAAGTCTCAGTTATTCATTGAAGGTTGCCTTTATAGGGTCTGCTTAGAAACACCTGATTGGCAGCTGGAGTTATTAGATATACCTAAAATACTAACATTACCTTAAATTTTTCTGTAAATGTTATTGACTTAACATGATTTTCCTGAGTTATCAAGCATTTACTATAGGTTTATACCCAAAGTGATCTTGAATGATCACTAACAAATGCCTTTATGGTTGATCTACAAAAAGTCATAAATACACAAAAATAACACTTGATTTAAACATTAAAAAAAATTCACATTTCGATGAATTAAAAAGTTCAAGCACTTATGATTTTTATAATAGGGGAATGTAATCCTAGGAATTAAATGTAACAGTGATCCCTAGAAATTCAACGACTGGAGAAAAGGCTGTCAATACTTCTAAACAAAAAAGAGCATTTCTTATAAAAATTCACTAAATTCTAATTTTCATTACTAAATATGAAATTAGAGGAGATTTTTGAAAGGGCCCAACATATAAGCCTACCTATAGCAAACCAAAAGGATAAAAGAACTAAGACTAGTCAAATTCCCACCTGATATTCAGTCTTCTAAACATTCACCTATTTATTTTACCCTTAGACAACTCTCCTACATTCATCCAAAGTGAATATAAGTCAGGAGTAAATGAATACCTGACATCATTGTTTATGTTTACATGAACTTTTCAAACAATTTCAAAGCTAAAAAGGAAATTCAGTAATATCTTTTCTAATATAAAAATGTCCTAACAAAAGACATTTAAGTAATACCCACAAAAATATTCTCCAGAACCTTTTTCAATATAATTGTCAATGACTTAAAATGTAGAGTCATCAATATAGGTAGGACCTACTTCCTGTCAGACTCTCAAGTCTCTTCCTACCCAGTAATAGTATGAAATATATTTCTTGTACTCAAATCCTGAACTACCAATGCTTAGGAATTCAAAATAATATTAAGTATAAAAGATGCTCCTCCACAGTAAATCTCAAATCTCCTTATTAAGGCTATGTTAGGGTACTCAAAGTATCAAATATAAAAACAATGTACACTGCCCATTAGTACTGCAGGAGTATCTAACACTTGTATGATTCTACTGCATAAAATTTACAAACACCAAATGGCTGGCTAAAGTATTGTTACAGTGGTTTACAGAATATTATAAAAGATCTTTTTGATCATTGTCAAGCAACATTAAATCCTCACGGAAAGCATAGCATAATTACATTTTGGGAAGAATATGATCTGTAATGTAAATACAACAGCTTAGCTTCACTTATATAGTAAAGGCCTGTAATGACTAAGCCAGGTAGGCCCTGGCTTATCAGATTTTAATTCATTTTATACCATATCCATTTTTTTCCTTTGCTAAATATAGATTAAACTGCTTTTCAGTTTTACAATATATCAAATTTTTTAAAATTACTATCCAAGACAGGTTAGAATGATTCAGCATCTAAATCTTAAATCCAAGAGCAAGAAATGCAGCTAATTTTTTTTTTCTAAAGCAACCAAATCTCACTCAAGAAAATCTACTTGTACAGCCAGAGAAAAAGAGGAAATTAGTTTCTATTAGGTAATTCAATAAAGTATATGCATGAAAATGAATATCTGAAAAATAGTTTTAAATAATCTTATAATCAGTGACTACATTTTGCGATTGTGCTTTTTTTTTCTTTAGTAGATGAAAAGCATCTTGGTTCACTTAATTTTAACAGTTCATAATTTAAGTAATACATTTTAAGAAGATACTATCCTTACAAAGGTCCTTCCCTTTTTAAATTTCTTTACTTACTACCTGCAAACAATAGGTAAAAGAGCTTGCCTCTGCTCTTCATTCTTTTTTACTAACATTTACTCACAGCTTAAATAAAACATTATGACTTTTACAAAATTAATAGCTATAATAAGACCACTATTTACTACTTACTATTTTACAGGCATCCTCTCTAACCTTACTACACAGCCTTTTTAACCCTCTTTGTTTAAAATTTCAGGTTTTTTTGGGGGGGTGGGGATCAGGGAAAATGCATTTTGAAAGGGATACAAATTAAAAGTATTAGCAAAAATTAAGAGACTATGTGTTTCAGTATTTGGCAATATAAGATCCTAACTTCAATGTTAATTTAAAAAAAAAAAAAAAGAAGCAAAACCAGACTGCAACAGTTCACACCCTGAAAATGTGGCCTATTTACCCTGAAAACATATAATCTATAAATAAATACAGATAAAATACAAAAATCACATTTAATATTTAGACTTTAAATCCCAAATTTTTCCAAAGTGTCATTATCATTTTCATTTCAAAATCTATCTTATGTTTCAGAAAAATAGCCTTCATCCTCTGATATTCTAAAAATAGACTCCTACTGTCTCTTTTACATGAAACAATTACGCTTGGTTACGAGTCCTACCATATCAGCCAAATCATCAATACCTAAAATTCTTATTTAACCTCATTTTTGGCAATCAAAATGGTAATATATAGAAAAAATCTTACCTATATGCTGCATTTTCTTTCACATGTAAAATGGTTAGATTCCCCTTCTACTTAATCAGTACAGTATCTGAACATTTTTCGGTCTGACTTGCAATATTTGCTTTCCCTCTTAGGGCACAGCATCCGCAGGGTTATACAGCACTACTTACATTCTCTTCCACATAAAAATCAGACATTACATGAAAGGAAAAGAAAGACAGCCCATTTCAAAGCATCTGGCAAACCTCCATTGGCAACCCGCCAAGCCTCTGCAAAACCTTCCTGTCTTTCCGAGCATGCTCACTTAAAACCAACAGCACGTTACTATGGCAACTCTGTAGGCAGCCTGTAAGTATGAACCGCCATTCTGATTTCAGAGTGCAAAAAGCCAAATACTGCAGGGGAAGTAAAAGGGAAGAAATACCCTATGCCCTATATCACATACAAGTACACTCATTTTGTTTCAAGAATTCTTATTTGTGTATGTAAAACGGAAACAAACATTCCACATTTTCCAAGCAAATATTTTTCATGCTCAAATAGGTCTTTTTCAGTAAACTCATTCTCTTTGTCTGCCCTGAAGCCCCTTTACCTCATAACAACCAAAACTATACTGGACAGTTTATCTCACTTGACAAAACACTGCTGAAAAAATAGACAGCAATATTCAAGTAAGCAATTATGCGGTACTTCATGAATGATTTCCTACAATTACATATACATTCTTAACAACACAGTGGTATTACAAAGAAAACCATTAGCACTTATAAAATACAATCTAAATCTTTTCTATGATTTATCCAACTACCAAATGAAATATTCTTCCATTTAGATAGGATTTTTTTAATCCTCATTATCCTTGAGATACTGTGAAATGTCTTTTAAAAGAGGTGAGATTTCAAAGTTAAGACAGACCAGACCTGGGTTCAAATTCCTGCTCTCCACATTTGAGCTGTGTCATCTTTGGAAAGTTATTTAACCTTTCTGACCCTCACTTTTCTCTTTAAAGTAGAATAATAACAATTACTCCATCTGGCAATAATTTAAATGAGTTAACACATGTAATATACCTAAAAGTTACATTTCCTTCCTCCTTGGTTATTTGGAAAAGATGTTAAAAAAAAAAAAAAAGTTTGCACTTGCTGCTCATTTAACCTGAAAAGTTCTTCTTTGTAATCTCTTACCCACTAAAAATTAGTTCTGATTTGCCCACTAAGCTAAAAGCCAGAAAGCTCCCCCTTCCCCAAATAAAGCTGAGCTAGAAAAAGACAGCAACAAATAATATAAAGAATCTAAACACAGGGAAAATATATGAAGGTATTATTTTTAGAGTATTAAAATGTTTTCATATGTTACAAACATGAAATTTCACCTACCATCTCTTCTTCTTCCTTTTTGGCCTCCTTTTCCTTCTCTTCATCATTTTCTTCAGCTGGGCCAACTTCATCATCACTACTGGATGACTCAAGGATTTCACTTATATCCATTTTCCAATTATCAGGAACAACTCTAGTTTTTAAGAAGATGCTTGCTTTCTGCAGCCCTAAAAGTAAAAATGTACTTCAGCAGTTGTTATGGAATTAGCACCATAGAATAATACAAAGCCACGACATTCAGAGTCAGAAGATCTGGATTCAAATTCAGCTGTCATTTCTACAATGATACAGTAAATTTGAACATATAAGTTATAATATTATATTAATGTTTATTTTTCTCTAGGGAATACTGTCAGAAATGTTAGTGATAAAACACACAAAGAATTAAGGTCAAATACTTTATCTAGATATTAAAAAAAGGCATTAAAGAAGAGTGGATATCAACTCTAAACAGTTAAAATGGCACCAGAAAATATTCAGTCTTGCTTTTGCCACTAAATTTGCCATTTAGAGTCACATCATGAAATAATGGATTGATTCATCCTTATTTTACCTGGTTTAGCAGAGAGCTCAGATTCAGGTAGATCGAGAATGTCTACTTCCTTGATATCCTTTCTTGCTATAGAATAACTAATTATAGAGAAGAATAAATAGGAGGGAAACCATTATTAAATAAGAATTATCACTTAAAGAGTCATGTTAACACACAGAAAATACAAATCTCAAAATCAAAATTATTTTACCTATAAATTGTTTTAAAAAGACCATGTATATCCTAATCCTTAATAAAGGGTAAGAGGTAATATAGGCAAAGCTAATATCTTAATTCTAAAGATTCACATACTCAAAGCACACTAATTTGAGAGCCTCACATTTGTAATATTTCAATTTATGCAACCCTCTTACCTACAATATGGGGTAGTTTATATCAGCATAGTGTTTTCCTTATAGTGTCTATTTTGATCTTTCATATTTCTCAAATTTACTATTCAGTTCAGTATGAAAAATTTAATAGATGGTAACATTAAAATATTTTTATCATTGTAAGATATACTATGGTATCAAATTTTTCACAGAGAATCACAACTCAATAAATACATAATTTTACAGTTTTTGGAAACAAAGCAAAGTTGAAGTGAAGGAAGGTTTCTAAAACTCTGACCTTTTTTTAAATTAATTTTTATTGGAGTTCAAAATCTGACTTTTAATCAGAAAAAAAGTCAAAATAATTATTCTAGTAATATAAATTCTATTAAAAGTAAATTTCATGTTTTTTAATATGAAATAGTACACATAATAAAAATAAAGAAGTCTTACAATTAGGGCTTCCTTGGTGGCTCAGTGGTTAAGAATCTGCCTGCCAATGCAGGGGACACGGGTTCGAGCCCTGGTCCGGGAAGATCCCACATGCCATGGAGCAATTAAGCCCGTGCACCACAACTACTGAGCCTGGTCTCTAGAGCCCGTGAGCCACAACTGCTGAAGCCTGCACACCTAGAGCCCTTGCTCCGCAACAAGAGAAGCAACCGCAATGAGAAGCCCACGCACCGCAAAGATGAGTAGCCCCTGCTCGCCACAACTAGAAAGCCCGCACGCAGCAACAAAGACCCAACGCAGCCAAAAATAAATAAATAAATAAAATAAATGAAAAGAAAAAAAGAATTCTTACAATTAAAGAGAAAATCAATACTATGCTTTATTTTAAAACTTTTTAAATATTATTCTCACATATTGTTGTTCAGTTTTTATATAAAAATTTTAGGGACTTCCCTGGTGGCGCAGTGGCTAAGAATCTGCCTGCCAATGCAGGGGACACGGGTTCAAGCCCGGGTCCGGGAAGATCCCATGTGCCGCAGAGCAACTAAGCCCATGAGCCACAGCAACTGAGCCTGCACTCTAGAGCCCGCGAGCCACAGCTACTGAGCCCACGTGCTGCAACTACTGACGCCTGTGTGCCTAGAGCCCGTGCTCCGCAACAAGAGAAGCCACTGGAATGAGAAGCCCGCGCACGACAATGAAGAGTAGCCCCCACTCGCCGCAACTGGAGAAAGCCCACGCACAGCAACTGAAGACCCAATGCAGCCAAAAATAAAATAAATAAATTTATTAAAAAAAAAATTTTTTTTAATAACCTATATTACAAAAAGTCAAAACATATTAGGTAACAACTTCTCAGTTCATGAAATGATTAAACTTCAAAAAATAAAGCCTTGATTTCCATTTTTTTCTCCCAATGTAACACTATTAAGTGATTCATTACTCACAATTTAGAATCGATAAATGACCGAATTAAACATTGGTCTTTTTTCACTGTGATATCATCATTACAACTGGGAGATACTACCTGAAATATAAAATAAAAGCAGATTGATTACTACTTTCCCTACTCAAAGAAAGAATATATTTTTTATAATAACAATTCTGGATCCCCTAACTTCTTGAAATGATTATATTTGAAAAGAAACAGGTTCATTGTCAACAGCTTCCATACCATAATAAATTACTTACAAAAGATTGCCTTCTAATTTTTCTTTAGCATATTGGCTTTCTAGATATTTAATATACGCAGTCATTAGATAATAAAATGAATAATTAATGAAATATAAACCATAATGTGACCACTTTAAAAATATTAGGATTTATTCTAAGCCAAATAATAATAACTCATTTACTGTCCAAAAAAAATGTATGATCTATGATGAAAATATGCCATATTATAATTTTTTTTAAATGCACTTAAATCAGGATCAATTTTGAAATCTGCCTATTTGATTAAAATAAGCACTTAAGTTCCCATTCTTACCAAGGCATGTACAATTTTTAGTAATTAAACAAATCAGAGAAAATCTGAGTGAAGAACTTTTAAATTTCTTAACTTTTAAAAATAACAAATGTCTTAACATTAGTAACTAACCAATCTCTGTATATTCTTTACAGAATTTAATATTTAAAAAACATTAAAGGCTACTAATAAATTGCTGAACTGTACCTGCTCAACATTAGCCCCTCTGTGGTAATCTAGCACCAACCACAGAACTTTATGCAATGATGGAAATGTTCTCTGTCGGCACTGACCAATATAGCAGCAATGAATCACATGGGGCTGAGCATCTGAAATGTGGCCAGTTCAACTGAGAGACTGAATTTTTAATTCTATTTAATATTAATTAAGTTACAATTTAAACTTAAATAGCCACACATGGTCATGACTATCATATTAAACAGCATTATGTCCAGACAATCAAAAATTCTTGGCAGTTGTATCAGCTGTCTTAACATCAGATGGTATTAAATGTTTTTTTGTTTGTTTGTTTGTTAGGTGCTGGTAATTACTAGACTAATAATATAGTTGTGTCTGCCCTCAAGAAGCTAACACTGAAATGGAAAGGTAAGTACAAAAAGATATACAAAAAGAACATAACGAAGGAAAAGTACAGTGATACCAACTAGGCATAAGATAAAGTATCAATAAAAACACCTAGGAAGAAGATTTAACCAAACCTGGGAAGGGAAAATGTGTGGCAGCTAAGGCTTAAGGTAAGTCTTAAAGGATGAGTAGACAGAACCCAGGGCTTAATTACCTCACCTGTGAACCACTCTAATGGCCTCCAAATTGATTCCTATCACCTCCACTGCTTTCAACAACAATCCATCCACCATACCACTGTGTCATTAACATTCCTAAATATGCTGCTCAAATAATATCACTCTTCTGCAAAATTCTATGCAGAATTATGTCCAGATTCTTTAGATGAAATTTTAAAGACCCTTCTGCCCTTGATCCAAATTATCTTCCCAGTCTTCTTTCCTATTATGCCTCTATTCACATCTAATATTTAGCCAAAATGGATTCCCACAGCACACAGTTTCATGAACAAACCCCCTTCTTTCCTATTACTTATTCTGTTTCTTCTAAGAAAGTTCTCTAGTGAAGCTCTGCTAACTAACTTTAAATCCTTCAAGGCTCAGCTCAAAAGCTTCATGAAGGCTTTTTCTTTATTTTTCTTTTTGGATTTCCTTCAAATAAATGCAAGGTCTCAGGACAAGAAGTCCTAATATTGAATGTATACTATTTTATATTACAGTTACTTGGATTATTCTCTGCAGTACACTAAAATCATCAAATGTAAGATTGATTCTTACACTGACTCTTACTCATCTTTTATCACCTGGGAAATGATAAACCTGTTGAGTAAATAAAGGCATTTTTTTTTT
Organism: Balaenoptera ricei; assembly: GCF_028023285.1. Lineage (NCBI taxonomy): Eukaryota > Metazoa > Chordata > Mammalia > Artiodactyla > Balaenopteridae > Balaenoptera > Balaenoptera ricei. The sequence continues at coordinate 145,501,554 of NC_082640.1, read as the reverse complement.
TTTAATCTCTTGACAAATTATGACCTGAGTATTCTGAATCCAAACCCATTTACTTGTTGGCCTATACAGCTGAAAGGTTCAAAGGATTTTCAGACTTTTCCTATGTAAAGTAAATCTACTACATAGGAATTGAGTAATGTATTTATATGCACACAGAAACCTAAAAAAAAAAAAAAAAAAAAAAAGGCCTCAGTTCTTTAAAGGAGTCTAACCTAATTTGGGAGGTATTTTGTGCCAAAATTATTATTAGAGATATAAGTGATATCAAAACTCAGAGAAGAAGGGGCATACTTATGTTAAAGTGGTTAGGGGAGAATCTGCAGGAAAGGTAGGACCTGAGCTGAGCCTTAAGACATATTTAAGAGGAGAGGAGTAGGAAGAAGAGAAAGGGGAGATAGGTATTACCAAGTACTATTGATTCCTCTTGTGAAGTAATTCTCTTGCCCATACCTTCTCATTCCTTTCCCAAGTAAGCAAAGGTTAGTTTTCTCTACCAACCTACCCAAGATTTGCCATTTCTAAAGCCTAGGTATACCCTTCCTTTCCCTAAAACTCTTTGTCCTATTCCAGTGTCTGCACCAAACGTTTTTTAAATTACTATATAATTTTTAACTACTACACCGTCTTTGAGATGTGTATAGTAAACTCCTTGAGGGCAATGTGTTATGTCTCATACCTCTTTCTTTTCTTAAGGAGCTTAGAGCAAAGCTGAAGTCACTGCAAATCCTTAGTAAATACTAATTGATTTAAGGGGTAAAGGACTGGAGGAGTGAAGTGTCTTACACAGGGAGCAGTTAAGAAAGAGCCTAAGTAGACAGCTTACACTGAAAATGAGAAACAAACTAAGAGCTAGGGATGACCACAGATATCAGCTAAAAATGCAGAATTGACTCATTAGGCAGAGTCAGTGCAGGTTTTTTTTTTTTTTGAGAATGGGACTATCATGATTAAATCAATGTTTTAAAATTTCTCTATAAAAGTTACTTCTAGAAAATAAGTCTGAATTTAGTAAAGAAAGCATTCAGGCATCAAGTTAAGAGAAGTTGTTGGTAGGTGCTATATATCAGGTGAAAAAAGGTGATGGGAACAGAGTAAAAACAGACCACTGGACACATTTTGAAGGAAAAACTGAAAGATCTCAATAAATACTTGGTTACAGAGAAGTAAAGAAAGGAAATAACAAAAGAAGACAGTGAAGTATGCGGGACCTGAGTAGGATTGCTCAATTTTGCAATAAAGTCCAAACTAAATTTGCGTAACACTCTCAAAATATTTTAAATGCTTTCTTAAAATCCATGTTAAACAAATACTTTAAATGGTTAATTAACTCTGCAAAGAAACTATACTTACCAAAGCAGGATACCATTCACTCTTCTCAGATGTAGATACCACACTTACAACTTTTCCTAATAATTCATCATTGAGACGTCGCTTATCTTCATCTTCCTCTTCACTACTTTCTTCTTCTTTTTCATCTTCGTTACTAAAAGTTAGAATAACTTTATCATGATCTTAACATCAACCATTTTTGATACAGTCATTTACCCCAGGGTAGTAGCCTCTTCATTCAAGTTGGAATTGAAGAAACAGATACTTCCCTAGCCCCAAAGAAGTAGTCCTGCGCTGTCCATGGTAACCCTGAGTGCACTTCACTAGATCAGTGAGGACCTGGACTTAGACTCTCATGCCAACCACTGGCTGGGAGAGAAAAGCTATATCACCAGGAAGTACTCACTGTGCCAAATACAGTTTAAGAGACTGCCCTTCCACTTTTTATGAAGGCCAGGTTCCAGATAATGTAACTCTAATTCTCCAACAGGTTAGGAAAAGATCTCACCAAACACATCAGGAGGTTTATTTAGATAACCTATCTGGATAACTAAACAATCAAACAAGGCCACAATGAGGAAAAATCTACAAAACAATTGGCCTGTACTCTTCAAAAATGTCACTGTCATGAAGACAAAAAAAGGCTGAGGAACTTTTCTAGATTAAAGGAGACTTAAGAACCACATAAACTAAATGCAATGCATGATCTTGGATTGAATCCTGGAATCAGGCGATGGTATAAAGGCTATTATTGGGACAACTGGCAAAATCTGAAATATGTATTATATATTATCAGATAATAGCATTCTATCAGTGTTATATGTTCTGAATTTGATAACCATACTTTGATTATATAAGAGAATGTCCTTGTTCTTACATAAACTATTTAGGGATAAGAAGTCATGATGCTTGCAACTTCCTCTTAAATGGTTCAGCCAATTAAAATTATTATTAAATAAAAAATAATTATAATATATGTATATAAAGACAGGAAATGATAAAGCAAATGTGTTCAAAAGTTTTAATAATTTAGTGAATCTGGATGAGTATATGAAAGTTTATTGTATTCTTCTTACAATTTTTAAACTTGAAATGTTTTTGAAATAAAAAGGCTAAAAAAACACATATATGCACATAACATAGCAAAATAATCCTATCAATTAAGGAATTTGGCAAAGTAACTCAAAAAAAAAAATAGCCTTTTTTAAAAAGGGGTTGAGATCATTATTCCTATTACTTTGTCCAAGAATTAAGAACAAAGTCTACTCAGGGTAAAATGTCTAAAACAAGGATACAAGATGCTGTGGAAAGGCCACCCAAACAAATTTCGCCACCGTAGAAAAACCACTTATTTAATGTTGTGATAATTGTAATGTTACTGTACATGAAAACACTCACACAGGCAGAGAGGACCTCCTTCCTCTGTTCGTCTTCTTTGCAATTACTGGAGTTCCAAAATGCTCTGGATTTGTTAATGGAAGCTGGTCAAGAGTCTGGATAAGAAACAGACAAATTAAATCACTTTTTGCCTCTACATTAGTAGCTGTTGTTCAATTTAAAAAGTCCATCCATGCTACCCTACCTCACTCTCAGCAAAATGTCTCTCTCCTTTCAGGCATAGTGAGGTACGTCTCAGTGTTCTCTCATCACCATCATCGAACACTGCAATAGGCAAAAGATATCAGAGAATTTATGCACACTTATTGCTATTTACCTGGGGCTTAAGAACCATTATTTGTTAGTTACGCTTCAAAACCTTTTAAAATATACACACAGTTTTCATTCTATAGATACCAAACAAACACAGGTTAATGGCTGCCCCAAACTGCTTAAGTGTCTCCATTCACTTTTTCAATCTCTAACACTACAGAATGACCTTCTTAAACCATTAGCAACCTAGTCAAAGCACAGATATTAAATTACCTTTAATCTTAGAAGAACGAGCAAAAACCTGGTTTAAAAAAAAGAAGTATTATGGGTTTTTTCACAACAGTTATCAATGGAGCATCTCTAATGTCCAGAAACTGTCTGACTGCTCGTAATGCTGTTGGTTCACTCTACTGCTTCTACTTATTTGCATGATAACCTAATACAACAGAAGTACTGGCTGCCAAATTCTAAAGTCGTAAGATTCAACTTGTTTCTTTTGCTAGAGAAGGATGCAAGAAGTTTAGAAATAAAAGTTGAAACACCAGAAAGAAGAAAATTTTTTTAATTCTAAAAAATAAGTCGTAATTGCACAGAAGCTTTCTCAAGTTTTTATTTCTACTACATTTAAAAGAAATCAGGGCTTCCCTGGTGGCGCAGTGGTTGAGAATCTGCCTGCTAATGCAGAGGACACGGGTTCGAGCCCTGGTCTGGGAAGATCCCACATGCCACGGAGCAACTGGGCCCGTGAGCCACAACTGCTGAGCCTGCGCGTCTGGAGCCTGCGCTCCGCGGCGGGAGAGGCCGCGATAGTGAGAGGCCCGTGCACCGCGATGAAGAGTGGCCCCCACTTGCCGCAACTGGAGAAAGCCCTCGCACAGAAACGAAGACCCAACACAGCCAAAATAAATAAATAAATAAATAAATAAACCTTATAAATAAATCTGTCCAATCTTAGCCAGCTTTAAAAAAAAAGAAAAAAAAAAGAAATCATACTACTTGGAAACTATGTGTAAAATATTTCAAGAAAATGCGGGCAAGGAATTTAACAATTTACCACCAATGCTCTTCATATATCTAGCTATATATATTATTTTGATAATTTTATAGGTTTAATTTTCTAGAAAGGTACTCTGATTTTACCATCTAATATTCACAAAGAAAATGTTCTCAGAAGATACCTGATGCCCAGCATTATGAAAAAATAAAATACAAGAAGATAGAATCCTTACCTCTGATACTTAAAACACGTATACACATCAACAAATGTTTATATATATTATGGAAAAAGCACATACACAGGAAAGCATACATAAACAAAAGTGATTATTATTTTAAGATTTAATCCTAGTTTTTATAATTCTACATGTTTTTCAATTTTTTAATGTTTTTCCAATTTAACAGAATAGATTAATGTTAAAGGAAAATTCTACATTATCTTGATTTAATATCTTAAAATCTTTACCTTGTTATCTATATAATTACAATCATGAATTTTTTTTAAAGGGCTGCTTTATTAGCAAAAACTTTGCCTTTGAATCACAAACATTTTTCATGGTAGAAACTTAACTATGTAAGAGTACTCAACTTCTTCAATATTTATCCACCTCAGTCAGTTCCTTCTCTTAGACTAAAGACACCTAGTTTAGATTCTCTTACATGCAGGAGACAATGCAGAGAATATTAAAAGCTCCTGACGCACATATTTAAAGAACCATAATAATTCTGCAAAATCATCTGTTATACACTGTCAATGATGCAGAAATTAATGACCACCTGCAGACACAATGACAGGATAAAACACAATATCCTCCAACAATTATATCACTAATCTACACTTGATTAACACTAGTTTAAATATTTGTATCACAATTATGATTTATATGGTGTCATCGAGTCTGATAAATAAACCACTGCTCTTTGAAAAATTCAAAATCATGAAATTATCATACCAAACTTAAAATAATTTTCATGTTATTATTAATGTCCATAAGTATGCTAAAGAATAAAACTTAAAAGTTCCAATTTTCCTTAATGCCTACAATACCAAAGATGGTGACACTGGACACACACATATACACTATATACACCACATTTAAGTGGTGGAGATGTGAGGAAGGAAAATGAGAATATAAGACAAATCACTAATATCAAATTTATGAAACAAAATCTTTTCCACAATGTTTTATTATTAATCAATGGCAGCCCCAAATCAAAATGCTCTGATGAGAAATTTCAACAATTTAACATTCTGAGTTCTTGTTCTTGTTTTTTTAAAATATTCACCTTGAAATATATCAGATTTTTGAAGGAAAAAATTAATCTCACTTCAACACAATTTTACCATGGTTAGAAATAAGGTAAGGACCAAAGTCAATTGTGGTACAAATAACCCATTTACATTTTTTACAGGAACCGAACCCCTTCCAACTTCAAGTGAACAAAGAGAAACAGAATTTTCTCTGTTTCTCTTAAAAAATACTTTTAAGAATTTTTTTTAATTCATAAAACTATATAAAGGTATGTATTTGAGTACTTTATACAAGTTTGTTGAGCCATATAACTTCTCAAGACTTTCTGAAAGACAAACAGAAAACTTAACAACATAGTGGACCTATTTAATCATGACATCCCTGATTATCAAAATCATTAAGAAGTTCCATCTAGGGCTTCCCTGGTGGCGCAGTGGTTAAGAATCCGCCTGCCAATGCAGGGGACACTGAATCGAGCCCTGGGCCGGGAAGATCCCACATGCCGCGTAGCGACTAAGCCCGTGCGCCACAACTACTGAGCCTGTGCTCTAGAGCCCACGAGCCACAACTACTGAAACCCGTGCGCCTAGAGCCCGTGCTTCGCAACAAGAGAAGCCACTGCAATGAGAAACCCGCGCACCACAACAGAGAGTAGCCCCCGCTCGCCACAACTAGAGAAAGCCCGCGCACAGCAAGGAAGACCCAACGCAGCCAAAAATAAGTAAATAAAATTTATTTTAAAAAAGTTTCCTCTAGGGAATTCCCTGGCAGTCCAGTGGTTAGGACTCTGCACTCTCACTGCCAAGGGCCCAGGTTCAATCCCAGGTTGGGGATCTATCCCACAAGCCACGCGGTGCGGCCAAAAAAAAAAGTTTCCTCTATAACTTCCATGTTAGAAATATCATCTTAAAGAACACATAATTTGAAGGCATTGAACACTGACTCTGGCATTTTGATAAGAGTGAAATAATTAACTGGTGTGTGTATAGTATATTAAGCTTATTTTTGGTTCAAGGTGTATACTACAGCACGCCAAGAGAAAAAAAGTCAGAGTATAAGGATCTAGTAATTATAAGATATGAAATGTCTTATACTTGCCAAAAATGGCATTTGAATAGATCATTCACTGAGTGCAAGAGAACAGATACTACTAAAATTGTATCCCTGTTAGTATATTACATATAAATTCTAAAACCGAATTTGAGGACAATGATGAAGCTAAGACTCTCTCTATAACATTAATCACACGAGACAAAATAATGCTAATGCAAACAAATACACAAAGCCTGACCCTAAACTGTTAGAATTCAAAGAAACAAAAGTAACAGGGATCTAATCTAACTACTAAATACAAAAGATTTACCTGTTATCATAGCACTGTTAGATGCTGGAGAATAATAAGATAATAACAACAGTAAACTAACTTTATCCAAAGATACAATTGGCTATTACTTATTAAGCTTCTACTATGCCCTAATCCTCACAGCAGCCTCTACAGGGTCGGAATCACTATCTTCCTTTTATAGATAAAGAAATTGAGAATTAGAAGGTTCATCTATGAGCTACAATTTAGTCAAGGGGGGATCAAAATGAATTAAGAAACAGGTAAGAAACAGAGGCATAAAATGAACACTGGGAAGAGAGTTAAGAATTCTGACTTGATAAACAACAAGGTCCTACTGTATAGAACAGGGAACTATATTCAATATCCTGTGATAAACCATAATAGAAAAGAATATGAAAAAGAATATATACATATGTATAACTGAATCACTTTGCTATACAGCAGAAATTAACACAACACTGTAAAGCAACTATATTTCAATAATAAAAATTAATTTTTTTAAAACCCTCAAACTTTATCTTGTTAATAAACAAAAAATAAACAAAAAAAAGAATTCTGACTTAGTGAAAATAAGTATTATTGTTATATCTGTTTATACCGGTAACAACAAAACATTTCACGTGATACAGTAAAAACTTTAAAATTAAAAATATATGCATACCCTAGGTAAAACCAATAGTTCTGTTGCTCATAAAATTATCTGTGATAACTATAGAAGCCCCTCAGCAGCTAAGATCAAAAACTTCAGGACTCTGGAAATTTAAGAAATTAACATTCAAATGTATAATTATGTTAACAAAATATCATGAGAATGTTAAGTCTTACAGAAGGCTATTTCAACAATGGGTTAAAGCCTATCACAGGACTAAATAGATTTGTTACTTAGTACTTTTTTTCTTAGTATTTTTTTTCTTACTGAATGATTTTCTAGTCAGGGGAATAACCACTTGGCTTTGAAAACATTTTGTGGTTGATTCTGGTTACAACAACATTCGTCATAAGCTGTTCTAATCAAATTAAAAGCCTTATAAGCCTACAGCACATTCTACAAAAGTCAGTCCATTCACCAGGTTAATGTAACCCTCCTCTACTCCTTTAACTTAGAATTTCCATGAGATCTGATATAACTGATGTGCAAAATAATAAGAAGGTATGAAAAAATCCAGAAACTTAAAAAGCATTTGTCACAAAAATATATCAATGATCGAAAAGATTTTAGTGTTAAACTTGATATATGATGTATGTGTTTACGTACATTTATATATAAATTATTTAAATTAAAAGCAACTTTCTCCTTTACATTTTTCTTATTTTTCAAATACAATGTGTTATTTTTATATTCTAACAAAGCAAAAGAAGAACAGTTTTAGAATGTCTTACTGACAGTTATATCTGTCAGGAATTAAAGGCAACATTCAAGTGGAGATATGAATTCTAATCCCAATTTTGGTATCTTCTGAATGGCTGGACAGATAACAATACACTTCCATACATTACAGATTCCTTATCTTTAATGCAAGGAAAAGAACTGCCAAATGAATAAACTGCTAGGAAGCACTGTTTTATGATAGGAAGGGGAAATATTTCAAAGTCTCAAAAAACATAAAAATCCATGAACTGGTGCTATTTATTGTTCAACATTGGAGGTCAAGGTATTATTAGATTTTTTTTAATTGAGTTATGTTAGATCCATAATCTTTTTCAAAATTGGTCATTCAGCTGTAATATGAAAAATTAATACCTATATTATAAAAGGAGTTAATAACAGTTTCTCAGATAACTTTTGATCACTGATAATTATAACTCCTATTTAATCCAAATCAGCAGTGTGGTATCCCCTTTTGTTTCATTTTTAATAGCCTGACATAATTTCAAGTTCTTTTAAAATCTAAAAACATCATTGAGACCATTAACAATACTTTGAATACTTTCTGATTCTACCTATATAACACTTTGCTAGGAATTAGAAATCAAGAAAAATTCCAGAAAAGAGCAATTAAGTAGTCACTCAATTAAAGAAAATTATAGAAAGTTCGTGACCTGTGAGAGATCACACATTTTATTTTGCCATCTTTTAATAAGGATCATTCTTTATGTGGCCTACATCCTTCAATACCTAAACATTCTTTATCGCAGAATGCTATACTGAGTATACTTAAGAGAATACTGCCTCTTAACATCTTAAAATTTTTTGGTCACTGTCTCTCATTACACAGATGCAAAAATCTTAAATATTTTGGATTCTTCTCCCCTAATTATTCTCTGTTTCTACAAATGTGGTCTGTTTTTCTAAGTGTGTACTAACTGCATTAGATTCAGCCAATGTGCTTATAAAAAAGAAAGACTCTTGGGTTGCCATCCCAGACCTACTAAATTAGAGAGATTTGGGGTCCTCAAATCCTTGTTTTTTCAAATGAGCACCAAGTGATTCTTATGTACACTAATGCTTAATATATGAACCATATGCAATTAAGATTCTAAGCTCTTTGAGAACAAGAATTATACAATTTTTTCTGTTATTATCTATCAAAGAAACTCACCACAGAGAATGCTCAGTAGCAACTAGTTTTCATCAATACTGAAGTGCCATTCATGTAAAGGACAGAGATTGCTATTAATAATTGAAGGATTATTCTGGGGTGCAGAAAATCCAAAATGTGAAAACCTGAAAAGTATTGCTGCTGCAGAAGTATAAGCATTACATCAGTAAAACTTCACAAGTATTGTGAATGTAACCTTGATATTGGGCACCAAATAGGATGCATATTAGTATTCAAACATGCATCATATTATTTCCCATGATTCTGCACACATCAACTCCTGTAATTTTTACCACTGCTTTGTTTAATATAGCAAAATTGTATCCACTTAAAATCTAAGAGTTAATTTTAAGCTTAGTTTTTAAATCTCTAACAACTATCAACAGTCACAATTAAGCCTCCTAAAAATATATAGTTCAGAATAATAGCACCATTGTGAACCAACACCAACTTGCAGGAGGTCTAAGAATAAAAATGGTTAGAAAATATTAGGTACATACAGCACATTGCTACTACTAATAGAAGCCACAGAGTAAGACACAGGAAGCACAATTTTCAACCAAAGCATGTTCTTCACAGCTTTGAGCATCAACTACAGATGAGTGATGTTTACCCAAAGCAACAAATCAAGTAAACTAAAAATAAACCTAAAGGGTCATTTCTTTACCTTCTGCAAGGAAACCACAACACTATAATTACATCTTTTATACCAAGACATAAATGTAAAAGCCAAATAATGCTATAGATGTTCAGTGTAAAGCCAACGATTGGATGTTATCCACAAGACTGTGTAGTCTGAAAGTAATGAGAGGAGACTTGGAAATCTTAATTATTGCTATTCTCATCAACATAATGACAGCAACTATATAGGTACTACATTTAGGTTTTCATTTACATGCACTGTGACACTTGTTGCTACTCACTAAAGTTTTTTAAAGCCAGTATAAGCTTATGCATGAAATGTTAAGAATGAATTCACATTAGCAGCATATATATCTTTCGTGAAAGGTGTTACTAAGAGAGTCCTGACTGCACTGAAAATCAAAAATTAAGCTATGATCACCTAGGCTTGAATCTACTCTGGCCCGAATTTTTTTAGTCTGAAAATTCTGTGGTAACATCTATAGTGCCCTTATATAAAATAGGCAGCAATACAATAAAAGACTGCAACTATGCAATTTTAATTGTAATTCCAGAAAAAGTTTAAAAGTCTGATGACTTACAATACTAAGTTGTATTGACTTTTCTAACGGAAGAAAAATAACCATATAATTTAACTTTCTTGAAGGGAAATAGCAAGATAACCTAAAAAAGAAGTACATTCTTGGATGAAATAGCCATAAGTGGCCAAGTTACTATAAGGAGATAATTGGTTTTTTTTTTTTACCATCAGGGTGTCATTAAAGTTTTAGCTGTCTATATCAAGTAAATTGACAGGAAAGAATACATATTTCTCTGCCAAGGTAATGATTCAATGTATTTACAAAACAGAGAGATAGATATGAAACCCACAAATTAAATCCTCTATATTAAATTACCTAACTACCTACCCACAGTATACCAACTAGCATCTGTCAACTTGCTGATAACAGCTTCCTGAAAGGATCCATCAGATGTCCTTGTTTCTACAATGGCTCCAACCTAAAACAAAAAATCGAAATTTCATCATCAAATGTAAACAAACAAACCAAATCACTCGTACCAACTATATGACCTGGGTTAAAAAAAATATATCTATTTATGGTAATTCTACCTTACATTGGCTTAGATCTTTATCATTTATAGTGTTCATACATTTACCATGCAATTCAAGTCTCAAAATGCTTAGGCTTAAGTAAGATAGCTATTATTACCCCTATTTTACATGTTGAAAATTGTGGTTCAGGAAGAGAGAATAATTTGCAAAGAGTCCAGGATGAGAACCCAGTCTTTTAAGTCTCATTTCAGAGCTTTTTTTACTACATGATACTGCCTTCAAGAAAATTGTGGAATGTTAAGAACCAAAAAAACCATAGGACAGCAAAAACAGCTTCAATTTTCTTTCATGTAAATATTGAATATTGGATTCAGCATTTGTATTTAAGGGACCTTTTAGATAAAGGTTCACCTGGAGAGAGAGGGATGGACCAGGTGACCTTCTTTCAGCTTCCAGACCTTTGTATATCAGATATTAACCGAAGTGGTACTCTGACAGAACAAAGATTTATAACATAAACAAATGGCCAGAAATGGATGGAAAACATAATGTAGGTATTCATTAAATTGAACTATTAAGTCAACATAGTTTACTTGGTAAGTTAGAAAAACAGAAGATTCAGACTTATGATACTGGTATATTACACTTATCAAGCTAAACATCTGTGGCAACAATATGAAAAACAAAATGTAGTATTCAGTCCAAGGATTCAAAACAAAAGGTAGCTGAAACTCATGTTCACATATATTAAATTACCCTTCTGTAAGATGTTTAACATTCTTAAACTAAGGATACAGCCATTGTAATATTGTAATTTATCCTAACTCTACAACACCTTATTTGTATTTTTGTTTTGATTAACATTTTTTAACATTTTAAAAGCGTATCTACAAATATAAAATCCAATAAATCACTGTATGAATTTACGATTCATCATGTCAGATTGTAAACTGTACAAAATACGTACTCTTAAAGGACCCTTTACTTGGTCATCTTGCACCAATTGTGTAGTATTATCCTGTTTCAGGAGTACCTAAAAAACATTTTTGCACAATAGTTTGCATGTTACTTTTAAAACAGTACATTTATGGTAACACTGTAACAAAAATGTCTTTATACTTTCTTAGCATCCTGTGGTTACCTCTGGTATAATACTTACTCCATTGTATTTATGTTTATTGTCTCTCTCATTAACTGTGAGCTCCTTGAGTGCTAGAGTCCTTCTCACTATACCCCCAGCAGTTAGCAAGTGTCAATACATATTACAGGCACTTAATAAATGTTTGCTGAATTAACTATAGAAGGTTTATAATCTGTAGTGATTATTGTAAAACCTTAAAATTGCCTTCATTGCTTTTTATCAACTAGTCATAAAGGTTCTGCTGCCAAGTGTATTTAAAAAAAAAAAAAAAAGAACAGCATCAAACTTTACTGCTTACACGCAAGGTAAACAAATTAAAACCAGAAGTCTTCTGGTCCTTTATAAAGTAAACCTAAAAAATAATCTGAGATGGAATTCAGTCACAAATAAGTGCTCCCTTCCACTACAGATCTTCCCGCATATATAAGGTAACCTGCTCTATTAAGAGAGAGGGAGAATGGGAGAGGGAGACGGAAAGGGAGCATGTACCCAAATAAGGGGAAACTTCAAATTCTAGATAATTTATGTATAAGACCTCCCCAGACAATCATTGTATTGATTTTAAATTAAATAAATTAATCTACAAAGAGCCACAATACTAACAAAAAGTTAAAATTCTCAAAGAATTCCAAGTAAATATTTAGTAAGGAAATCCTGTATAGCTGACATAGTAAAAAGGCTATAGGAAACACAGAAGAAATGAATGTCAAATGATATCCTAAGAATACTCGAAGAAAAGTTTCACCAGCAGATGAAAATTTAAACAGAAAGTTTGTAATAATCATAGATAAATCTATTTGTCTACCACACAAATCACACTCCTCTAGTTCAATGGTTCTCAAACTTCAACATGCATCAGAACCACCTGAAGGGCTTGTTATAACACAATCATAGCACCCCATCCTCAGCGTTTCTGATTCAGTTTGTCTGGGGTGGGGGCCTGAGAATTTGCATTTTAAACAAGTTCTCAGGTGAGACTGATGCTGCTGGTCCTGGGTCCACTGTTCACTTATTCATTCAACACATTCTGAGCACCCCCTGTTTATAAGGCACTGCTCTAGGTACTGCGAACAGAACAAGGCAAACATTTCCTCTTTCCGGGGTGCTTAATTTTTGCAGGAAAGGATCACATATATAAGTGAAAAGCAAATTGCAAAACTGAAAGTACAGAATGATCCAATGATAATAATAACATCAACAGTGTTACTGAAAGGCACAGCACAAAATTTGGTAGAACACATCAAGGTTCTTTGGAGTAATATCACAGAGGACCTCCATGAACTTTATTATACAGTTCTACAATATTAAAAAGTTCATACTAAGCATGGATTACCTCTGTAGTCTAAGTAACTAAGATTATTAAAAGCATTTATGTAGAAAAATTACTAGGAGGAAACACAAAATGATAATAGTAGTATTTCTGAAGTCAACTATGGCTTTTAATCCTTCAGTACTTTTCTGTACTTCCAAATATTGTATAACAATAAATAACTTTTTTTCTGGTCACAAAAGCATCTTAAAATTTTCTTAAGATAAAATTCTTAAGTCATTTTTATCGCTGTCTTGAAATGATAATTTCCACTGTTTTGTTTTTAGTAATTTATTTTTTTTCTAATCACTTGAAATCGTTGCTACCTGAATATGAAAGGAGAGAAAACAGATTATAGCCTAAGTAAGCATGCTACCGCAAACAGGAAAGATCCAAATGATGGGAAGTATCATGAGTATGGTATTTCATGGAAGCAGGTGCAATAATTTCTCATCTTGAGTTCTTTATTTCCCAATTCTTAATGTGCTTTTCCTATAGTTTTGTATATAACAGTGCTTTCACAGAGTAATGATTCACGAAGTGAACTAACAGTTCAATAAATAAAATGTTGATTTGCAGTCTCCTAATTCCATCACTAATTCTCTTCAATCAAGTTAACAAAGCTGTGGCATTAAAAAAAAAAATTACCTTAACTTTTACCAGCCTTTTCACAGTCTTAATTTTTGCCTCACAGAAGGCACCTCGGTACTTGGCACTGACATCAGTTCCCACTGTCAGGTAGGCAGGCTCATCCGCCGCCTGATGAAAGGAACATACGATATGAATGTCACTACTATTTTCCCTACTCCAATCCCAAGTCTCATCAAAAGGTTCTGTATTTCAAGTAATAAGAACGTTAACATTATTTGCTTATTAATATCATCGATATTTTGAAAAACACCCCTAAAGCAAACACTTTATTAGCAATCCTTTACTTTATAAACTACATCCTGATAACATAAAACAATTTAAATTGTAACTAGAAAGTATCAGTAGGAAAAATAATGTTTTTTCATTCAGGTACAAAATGATTCAACAATTTTATAATATATTTAAGAAATGAAAAAACTTAAAAATCCAGAAAAGGTATATTTAAGTGTCTCATAAAACTTTAAGTTAGCCAGTTATGGCCTCCTGAAATTTTGTTTTCAAATTAAAAGAAATATTGCTATTACAATTAACACTAACAAATACATAATTAAATGTTTATTAATATAGCTACGTAAATGCAACATTTTTTTGGATACACAATAACTGTACAGATAATAAATGAAGCCAACCCTTTTGATAAGGAGAGTATTATTTAGAAAAATCATTGGCTAAATATTGCATTTTAAAGCTTTAAATCTAAATTAACTGATGAATGCAGAGATGTGAACTGATGGTGGCCGTACCTAGTTTATCAACACTAATCTTCTTGGTATATTTAAAAAAAAAAGTTTCACAAAGAAATATCTACTTTTAGCAAATGGACGTGATCAGAATGATACATGGAAAGATGTGAAAAATTTCACTCCACCATTCATTTTAATCTTGACAGGAACAGAATGATTGCTATCTCAATCTGTCATTTTACGAATGTTTTCCAAAAGTTAAGTGTATTCATACAAGCTCAACTCAACAATGCTAAGTGCAAAGGTGACAGTGTATACTTTGGAGAAATACTTTCAAGTAGAAAATGATTTTTCATTAAGTTTTCCCAACTAACATTAAAGAAGGTACACTGTCACTTCAAGGAGATAGGAAAGCAAGAGGAAGTTTGGGAAAATCCTGTATTTCAGAGCTTAATACACTGAAACAGTAAATGAGTAAGGAATCAAGTTTAAGGTTAGTGCATTTACGAATAACGCAAATTGAAGAGAAATACTTTTTACAAATAAATATCTGACCTGAAACATTCAATGCCACAGAACTGCAGGATGCTCCTTCCTTTCCCTTTAAACATCACATACGATGTTTGCAATATTAGTTGTCTTCAGGAGAATTTTTTTTAGGTCGGATATACATTTAAAATATTTACTATAAGGACTGAACTAAAATTAAGTATTATTAGTTATAATAACAATATATAATAATACTTAGTTTTAATTCACCTTCAAATATTTTACCCACAAAATTTCACTTTATCCCCAGAAGAAATGGTATCTCCCTTACACAATCCACACATTCCTTCCTTAGAAAATCGCATTGGCACTGGGGAAGAAAAAAAAAAAAATCAAAAAATCCCCCAAAGAACCAAAGCAGGACAAAAGCTTTACTTCTGCAAAGGTCGCTGCCAACACAGGAAGTGTTTAAAAATACTAGCCCAATGGACAACAATGGAAAGGCTGCAGCAGCCTTTCCAAAGTGCTAACTGCTTCGGAGAGGGGCCCAACTGACCGCATTTAGACACAATGATCATCTCTCACCCATTCAACACGTCCTCATTTTCAGAAAGCGCTGCTTAGCAGACGAATCAATTTTGAGTAGCAAAAAAAAAATGACATTCCATAGCACTGGCCTCACGACAGTCAGTGTCCAGGGCACGAGGTTCCGAGCAGCGTCGACTCTACTTACCTTCATTTTCACTGGTGATCTGTGGGGTTCCAGCTCAACGAGCTATCTTCTCCGTCGCTGGAACCAAGGGGAGGGGAAAGACAGGCACAGAATCAGTCAACGAGGGGAGCGACCCGGGGAAAGAAAGTAAACAAACGCCAGCGGGGAGGGGCAGAACCCTCACCAGGGAAGGGATAAGATCCCCTCCGAGGGCAGCCAGGACGCAGGAGCCGAGGGGGTGGCAAGAACCCCACGGGCGCCAACGGGCAGTGGGTTCCGCCGCGGAGTTCGCCAGCGGCCCACCGCGCCCCCGCCTCGCTCGCCACTTTGACCCGGAATGCTCAACTCAGAGCCCCAGGACGGGTCGCTCTGGAGAAGGGCAGAGCGCCGTTTGGGCTTCCCCGGGCCCCCCACAGGCGCGGTCGCCGAGCCTTGGCTCAGCCGCCCCCCGGATACCCCGACTTCGGCCCGCGCCCCGCCTCCGCCGATCGGCCCCCTCCGCCCGCCCCGGGCCCGCGGTGGCGGCAGCGGAGTGTCACGGCGCCATTGCTCTCCTTCCTCCGCTCTGCACCATATCAGAAAGGAGAAGCACTTCTTCACCCGAAGGGGCAGGGGCCGTGGCCTTCAGCCCCGAGGCGCGCGAGGGAGGGAAGACCCCCGAGGGGAAGAAGGCTGGGGGGGCGGAGAGAAGGAGGGGAGGTGGCCCGGACAGGGTGTGGGAGGGGAGGGGAGCCGCACAGCGGCAGCCGCCGCCTCCTCCCCGCGCCCGCCTCAACTTTTTGTACAGCCCAGAGCGGTACCAGCCCCCAGTCCCTCGGGTCCAACCACGGACTCCACGGGGGAGGACGCGCCGCGGAGTTGGGGGCCGGCTGCCCCAAGCAGCCCGCTCCTCGCCTCGCGGAAGCAAACTTAAGCGGCGCGGCCAGCCCACAGCCATTTTCCCGGGGAACCCGGGGAAGCGGCCGAGGAGGCAGCTGCGACGGCTGTTCCCGCAGTTGCTGCCGCTGCTCCACGACTTGCCCCTTCTCCTGCGCTCGCCGCCCCGCTTGCCAAGCATCCCCCCTCCCCACCTCCAAAGCTTCCAACTGCACCGGGACCCCGGGCAGCAGCACCAGCTGCTAGTGCCGCTTCGTCCATTCAGTATCCCCTGCTTCTCTTCTCCCCACCTACCAACTGCGAGTGAAGTGCGCGCTGTCAGCCCCCGAGTCCTCCGCCCCACTGACCCCCGTGGGCCCCAGTCCGGGCAGCACCACTCCCGGCCGCGGCGGCAGTTCCTGCGCCCGGTTCCCCACTCGCCCGATTTACTGCCACAATCCACCAAATAACAAGCTGTTGAGCAGACTCGCTTCTACACGAACTCCTATTGGCTGCTCATGACGCCGAAGAGTTTCGGATTGGAGCTCGCTACCTGCCGTCCTCATTGGATGCAGCTCTGAAACTTCACGGATTGGTGCGAAAAACAGCAGGTAGGACATCTGCCACTTATGATTGGCTGCCTCCGAAGACTAACGTTACTGGAGAATCAGGTATTGAGTAAGCAAGTCCTGAAAAATGATTGGTAAAGACGACTCCGGATGTACTTAACTGAGCACTGATTGGTCAATTGAGGGGTCAGGAAGAGCAGTTCGGCACGAGGATTGGCGGTGGGGTGTCCCATGGAAACCGAACCCGGAGCTGTGGCCAGGACTTGCACGGGGGCGGGGCAGGGTCTTTCCAAAGCGCCTGCGCCGAACCAGTTTCTCGGCGCCATTTTGTCTGGGCAGTGGTGGACGCAGGTCTACCGCATTTTATGTTTCTGGCGAGAGGAGAGCGGAATCTTCATCCCGTGGATTCATTTAACTGCGGCAACCATCCACCGTTCCCTCCAGGACAGCACCTAGTGAAGATCGGAAGAGTAGCGATCTGTCAGAAAGGTCAGTTGGAAGCGGTAGTTGTCCGGTGGACTGGGGGATGGCGCAGCTCTAGCGGCACCGGCACCGGAAGTGAGGGGGCCGCGCGGCAGCCATGGCCGAGTAAGTTCTCCCTGCGGCTGGGTGGGGAGCTGGGGGCGGGCTGAGAGGGGGCGAGGCTTCTTCTCTCGCGGCCCCAGAGAAAGAGGCGGAGGGGACGTGCACGTCTCTTTTCTCCGGGCTGATCCTTTGGACTTCTCTCGGGAGTGTGAGAGATGTTCGGGATGCCGCTCCTCTTAGAGCAGTGCTTCCTCCCTTTGGAAGTGGATTTCGGCAGCTTGTCACGTTCTGCGACCAAGGCCACCGGCTGTGGGCTCCTCCTTAATTAAGGCAGGGAGGGCAGGGTTCTGAGGCAAACCGGTCCTGCGTGGGGAGGGGTTTCCGCGTGCTGCTCATGCGTTTAAGCAGTGAGGAAACTGAAGGAAACAGTGGGCTTGGGGTGCTGAGGAATTCCCTTGCTAGCACAGACGCTGCCGCTCTGGCCTTAGACAAGTAGCTGTGCCACGCTGCACGAGGCTTAGGCTGCTTTTTGAAAGGAGCGAGCAGTGGTTTTTCAGGGACGGAAAACACCTTAGGTAAAAATAAAAAAGGACTTCCCCGATAGGATTTTGTTCAGGGCAGCCATTGATCTCGTTCCATTAGCACGATCTTGTGTTCTGTTAAAGAAAACAAAACCACATTTGAAATGGTGGAAATAGAGTATTGATTGGCAAGTTGTTTTAAAGAATGAAATAATTAAGAAAATGTAAAATATCGACGGTGATCCACGTTGACTAAACTTATTCTTTAAGAGGACATCTTAACTAAGGCTGCAGCGATTTTTCATTCGTAACAGTGATTTTTTCAGCATTGTTAAGAAAATGAAATGCATGTTAGTATTTCTGCTGAGTGACCTAGTCACACTGATCTGAATAGCTGCTTAAAATTATCCTCATAATACTTATGTTTTGAACCCTATTGCTGTATTGGTGGGGCTGCAGACTAGAAAATGATCGAGTGATTTAATGATTTGTTGGGGTTTTTTTTGGCAGTTGGTCTGAAGAAAACAGGACAGTTAAGTGACAAACATCCGGAAGTATTACTGAGGTGAGTTCTAATGTCTGTAAAAATCTTTAGAATTGGGGAGACCAGTAAGTAGAGCCATAAATAGCAAGATGGAAGAATGGTAGTTGAAAGGTCTTTGGTCAAGGGTTCAAATGAGTCTGTAATTAGCTTCCTGATATGATACTTTAGAATGAAGTCTCAAAATTAGGACATACTTACAAATTTGTTTACCCATTCATGCTGGTCCCATTTCTAGATTTTTAAGTACTTAATGTTTTTATCAAGGAATAATATGGACATTTTCATGATTTTTTTCTCAATATTTAAAAATGTGGGATGTAGAAAAGATATTTCAGTAAGAGTTTAGAAGTTAAACGATTTGTTTCTTCTTCAGGAAATTATAGGACATGTAATACTACTTAACTTCCCGGGGCTGGGGGGTGGGTAATCACCTATAATTCCACTACCCGACTTAAAACTGTTATTATCTGATCCAAATAATGTATGTCAGTGGGCATTTGGAAATTACCAAAAAGCCAAAAGAAGAAAACAAAATCTCTTGTATCACCACCACCAAAAGGTGATTGCAGTTTGTACTGTACCTATACGTTATTCAGAGGGGTTTCTCTTTCGCTGGTTTTGTTTTACAAAATAGAGATCATTCTAGTCATGCTCATTTTGTCACTCAGGTTTTTTTCCTTTTTGGAAAATATTGGGAACATGCTGCACGTTTTTCATGGCTGCATAGTGTCCTGTAGGATAGATGTACCGTATTTTATGTAACCAGATCTCTTAATTTTTATAATGGCAGTAATATGTCTGAATATCCTTGTGCATGGTTTACAAAAGATTTTCTCTCAGAACTGACATCTATGCCTAAAATTTCTAGGCATCTTGATATTCCCTCACATGCCTGATTACTTCTCTAGAATAAATTTCTAGAAGTAGAAATACAAGGCCAAACAATACCATTGTTCATCAGAAAGCTTTTGCTCTTACTTTTTTTGTTATCCTTTTTCCTTTTATTACTCTCCTCCCCCCTCCACCCCCATTTTTAAAATTTAATTTAGCTTTATTTTTGAGCTTTTTCTCCTGGGTCTCTGTTTATTCAGGTAAAATTATCAGTCTTTCAATTCACACATATAGTAAAATAAACTTGAGAATTTTTTTGGACCTTAAGAGTAATTTCTTAAAATTAATTTATTTTTTGATCTAGAATAATCAGGCGTTTGTACAGTGAAACATTTTGCTATGCAGAAGTGACACTTAGAGGATACTAAAAACAAATTGTTTTTATGGTAGAGTTAGTTGAGTTTAACTATTGTTTCCTTGTAGCCTGGCTTAAAGTTTTCCATCTTTATGTGCATTCTCAAGGTGCTTTTGTACTCTCATAGGACCCTTTACATGCCTCTCTTCATCACATTTACTTTGCATTTGTTTGGCTCTTCCCCAGTTTGAGACTTTACTCCCAGAGGGTAGCAATTGCTGTTTTACTCACTCTTATGTTTCCTTACCTGATACATGGTATGTGCTCTGTCACTGTTTCTTATGAATCCTTATGTACTTTTATATACAAAATATGTGAAATAAGCTAACTTATGTTTTCTTTAACAGCAGTTCTCTTCTGAAAATTCATGATATTCCACAAATGCTGTCTTAACTTTGAAATTTTTTTTAGTGTTCCAAATAACTTGATTTAATACTGAGTTGATTTCTTTCTTTTTTTTTTTTTTGAAGGGAGCAAAGTTGGTTTTTTTTTATTTTGGCTGCATTGGGTCTTCGTTGCTACACGCAGGCTTTCTCTAGTTGTGGCGAGCAGGGGCCACTCTTCATTGCAGTGTGTGGGCTTCTCATTGCGGTGGCTTCTCTTGTTGTGGAGCATGGGCTCTAGGCTCAAGGGCTTCAGTAGTTGTAGCACGAGGGCTCCAGAGCGCAGGCTCAGTAGTTGTGGAACACGGGCTCAGTTGCTCCACAGCATGTGGAATCCTCCCAGACCAGGGATTGAACCCGTGTCCCCTGCCTTGGCAGGCAGACTCTTCAACAACTGCGCCACCAGGGAAGTCCCAATGCTGACTTGATTTCTAATTGCTATTATAATGTGGGTTTAGAGAACTCATTGAGAATAGTTATTCTTGACTTTTTTCCTCAATTCTTTTTTTTTTTTTTTAAGATTTTATGATACCTTAGTGGAAGGCAACTATAGATGAATATTAATTGAACACTTATTAAATCATCTCTTAGGAATAAATGAATGAAAATTAATTTTGATAAAATTGATTTTTGTAACCTATTTTAACGAGCCCAAACTAGTAGAATAATGTTTCTACAAAATCAAAATTGTCAAATTTTTACTAATGTTTTTATGAAAAAAAGCTATTTTGAAAGCAGAATGTTTTATTTATTTGGTCAAGGATTCAAATGAGGGCATGAAATTAGCTTCCCGTCATGGTATCTTAGACTGAAATCTCAAAATTAGAACATCCCTATGAATTTTTTTTACCCATTCATATGGTTCCCACTTTTGGATTTTTAATCACAGAACACCGTGAACATTTTCATGATTTTTTTTTTCTTTAACCCATGGTAAAATACTTGACATATAAAGATCTCATCAGAAAAGTGTTTAGAAGTGAAGCAGAACTGTCTGTTCTGAGTGCAGGCTATATAACATACTCAAAACTTTAAAAAGTCTTTGTCTTCTAGAGGAAGCCTCGCTTTGTGGAAATATGAAGGAAAGTGTTCCAGTTTTTAAATGACTTGGATCTGCTCTCTGTTGAAATTGTATTTCTGGTATGCAATTTTACTTAACTATTCTGTAGTAATCGAGATTGGCCATGTTGCCATTACATGTACATCTCTTTTAAAAAATGATAGAATTTGTTCCACTGTACAGTTATTTCTGTAAATGTCTGTGTATGTTGAAAAGCAGAACAGATTGTTGTGTTGAATGTAGCTGCTTTCCTGATGGTTTTGTTTTTTTGGAAAGTGACTAAATTTGCTTATTTGCAACCAAAGCAACCTTTGTAATCTCTGTATGGTCTTTTGCCCTCGTAGATGTCACTGCTTATTTTATGGCCACATGGAGTCATAGATAACTGGTTTTCCTTCATATATAATGCAAACAAGAGCGTAATTTTAGGATTTGGTAGGTTACCTAGTGGTATTCCTACTAGGATCTGTCCTCAAAAGCTTACTGTCAATAAAAAGAAAACCATAATTAAACATGTGGATATTAATATAGTTATTTCAAAAGATTCCATCAGTTTAGATTGGTTTAACTTTTTAAAGATTTAAATCATGGCACACGAGAAAAACAGATTTGTCAAAGTTCAGTGTACAGTTGGATCTAATTGTTTTTAAAAACAAATTGTTTTGTAATACAGAACAAAAAGAAATTTATTTAGCCATCATTGAAGGCTTTTCAAGGTTAATGATATGTAATATGTAAAATTAGAAGAAGGGAAGTCATTCTAAGTGGATGTAGGTTGTGAGCAAGGATGCAGTTATTTGGGTTGGCCAAAAAGTTTGTTCGGTTAGTGAATACATTATTCAATAAAATTCTTGGCGAAAATGAAAAATGTGTCTTTTATTGTTACTTAAAACTGAAGGAACTTCTTGGCCAACCCAATATATAAGAAAAGCTATGTTTGGGACAGTAAGTAAACCAGTTTGGAGAGGATGACTGATTAAAGATTACATTGGGAAAGTTGTGTGAAGCCAGCTTGTCAAGGTTTCTAGAATTAGCTGCACATCAGAATTATGTAGAGTGCTTGTCTTTTATAGGTTTGGGAGCTTCCAGAGGGCCTTGAAAGCTGGGATATGAGCAGAAAATGAAGGTTATTTTTTGTTTTGTTTTCAAATTTTACAAATCAAAATGGAATTAAACAAACAAAAACTTACTTCTAATCCCACCCTAACATTGGATTTTTAAAATTTTCTTTTTCCTTAGAGAAATTTTTATTTTTCTTTGTTACTTAACGTTGTAATAGGCATTCAATGTGACTGCATGGTCTCCACAGTAATTTTTTATATATATATAAATTTATTTATTTATATTTTTGGCTGCATTCGGTCTTCATTGCTGTGCGCAGGCTCTCTAGTTGCGGCGAGCAGGGGCTATTCTTTGTTGCAGTGCACGGGCTTCTCATTGCGGTGGCTTTTCTTGTTGCGGAACACGGGCTCTAGGTACGCGGGCTCAGTAGTTGTGGCTCACGGGCTCTAGAGCACAGGCTCTGTAGTTGTGGCACACGGGCTTAGTTGCTCTGCGGCATGTGGGATCTTCCCAGCCCAGAGCTCGAACCCATGTCCCCTGCATTGACAGGTGGATTCTTAACCACTGTGCCACCAGGGAAGTCCTCCACAGTAATTTTAATGTCTGAAAATATTCCATCAAACTGTGTTATCTCTGACTTTATTTTCCTATTGCTTGACCATTTAGGTTTCTAGTTCTTAAATATTGTGCTGTAATTATCATCTATGTACATACAGTATTTTCTGTTTTTTTGCACTGTTCTTTTAGGATTGATTTAAAAGGTCATTGTATGAACATTTTTATGACTCTTTGAAATGTTGCCATGTTGTTTTCCAAAAGAGTTATGATTTACACTACCTTCCCTGTGAGTTTAGTTACCAACATTGGGTAGCCTGTAATTATAATTTTTGCCAAGTTACTAGGTACAAAATATGTTGAGCTCTCTTTTTCTTTGTAATATTTTTGTTAACTTGTGAAGTGGAACCTCTTTCCATAATTTAAGTTACTGATTCTTAGTAGTAGACAAGTTGTCTATTCAAGACTTTTGTCCATTTATATATTAGAGTTTTGATATTCCTTAATTTTTTGAGCTTATTATATAATATTTAGTAGTAATTTGCTGCAGATATTTTTCCATAAAGACTTCCCTTTTGATTTTCTTTTTTTTTTTTTTTTTTTTTTAAGATTTAATTCTTTTTTTTTTTTAATTATTTATTTATTTATTTATTTATTTATGGCTGTGTTGGGTCTTCGTTTCTGTGCGAGGGCTTTCTCTAGTTGCGGCGAGCGGGGGCCACTCTTCATCGCGGTGCGCGGGCCTCTCACTGTCGCGGCCTCTCTTGTTGCGGAGCACAGGCTCCAGACGCACAGGATCGGTAGTTGTGGCTCACGGGCCCAGTTGCTCCGCGGCACGTGGGATCTTCCCAGACCAGGGCTCGAACCCGTGTGCCCTGCATTGGCAGGCAGATTCTAAACCACTGCGCCACCAGGGAAGCCCAATTTTCATTATTTTTGTTGAGGGTTTTTTTTTTTTTTTTTTTTTTTTATAGCTACTTTATTTATTTATTTTATTTTATTTTTGGCTGTGTTGGGTCTTCGGTTCATGCGAGGGCTTTCTCTAGTTGAGGCAAGTGGGGGCCACTCTTCATTGCGGTGCAGGGACCGCTCTTCATCGCGGTGCGCGGGCCTTTCACTATCGCGGCCCCTCCCGTCGCGGGGCACAGACTCCAGACGCGCAGGCTCAGTAGTTGTGGCTCACGGGCCCAGCTGCTCCGTGGCATGTGGGATCTTCCCAGACCAGGGCTCGAACCCGTGTCCCCTGCATTAGCAGGCAGATTCTCAACCACTGCGCCACCAGGGAAGCCCCTGTTGAGGGTTTTTGAATAGACAAAATGTATTCCTGGAAGATTACTTGGAAACAGTGTCCAGTATGACTGAAGAAGTGACAGGAATTGGAGGTGGGGAGACAATTAAGATACTCTTGCAGTGGTGTCAGCATGAGGTGAAACTAGAGTGAGTAAGGCCTGGAGGGAGGGGAAGGAAGGATAGGTGAGCAAGAGACTGTGAGAAAAAAAGAGTTGATAGCATTTGATTTCTAATTGATTATAGATGTAAAGAAGAAAGAAAACTCAGGATTTTAAAAAATGGGAAATAGATCATGCCATTAATCAACTTGGAAAGTCAGGAGAGGCTACTGGTTGGTAAGGAAAGTGAAATCAGTTTTAAACATGCTAGTTAGAGCTTGAAATGTCCGGTAAGCATCTGTTCTTACTTTTGTGAAAATGCCTATAAGGTCCCTAACTGGGTTAAGGCATATGCTGGACTGTATACTGTTTTCTGTATTCCAACTTTTGTGGCTGCGTGGCGTGGCATGTGGGATCTTAGTTCCCCGACCAGAGATCGAACCCAGGCCCTTGGCAGTGAAAGCGTGGAGTACTAACCACTGGACTGCCAGGGAATTCCTTGCATTCTGACTTTTTTTTTTTTTTCTTTTTCTTTTTTTTTTTTTTAAATTTTATTTATTTATTTATTTATTCATGGCTGTGTTGGGTCTTCGTTTCTGTGCGAGGGCTTTCTCTAGTTGCGGCAAGCGGGGGCCACTCTTCATCGCGGTGCGTGGGCCTCTCACTATCGCGGCCTCTCTTGTTGCGGAGCACAGGCTCCAGACGCGCAGGCTCAGCAATTGTGGCTCACGGGCCCAGCCGCTCCGCGGCATGTGGGATCCTCCCAGACCAGGGCTCGAACCCGTGTCCCCTGCATTGGCAGGCAGATTCTCAACCACTGCGCCACCAGGGAAGCCCCATTCTGACTTTTAATTCCATTCTTCCATTAGACTTTTTGGTGCTTCTTTAGGGCTTTCTTATTTCTGATTTTAACTTGAAAAGTTAAAGTGGATTATTAAGTAAAATAAATGCAGGAAAACCAGATGATTCCTGAACTAAGTTAAAGAAAGTTTAGTTTTTCATTCTTTTTTTTCTTCCAGTTTTATTGAGATATTAACATATAGTAGTGTATAAGTTTGTGTACAGCATAGTGATTTGACATACATCATGAAATGATGACCACAGTTTAGTGAATATCCAGGGAATTACTCAGGGATAGCAAAGAAGATACTTAAGCTTTAGAATGTGTGGGTGTGGCCAGGCTTTTTGTGGGGATGGGTGGCTTAGGGCAGATTTAATCTCTGCCTCATCTGTAAAATAGGGATAGTAATAGAACTGACCTGGTTAGGATTAGTATTAGATGAATTAATATATGTAAAGTGCTTAGAATGATTCCAGATATTATGTGGTGGTGTTAGTATGTGTCGTGCTGTTTCATAATATCTGTCATTCAAGAGAGTTTTAAGGAAATGTTATATTTATATACAGAAATAAAGCATCTAGACTCTTTGCCTCTCCCTTCCTGAAGGTCATATCGACCTCTCTCCAAACTAATTTCATACTTCTTCTCTTCGGGTATTATTTGCTGCAGTCACACTAAAACTATCATGGCTCCACCGCACAAGCTCTGTATTTTCCCAGTTCTTTGTTTTTATTCATACTTTTCCCACCATCTGGATTGTTGCCCTATTGCCACATATTCAAAAGCTGCTTTTTAAGTGATGCTTTCCTTGATACCTCTGCAACTATAGGTAATCTGTCCGTATGAATTTCATATATTTCCTTTTATGTGATTTCTACCACTTTCTGTATTGCATTTTAGCTTTTTGTCCACTAATATGTCCTTCACTAAGTTATGACATCTTACAGAGAACTGTACCTTATTCACTTTTGTAGGTTTAGAACCTGTCACAGGCCTTGGCACTTACTACGCACTCATTTGTAGAGTGACAGTTTATAAAAGGTATAGCAAGCTAAAAGGTGACATTTAATGGACAAATGCATGCCAGTAAAAACGTGCTTTGTCAGTTTTTGTACAAGAGGAACGTCTTGCCTGATGAGTTGCTTAAAATGAGATCGCTTGAGGTTTAGGAATTGGGTCAGATTCCAGAATGTGTAGTGGGGTAGGTCACTCTGGGGACTATCCACAGGTCAGGAATTTTCATTAGAATGATTTCCTATTGTTTTATAAAGGCTAGTATGTCTAATTAACCACCAGAGGGATTGTTTTTCTGACAGCTGATTTTTCACAGATCTGCCCGCGCACCAATCTTCTCATCCTCAGTGGTCCAAATTTGTGAAAAGTTGGGCCAGTACTAAGGGTACATCTGCCAATAACAGAATCTACAAACCACCTGGCTCGATTGGTTATTGAACCCATAATCTCACTCTGTACATACATTTTTCTTTTCACAATACCATAATGCCTCTAGGCATGAAAATAGGAGTAGGCTGAAAATAGGAACTGGGTGAGACATTTCATGAGGACACTTACTTGATCTTTAGTTACTGTAAGATTGACGGGGTCTATGCCTCTAGATTTAGAGGAAATGGAAATGTTGGGAAATGGGGAGATAAGTTAAAAAATCAGGCTCATAGTAGGCATTTTTAGAGCTAAAGCAGCAATTATGTACTCTTAGCTCGAAAATTCTCAGACTTTTTACAATAGTTCAATGGGATGTTGGTTTGAGTAAGTATCCTACTGTAGAAACACTGGATTTGAAGACCAGGTGTTCTGTGTTCTGATCATAAGCCTGTTCTCATTGGTTGGGATACATTACTCTACATGAGTGTTTGCTTTTAAAGTATAAGGGACATGGGGCTAGGTATTTACAGCTCTTAACACTTAACGGTTCTAATCCAGCACCATATTTTTCTAATAAGAATTCCTAAGCATATTTCTAATATTTATGTATCCCTGAAAGGTTAAATGATACTTAACCTCTGAAAATCAGAAGTATCAGACACTGACTTGATAATTTTAGCACTTACGGAAGTTGCTGCTATTATCAAATTGACAGAAGCTTTAATGTCCTTACCTACCTCACTGTTTTATATAACAAGTGTTCTAGTAAAACAGATATTTGAAATAATAGCTAAGCAAGGTCATTGATTAATTTCTTTATAGTGAAGTTTCTATTCTGTGTATGTGTGTATACTGCTCATACACACAACAAATGAAAGTACGGTGCCCTCCAGTATTTTCTCCTGTAGTTCACTTTTTAAAAAAATCTGTTGTGACCCACAAATTGATTTTATGACTTACTGTGGGTCTGAACCTGCTTTTGAGGGGTAGGAAAATGGACTAGATAACAATGCTTTACATTTGTTTGGTAGTTTTTAACATTTACTGGGCACTTTGATATACTGCTGTACCCTTAAGTGTGATAGCTTAAAAGTGAAGATACAAACTAACTGTTACCTGAAAATGCTTCTAGTTGTTTCAACAACAGTAGAATTGGGGCTGGGGGTGGCAGCTGGAAGGAGTCATGGGGAAGGGATTCTTTTTTCCTTAGTATGTTTGCTAGTGTGTTATTGACTCTGCTAATCCTAACATCCCATTTAAGGGTGTATATTTATATTTGTATTTATTTGTAGTTAGGATACTGTATTTATACTCAGATCCTTTGGCAAGCATAGACCAAAGATTTTCCCCAAGTAGGTTCTCTCAAACGAAACCAGAAATCTTTGTTTTGTTTTGTTTTGAATCTTTGTGTTTCTTAGTTTTTATATACAGTCACAAAACTCTTTTCAGTGTTTGTATAATTTTGGTGGCTTACATCTTGGTCAGACAGGGTAGGGAGAGGGATTCTTATATGAAGTACCATAACAAAAAGAAAAGCCATCTTCCTGTTTCTTACTCCTCTATGTATCATGTGATACTATCTTTTTAAGGCCTTTAAATTGCCAAGGGAAGCTTGGTAACCAAGGCAAGTTTTTGCTGTTTTCTTCTCAAGTTTGTAGTTCTGCATTTTATTACACAGTCATGAAGAACTTAGTCTGTTACCAGTAAATACTTAAGCTGCAAGACTTGCTTCTCTATCCTGCCAAGTACTTCCTGTTTTGTCAGATTTCCATTTAGGGAAAAGAATGGATTTAGAGTAGACAAGCTTGAGTTTCATGTTTAAAGCATCTCTTCTGAAATTCTTTTTGGAAGCTGTCCAAATACCTAGATTGGGGGATGGGGGTGGCACGTCATGTCTACACATGAAGTCATCTGTCAGAAAGTTTCATTTGGCTTCATATCATGAAAGCCAGGGTTGCCGACAAGGAAGAAAAACTTAGTTGTCAGAAATAATTACTAATGTATGACTTGCCAACATTGGTGGCTTGCCTTTTAGACTTTCCATGTCAAACGTGTTTCAGTTTGTGAATGAATCATTGTATTGCCTCTGAAGGAAGTGTTATCTGTGTTTACTTCTAGTAGACCTTTCCTCTAGAAATACATAAGAACTGCATTCAGCCACATTTACTCCGTTTTCAGTAGGGCCAGGTGAAAGGTCAAATGGTGATTAGAATAGAAATGGGCTACCTTGTGAATATTGAATATCTTTGGGGGAAAGTTTGCAGTAAAATGATGTTAACTCTTTTGTTAGTAAAATAGTGAGTAAATACAACATTTATCTAAACAATGAATTATCTGTCACGTATTTTTATCCTATGAAATGAACTTCGAATTAGGTGTTAGTAGAACGTGTCAGTAGAAGATACTTTCAGTGTAAACCTGAATCCCTTCATATTGCTGGTAAGGGAATCTTGTGTTAAGGTTCTTTTGCAGTGGCAGAACTGAGCCCTTAACATAAAATTTTCTTTGGCCATACTGACCTGGCCTGTCTTAAGTCAGAGCTATTTTTCTCTCTTGACCTGTCAGTAAAATATAAAAGATGCTTTTTAATCTCTGAATTCATATGCATTTTCTTCTTTATCAGCTCCCTGGCTCTTTGTCCACCCTCATGTTGGAAATGGTGAGAGAACTGATGCTGAATCATAAGGTATTAGAAACCATCTATTATAAAGTTTCTACCAGATACTTCTCTTTTTATCATCTAGTTATGTGCTCCGATTTCTGAGACATGTATTTCTTTGAAAATCCAATGGAAAAAAAAGTTTTCCCAAGTACCCATCATGCCCTACAGCTTCATCCTCCATTTTGCTATATATCAGAAATCTCTTCTCTTGAAACCCTTCAATAAACATTCTGTTGCCATATTCTCCTTTTAATAAGCTGTGTCCAAATCAGTGATTCTCAAATTTTAGTGTATTCATAAGCATTACATCGGGTGTTTGTTCAAAATATAGATTCCTGGGCGTCACTTTACATCTGGTGAATTAAAATCCATGGAGAATTCTTATGCGGGTGGTCTCTGAACAAGATGGAGAAACAGTTATCTACTTAACGTGCACGCCCATCTAAATTCTGTTCTTCATATTCTTATATGGATTAGTCTTTTTACTTTGTTTCAATTATTGACATCTCAGATTTTTTCCTATTAATTATTGTCATCCTTAGTTTTTCATCCAGTTCACTGAATTGGAGAGCTTATGCACCGGATATCCAGGAAACTGTCCAAAATTCCTTATTTGTCAGGATTTATCTCCTCCCCTGCTCCCCCCTTCTCAGAGTACACATTTGTAGGTCAGTATATACATACAGGCTATGTATACATAATAATACATGAACATGTATTTCTTTTTTTTTAATGGATAAGAAATATAGTATTTTCTAAAATTTTATTATTTATATCGGTTGTGCCAGGTCTTAGTTGCAGCCGGCAGGCCCCTTAGTTGTGGCATGCGAACTCTTAGTTGCAGCATGCATGTGGGATCTAGTTCCCTGACCAGGGATCAAACCCACGTCTCCTGCATTGAAAGGCAAATTCTTAACCACTGTGCCACCAGGGAAGTCCCCATGTATTTCTAATATACTTTCCTAGTGATTTTTTTTTTTTTTTAATATTTTATTTATTTATTTATTTATTTATGGCTGTCTTGGGTCTTCGTTTCTGTGTGAGGGCTTTCTCCATTTGCGCCAAGTGGGGGCCATTCTTCATCGCAGTGCGCGGGCCTCTCACTATCGCGGCCTCTCTTGTGGAGCACAGGCTCCAGACGCGCAGGCTCAGTAATTGTGGCTCACGGGCCCAGTCACTCCGCGGCATGTGGGATCTTCCCAGACCAGGGTTCGAACCCGTGTCCCCTGCATTGGCAGGCAGATTCTCAACCACTGCGCCACCAGGGAAGCCCTCCTAGTGATTTTTAAATGTGTCTGTTTTTCCCACTGGGAAAAGAATTGCATATTATTTAACTTTTTTTTTTTAATCTTTCCTGGCAGTATGATCCATTGTAGACATCTAAATTTTTGCATTGAATCTTTACTATCACTTGGTTGCTGCTGACTCTTAAACCAGTCGGTCTACTAAAGGTAGGTTATCATCTTTATATGTCAAATTCTCCCATATTATATCAGTCTTGAAGCCTATTGGCTTTTCCTAAAAAAATTAAAAAGTTTTAATAAATCC
The DNA here is from genome assembly GCF_028023285.1 of Balaenoptera ricei. Classification (NCBI taxonomy): domain Eukaryota; kingdom Metazoa; phylum Chordata; class Mammalia; order Artiodactyla; family Balaenopteridae; genus Balaenoptera; species Balaenoptera ricei. The sequence goes on along the minus strand of NC_082640.1, from coordinate 145,470,618 downwards.
CATATGGATCATATAGTTAAACTTCTTATTTAAATGACTTTTTCCTAAAATTCCACTTCATGGTTCCACAGAGTAAAAATCAAATCTAATTCCAAATCATACACTTCAAACACAGACTCAAGGTGTGTGAGGACCCTTGCTCTTCAACATCTTTATAGTTACACCAGCATTTACTCTTTTAAAGAATTGTTATTTATTGGCTGGAAGGATATACATAATATGGTGATTACCTCTTGCAGGGTTAGGATGGTTAAGGAAGGAACATTAGTTTTATTTGTAATGTGAATTTTCTGAGTCTTTTGCCCATTTTTAAATATTGGGTTGTTGAATTTTGAGAGTTCTTTATACATTCTGGACAAATATCCTTTGTCAAATATGTGATTTGCAAATATTTTGTCTAGAGTTTTTTTCCATTCTCTTAAAGGAGAGCAGAAGCTTTTAATTTTGGTGAAATTCACTGTCAGTTTTTTTCACTTATGTATCATGCTTTTGGTGTAGTATCTGAGAGCTCTTTTTTAAACCAGGGTCACAGAGGTTTTCTGTTTTCATCCAAAGTTTAGACTTTGAGGTACATTTTGACTTACCACTTTGAGTTAATTTTTGTATATGGTACAAGGTATGGTTTGGTGTTTGGTGTTGGTTTCTCTTTTTGTATACACACGTTCAGTTGTTCAAGCACCATTTGTGGAAAAACACTATCTTTGTGCATTGATTTGCCTTTTCACCTTTGTCAGTCAATTAACCATATACTTCTATTTCTATTTCTAGACTATTCTTTTCCATTAATAGTATTACATTAATTTTATAGTAAGTCTTGAAATCAGATGGCATAGGCCTTGTAACTATTTCTCTTGAAATTGTTTTGGCTATTCTAATTTCTTTTCCCAAATAAATTTTAGAAATAGCTTGTTGATTTCTTTCCACAAACACACCCCTCCCCCCCCCAAAAAAAACCTCTTGCAAATTTGATTGGGTTTTACATTGAATCTATAAATCAGTTTAAGGAGAACTGACAACAATACTGAGTCTTCTGATCAGTTTGTTTATTTAGTTCATTTTCTCACCAACATTTTATAATTTTCAACACAAAATATTATACAAATTTAAATTTATATCTAAGTATTCCTGTTTTTGATGTCATTTTAAGTGGTGTATAATCCTCATTTTATAGACCAGGGAATAAGTAACTTGCCCAAGGTGACACAATTATTAAGTGACAAAGCCAGTATGAAACCTACGTTAGCTTATAAACCACTATCCTGGTTTTAATTATGATGCTGGTTTTCTTATTCTGAAATTGTGGTTACAATGGTGACAGAGAGGAAGCCCTAACTTTTTTTAACAAGAAAAATCCCGTTATCATGATGGTATAAAAGAATTGATTTCCCCCAAGTATATTTCCTGAGCTTAGGTTTTCCAGATCTGTTCGAATCATAAACCACGCTTGTCTTAATTTAGAAGCCTCTGGATCAATACAGTAGTGAACCAGTGTTTTTAAATATATTGAATATCTCACCCTGTAGTTAACTAGTATGAGTTATTTTAGTTTTAAAAATACATACCTTTAGCATTTGATTACATACTGTGTGCTCACCAGTAGAGATAAAGATGATTTCTTGAACAACTCCCAAGGGAGGGTGGGGGAGGAGGAATACATTTATATTATTATAGTAGATTTTACTATAGTAAACACTGTAATAGATATGTACACATGGTCAATGGTGGAACAAAAGCTTCTACTTGGTTGGGGTTAAGAGTAGGCTGCACTCATTTCATATTTCGGAGTTCCTTTAAAAAAAAAAGTTTGAAAACTATGAAGTGGGAAACGTGTAAAGGGCTTTGAGAGGGAGAAATCTGTCAATCATTTCAGAAGGCTTGCTTTTGCAGGTGGTGGGAGTCCTTCAGAAAGACCAGTTAAGAGATAGCCTAGGCACGGTAAATACAATATGGATGTGGCAGAGCGCAGGAAAGTAAAAGGTTCAGCCTGGGTTTCATTTCCAAGGTGAGGAACAGCATTAGAATTGTTTTAAATTAAGACTTCATTTTTTTCATTTGTGGATTTCTTCTGATTTCTTAGTAGCATTTTGATAGTTTTTTTTTAATGAGAAATAATTTGTAATCTTAATTTGCTTTTCAAATCTTAATTTGAAGAGTATTTTAATGTTTCAATCAGTTTAAACATATTGAGGACCTACAACTTTATTTTTCTCATTTATTTTTCAGGTTCCTTTGAGAATGACAGAAATGAAAGCAAATGGATAGTCTTATCAGATAAGTGCTTTTTTATCTGAAGGTATTCGGTTTTTTCCATAAGATGGCTTTAGTAGCACTTAGTTGTCTTTAACTTCATTCGAAACAATTTTGTTAGATTGTATTGTGACAGCTGTCATATCAGCGTGCATTTTTAAAAAAAAACATCAAAATTGGTGAATTTTTGTGTAGCCATTTTAATATTGAAGATGGAAGGAAAAAAAGCAACAACATATTATGCTTTATTATTTCAAGAAAGGTAAAAACACAACTGAAAGGCAAAAAAAGATTTGTGCAGTGTATGGAAAAGGTGCTGTGACTGAATGTGTCAAAAGTGGTTTGCAAAGTTTTGTGGTAGAGATTTCTGGCTGGGCGATGCTCCATGGTTGGGGAGACCAGTTCAAGTTGATAGCAGTCAAATCGAGACATAAATTTCAAAACAGTCAACATTATACCACGCAGGAGATAAGCCGACACAATCAAAATCTCCAAATCAGGTGTTGAAAATCATTTGCACCAGCTTGGTTATGTTAATCGCTTTGATGTTTGGGTTCCACGTAAGTTAAGCGAAAGAAACCTTCTTGACCATATTTCCGCATTGCGATTCTCTACTTAAACATAACGAAAACATTCCGTTTTTAAAAACAAATTGTGACGGGCAATGAAAATTGGATACTGTACAATAATGTGGAATAGAAGAGATGTTACAGAAGAACCCGAACAAACATTTTTGGCCAACCCAATATTATTTGTAATGTCTAAACCAAAATTCTATTCTTTAAAACGTTTGTAATTTTTTTTCCTAGGTACCAGTATCGAGGTTTACAGTAATAAGGTATTAAGTCTTTGCTGAAAATAAATTTGTAATCTTGTCAAAGTAAAATGTGCCAGCCATTTTTTTCCCCCAGAGGCTAATCATGCCTCAGTGGTGCAGTTACAAAGTGCCCCTACAGTTGAACCTAGATTATTTATTAATTCTTTGTATAGTATGTATGAAAATCAATTGCTTTTCTTTTATAATAGCTGAAAAGTTTAGTTTTAGATTTATCTGATATATGTTTTTGAGGTGGCTTAGCTGCTCAGATTTAAGTTTGTTTAGAACCATTGTCTGTTCTTTTAAAGAGGATTATTAGCTATTCCAATGTGAATTTAAGAACAGATGTACTCACAGTACAATGAAAACAGAAGATTCATGTGCCATTCATACTTTGGAAGTTGGAAAAGTATAGAATGGTCAGACTGGCTTAGGGATACTCAGCTTATTATCCATCCAGCTTAAGTTGTTTAGGTGTCTGCCCAAGGCCACTGGTGTCTGAGTTAAATATATGAGTTGTAAGATGTAGCAGGTAATTTTACATAAAAGCAGCCATGGTAATGAGATACTGGTTTTGAGTTGTTTGTATAGTAGTTAAGTATTCTGGTATAATGATTTGCTGTTTAAACTATAATGATTTGCTGTTTAAACTATACAGATGCTCAAAGTCCGGCAACACCCTGCTGCTAAACTCAGTGACCTCAGGAAAGCATGACAGTTGAATGGAGTGATACTGGCATGAGGCCAATAAAGGGTGTGTGTATACCTGGCATGCTTGGCCTGAGTTCACACTGTTTCTTCCAATACTCATTCTTCCACTCACTAATTTATGTTTAAGCATAAAAGGTGGGTATTTTTATTTCAACTTTACAGATCAAGAAATTCTTTAAGTGACAGGACAGGGACTTTGTGAATCCTTAAATCCACTCCTCAGAGTAAAAAACAAAATTCTAAAGGTTAACAGTGGCTGATGATCAACAGTCATCTCACTAAATACAAAACTGGGCAGTGGCATCAATCGCCTATGAAGTTGGTAGGTACTTTTTACACAACAGCCCAGCAGGATATGATCTTTAGGTTATAGATGAGTGAAGAAATGGAGTTTTGCATTTATCTGATTCCAAAGCATCTGTCTGCAGTATTTTAATAAGGAATTTTACAACAGGCATAAAGCAACATCCTAATGCTGAATAAATATGTGCTCAGCTACCCCCACCAATTTTGTCAAGCAGATATTAACCAAACTTCAGTCGTTACAAGACAAAGATTTAATGAAAGTTGGTCAGTGGGTATGTATTAATCCGAAGGGCTAAATAGTTAAATAGAAGTAAATGAAGTAAATGTTACATGTTATCATCATCTGATTCGTCTTCTTCCTTCAAAGATTCCTGTTAAAGAGAAAAGTGTTTAAAATCAATTTTTAGCATTGCTGTAACAGCCTGAATCTAATTAAGCACCTGTCATTAAAATTCTTTGTAAGTGAAAATGAACACTGGTTTAGAATAAGACATTCAAGTAAAGAAAAGGGTAACTAAGTACATCTTGCTGTAACAATCAATGTCTATATTCTTGATAGGATACACACAATATGAAAGCATTAAATGTCCTGAAAAAACTTTGCCATTTTCACATGCACAAAAAAAATTTTTTTGGAACCAGGGCAACTTTATCCCCATTGAGGATAACCTAGAAAGTTTTCATCCTTTAGTTCAGCTCAATGCTTAAGGGTTATTTAATAGAATTCAACGTATCTCCATATCTTCAGCTAGAATCGTTTTCATGCTGTGGCTTACCTTGGCATATTTCTCTGCCTCTTCCCTTATATCTTTTGGAACAATTTCATGTCTTCCGTTAGTTACTGTAAATTAAGCCATATATTTAAGTGAATTAAAAACGAGGACTGTAATTGTGATTTGCAACTACCATATAATCTAGCCAATCTACAAGTGTAATACCAGATTCTTTGAACTCATCTTTGTGTGTTTTCCCTACATAAGATATTAAATCTGCCCAAATTTAGCTCTTATAAAGAACACATTATGCTAAGATTTATCCTGATGCTGTAAGTCCTGAGCATTCATTCACAGCATGGTTAGATTTTAAAACCTGTCCTTGAAGCCCTACAGTTGCCATGCTAGAAAGAAAAAAGGTGATTTCCCAGTAATTCTTTTTTAAAATATGCAATGGATGTTTCAAAAAAAGTAAACAAACTACTCACAACTTTAGTCAATTATTAAGCAGAGCTTTTCCTTCAAAAAGAGAGTACCTCCTAAATTTGTTCTGCCTCTGTTTGTATTAGAAGGGCACCCAGTGGTCAGAACACATTGTGGCCAATATTGCAGTTGAATGTGTGCATATTTCATGACCCAGCAATTCCACTCTTAACATATATTTCTAAAATGCTACTACATATGTGTACCACAGTAGATGTACAAGATGTCCACAGCTGCACTGTTCATTTTACAGTAAACAAACACTGGAAAGTGCCTAACGAACGGTGTAACAATAGAAGAGGAGATGAATAAAGTGTTATTTTCAGACAACAGAACACTGTACAGCAAGTCAAATGAACAAAAATACTACTGTATGTAACAACACAACTGACTTACACAAATATAATTTTGTGAAAAGAAATGAACAAAAGAATCCATAATGTCTAATTCCATTTATATAAAATTCAACAACAGGCCAAGAACTATGGTGTTTTCAGGATAGTGGTTACCTCTGGGGAGAAGCCTAAGGGGTGATCTGGGGGGCTGGTCTACTTGTTGACCAAAGCAGTATTTACAAGAATGTATCCATGTTGTGACAGTTATCAATTCATTTGTTATTTGTGTACTCTTATATGTGTATACACCATTACTAATTTTTTTTTTTTTTAAAGAAAAAATAAGGCACCCAGTAGTAAATTAGGTTTGGTACAGATGACTCTGAGAGCAAATAAATGTAGAAAAATAACTTACTTTCACCAACCCAGCTGAGCTCTAGTTCAAAAGCTTTATCCTTAACTTCATCATGTACTATGTAAATTCTAGAACAGAAAGAGGACATTAACATTCATTTGGTCTACATACATAGTTCATGCACCCAGCTCAGCAAATTAGAACAGCCATCCCTAATATAAGTATCTATAAAATTATACACACATTATAGTCTATATTATGAAAATTACACTAGGACTGATAAAAAAATTAAACACTCACTACAAAGGATTCAATATACCTTACACCTTTACAACCCAAGTTGTTTATTTTGATACATTCTTTTAGAGACATACCTGAAAAAGATACCTCCTAAGGAACATATATTCAAATGGGAAAAGGCCATCATTCCCTGTGCGCCTTTTCAGTATATTTTTTTCCATTCATTAACTTGATTTTTTTAAAAAACAAACTAATCCATTAGTTTACAATTAGTGGTCTCTTCGTTCTGCACCTTCTTGGCAGGAATATTTTTAAACCCCTTAAGGTATGTCCCTTAACCTGGCCTCCAAACAGCACACGACAAATTGCCGCCAACAAGGAGGCACTGTCACACAACATATTAAAGTAGAAGTAAAAACAAAGTATCAGAGCAAAGCTTTCTTATTTTATACTTTCCACCATCTTACACAACAAAGTAACACAAGTAATTTGGAGAGTATTCCTAAAGCCTTGCTTTGAGAAAGCACCTTAAAATTGCTAGAACTAAGTAAAAGAAGCATAGTGCTCCGTTTTATTAAATGATAAAGGGATGGCTTTCCTACACGGAACAAATTAGTCTAGTGTTACATCTAAACATAAAAGGTGCGGGAAGAACTGATTTCCAGAAGACTTCTCAGCGAAGGAAATTGAGTTATCGTGTTAAACTGCTGTGCAATTCAATGAGGATTATTTACTTTTTAACTAGTTGTATTATATGTTAGTTGCCAGTGTCCCCTAGGTTGTTATTAACTGACAGTCATAGAATGGAATGGATTCTGCTTCTTCACAACTGGAATGGGGGGAAGGGTCTCATGGTAAAGGGGGGGTGGGGAGTGAGGGTAGCAGGAGTGGTGGAAGGTTAGTACAAAATTATAAAACACTTGTGATTTTAATACTTTGCTACAACCATCAGTATTGAGATTAAGGGTACCATTCAAATAGTGTATTTATTATTATATAATAGAGCCCTCCAAGACTTTTTTTTCCTTGCATGTGTTATTAGATGTAAAACCTGAGACGTGCACAAAATGCTGACTAGACCGTGTTCATGTAGTTCTAATGTGGAATAGTTAGAATTCTCTGGAATATTACATTTATTACTTTTAACTCTGAAAAGCTGGCTGCAACACCATCATTTTATTAGATTTTTTGAAATACCAAATGCCTGCATTCTTTGATGTAAAAAAAATCATGGACTTTGAAGCACGGTCACTGAGCTTTACTGGCTTTGTTGTTGCTTACTGTTACTGTAATATGAACTACTTCAGGCTTTCTTCAGCTATTTCTAGATGTTTTGAAATACTGCTCTTCTCATCTTGTTACAACTTTAGCTGTAGACCTTAAAGTTGTAAGCTAAGGTTAATATTATTGGGACTTCTGAGACTTAAGAAGTCGGGAGCTATCAAATGAAGTCCCTAGAGGTTCACTATATCCTCCTATTCTGGAATTCTGCCACCTGAACAGGAGTATATTTGTCAGAAGCTATTTTTCCCCATCCTATTCACTGTCACCTGAAATATGGATATTCTCCTTAATGAGCCTTCTGAGAATGTTGGATTCACCTTCTAAAACTTACGCAACAAGTTATTTCCAAACAAAATGGCCTCTTAGGATTAATGTATAAGGTAAGGTCAAGTGAAATATTTTTGTCAATGCTAAGGAAAATTTCAACTTACATTTTTGCAACTTCTTTAACAACATCACGGCAGGTCATTTCTTTCATCTACAGAAAATAAAATATATATTCATTATGTTATGATTCAAAGAAGAACGCTTTCCACTTGTGTTAACTTTTCAGATTCTTTCTACAACTTTTATCAGTAACCCCATGCTCCTGAGATAGATTCTCAGATATAAAACCAAGGAAAATAACCTGAAATACAAAAAGACCAGAACCAAAGTTTTTTATTCACAGTGTAATGTTTTTTAATGATCATGCCAAAACATATTCTGGACAACCCTTGGGCACCACTAATTTTGTGAAAAATATTAAAGTTTATAAAAATCTAGATTCCTTTATGAATTTATTCACAGGCAGACCCTGACATTTAAAACATTAGCAAAGAAATGTTTTTTCTTTTCTTCTTTATAGCCAATTCAGGATAATAAAATGCAAACAAACCACGAATACCTTCTATATTCTAGAGGGGGGTGAAGGAGTGAAATAAATTGTCCCTCATGAAACTGTTCAAGACAGAAATACAAAATGTCAGGGAAAGCTTTGAAGAACCAAGATCTGAGTGGAGTCTTAGAACATAGTTGGATTTGATTTGATTTTGAGGAAGATAAATGAACTGCACAAAGCAAAAGTGAACATTTTGGAAATCAGGGTAGAAAAACAGCCCTTAAATGCCCAGCAGAAAAGTCTGCTGTACTACAGGTACTGGAAGTAACCAATGCAAAATTTATTTTAGGTATATGTGTTTCTGAACACAATTGACAAAATCAAACAAAGAGCAAACTGGTGTTCATATTCTGGATATGTGGAGGAGAATGGAAAATGGCAAAAAATAATGAATAGTCATACAGCAGTCCAGACTTCAGGTGATTCAATTACTGTGTATCTAGGCTTTTTTTTTTTTTTTTTAGTATTTTTTTTATATTTAGAAATCTTGATGCCCCAGCTCATACAAATAGGTAAAATATTGGAAAATAACAACTGTTCACTCAATCTAGATGGAGATATTTTGTTGTACTTTTGCCCTTACAAGTTAAGTTCTATATTTAGTATATTAATTGTAACACACAAAGACAAACTTAAACAAACTTGAAAAGATACATCTTAAATGTCAAAAATATTTTACATATGTTGGTAAAGTTTATTTCATAAAATTATATTCTTGGTAAACAGAACACAAGCAGAAAAGCAGACCAGAGTAATGCAGGGGTTGGCAAACTCTTTTTGTAAAGAGCCAAGTAGTAAATATTTTATTAGACTTATTGGGATATGGTCTTTGGTCCCCATCACCAACTAAACTCCACTGTTGTACTAGGGCAAAAGCCAGAGACTGAATGTGGCTGGGTTTCAATAAAACTTTAAAAAGCACTGCAACTAGAGATTATCAAAGTGAAGTTAAGTCAGAGAAAGACAAATAACCATATGACATCACTTATATGTGCAATCTAAAATATGACACAAATGAACTTATCTATGAAACAAAAACAGACTCAGACACAGAGAACAGAGTTGTGGTTGCCAAGGGGGAGGGGACTGGGGGAGGGATGGAGTGGGAGGTTGGGGTTGGCAGATGTAACTATTATATACAGAATGGATAAACAAGGTTCTGCTGTACAGCACAAGGAACTATATTCAATATCCTATGATAAACCATAATAGAAAAGAATATAAAAAAAGAATGTATGTATTTGTATAACTGAATCACTTTGCTGTACAGCAGAAATTAGCACAACATTGTAAATCAACTATACTTCACTTTAAAAAAAAAAAAATGCAGGCAGTGGGCCAGTTTGCTAACCTCTGATTTAGAGCATATGTTTTCATCATTAAGTGTATATGTTCCTCAATAGAAGTAATCGTTCTCAATTCTTAGGTACGATTTGTTAGTATTCCCATTCCTTGCTAGGATTTAACCACAGACAAAAGGATAATTGTACTAAACACTCTATTTTCAAATTTCCACATAATACTAAGGAGAGATGAAAGCAAAAGAGAAGAGAGTAGAAGACAGGAACTTAGCACAAACCAGGGAGTGTATGATGGAAAAGAACAATGGTCTAAGAGTTATTAGGTCTGTGAATTGTTCATAAGCAATATTCTATGACTCTAGCCAGTGTGTTTAACCCAGGGCTGGACTTGGGCTAAGTGATCCCAAGGTCCTTTTGTCAATTTTATCAATACTAAAATACCAAACATAAATTAGGCTTTTATAGGTCTAGAACTTGGCATTAAATTCCAAGCACTAAAAAAATGTTTTCTAGGACCTAGCCTTAAATAAGCTGAATAAGTTAATTAGTTGAGCAAGGCTCCAGTACAGCATTAATATTTAAATGTATATAAAATTTTTTCTCACTGTGGTTTACCAAAATGCTGATGAATCATACGCCTGTCTTTTAGGGAAGTTTCTGATAAGCAATGAAGAGTTGGTACTGTTTCAATATTAAGTTGATCAATTTATGGCTAAAAGGAAAGCCAGCAAATTTTTAAGAAACCTTTTTCACACTAGTAGATGATGGGTTCCCATGCCCTATTTAGCTAGGAACAAAAAGGAAAGAGAAGCAAAGGAGCACAGACTCTTAATGTGTAAGACTTCCATAGACAAAAGCTGTTTTCCAGATGGAAGAAATGATACAGTAAAAGAGCAGAGTTCTCAGCCTAAGGGTCACAGGGCTCCACGAATGGGCTTCAAGGATTTTGTGACATGACATGAAAATTTGTTAGCATTTTTTTTGGATTAAGCCAAAATCATAAAGGGATCCATGACCCAACTGTACAGGTAATATGCTAGCAGCTTTCCTACTCAGCCACCTAGCAGCTTCAGAAAGCTCTACTCAAAACGGCAAACCAGACTTGGAGTAAAAGGTTTAGTTTGTGGCGATAAAACTTCACCACATGAGGATAATGCTGTAGCAAAATTTCAAGCAGTAAATATGTATGTATTACCTGAAGCTTTTCAATTTCTGTCTTTGCAGCTTGTCTGGCTTTGCCAATGGCACAGCCCCAATAACCCTATTTAAAAAGAACATACACCAGAAATACATATGTAGTATTAAATTAATATACTATCATAAGTCATTAATGACTACTGTTTTTATTTAAAGGTTAATGAAATGAAAGGTTGTTAAATGACATTCAAAAGCACATCTGGAGAAATATAGTCAAAAGACATTCTAATGACCACCAAGGGACTCAAAAAAATTAAAATATCTAACTTAAATCTAGAATAATCTGTATTATTTTCAAGAAGTATATCCAAAGAGAAACAAATTATGTCATTTTATATATATACACTTCATGAACCAGAAGCATTTCTGAGGACAGGAATAGAAAAAATTTTAGCATTCTGACAATGGAAATGAAGTTATTTCTGAGAGAAAGAAATAATTCCTAAGAGTTAAATAAGCCTTTTTTAAATTGATATATACATATGAATTGTGTGTGTGTGTGTGTGTATATATATATATATATATACTTTTTTTTTTTTTTTTTTTTTGCCACACCAGCACGACTTGTGGGATTTTAGTTTCCCAACGAGGGACTGAACCTGGGGCCTCAGCAGTGAGAGCACGGAGTCCTTAACCATTGGACAGCCAGGGAATCCCCTAATTTATACTGTAAAGGTTTTTTTAACTTGTGTAACCTGTGTATAATGACAAAACATAAAGAGCCTTCATTTTTTTTAATGAGTATAATAAAAACCATAAAAATCTCAGAAGACACTTAAGAAAAGGTAATTAGAGAAAGGTCCAAGAAATCCCACTTGAAATCCTTTTTTAAAAGGGAATTGGGGAATTCCCTGGTGGCGCAGCGGTTAGGACATAGGCTTTCACTGCCATGGACCTGGGTTAGATCCCTGGGTGGGAAACTTAAGATCCCACAAGCCACGTGGCACAGCCAAAAAAAACCAACAAAAACAAAACTTTAAAAGGGACGGCATTACATTCACTTTTACATTCATTTTTAAGATACTGCTAATATTTGTAATAAAGGAAATGGCACATATTCAAAATTTTATGTTCACTATGCAGTTTCTATAATAGCGTATTAAAAGCCACAAATCTGGGACTTCCCTGATGGTCCAGTGGTTAAGACTCCACACTCCCAATGCAGGGGGCGATCCCTGCTGGGTGAACTAAGATCCTGCATGTGGCATGGCTCGGCCAGAAAACAAACAAAAAAGCCACAGATCTTTCCTCTGCCTCATATCCATAGGTTATTGTCATTAATGTTAAAACAAGAAAAATTGTTACCTTCCTTGAATGAATATTAAAGAAACCTCATATAAGCCAAATATATGATTTAAGTGCTAATGAGAGACCATTAAACTAGAAATAGAATTTCAGATGACTCAAAACTACTCACATATGAAACACCCGATGGGTCAATCATGTAGAGTTGTGCACCATCATTCACACTGTAAGACCCTAACATGAAACTACATAAAAGTAAATTAGTAATTTTAAACCATGGTTCTTAATACCAGAAAAGTATTAAAAAGTACAGTGATAAGGCTTCTCTGGTGGCACAGTGGTTAAGAATCTGCCTGCCAATGCAGGAGACCCGGGTTCGAGCCCTGGTCCGGGAAGATCCCACATGCCACGGAGCAACTAAGCAACTAAGCCCATGTGCCACAACTACTGAGCCTGCGCTCTAGAGCCCGCAAGCCACAACTACTTAAGCCCACGCGCCTAGAGCCCATGCTCTGCAGCAATAGAAGCCACCGCAGTAAGAAGCCCGCGCTCTGCAACACAGAGCAGCCCCCGCTCGCCGCAACTACAGAAAGCCCGCGCGCAGCAACGAAGACCCAATGCAGCCAAAAATAAATAAATTTATTAAAAAATAAATAAAATTTAAAAAATAAAAAGTACTGTGATAAAAATGCAATTGTACTTTCTAAGACAAACATTTACTAATACCCATATAACTCATAGTAAGCACTTTGATAATGTAATTTGGATAAAAACTAGTATATACTTTAAAATGTTCAAAATTCATGTGCCTTTGCTTAGTATTAAACCTTCTGATGAAACTTTCCTGAGAGGATAGCAGTGGAGAGAAAGGAGTACTGATAGATGGACAAGTAATAAGGGGGCCCAAAAGCTAAAGGAATAAACATGAAAAAGCCAAGGGGACAAAATTCCTGATGTGAATACACTGAAACTACCTAAAACTCTTGTTCCACCCTTCATTCTTTTCTGGCTATTCCCCGGTACTCCTCCATTTATTTTCCTGCAATAAAAATTGCAGGAAAATTGGTTCAATGAATTTTTTTATGCTCAACAAATTAAAATTAGGGTATTAAAAAATCATATGAATTACTGATTTTTTTGAAATTACAAGTAGAAAAGAAACCAGCCTTATCATTTCATGTGCAGAATACTGTAACAGCCACATCCCATTTAAGAACATCTGACCTACTGCTTAAAGTGTATTAGATGGAAACTAATGAGAAAACTGAAGTGTCAGTATAATTGGCTACTAAATAGTAACAACATGGAATATATTTAAAATCAGTTTGCCATTTCCTGAAAATGTTTGCGTTTAGTTCCAGAGAATTTTTTCCCCCAGTTTTATTGGGAAATAATTGACATACATCACTATATAAATGTAAGGTGCACAGCATGATGGTCTGATTTACATACACTGTGAAATGATTAGCACAATAGGTTTAGTTAACATGCATCATCTCATATAGATACAATTAAAAGAAAAAGAACTCCCTCCTTTTGTTGAGAACTCTAAGGGATCTACTATATTAAAAATTTTCCTTTTTATCACACATCAGTGTTAACTATAGTCATCATGTTATACATTACATCCCTAGTACTTACTTATCTTAAACTAAAAGTTTATATACCTTTTGGGACTTACCTGGTGGGACAGTGGTTGGGAATCCGCCTGCCAATGCAGGGGACACGGGTTTGAGCCCTGTCCTGGAAGATCCCACATGCCACGGAGCAGCAACTAAGCCCGTGCGGCACAACTACTGAGCCTGCACTCTAGAGCCCGCGAGCCACAACTACTGAGCCCACGCACCGCAACTACTAAAGCCCACGTGCCTAGAGCCCGTGCTCCACAACAAAGAGAAGCCACCGCAATGAGAAGCCCATGCACTGCAACGAAGAGTAGCCCCCTCTCGCTGCATCTAGAGAAAGCCCGTGCACAGCAACGAAGACCCAACGCAGCCAAAAATAATTTTAAAAAAAGTTTATATACCTTTTGACCACCTTCCTCCAGAGAATTTATTATAATTAGATTAAAATATTACTATGAGTTCTGTGTTTTATCCTGTCCAAATCTGCATAGTCGTTCATTTTTCAAAGTTTTTATTTTTATGTACATCATTTTATTTAATCACTGCCCTAATACTTCTTGATGATACTTCATTTTTTAAGGGTATAAAAGGCTAATTTGATTCTGAGAAAACAAATACCTACAGTACAGATATCACTGAATATCTCAGTAAATTTCATACCTGCAGCCAAAAGGTCTAACAGCACTGTAGAGTGTATAGGCATGTACATACATGGCCACTCTGTCTGCAAGATGCTGTGGGGAAAACAGAAAAGCTTATTAATACTCCTCTCTTTCTGTTCCAAAGGCTCTTCAACATGTTATCAGCTTACTTTTAGTGGAATGTTATATCCAAAGTTAGATCTAAAGTTGGAAGCCTCTTCTCTCGCAATGTCTGCTAAAGAACGAGCATCTGCCAACAAACCTGCTACTGCCTGAAAAAAAAAAAAAAAGTACCAATTCAGTAGATAACATTCCTATCACAAATCAAGGAAAGTATGTAATTATTACAGGCTTATTTGATATTTTTAACAAGTATCACCATTAGAATAAATCTGTTTGGCTTAAAGGTCTTTCTTTACAAGGCATTCTGGCATTTTGATGCTTGAGTACGGGATTACAGTTTGGAAATTTCCCAAGTGTGACTACATTGTTTTGTCCATTGATCACATTCAGAAAAACCTCCATGTCTCCCCATTCGCCACTTCATTATAAAGAACAAAACAACAACAAAAAAGAATAAAACCATTCATTTTGGTTAGAACTGATCCTTTATTTAAAGCCATTCTGTGTTCAAAAAGTTATTAAAAGTTTTCATCTAAAAGGCACAAGCTCAAATTCCTTTTTCAGCTTACTAATAAATTGTAATGCCAAACCAAAACATGACAAACCACAAATCTGGTGGCTTAGAACTGCAATTACCAACCCACGTGCTGAGACATCCCAGGGCACTATAGTGAACTCAGAGTTGTGGGGCATTTTAAGTTTGGGGGAAACATATGTTGAAGTAGTTAACGGTTTCAACATTAGATCATTCTACATTCCTTTTACTGCCATCCGCTCGTTGAAAAGCTGGGTTGCCGTGATATAAAATAAGTACTGTGCAAAAAACAATGCGGAACAGGAAATGGGGTGGAGGTGGGGGGCGGCATCTAATCTAATTCCAAAGTTTAAGAAGTTGTGCAGTACACATTAGTTAACTGTGATTGTTTAAAAATAAAAATATTTTTATTTTGCTGTATGTGGTGAGTTTGTTTTTGTTTTGTTTTTACAGCTACTAAGTTTTTAGGACACAACCACTTAGTTGTTAGACCTACATATATAATAAACAGAACCACTGGGTATTTCTTTTGGTCTAGGGAAGCCATGAAAACAGAAAAAACTACTCAAACACTTATGGGTACTTGGAATCAGTGGCACAGAAGATTTGCAGAATTTAAAAATAAGTACTATCAAAAATTTTAATAGCCTTTTTTCTACTACTACCTAGTAATAGTAATAATGATGAAAATCCTTAACATATTATTGATCATTCATTACATGCTAAGCATTTTACATAATTATACATGAAAGTAGGTACTATTACCACCATAGTTTTGCAGGTTAGAAAACTGTTGTTTAGAATAACTTCCACAAGGATACCCAGGTAGTAATTTTCACCATTTAAACAATCTTCCATTGCTTTGGATAAAACCCACTGTGAAGTCTAAAAATTTATCAAATCACGTGGAGACAGAGCATTAACCCTTCATTTTCTCCAGCCCTGTTCAATGTCTAATGTTTTGCCAATTTCCAGCTATAACGAATGCCATCAGTTTCCTGGCTTTAAATAACAAATGGGACAAATGTGAAAATTCTAGGATGATAAAATTCTTTCCATCACTAAAGTGCTTATAAGCATATATGATTTTTTTCCAAAATATACCTATCTAAAGTTTTTTTCAGTGAAAGAAAGCAGGATTCACTACCTCATACCAGCTAGGTTACAATCTGGCAAGTTTCAAGAAAACATACCAGTTTCACTGGCAATAATAAATTTGTTCAGGAGAGAAAACAAGTTCAGAAAAAAATATCTGAAGAAGCAAAAAAAAAAAAAAAAAAAATTTATCTGTAGCTTCATAGTTTACTGGCTATATTTTGCTAGTCCTTTTTGTGTTTGTAACACATCTCATTTAGAAATAACAAAGCTACTGGTATTTCAGCAGAATGAGTGGATCCTATAGGATCTCACCCTGCAGAATGGGCTCTAGAGTAACACATAGACCATGCAGACCCAAGTATGAATCCCAGCATATTTCTTTACCACCTGTGAGTCTTTTTCTCATCTGTAAAAATGGGATTAATATTACTTGCACTGGGTTGTCAGGATTAAATGAGATAATTTATGTAAAGAACTAGCATAGTACCTAGCACACAGGTGTTCTCTTTTCTTCCTTGACTTTTCAGTAAGCAAAGTTAAAAATCATTTCTTTTCTTTTTTTTGGATTGTTGTTCTTACTGAAGAAAGTCTGACATCTATATAGGATGACTTCAGTATATACCAGTAATGTATCTGTCTTGGCCTGCAACTGTGCAAAGCAGTCACTCAAGATACCAGCTGCATGAAATAAATACAGTGATGCTTATGAAGCTACTAAAAAGCATGTGTTCACTTTTCCCTTCATCAGACATCCTTTCCTGATGCTCCACCTTACTATAAAGGTCTTCTCTTTCTGATAACATCTTCAGTGTAACACTGATCCCCAGAAAGGATACAAAAAGCCAAAGATTCATTGCCTCTCAAGCATGTACCTTCATTGATCTATGCTGCCAAGATTTCTTTTTTACCCATACTTCTCACCCCATCCCCCCTCCCCTCCTTTTCTTAAGGCAACTTGGTTTTTCATATCTATCTCCTATCAGGTTATACAATAAGAATGCTACCTTCCTTTTAGACAGTGAGCTGTTCACAAACCAGTAACTTTCTGATTACTTCTGTAGCTGCTCTCTGCTGTTTCTGCCTCAATGCTAAAGTATTAAATGGGTTCTTAACAATCACATTTTAATATATTCCAATTAGTTACTTCACAAGAAACTGGACAAGGCAAAAAGGAACATTTTTAAATGTAACCTTACCATTCCGACATGCCGATCAACATTAAAAAGTCGTTTGTTAGAACCTTCTTCATAAAGTTTAGAAAGGACTAATTTTTCTACCCCAAAGACAACGCCATCTTTACATCTGATTCCAATAGCTGTACTGAAACAAGCAGAAGAAAATCAATTTTTTTAACTGAAAATAAAAGAAACTTTGTAAACCCAAGTTTTAAAAAAAAAACCCACAAAAACAGGCAAATTTGTTTCTTAAAGCATATCAAGTCTTTAAAATAAATACATTTGAAAACTAGAAAGGGCAAACAGCCTAAAATGTGATGAATTAGATCCATATAAATAATCATGTGACCAAAAAAAATCTCATATCATGACATGGAAAGATATTAATACGTAAATGAAAAAAGATGTCAACAAAATATGTACCAAATGGCACAGTGTCTAGCATGTATTAGCCATCTTATAACAAATGCCGACTAAAGTCATGTGCATTAAAAATGGTATGTAAGGGCTTCCCTGGTGGCGCAGTGGCTAAGAATCCTCCTGCCAATGCAGGGGACATGGGTTCGAGCCCTGGGTGGGGAAGATCCTGCATGCCGCGGAGCAACTAAGCCCGTGTGCCACAACTACTGAGCCTGCGCTCTAGGGCTCGCAAGCCACAACTACTGAGCCCATGTGCCACAACTTGAAACCCATGTGCCTAGAGCCCGTGCTCCACAACAAAGAGAAGCCACGGCAATGAGAAGCCTGCGCACCGCAACAAAGAGTAGCCCCCGCTGACCACACTAGAGAAAGCCTGCATGCAGCAACGAAGACCCAACGCAGCCAAAAAAATAAATTTATTAAAAAAAAAAAAATGGTGCATAATATGCATACAAAAGACGGGCTACATACAAACTAAAAAGTTACCAGTGACTAATCTTGGTGGAAAGATTATAATTCTTTTTCTTTCTTTTGCTTTTTCTGCAATAACCATGTGTTGCTTACAATAAGTTTAAAAGAATAAACATTTTGTACAACTGTTTAAAACAAAGTAAATCAAAAAATAATCTGAAGTAAAATGTGGAGAAATTATACATTGCCATTTCAAGATGAAAATACATGAATTACTTTAATCTTCTAATTCTTTTAACAAAGAGAAACAACCAGAAAAATGAGCTGAGCCACAAGCACAAATATGTAAAGAATTTCAGACACTCCTTCCCCCACACTTCAGGTATCTTTTCAAGTTTAAACTCCTTGGCCCAGCTTTCAGAACTCCCCAAGAATCTGCAAAGCCCATCTAGCGAATTCAGTTTCCTGTTATAGAGGTCTTGTGCTCTACCAAATTCAACCTCACTGTCACCCCTCAAACACCTTAATGTTCAAATTTGCTTTTCTGTCTTTACTGCGGTTATCCTGGGTACTAGAATACACTTCCTCCTCACCACTGCCCATTTAAATAAATTTCCAAAAACTTTTGCAAATTCACGTGAATAGCCTCAGGTAGCCGTTCCCAGTTATTCCAACTCATCATCTTCCTCACCTTTCAGAATCTAAAACATTTTTTCTAAACTAAAAGTTCTAAAAGTGTGGTTTGTGAGGTCAAAATTATTTTCATAAAAATACAAAGACGGGACCTTCCCGGCAGTCCAGTGGTTAAGATTCCACGCTTCCACTGCAGGGGGCACAGGTTCGATCCCTAGTCAGGGAAGTATAAGATCCCACATGCCACAGCCAAAAAATTAAAAAAAATATATATATATATAAAGACATCATTTGCCTTTTTCCACTGTGTGGATGTTTGCACCAATGGTACAGAAGCACTGGTGGGTAAAACCGCTGGCACTTTAACACAAATAGGGCAGTAACAGCAAATGGCAGCAGTAAACTACTAATCATTGTATTTTTCATTGCTACGCTCTCACAGTTTAAAAAAAAGCCATTTTTAGTTAAGAATGTCCTGATAAAGCAGTAATTAATTTTATTGGGTATCAATCCTTGAGTACCTGTCTTTTTATTATCCTAACGAAATGCAAGGTAGTCAAAGTACTTCTGCTGTACATCAAAATACAATGGTTGCCTAAAGGAGTAAGCACTGATAAAACTGTTTTGAGTTGTGAATTTTTTCATGGAACATCTGTTTTTATCATCAAAGAATAATAACTATGGTTATTTCCACTTAGGTGTGTGGCAGACTTTTTTTCTAAAATGAACAAAGTGAGCCTGTTGCTTCAAGGTAAACAAATGACAAAATTTTCTTGCCAGTGATAAAATTTGAGTTTTCAAGCATAAATTGGAATTTTAGAAAACATATTCACCACTGTGAGCTTGTCTGCTTCCCAAAACTTTAATAAACAGATTGGTGGTGATATTAACAATTGTGATGCTTCTGATAGTTTATAATGAAATATGTCTAATTTGGAAGCTCTGTTATAACTCAGTGAACCAGTATTTTCCAAATGACCAACTCACAATGCTGAGGGGTAAAACATGCAAAGTGTAAGACAGCCCAACAGATTTTAATGTAAAAGTAGAAAAAGTTCATTGTTATGTTTTCAGACTCCACTCTGCAACTAATCTTTAAGAAACTAACATTTGTCCAGTTTTGGTATAGTATCAAAAAACAACATGCATAATGCTATTAAAATACTCCTCACTTTTCCAGCTACTATCCAAATGAAGCCTGTTTGTTTCACAAGCTCCAACAAAAGTAACAACATATTGAAGCAGAAGGAGATATGAGACTCTCTTTTATTAAGATTCAATTAATTATTGAGATTTACAAAAATGTAAAACAATGCCACTCTTCTCACTACATTTTTTTCTATGTTTTGGGAAAGTAATTTGCATTAAAAATGTTATTAATGTTACTCAAATATTTTAATAAATGTTAATTTAAATTATTTGTTAACATGCAACTGTGCTTATTACTGTTACTTAAATGAATTTATAAGTATTTTTAATTTTTCAGTTTTAATTTCTAATATGGTAAATATTGATGAACCTGCATAAATAAATGCTCTTTGGGGTGATGTTAAATATTGATAGAACCTACAGCCTACATAATTAAATGTTCTTCAAGGTCCTCAGTGATTTTTTTCCCCAAGTATAAAGGGGTCCTAAGGCCAAAATTTTGTGTACATTTTTGTTCCAAACAATCTAGGCTTTCAATTATGTTGCACAATCTTCCTTTCATATATTGTCTCCTCAATGAGGCTAAAGGGAAATATTATAATTTTACCCCTTTTTTTCCTTTTGCATATTACCTTCTAGGAGCGTACTTTTATAAAATAGTTTTGATCATGATATATATATATTTTTTTTAATAAAATGTTTTTAAGTATTCACTTATATG
The DNA here is from genome assembly GCF_028023285.1 of Balaenoptera ricei. Lineage (NCBI taxonomy): Eukaryota > Metazoa > Chordata > Mammalia > Artiodactyla > Balaenopteridae > Balaenoptera > Balaenoptera ricei. The sequence continues at coordinate 145,449,973 of NC_082640.1, read as the reverse complement.
TCAATTATTTGTTTTGGTAGTTCCTATGCTTAACGTAACAGGTACTCAAAAGTATTTGCCTTCTAAATTCCTGAGATTGAATTTCTACCTCCAGGACTTCCCTGGCAGTCCAGTGGTTAAGACTCCACGCTTCCATTGTAGGGGGCACGGGTTTGATCCCTGGTTAGAGAACTAAGATCTGACATGCTGTACAGGCATGGCCAAAAAATAATAATAATAAAATAAATAAATAAATTTTTTAAAAGAATTTATCTCTTTTTAATGCAGGAATATAATCATATCAAATTATTTGGTTAAATGTTTTCTAACCATCAGTTTATATGCCAGACTCGTAAGAAAATTCATATGTAATTTTTCTATTTTCTACTTTCTGTGCCCACAAAACAAACATTTTCAAATTTCATTCTTATAGTAAGGTATGTGAGGTAGTTAGGTTAGATGTCCACATCCCAATTTTACAGACAGAAAAGTAACATTCAGAGGACTGAATAGTGGAAACCTATATAATATTACCATTAGGCAGCAGCTAGGAGAAAAATTCACATCTTCTGATCCTCATCCAGTATTCCATCATACCAAGTTACACAGATCCCTTTAAAAGAGGAACTTTCCTAGTAATTTTTCTTTATGCAGAAAAAAATACATTCATTTTTAATGTTTCCATTTTTTAAAATTATATTTCTTCAAGTTTGCTTAAATGTAACTGTTTTAAACCATATTTAGAAATACTTTATAGAAAACAAATTGCTAAGATACACAGATCCTCACAGCCTAGTCTCAATTTTCTGGGTTACAGATGACTTCAAAATGTATCTCCAGTTTTTCTCTTAGTCAAGACATCTCCCACCAGTTTTTTACACCAATGAAAATGCAAGAATGCAAAGGAGGAAGAGAAAAACAATGACTTCCTCAAGTCTTTCTCCAGCTCCTTGGCCTATGAGCCTGTCTTCTTTTACCAACAGGAAAAAAAATGTGTCAACTTATTTTTTTCTTTTTTTTTCTTTTAGGTCTTTAATCCATTTTGAGTTTACTTTTGTGCCTGGTGTGAAAAAATGTTTTAATTTCACTCTCTTACATGTAGCTGTCCAGTTTTCCCAGCACACTTATTTGCTTTCATTTTTTTTTTAATTTTTAAATTTTTTTATTGTCAACTTTTTTCTTGAATTTGACTCTCTTCTGAACTCTTTCAGGCCTTGTACACAACGACAAATACAGTGCAGCCTAAAATTCTTAACAGCCTTACTTCTATTATATTATCAGATACTGACAGTTTGTAAGTAACAATATCTATAATAATACATTTAAACACAGAATCTACTAGCTTCATTAACAAATCCTGTAAGAAGACTTAAAATATATTTTTGCTCAAAAACTTTAAAATACTATTTCATAAACCATTAGAAATCCACATACCTTCTTTCTACCACCCAGAAAATGGAACAAAAAATGAACATTTATTTATTCAGTAACTACTGAGGGCTACGTGCTAGCACATGCAAAGCCCAGTTACAGTCTCTACCCTCATGAAACTTCCATAATCAAATATCGAAGATACTAGTAGAAAGTGAAAAAACTACATCTACATGTGGACTTTTCTAAAATTCTGGAAACATTTCCCTACTACACAGGTTTTCATTATAATGAAAACACCGAGCCCAAACACCAACACCATTTGTTTAGTAGGCCTAAAAAAAATTTTTTGAGAGATCTGAATGAGATGTCATGAACAAAATTTTTTAAGTCCTTTATTTCATCCCAAAGCTGCTTTAGAATCAAAAATACAATGATTATTTATATATATATATATAACTGAATCACTGAGCTGTACACTTGAAACTAACACAACATTGTAAATTAACTATACCTCAATAAAAAAAAATTAAAGGGGCTTCCCTGATGGCTCAGTGGTTAAGAATCTGCCTGCCAATGCAGGGGACACGGGTTCGAGCCCTGGCGCGGGAAGATCCCACATGCCACAGAGCAACTAAGCAACTCAGCCCATGCACCACAACTACTGAGCCTGTGCTCTAGAGCCCGTGAGCAACAGCTACTGAAGCCCCCATGCCACAACTACTGAAGCCTGCACGCCTAGAGCCTGTGCTCCACAACAAGAGAAGCCACCGCAACAAGAAGCCCAGGCACCGCAATGAAGAGTTGCTCCCGCTCGCCACAACTAGAGAAAGCCTGTGCGCAGCAACGAAGACCCAATGCAGCCATAAATAAATAAATAAACCCTATTAAAAAAATTAAAAATGAAACCAGTTTGTGCAGACTATGTTCAATTAGAAATGATTTTTTTTTAAATGATCATATATGAGAAACAGATGTAGAGAACAAACGTATGGACACCAAGGGAGGAAAGCGGCGGAGGGTGGGCGTGGTGGTGTGATGGATTGGGAGATTGGGATTGACATGTATACACTGATGTGTATAAAATGGATGACTAGTAAGAACCTGCTGTATAAAAAAATTAAAAATTTTTTTTAAAAATGATCATATAAGTATAACTGATTGCAAATATTCTTCAATATAAGACTCAGAGAATTTGTCAATAAGCCAGTAATTCAACTAAGATGTTATAGTGGTGGCAAGGGATCATTTTAGTGAATTACTCTAAACAAAAAAAGACAGAGTGAAGGAAGTAAGTCCAACAGGAAAATATCTTAGTGATCCTACACCTTTTGGAGTATGGCAGCAGAAGAGAAAAATAAAAAACATCCCTGCTGAGATGATCATATGACCACCTGCACAGGACATTTAAAACACAAGGAAATAAAAGATCAGACAGTAAAGTCACAATCCTAATGGCCAAGGAAAACAATGATATATATCAGGAATTTGAAAAAGGAAAAAAGGGCTAGCAAAGATGATGAATTTGGTTTTATGCACTTCATTTGAGACTTGGCAGAATGTCTAAGTGGATAATTCTGGAGTCAACTGGAAATACAGGCACATGGAAAGATCTGACCTAAAGAGAGATCTGGAAATGACTAATAAATGGAGATTATTTTAGGGCATATATTATTCTGTGCCAAAGTAACATAACAAACCCTAATTACCAAAAATACAGAAAAGAAGACATTTAATACTTGGTTAAAACATGCTAATTTCAAGTAAAACAATGTTTCTTACCTACTATTTTCCACAGCCTTCATAGCATACTCAACTTGAAAAACTCTTCCATCAGGAGAGAATGTAGAGGCTGACAGGTCATACTAGGAGGAAAAGGCAATAATAAGCTTATAATGATGTATCTTTGGCAGTAATAACCTTACACTTTTTTTCCTAAATGGCTTACACATCAGAAATGTGTGTTAAATCTCAACAAAGATTTTGCTTTAAAGAGAAAGGGGAAGCATGTCAGAGCAGCAACAGAAGCTAAGACAAAGTTATACACTTTAGATTTCTGCTAGAAAAGCAATGGATACAAGTCCTGCATCAACTCAGAACTTTTCCTACACAGAACATGGCTCATTTCTGAAAAAACTGCTATGGTAGAAACAGCATTGGAGCATTTTAATTCATAGCTGTGGCACTAAGAAACTGAGGGACCTTGGACACATCATTTAGCATTTAGACATTTAATAAGCATCTATTATATGTTAGTCACTATAAGGAAATACAAAGACTACTCATTCTAGAAGTCCTTCATCTTCAAAAATCAGACCATGAACAAATCTAGGAGCTGAAGGCACAGCAGTAAATCAGAAAAGGTACTATGATGAAAATAAGACAGGGTGAAGTGATAGTCTCAGGGACTACCACAGACTACCTGATCAAGTAAGGCATTGCGGGGGCAATTATATTAAGTTATTTAGGCTAAGCTAGAATTAATAACAAGTAATTAGTCATTTAGGATATGGAGGAGGAGCGTCCTGGTATTTGGCATAAAAGACCTTAGGGTACCTAAGTGTACATCATCAGATGAATGGATAAAGAAGATGTGGCACATATATACAATGGAATATTACTCAGCCATAAAAAGAAACGAAATTGAGTTATTTGTAGTGAGGTGGATGGAGTTAGAGTCTGTCATACAGAGTGAAGTAAGTCAGAAAGAGAAAAAAAAATACAGTATGCTAACACATATATATGGAATCTAAGGGAAAAAAAAAAAGTCAGGAAGAACCTAGTGGTAAGACGGGAATAAAGACACAGACCCACTAGAGAATGGACTTGAGGATATGGGGAGGGGGAAGGGTAAGCTGTGACAAAGTGAGAGAGTGGCATGGACATATATACACTACCAAACGTAAAATAGCTAGTGGGAAGCAGCCGCATAGCACAGGGAGATCAGCTCGGTGCTTTGCGACCACCTAGAGGGGTGGGATAGGGAGGGTGGGAGGGAGGGAGATGCAAGAGGGAAGAGATATGGGAACATATGTATAACTGATTCACTTCGTTATAAAGCAGAAACTAACACAACATTGTAAAGCAATTATACTGCAATAAAGATGTTTAAAAAAAAAAAAAAAAGACCTTAGGGTAGAAATAAGCTGAGCACAATAAGAAAAAGAAATAAGGCCACTGTATATTGAGCACCATAAGTGGTAAACAGAAGAGTAAACTATATCAGAGGCATATAAGGGCCAAGCTATGTTAAGTCTTTTAGGCTGGAGCAGGAAGTTTACATTTCTTTTCCAAATCCAACAGAAAGTCATTGGAGTTTGGGGGGAAGAGGGGAGAGGTTATGTCTAATTTTTTTAAAACGTTGTTCATCTGGAAAATTAATTATAGAGGGAACAAGAGTGGAAGCAGAGATTAAGTATTCCAAAGGTAGTGTCTTAGACTAGAGAAAAAGAGGTGGAAGGTGTTCTCGTTGGAGGGTACAATCAAAAAAACCTTGCTAATGGATTGGCTCTAGTAGAGTAAAAAAGAAATTAAAAGTGCATCATAGATTTTTTTTCATTTGCGCAACTAGAACTGGCCCATTCACCGAAATGAAAATTGTAGGAGATGCAAAAAGGCAAGGGAAAAAGAAAACCCAGAGATCTACTTTGGACATGTCATTTGAAATGGCTATTAATCAAGTGGAGAGAAATGTCAAGAAGACAGGTCTTCATATCCGGAGTTCTTGGGACAAGTAAAGACAGGAGATAAGTCTTCAACAGTGGTGCTTCCTGGTCTCAGTTTGTTATTTGTTAAATGAAGATCCTTAACTCTACCACTGTAATACCGAAATATCTCACCTGGTTATATTATCAAATATTTTTAAAGGGTTTGTAGAACCCTTTAGAACACTATTAATCTAAGATAATATTAATGTAGTTGCAAAGTCAATTTGCTACAACAGGCATTACTGAGCATCAACTAATCCAAAAACGGTATGACAATCTTAGCATCTCATAACCGAATGGATTAAACCATTCCAAGTATAAGTTGCGTATTATCAAACTCGGAAAACCAGTATTTGGGCCTAATGGTGAGTATAAAAGTCTTGTGCACAGTAGGAGTATAAAATGAACTGAGAAACCCATTATTCAATGCCTCCAGTGGAAACCACCAATAAATATTTCTAAACAAAAACTGTATTTTCTACATGGAGAAATACATAAAAGGAGTAAGCAGAAGATTGCATATATGCAGTACGTTTGACAAAGGAAAGTAGTAGGCCGAAAAAGTTAACAAATCCAACTCCAAAATCCTGAACTGTCTGTCCCTTCAAAGTCAGAAGCGGTTAAGCCTGCAGCTAACCATTTAAAGGCTTAACGGTATTGACAACTCATAGTGCTGTTAAGTAATTTGTACAGGAAAAGCTGAGACAAAGGAAAAATGGAAAGGATTCTTCCGATTCCGCTTTTTAGACTGTGTTTCTTATCAGTTCTGAGAAGGCTCCAGGGACTCATACAGAGCGGTCCATCACCACACTCGAAGGAAAGACAGAGAATCCCCGTGAGGCAGCAGCACCCCAGGAACTGCAAAGGGGTTCCCTGGAAAGCGGCGTCTCAGATCCTGGACTCTCAAGCCGCCTTGCCTCAGTGGTTCTCAAGAGGCTGTCGCCCGAACCCTTCACTCACACAATTTCAGGCCCCACGAGTTTCCACTTTCGGTTTCCCTAAGCGACTAAAGAAAGTGACTCAGCAACCCAAAGCGGCTCCAAATCTAACTGCTGCGCGGCAAGCCCGCCACACCTGAGCTGAGAAGCTTCAAGCCACGGTCACTGCAGACGCGGGCCTAGCAATCAGCGTCGGAAAGACCGCCGGTCCACCGCGCAACTGGAAGCGGCCCACCTGCCTCCAGGAAGTACCAGCGCACCCCGAGTCGGCGCACCCCTCGCGGTCCATCCGCGTTCCCTTCCCACGCTAATCCTTATGCTAGACTATCACGCCGAGAGACAACGAACTCACCCCGGTGCCGATTGAGCTCATCGTGCTTAAAACCACTGGGACGCCTAGGTCTTCAGGGTCTAAAGCGATTCCCCCTACACCGCAGCACGCAGACTAGTAACAGGCTCTCTCATTGGCTGTTCTTTCCACCAATAGCCTTCTCTGTGGCTCGTTCCTGTGGCCTCAGCCCAGGAACAGAGGATTGTGGGAAAAGGAAGGGGATGCGAGTCTGGGGCAACGCGCATGTGCAGAAGCATTAGAAGTGGGGTTAGGTAGGATACTGCTTCTTACTTCTTCTGACAGTCAGGTTTCGATCCTGAGTGTCGTTGAGAAACTAAGTTTTCGGGTGGCTTGAGGAGCGGCGCCATTCCTTTTCCTAGGAATTATTGTTTATCTTTTATCCCTCTCTTTCGCTGCCTAATTCTTTCTTAGAGCAAAGCAGAGAGATGTTCTTATACTCTTACAAAGACCAGAGAAAACGGTAGGGGAGAGGGTTTCCCTCCACCCTTGGCGGCCTGGTTCTAAACCAGTATATTGATGGCATCCCCTTCATCCACCTATTCTAACAAAAAAGAAGGAACTTGCGCTCTAAGGGTTTCACCTTTAAGCTCAGGTCGGAATTTTACAGAAGCATTAGTACTCTTTTTGAGTGTGACTCTATTTACTGGAATTAAGGATAAGACTGATTAACTATTATTTGTTGAGCTCTATATGTCCCAAGTACTCAGTTAAATACTGCTGGCTGATAAAGCGGTGAAGGAGACATTTACATTCAGTGGGAAGAAATAGGCAACAAAGAGTAAATAGGCAAATAGTTGCATCTTGTGGTAAAAAAGAAGAGACAATGGAAGTTTGAACTTTAGACCTATTATTGATACTTGAGGAATGACTTTCTGAATGGGTGATATTTAAACTGAAACTTGGGATTGTTATCGGAATATAAACTTGGCTTGTTATAGGAACTGTCAGATCAGTGTGACCTGTCATAGAGATTAAGTGGGGGAGAGTGACAGGAAGTGAAATCAGAGAGGTGGACGTGGGATCAGAACTTGTAGTGGTTTGGATTTTAATCTGATTTTAAATGGAAAGCCATCAGCGTTTTTTTTTTTTTTTAACTGCTAAATACTTCAGTGTGTATTTCCCCAAAATCAAGAACATCATTTTACATATCCATAGTAAAACTATGAAAATCAGAAAATTAACAATACTTTTTTCTGATCTGCAGACTTCATTTAGATTTTGGCAAATCTCTCAGTAATACCCTTCATAGCAAAAGAAAATCCAAGATCACACATTGCATTCAGTTGTCATGTCTCTAGTCTCCTTTAATCTGGAAAATTGTTTCTTAATATTTCTTTAGGTTTCATGGCATTAACACTTTTGAAGAATACAAAACATTTACTTTGTAGAATATTCTGCAGTTTAGGTTTGTGTGACTTTTTTCATGATTAGATTCGGGTGATGAATTTTTTGTCAGGAATGCCACAAAAGTTACCTTGTATTCATATTAGAATCTTATATTAGGAGGCACATGATGTCAGTTTGTTCCACTACAGATGATGTTAACTTTGATCACTTACTTAAGATTTCTCCACTATAGTTTCAATTTTGCCCTTTGTAATTAATAAATATCTTGTGAAGAAACACCTTGAAACTATGTAAATATCCTGCAACTCCTTCACCTTTCACCCACTAATTATAGTATCCCATGATTCATATTTGAATCAATTATTATGATAATGGTTGCCAAATGGTGATTTTCTAATTCCGTCATTCCTTCCACAGTTAATGATTGGCTTTCTACCATGAGGTCATCAGCAGTTTTTTAAGCAGAATGATATGATCTAATTTATTAAATGATCTCTCTTGCTTCTGTGTGAAGAATGATAAATACACGGAAGAACAGAAGCACAGAGACTAGTTGGAAAGCTATTGCAGTCCGGTGGGCAAGCAGTAATGGAGAATGAGCAGAGTGGCAGCAGTGGAGGTGGAAATACGTGGATGGATTTTAGAAGTGTAGGGCTTGCTGAAAAATTAGATGTAGAAAGTGAGAGAGAAAGAGGAAATTCAATTGCTTCTTTCTGCTAATGAAGCATTATAATTAAAGGTTAGTTTTTATTCTTGAACAAATGGATAAAGAAAGGATTTGGATATACTTGGAAGAGTAGCCATTTAATTTGCCTAACCCTCACTGAAATATTCTAGTTGCAATTTTTTCATGAAGGGTCCTGAGTTAGACCAGGGTAGGCCAAGAAAGTGCTGAAGAAAGCTGAAGAGTATAGTCCTAGGAGGGTTCACCTTGAAAGTAAACTACAAGTACTCCAAACTTGTTTAGGGATCCAGTTAAACTCTTAATTAACTTTCCTGCTTGTGTGTGATAAATACAATTTGAATGTCTAACGCCTACTGTGTATTCATTAATAATTATGAATTTGGAGCTCTTTCTGAACTCGATGAACTGCCTATTTTGGGGCTGGATTGTTGATATATCTCGTGTCTTGGAAGAATACATTGAATTGTGGTCTAAGGTTCGTGATTGTTTGCCTGATTCATTAGAAGACTTAAAAGGTGTGAGTATGGATGTGTTTGTTTTAATTACTTTAAATTACTTTGGAAGTAGTGCATATAAAATTGGTATGTAATCTACACGTTTTTCTTATAGGGTGATAAGGTTTTTCTGGTTAACAGAGTCTGGTTTATACTTCCATCTATTAGAATACATAACACAGTGCTTTGCACATGATAGGTACTTATTAAATGTGTTGAAAATGCAAATAAATACAAATTCACTTCCCAGTTACGTTCTGCCAAGTTATAAAATAGTCAAAATAAGCCAGAATTTGCAGCTGCAGGAAAAAATTGTTGGTGAATAATTGCATTAATATTTCAAGCTTGGAAATTTTAAATATTCTACTTAAATCCTAGGTGCACTTTGAGGAATCTAAACATATTTTTGCCATAGCTTATTATTATGTGTTAATTAAGTAGCTCGGAAATGTGATGCCCAATGTGTTTAACTTCTAAATACTGTGTTTTAGGGTTTCAGGGATAGTATCCTAAGGATTCTGTTACTCCCAGGTTTACAATTAGGCTTTAGCGTGCTGTTCTGAGCAGTAGGATAGACACCACTCCCATCACAGAAATCTGCAGAGTGCCTTATCTAGAGAACTTCACTAGTATCTCAGAATATATGTATTTCCATAAAAGATTATTCCATTGTCTCAGCTTGTCATAATTTGGTCAGAATCAGTTCTTCTCCTTTTCTCTTAGAATTAACTTTCTTTGCCATAAGACTCACAAGTCTCTACAATCCTTTCCTCTCAGCTTGTCTCTTGAGATGGATGGTAATGCCAACCTCTCAGGGTCCTATCTTTCAATTGTCAGGCAGTTACCGGAAAGAGGAGTTATTTTAACTGAACCAGTATCCCATTCCTCAATTTAACTTTCCTTGACTAGATCCTATTAAAGGAAAATTGCTAAACTCCAATTTTCTTCAGTGTGTGTAACTAACTTCATTAAAAACTTTGTTTTTTAACGCCGCGCCCAAAATTGTAGGAATCCATTATGCCATTTGATAGAAAGTGAACAGTCTTGATACATGTTTATGTAAAGAAGATAACGTATTGGGCAGTAAATATTTTAAAACACTTCAGAAAAAGAGATTCAGTGATTCTGTAATGAGAAACGCGTGTTTTCAGTGCCTTTGGGATACACACACACTAAAAATTATTAAATCTAAGTACAATTAAAGACCTGTTTCAAAGAATTTAAGAAACTAATTTGGAGGTTATAGTATGACAAAGAATTAAAGGAAAACAAAATCGAATATATTGAACACTTGAAGGGAAGAGAAAAGAAACATGCTATCGAAGTGCCCGGCTAGCTCAGTCGGTAGAGCATGGGACTCTTAATCCCAGGGTCGTGGGTTCGAGCCCCACGTTGGGCGCAGCACACTTTTTGTTACAGCACTTCATTTGCCTTGAATATTTTGAGGTCTCTCCACAGCAGTATAATTGAGAAGGGTTTGGTGTTTTTTTTTTAACCGGATTAATTTAGATACTGTCGATATTAACCAGATCTTCGGAAAAAAGACCAGTTTGCAAACGAAACAGTTCTCAAACGGCGCTTGCGCACTTAAAAGCACAAGTTTTTCTTCCTTTCCCGGATCCCTCGCCTACCTCCTCCGTAAAGCACAGAAGAAACTGAAAAGGCCACTGTTTAAAGTTGAATTTGATTTTCTGTGTTACTGTGCATACCTGCATGATTGCTGATAGAGGGCAGTGTTTTATTTTATCGGAACAAAATTATGAGCCTCAATATTGGCAGCTTTTCTAAAACAAGCGATCCTATGTAAAAGCAGTTAGAGAGTCGGAGGACTTCGAAGAAAGTGCTTTCTTGTTTATTTTACTTTTTTTCTTTTCAATATAGGGCTTGTCCTGGGGTGGAGGTGGGGGAATGTCTTGTGGAGAAATACACAGTGAGAAATGTTTCATTCTGTTGTGAGATCTAGACAACCAGGGCACAATCAGGTTTTCTCCCGTTGTTCGTGGGACTGTTTGGAATCTAACCATCCAATTGGATAGATATTAGGGAAATTAATATTCCGGTAGAGGGGAGGCTCTTTGAAACAGAAGCACAAAACAACTGAGACGTGAAATTTCGAATAGGCAATTAGATATTGTGGGAGGCAGGACTTCCGCCTTTTTCGCCTCTTCACGGAGAACTTTGAAGTAATCAGGAAGAGAATGTCCACATCACAGCCAGGCACGTTCCAGGATCTCACTCACCTGACCCTGCAGGTGAACGACGCATGCTCCTACCTAAAGCACTAGTTCCTGTACTCGGCGTGTTACCCACTAGCTTTTCTCCTACTAAACGACCCATTTGTCTCTCCTCGGTTTTTCCCTTCAACGTACAAACATGCTGTTAATTCTCTATCTTAAAACAAAACGAAAACTTTGACCTAGTTTCCCTGCAGGCTACCGTTCTACTGTATTTCTCTGTTCCTCTTTGGGGCAAGTTACCCCACAGTCGCCTAAGGTCACATTCCTCTCCTCCCATCTCTTAAACCTGACAATGCCCTTCAGCCAAAAAAAAAAAAAAATCCTTGCAGCGAGGGAGACCTGTGGGGTGTCTCAGTAAGAGGGAGTTAGAAAGAACCTATTATAGGATTGGGGCTATAGTTGTGGAATTTTGCGGAGGGTTCCTTCTGGATTGGGTGTTCTCAGAAAGCAAGGGCAATTCTATCATCTAAATAAATCTTACCTATAGGGAAAGCCGACTAAAGGATGGATAAAGCTGAAACTGGTAAAGTCACTCATTTAGCAGGAGAGGATGATGTTTGGTGTTTTGAGTTGGACAGGGACCAACTTGTCTAAAGTGAATGGTTCTGTGAGATGCCAATTCCAAGTCCAGGCCTCCCCACTTGTGACAAACCCACTATAAATCAGGGGTTCCCACAATCTCTCCTGAGGTTTGTTAATTTCCTAGAATAGCTCACAGAACTCCGGAAAACAGTTTACTTATTCCTGGTTTATTATAAAGGATACAACTCAGGAGCAGCCAAATGGGAGAGATGCATAGGGCAAGGTATGGGGAAGGAGCGTGGAACTCCCACATCCTCTCCTTGGCATGGCACTCTCCCAGCACCTGAATATGTTCCCCATCCTGGAAGCTCTGTGAACCCTGTATTTTAAGGATTTTTATGGAGGCTTAATCACACAGGCATGATCAGTTATTGATCAATTTCCAAGTTCTGTTTCTAATCATGACTTAGACTTTCTGGCGACCAGACCTCATCCAGAAGTCATCCAGGAGCCCTCCAAGAGTTGCCTCATTAGAACAAGACACTCCTACTACCCAGGAAACTCCAAGGGATTTAGAATCTCTAAGATGCTCCTAACACCCCCATCACGCAGTAATTGACAAGGATTTTAGGAGCTCTGTGTCAGAAACTAGGGGCAGACACCAAATATATATTTCTTATTATGTCACACTTGCCTAATTTGTCTTTGAGTCACTATAAGCCCAACCACAATCACCCTGACAACTACCCCACCATCGACTTTATCCTACACTATTTTTTCTATAGAAGGTATCATCTTCTTTTATTATTACCTCTCTTCACTTTCACCCACACGCTTGGAATGTTGGTCCACAAAGGCAGGATTTTTGTCTTCGCTCACGAATGTATCTCAAGCACCTAAATTAGTGTCTGGCAGATGTCCAGTAAGTATGTGTTGAATTAGTGAATTAAGAAGGGTGTATTAGTTTCCTAGGGCTGCCATAAACAAAGTACCCCAAACTGAGTTACTTAAAAGAAATGTATTGTCTCACAATTCTGGAGGCTAGAAGCTTGAAATCAAGGTGTAGGCAGAGTCATGCTCTCAAAGGCTGTCTTGAAAAACCTGTTCTTTGCTTCTTTCTGTTAGCTTTCTGCTGTCATCAGCAACCCTTGGTATTCCTTGGTTTGCAGGTGCCTAACTCCAATCTCTGCCTCCGTTGTTACATGCTTTCTCTTTGTGTTTCTGTCTCACATGGCATTTTCCTTTTCGTATAAGGACACCAGTCATAGTGCCTGATTAGGGCTCACCCTAATAACCCCATCTTAATTTGATTACATCTGCAAAGACTTTATTTCCAAGTAAGGCCACGTTCACAGGTTAGGAGTTAGGACTTCAACATACCTCTCTGGGGCACACAATTCAACCCTTAAAAGAGGGCTCCATTCCTTAACCTCAGCCACTGGGTGTCTGCCACTTTATAGCTTTCTATAAAGCTATTATTTCAGCTTATATTTTGTATTATTCAATAATGACAATCTTTAATAAATAATTCAAATTCTACAAAAGACAATTTTATGTTTACTATAAGAGATAATGTTAATAACATACTGAATCCATAAAACTGACAATGAGTACACCTATTCCTGGCCATCCCACTGGTTGGTTTCAAAGTTAAGAAATGGAGCTTTGTTCTTACGGAACTTATATTCCAGAAAGGAAGATAAAACCTGTATAGAAACAAATACAAGGTGAAATTTTAAGTGCCTCAGTTACAGATAATGTGCTTATGGGAAAGATCACTACCTTGGGGGAAAGGGTGCTGTGGAAAGCAGTAAGTCCCAGAGGACAGAGGGGTCTCACTTTAGGAATGAATATATTGGGAAACTGAATGGTAAAACTGAATTTTCATAGTTTTATTCACTGGTTTAATATGGCTTTCAAGTTCTTTGTGATTTAATCCTAAATTATAATTTGCAATGCCTCATCTCAATGCAATGCTTTAAGATTTTGTGTCGAGAATTCAGTTCACATAGCCTGGAGTAACCCCCAGTTATTGAAATTCTCCTCATCTTTCAGGAACAAGGTCAAAAGCCTCCTCTATGAAGGCTTCCTTGGCTCCCTGGTCAGAACTAACTACATCAGCAATAAGCAATTGATCCCTTTATGGCACACACCACACTGTTTTGTATTGTCACTTGTGTACACATCCACTTCTGCTAACCTGTAACCCCTCTAAGGGCAAAGGTCCATGTCTTCCTGTTGCAGCATTTATAGAATCTAAAACTATACTAGGTACACAGCAGAGAGTCAATAAATACTGAATGAATCTTAGTTTGGGGCTACTAAAGTAGTATTACATGGTGACAAAGTAGAGCTAGAAGTATTTTAAAAAGTAATACACACACACACAAATGAATCCTTTCCTATTCTTTCTTTTTTTTTAATATATTTATTTTTGGCTGCGTTGGGTCTTCGTTACTGCACACAGGCTTTCTCTAGTTGTGGCGAGCGGGGGCTACTCTTTGTTGTGGTGCCTGGGCTTCTCATTGCAGTGGCTTCTCTTGTTGCGGAGCACAGGCTCTAGGTGCACAGGCTTCAGCAGTTGTGGCTCGCGGGTTCTAGAGCGCAGGCTCAGTAGTTGTGGCGCACAGGCTTAGCTATTCTGCAGCATGTGGGATCTTCCCAGACCAGGGCTCGAACCCGTGTCCCCTGCATTGGCAGGCGGATTCTCAACCACTGCGCCACCAGGGAAGCCCCAATCCTTTCCTATTCTTAATGCCAGGAACCAGCTCTTTCAACTGTGACTTGGTGTTGGTATCTTCATACATAAAGCATATAGCAAAAGTAGGAAGGATCCAGAAAAAGGACAATCAAAATGATTAAACTATGAGTAAAAATGGACTTGGGATATATAGTCTAGAAAATGTATAAATTCATACTCGGTCTTCAGGACTATGAGCATACATATGCATATACTTCCCATCTTCACAGGTACTTAGAAAGAATGAAACCAGCAAAATTCTAGTAAGAGGCAGTTCATTAGAAACAAAGGAAGAAAAACAAACAAAAATAAAAATTAAATAATGACTGAGTACATATTTCAAACAACCCCTGCCTTAGAAGATAAAAAGCACAAAAGAGAAGATTAAAGACATTATGAATACATGTTTATAAAGCAGTTTCATAAAAATGCATAAAATGAGTATCTCCGCATAAAAATGAAATACCTTTTTTCTTAGAAATTCATAAAATAAACTGTAAAGTTAAAAAGTGAACATTTCCCCATTTTCCTTACCAAATGCTTAACTATGCTACCCAACATTCTCAGCCCAAAAGTAGCATTATTATAACATGGACACAAACATCAAAGCAAAAGGATTTTGAGACACAGACCCATGTTAATATTTGAAATAACTGGAAATGGTAACATTATTCTTTAAATAAAATAATTGTTGAACACAATGAAATTAATGAAGTCTCCAATGCCCAGGACAGATTATGTGAATTGTGGAGGGACAATGTTTTTATTCTTTTTGAAAAATGAACTATGTAACAAACTTCCAAAATTAACTGCTTTACTATATTTTATTGATATAAATACAACTAATTTCAATAAGCATCAGCTACCATTCTACCATTACACCAAAGGCAAAATGATTAAATACTAATGTGAAGTATAATTACAGAAACGCTTTCACTTCTACTAAAGTCGTCTCTAACACCATCCTATATACTTTGTACAGTTTGCTTGTAATTGATGAGATATTTGAAATGAAGCAAAGTTGAATTTTAATCAAACTTTCATTTCTCAGTGGAAAATGCTCTCTTCATCAGAGGTGGTTGAGCCTTCCCGACATCAAACATCATTTCCAAAGGTGGGTTATTAAGAGAACACCAATCAGGTATACGGCCTGTCTGGTTATAATATTCCTTTGAGACTGAACGGCTCCCAAGTATGTCTTGCAGTGCTCCAAAAATAGCTCCTGTGTGGTAAACATATTTTTATAGCTGATATGGAAACTTTTACTGGAACATTTTATGTACACATACATCCACTTCATTATATGACAAGAGAGAATAGGTAAAATTCAGTAATGCATATTCACAGTCTTCAAATTAATTCCGGTTAAGTTGTTCTATATCCTGTATTTTGAAAAACAGGGTAAGCCATAACTCCTATGTTGAAAATAACTTAAATGGCTTAAACTACATTATAGTGAAAATGATAAGTATTAATGTGTTTAAATGCAGGGAGAGTGAGGTTGAATAAGGTGGAAAGTATTTTCAACTCTGTGTAAACACAATAAATAACAATCTTAGTTTTCTTTGCCACACTCTAAGATTATATGTCAGTAAAAAAACAGCAGTGCAAAACTCAATAAGCCAACCATAATATCCTAAGAGTCTATGCTGAAGACCTTATAAAGACCCACAAGGCAGTTTCAAAAAAAATAACTTAGTGACTAAATCCATTCTTCCTAGATCAAAATTACATTTTGACCAAATTCTACTTTACAAGAAATATAATACGTATCAATTTAAAATCTCAAGACTTGGTTTTTCTCTCTAAATGATCCTGATACCTATGAGCTGTAACTGCATCATAAGACACATATCAGAACTTACAGATATACACATCCATGATTGTTCTCTCTTCAAAGTAGTCTCTTTATTTGGCTATTGCCTTATTTCAATAAAACTATCATTTCCTAAAACATTCAATAAACTCAGTCACAAAATATAGTGTAATTATAAAACAAAGAGATCAATTTTCATATATGGCTCACAAATTAGCTTTGTAAGGAATTAAAACAAGTGTTTTAAGCAATGGTTGCATAATTAAAATAAATGCATAGCTATCACTATCATTATGCGGGATGACTTTAATTGAACAGAGTTCACTAAAAAAAAATATAAGTGCAAATGATAAGAGAAATAAGTATACAATTCTGAAAACTAATAATTTAAGGAAAAGTAAATGTTCAAAGAAAATTATTTAATAATTCTATTAGTTTACTATGTACACAATTTCAAACAATGAATCGTCTATTCTAATATAACCATTAGTAATGTCATTCAGGAACCAATTACTATATAATCATTATTTTTAAAAGTGAAATTCTTGGGAATTCCCTGGCAGTCCAGTGGTTAGGACTCCACACTTCCACTGCTGGGGTGCGTGGATTCGATCCCTGGTTGGGGAACTAAGATCCCGCAAGCCACGTGGTATGGACAAAAAAAAAAACAAAAACACAAAAACAAAAAAGAAAAAACAGAAATTCTTACCTCCCAACCAGGCTACACAATTAGCCTTTGCAGGTGGAGTATGAATTCGGAATGTCTTGGTGCCAAGTGTTTTTTTATATTTTGGTTTTTCTACCAAATACCTTATTTCTGCAAGTAGTCTGTGGAGGAATCCTGGCAACATAGACGTGCCACCTATGACTACCAAATTCTCTGCTAGTTGCTTCCTGGTGTCTATTGGGCACTGTTATTAAAGAGAAAGAAAAAAAGAATTAACTATAAATAATGCTTGATTGAATTTAAGAAAACATACAGATTATTAGGTGATCATTTGTATTACAAAAAAGGGCCACAGCAAGGTTTCTTTTTTTAAATTAATTAATTTATCTATTTATCTATCTATCTATCTATCTTCGGCTGCATTGGGACCTCGCTGCTGTGTGTGGGCTTTCTCTAGTTGTGGCGAGCGGGGGTTACTCTTCATTGCAGTGTGTGGTCTTCTCATTGCAGTGGCTTCTCTTGCTGCAGAGCACGGGCTCTAGGCGCGTGGGCTTCAGTAGTTGTGGCACGCAGGCTCAGTAGTTGTGACGCATGGGCTTAGTTGCTCCACTGCATGTGGGATCTTCCCAGACCAGGGCTCGAACCCGTGTCCTCTGCATTGGCAGGAGGATTCTTAACCACTGCGCCACCAGGGAAGCCCTTTTATTTTTTTTCTTTTTGTTTTTTTAATTGGGGTATAATTGTTGTACAATGTTGTGTTAGTTTCCACTGTACAGCTAAGTGGAGTTCCCTGTGCTATACAGCAGGTTCTTATTAGTTATCTATTTTATAATATTAGTGTATATATGTCAATCCCAATCTCCTAATTCATCCCACCCTCCAAAAAGGGCCACAGCAAGGTTTCTTTAACAAGAGAGTTTTTCAGGTGGCAAATAAACCCCATGATGATATTACCACGTACTTATATAAATCCTTAAAGATTTAAAAAGCTAATATTGTAGACTTTTAAATTCCACAGGGAATATAGTAGTAATATGGGAGTATTCTCATTTTCAGGGTAGAATGACTGAGCTGAGCAAAGAACATGAGAAGAAATAACTTTTCGTTTCTTTTTTAGTAAGGAAAACATGTGGAAACCTAATTTTTCTAAGGTACTATATCCACTATATCCAGAGCCAGTTATCAAGTGGGAAGATAACATTCTTAGAAAAATTATGTTTCCACATCAGTTCTCTCTAAGCATCAGGAATGTTACAGTCCTTCAATGATGTTATGTTTTTCATAAAGTCCCCAAGTAGAGCCATAGAGGTAGACAATATCTCCCAAAGTGATAGTATTTTACAGGAGTTCTATGGTCCCACAGTCATTAAACAAGAGAGACATATACCTTGTGGAATGAAAAACTTAATACTACACAAACCTGCATTTGAAGAAACTACAAGCCATACTAGGTACAAAATAAAAATGTTATTGTTGTCAGGGAAAAAATGCATGATGTGTTTATAGAACATATTACCCCGGGTTTGAAATGTTGTGGGTACCATATATAAGTGCCAAAGTAAAACTCATTAACCATAAAACTTCATATAAAAGCTAAAAAATGTAACTAATGGCTAAAATTAAAAATACAGACAATATGATTTTAAAATTTTCTCTATAAAGGGCTGTATTCATAAATTGAAACCTTTTACAAAATAAAAGTACCTGCATAAGGGAATCCAATATTAAAGTGGCAACTGATTTCTCTTCATTATCTTGTTCAAAAAGGATTTCCACAACTGAATCTCTAATGAGATTAAAAACAGAGAGTGTTTTGTTGGCATCACATAATATGACATAGTACATACCATTAGTTCTACTGACATATTTTTAGGTACCAGTACTATATTAATGTAGAGTAATGGTTAAAACACAAGGTGTTTGCATTTGTAAATGAGAAAAATAATAGCACTTGCCTCACAGGTGTTGCGATAGAGATTCAATGAGTTAATAGAACAGTGCCTGGCACATAGGAGGTACTCCCTAAGTACTAGCTATAATTATTATTATGTATAGATTTACAAATATTTTGTCCACCTTAAACCTAATAACAGAAAAGGAGCAGAATTCTGTAATAGTCGGTAGAATTCAACAAGCAGATCAGTAGTGATACAACAGATTTAAAACCAAACAAGACCCTCCCCCACCCAGCCCACAGTATTTCTTTGTTTTTAAAAACAATACATGGCAAAGATGGCTAGTTGCCTAATAAAATATTCATGTGCCTGTTCATTTTCAAATTAAAAGATATAGAACTATTAGGGTTATTTTTGGTAGCACAAGGAAGATCTTTGTTGTGATGGAATAGTTCTATATCTTGATTGTGGTGGTGCTGATTATGGAAAGCTACATGTGATACAATTACACAGAACAATATATACACATTGCACCAATGCCAATTTACTGGTTTTGATATTGTACTATAGTTACATAAGATGTATCCATTGGGAGAAACTGGGTGAAGAGTACATGGGACCTCTCTATATTATCTTAGCAACTTCCTGCGAATCTGTAATTATTTGAAAATAAAAAAAAGATAAAACTCCTATAAGCTGGATACAATGCCCCTCCCCAGTTGAAACACTGTATTTATCAGCCTCCCTTGCAGCTAGATGTAGCTAAGTACCAGACAATGAGATGGAGGCAAAAGTAGTATGTGGGACTGCTAGAAAGTCTCCTTTAAAAGGAGAGGAAGCATTTTTCTCTTTTCCTTCCCAGGATTGCATGCTTGAAACACGGATGGAGTAGCTAACTCCACCAACCACCCTGGACCCCAAGGACAAGGGCTACACCTCAAAGATGATAGATGGAAGGAAGCTTGGGTCACTGGTGGCAGTTATCATACCATCCTTGGACTATCTACCTCTGAACTTCTTTTAAATGATAGATAAATTCTATCTTGTTGAAGCCACTATTTTCAGGTTTGTATAACTGGTAACCAAACTGAACCCTAACCAATGCAATATAAAACTATACATATAAATATACATACACATACAATATCTTTTAAAATAAAACTGGGACCATACTATGCATACTACTTTAAAGTTTTTTTGAATCTTTTTCAAAACATAAAATTCTCTTCCTGATATTCAACCTACTTGTGCTAAGTGTCGATTTCATTAGTACAGTATACTGAGGTCTACAGTATGCTGAACACTCACTCACTCATAGTTAGTTAGCCACTTGCCTCTATGCCTGTGTACTTCTCCTTCTACCAGTTGAGCTAAATACTCACAAAGCATCAGTTTTCTTTTTCCAAATCTTTGTCAGTTAATTTGATATTGAAATGACATAATTTAACAATTATCACTTAAGCAATGAAACATTACGGTAGAAAATAAACACTTATTTTCTTCTTCTCTTATTCTGGGCTCCACTAAACAATCAGGAGAAATTTTTAAGTAGTAAATTAGTGAATATAACTTAAATAAAAGGTAAAACGATAAAAACTTACTACCAAAAAGTGTTACATTCTTACTTTTTTGTTTCCCCAACCTACTATCTTTAACATCTGTATATTTATGTTAATCCTTCTAGTATCTCAACCTCTACATTAATTATCTCAAAATCTAACAGGATCTTCTATATTTATATAATTCTTTTCTGTTCATCTTCTGATCTAATATTTTACAGATGAAACTTTTATAATACAAATTTTATATAGCTTGGGTATAAACAAAAATTATATTGTTACCAATATAATCATGTAAGTCCTTGACAACTTATATTGCATCATCAGACCGAATAATGAATAATAAAAAAGTGAATTACTAACTGGTCCTAAAGATTTAGTATATTTGGAAGAATGCATTCTTTCTAACAAGACAATGTTTTAAAGCAGGAGTCAGCAAACTATGGCCTGCAAGCCAAATCCAGCCCACTGTCTGTTTTTGCAAATAAAGTTTTATTGGAACACAAGTCATGCTCACTCATTTACACATTGCCTATGGCTGATTCTGCACTCCAACTGTAGAGCTGAGTAGCTGCAACAGAGACCATATGGCCCACCAAGCCTAAGGTATTTACCATTTGGTCCTTTACAGAAAAAGTTTGATGAATCCTGTTTTAAAGTATCATACTTTATTCTCCATCTCAAAGAATGGTTGATTCTGAATTACTTTGAAGAACAGAAAAAAAAATTTTTTTAAGTTTTAAAACATTAAAAAGTTGAATGATAAAAATAATCATGAATGATGAGGCTTAATGAAAAACACATAATTATTAAATCAATAATACTAAAGGTTTATACAAATATTAAGGCCAAAAATTTATTTTAGTTCATTATTTTGCTCATAAAAATTAAGGTCTAACCTGATTGATCCAAGGACATGTAAAATCTTCTCTCCATCTAATGGGTAGTCAACATTTGGTGGTGGTGAGGGACGCTGAAATATAAATATCATAAGCATAAGTATACAAATTACAACCTCTGAAAAAAAAAATATACATTTATTTTTAGCTTACCTCAGTATTCCCATCAATATTAAATTTTGCTTCTTGGATTTTTAGTCCACGCTTCAGATCACTAACAAAGCAAGTGCGCACTTAAAAGAAAAGGAGACATTGTTACGGTTTGTGATTGAATCAATGTCCCAGTTAAAACAATTCTATTCAAGTGGACATGTTAATCATCTGTTCCTTCCGATTTTATAAACTATCTCCGTCTTTAGTTAGCTTATGACAATTTATACACATATAAAAAACTTTTCATTCACTGAGGAATCATAAGACATGTTCCATGTTCGTCTTCCACAAAGCCACATTAAAAAAAAACAAAACCACATTTGAGGAAACTTATGTTCTTTGATATTCCTTGTATAAAGAGTACCATAATAAAAATAAATTTTAGCATCATGAAAATGTAGCCATTCTAACTGAACAGCATATCTCTTTGAACCAGACTGATTTATATCTAATCTTATTTATCTATCTTATTCTTTTTTAAAAATGTTGGTTGGTCAGAACACAAAGCTAAATTTTGGTCTTAGTTACAGTAACACTCCTTAGTTTAGGGTTTTCTGGCATGATTATTTTCTCCCTCTTGCACACTATATCTTTTTTCTCACTTTGAACATTTATTCTTTTAAAGATTATTTCTGTTGCAAAATATCTTTTATAATAAGCGGGTGCAAATTATTTTCAGAAATAGGTAAGGAATAAAAAATTTTTTCAAGTAGAGACAAAATTGATGTTGAGGGACTTCCCTGGTGGCTCAGTGGTTAAGAATCTGCCTGCCATTGCAGGGGACATGGGTTCCAGCCGTGGTCCGGGAAGATCCCACATGCCACGGAGCAACTAAGCCCGTGCACCACAACTACTGGGCCTGCGCTCTAGAGTCCGCGTGCCACAACTACTGAAGCCCGTGCACCTAGAGCCCGTGCTCCACAACAAGAGAAGGCATTGCAATGAGAAGCCAGTGCACTGCAACGAAGAGTAGCCCTCGCTCGCCGCAAATAGAGAAAGCCCATGCGCAGCAATGAAGACCCAACGCAGCCAAATAAATAAAATAAATATATTAATTAATTAAAAAAATTGATGTTGAGAGCAAGAAATCTAATGATTTGATTAATGACTTGCAAAACATGCTGACATAAACTTATATATCATACAAAATTCTTTTCATTTACTAATTCAAAATATATTTGTTAAGAATCTACAATATGCCAAAAACTGTATAGCGCAGGAAACTATATTCAATAAAATCTTGTAATAACCTATAATGGAAAAGATTCTGAAAAAGAATATATATAACTGGGGACTTCCCTGGCAGTCCAGTGGTTAAGACTCTGTGCTCCAGCGCATGGGTTTGATCCCTGGTTGGGGAACTAAGATCCCATAGACCGCATGGCACAGCCAATTAAAAAAAAAAAAAAAAAGAGTATATATAACTGAATCAGTTTGCTGTACCCTAAGACACTGTAAATCAACTATACTTCAATTTAAAAAAAAAGAGTTTACAATATGCTAATATGCTAGACAGTAAGCTATGTGCTCGTTACTTACATATTTTATACTTTAAGTCCTCATAACTAAGCAACGTAAATACTTAGACTTCAACATCTTACATACTTGGCATATGAAGGTGTTCTTTAAGGAAACCAAATTCACTGAATTAAAAATCCAAGAACAGATAAATTACACTTAAGGATTTTAAAATAATTGAAAAAAATGTAGGTACTACATAAGTAACTAATATAAATGAGCGTGCAAGAGTATGTGTACGTATTGCATATTTGTTTTTAATAGAAACGGGTTCCTACTGTACATATTATTCAGCAACATGCTTTTTCCCTTAATACATTATGGATACCCTTCCAAATCAATACATCTAGCTCCTCCTTTTAAAAAGCTATATGGTGGGACTTCCCTGGTGGTCCAGTGGTTAAGAATCCACCTTGCAATGCAGGGGCAACTAAGCCTGTGCACCACAACTAGAGAGAACCCACGCGCCGCAACAAAAGATCCTGTGTGCCGCAACTAAGATCCGATGCAGCCAAAAATTAAATAAATAAATATTTTAAAAAACAAATAAATAAAAGCTATATGATATTCCTTATTATGAAGTCACCAAACTTCATTCAACATACCCTCTTAGATAGGATGCACACTTTTCAATTTTTATATATATGCCAGAATGCTTTCCAAAAAGGTTAGTTTTCAATTCTTACTAATAGCAACATATTAATTTTCCCATAATTTCACGAATACTAAAGGTCTATCTTTCAAATTTTTGCCAATCTGACGTCTCCCTGGGTAATGGGAAAGTTAAACATCTTTTCACAAGATGGAAGCTATATGGAAAGAAACATTCCAAGGAATTATCAACTGTTACATCATGGGGGATAGGACTGGAAGAACGAAAGGGAAACTATTTCACTTGAGGTATTTCTGTATTATTTGAGCTTTTGCAATAAGCGTGTACAAATGACTGAAATTTTATAATAACTGAAGAGATTTTAGGTAATTATACAACATAAGTTAGCAATATAATGAAGAACAAGATCCATTTTGCAGCCCTAGGTCTAACCCCACCTATTGTGTGACACTGAACAAATCATTTAATATTTCAGGGACCCAATTGTACCAGATTATCTCCAGGTCCCATTTAACTCTAAAATCCATTATTGTCTAATTCTCTATTAAATATTCTAGAGTATTAATTTTACATGACACTTTCAGTAATGAAGAACTTTACATTACAGTTTAACTGCTTTTCCTTTTAGTGAATCGAAATACCAGAAAACTCAATTTAAACATTATCATAAAAATACACTCTAGCAAAGGAGAAGTAATATATCTTATTAAAGTGAATCTAATATACTTTACCCAACTGTAGAATTTCTGAAGTCAGTAAAATGACTGACCTTATAAAAATGACCTTTAAAATACTAGAGCTTAAAAAAATGCTAAACAACATAAAATCAGTGGCTTTCATAAGCAATGTAACTGTTAATTCATACTGTGAAAACTACTAATTCCTTAGTAACTCTCTATACTCTATCTATCATTGAGAAGTTTCTTCAATAATACATCAAAAGTAATGCCAAAAGGGAATTCTCTGGTGGTCGAGTGGTTAGGACTCCGTACTTTCACTGCCGAGGGCCTGGGTTCAATTCCTGGTCGGGGAACTAAGATCTCACAAGCCGCATGGTGTGGCCAAAAAAAAAAAAAGGAATACCAAAAGCTTCCATAAATCTGATGAAATACCAAAATTTTATTTACGTTATTCCATAGCCTAAATGTTAAATATTTTTAGGATATTACATTATGAATTTAATATATTTTATATCTGTGTAAATACTTAGAAACACTTGCCCTCCAAATGAATACTTAATGATGAAGGGGACAAAAATGGGAACTTAGTTTACCTTTAATGTCCTCCAAGATACCTTCTGGAATTGAACCTAAAACAGAAACTTTATTTAGAACTACAGAACTTTATAAGCAGAAACAGTCTGTAAAATTGCATTCACATTTCCATTTTCCATTTCAGCAAACTAAAAAAAATTAAAAGGTACCATAATTTTTTAAAAGCCAAATAAAAAAATCAACTTTGCTTTTAGGGAAGAAACTTCAGCATTCGAAGCCAAGCCAAAGCACGGAAGTTGAAGCCAGATGTGCACAAGGTGCTGAAGAATGTCACTAATACTCATAAATTTGATAAAAATAAGACCTTAAAAATATCATAGAATAATGGGCACTAGATAGGAATTGACCAAGAAAATATTTTCTACCATAAAAAGATTTGCTGGTTATCTGTGTTAAAGTACTTAGAAGAAATGGTAGGGCTTAAACATGAGCTATTTACTTTTCTTTTACAAAAAGTGAAGTTTCAAGTTTGCTTATCTTTTCTGTGATAATAAATGACTGTCAGTGACATGCTAACCTAATACATATTTGTAAAAAGGATCACACACAGACTTTTAATTTTTTTCAAGGTAAACATGACATTTTAAAAAATGAGTGAGAAAGTACCTATTCAAAGAAACCTATATAATACAGGAAGACTTTAGAAGATAATATTTGCATATGTTACCACTGTTATGTGATTTTGTTGCCAATAAATCTAGTTTTCCAAGTCAGACTCAGAAACAACGTTTTCTAAGTTTAGAATCTTCTAAACTCAGAATTTTTAACTCATTGTTAAGTATGTAAAAATATTCTGATTGATCTGTAAGAACAAATTATTTATATCAATGAAGACAGAAATTTATAGCTACAAAAGGAATCATGATTTAATAAGGGTAATCAAGCACTTCTTCCATCTGGAGCTACATATCTTGTTAGCTACATCTTTACGTTATGACAGCTGCTGAAACTAAGAATTAAGATAAAGTTAATACCACACTTTCAAAATGTTAAGCCATAACCTTTAAAAAGTAATAAACAATATTTAATCACATGGCTTTTCTGAGAGGGAGCAAAACAAATTTACCATTAGTAAGTATGGCTTTAGAATTATTATTTTACCTTTATTATATTTTTCTTTCTAAATTCTTACCTTTGTGTTTTGTAATACAGTAATAATGATACATATAGTTTATAAATAAATATAGACATAAATATGTATTGCAGGTACATGCTCAAAATTTTTTACTGATGTGGCCAGTGTGTGATCAAAAAGTTTGAAGATTCCTATTGTTAAATGTTAAAATTTATCTCACAGGGGGATAAAGATTTCCAAAATGATTTAAACCTGGCTATGAACAGATAAATGTAACTAGATTATAAGAACCTACAAATTTAAGAATAAGTGCTAAAAACCATAACATTTCACATGTGCTAACCTCTCTCTAGGAATATTCAAATAAATTCCAACATGTGCCAGAGACATTTGGTAATATGAAAAACAGTTTTCTTTAGGCAACATGGAAGGCAGGCTTCAAAATAAAGGGCTTATTTTAGCTGGGCATAGATGGTGCTTTGGGAAGGGGCTTTTCAATCTTAGGGAATAATCACAGCCATTTAAACTTTGCAAATGAGGAGTAGAAATAAGAGGCATTCACTGGCTCTGGTTTTGAAAAACCATATTTAAATTTCAGCTAATTTAGGAGAATAAGAAGTATAATATTTTATATATAATTTACTTTTCAACTGTACACTTTTCAAATCAATGTACTTAGGTTAGTCTCTGTAAGTTTTAAGTTAGTATATTCATTCTTTTTTGAACTAGGTTCTAAATACTAAATGAAAGCGGCTCATTCAAAGTTCACTTAAGGATATCCGAGTATATGTAAGACTTATATCTAATCTTTGCTAAGGACCTCGACAAGAGATATTTAAAATACATTTGCATTTCTGATCCTCCTAAGTGGATCCTTCAGCAAACAGTGATATGATTTAATTCCTCAATTATCAGGATTGCAGACTCAAGATTTTTGGGGCGTATGAGAGGGAAAGATTAGAATCAGAGTCCAAGACAGTTGGTTAAAGAAAGGGATGTCCAAGAACATACAGTTTAGAATTTTAAGGAAATGTCATAGTTTTAGTGAAGAGCTTTATTAAAAACATCTGGGAGACTTCCCCGGCGGTCCAGTGGTTAAGACTCTGCACTTCCATTGCAGGGGGCATGGGTTCGATCCCTGGTCGGGGAACTAAGATCCCGCATGCCGTGGCATGGCCACAAAAAAAAAAAAAAAAGAAAACAAACTTGGGATGCTACACTAAACTTATTATCTTTGGATATCTTTTATTAACTAACTGTCATCATGATATACTAAAAAGGTAACAAAGTTTATCTGGAATAGAAAAATAATAATCTGATCTACAAAATGAAGAATGTGCTATTATCTTAACTACCTAAAGAACAACAGGAAAACAATATATGCAAGGATAAATGTCCTAACAACCCACCTTTCTCTTTCCAACATTTATTCAGTGCCCAGGCACTTGAAAAATAAATAAGACAGGGATTCTCAGTCTATTGAGGGAAACAGTTATCAGGTAAATGAGGCTGTTATATGTACTATAATAAATACTGCTGAGGGTGTAACAGAGAGGGGAGCAATTTATTCTGCTTAGGGAAAATGAGGAAGGTTTCACAATTAAGATGACCTTTCAGCTGAGTCATGTAGGGGGATCAAAAACCCAAATAGGTAAAGAAAAACATCCCAGGTAAAGAAATAGTATAAATGAAGGCACAGGGTTGTTGAAGAACAATGGTGCCAGGAAGATGTATGAAATTTACTGTAGCTGAAATAAGGTGCAAAGGGTTGAGTTTAGTAGTTAAAGCTAAGAGGTAGAATAAAGTTGGATTGTGAAGAAACATGCATATCAAACAGATAATCTGGATTTTAACCTGTGGGGGCCAGCAAAAATTCTCAAGCAAAAGAGCAATGTAATAGGATTAATTTTGTGAAAGTTATTCCTGCCAACAGTGTGAAATAGACTAAATGGGTCCAAAAAGTAGGTTCCTGTAATAATCCAAGCAAGAAGCAATGAGGGCCTAGTTGACAACGTCTTTGTTTTCAGATGTTCTGTGTTGTGGAGGACAGAAAAAAAGAGATGAAAAAGAGATTTCTGAGGGAGAATTCAAAGGACTGATAAACTCTGTTATCTAAAATGGGAGCTCAGTAAGATGTTATCTTTATCTAACCATGATTTGTTAAAATGAATTTAGGGAAAGAGATAATGTATTTACTTCTGGAAGTCTTAAGTTTGAGGTGTCAAGAGGGATGCGTAGTTTATATCCAGTAATCAATTGGAAATATGAATATGAAGTTTAGAAGAAGGGTTGGGCCCAGTGATACACTTAAGAATCAACAGCATACTGATGTAGCTGAAGTTATGGGAACACAAGAGATCACTTTTAAAAAGACAGCAGGAGGAAAAAAAGGAACAAAAAATAAATCCCTAGAAGAATATCAGCAGAGAAAGCAAGAGCAGAGGAAATTAAGAAGGAATACTTGGAGAAATAATAAGAGAAAACCATAAAAGAAGAAAAGTCCTGAAAGCCAAGGGAAGAGATAATATCAAGAGTATACGATAATCCAGATGCGAACTATTATATATAGGATGGATAAACAACAAGGTCCTACTGTATAGCACAGGGAACTACATTCAATATCCTGTGATAAATCATAATGGAAAAGAATACGAAAAAAGTATATATATGTATAACTGAGTCACTTTGCTATGCAGCAGAAATTAACAACATTGTAATTCAACTATACTTCAATACAATTTTTAAAAAAAGAGTATATGATAATCCATAATGTCAAAAGTTCTGGAAAGAATGAATAAAATTCAACTACTGGATTTGGTGATTAACAGCTCAATGATGACCTTATAATTGGAGCCATGTCATCAGAGTGATGTGAGAAAAAGAGAATAACTATGCAATGGGGGGAAAAAAATGAGTTGAACAAAAAGGGAATGTAAACCACTCAAAGTTTATAATGATTTTACCCATCACAGAGGGAAGGCTCTGTTCTTTAGCAGCACCTGTGTCAACAGTACATTGTTCCAATAGTTGAGTTTCCAACTCCCTGAAGATTAAAAAAAAAAAAAAAAAGTCACTGGAATTACAATAATGCAACTGATACCCTTTTCTTATTTAATACTTTTACTTCATAACAGATCATGATGCTTTAAATAAAAGTGGTTTTACCCTTAAAAGATGAATATACTCAAGGCTAGTAAAGAATGGAATAAATAACATTAAATGTCCATATTACAAGTCCTCTATTGATCACTGTAAAAAAATTTGCATTTTTTTTTGGCACAGGTGAAGCAAATGTGCTAAATGCCAAGAAACTTACTTGTGAAGAGCTTTTCCTCCTAGGGGGAGTGCTCCCCAACAATTTAGTACTGGGATTCCTTCATATATCTATAAGGTAGTCAAGGGTATTACTATTTTAGGAGGTAAAATGTGTTTCCCTCAGTATTTTCCTCACCTCTGCATTATTGTTCTAAATCAGCTTGGCTGGCAAATTCTTATTTCTTTTTTTAAAAAGAGTTACAGAAAAATCAAAGAGTCTTTTTCCTTCTCCAAAGAAAACAGTTAAACATATACGTACACACATATATACACACATACACAGAATTCATTTGTTAGAGCTTGGGTGTCCAACAATGTAGCCACTGACCACATGTGGCTATTGAGCACTTGAAATATGGCTGGTCCGAACTGAGATGTGCTGTAAGAATAACCTCCACAGTAAACACAGAAAACTTAGTAATTAAAAAAAAAAAACCTGTAAAATATCTCATTATAATTTATTATATTGACTATATATTGAAATGATAGTATTTTAAATACATTGGGCTAAATAAAATACACTACTAATTTCATCTCTTTCATTTGAACTTTTAAAATTTGTAGCTCTTAGAAAAATTTTAAATTACATATGTCTCACACTGTATTTCTATCAGAGCTGAGAGGACAGTGGACAATACTGTACTGCGGGTTTGCTACCTTATTTTACATATTGTTTTTGCTGATGTTTCATAAGTACATTATTTATGAAAAAGAAAAAAGTATATTGGTAAGAGCACTGGCTTTGGAGACAAACATGGGTTTATATCTTGGCTATACACTTCTATTAACTTGGGTCAACTACCATCACAACTTTCAATCATCTTATTCATATATTGAAGAGAATAATACTTTTGTTGCAGGGTTGTTATGAGACTAACACACAAAATACTTTATATTTAAAAAAGCTATTGCCTAATTTAGTTCTTTAGGAGCTAATGATTCTTGATTTCCTTCCCATGAGTACTTCTTCTAATAAATACACACATAGGTCTCAAAATTGCAAGAGTCTTGCATTTATGTACTTCAAACTCCTTTTCAAATGTAGCAAATGTCTACTGTAACATTTCTAAGAGATGTTTACCTATACTCTACTTAAATTCTTCTAATGATGGGGAATGGACCAGTTTATAGTCAGTAATTTCATTTTGGAACAGCTTAAATTATTAGGGAGTTCCTCCCAATGGCAAATGATATAAAAACTACAGCACTTACTGTGCAATTTATGTGCTAGGTCTTATGCTAAATATTTCACATACATTATCTCACTCAAGTCACACAATGCCCCTATGAGGTGGAATTATTATAATTCCCATTTTACAGATGAGGAAACTAAGCCCAAAAGAGATTAAGCTACTTGACCAAAATCATACAACTAGAAAGAAGCTTAGCTGTCATACTGCCCCCATCATAGCCTCAGGAAATAGAAGAAAAAATCTATTTACTTTTCCACAGTGAGCCCTTCAGCTATTTGAAGGCAGATTTCACGTTGCCATTTAAGTTTTATCTTTTCTTGATTTAACTTTCTCATTTATTTTTTTAAATTTTTAACTTTTTATTTATTTTTCATTCCCCTATTCTACACTCCCTCTAGCCCCTGGTAACCACTAATCTACATCTGCCTTTTTTTTTTTTTTTTTTTTGATGTGGACCATTTTTAAAGTCTTTATTGAATGTTACAATATTGCTTCTGTTTTATGTTTTGGCTTTTTGGCCGTGAGGCATGTCAGATCTTAGCTCCCCAACCAGGGATAGAACCCGCACCCTCTGCACTGGAAGGCAAAGTCTCAACCACTGGACTGCCAGGGAAGTCCCTAACTTTCTCATTTCTGTTTCCAGTTATTCTTCATATGATCTTTTCTTAGAACTTGACTATCCTACCCATCTTCTAATTAGCTGATGTTCCTCTTAAAAACTGAACATAATAGGTCTGATCTCTGGAGTTTATACTGGGACCAAGTCATAATGACAATTTCTACAAAAAGTAAATTTAAGTCTCACAATCCTGTGAATTTTTTCCACACATGTCATATTTGTACATGATAACCCAAAATAGCTTGATGCAATAAAAACAATTTGTAGTAAGCCTAATTATTCTAAAGTAGAGTAAAAACTGCAAAATTAGCTGGTTTACAAAAAAGATACAGGTAACACCAGGCTTTCCCTATATCCACAATCCAGGACCATGGCAGAGTTTATCCCAAGTGTAAGAAGAGCCATTAGATGACTTGGAGCAAGCAAGACAGATGGAACCTAGAAAACAACAAATCCAAAACAACAACAACAAAACCAGAATGAATGTCAGTAGTTGAAGGTGTTTCCCTTACATTTCAAATATATTTGAAAAAATTCATAATTATGATACCTACTCAACCATTTTACAGCACTAAATTAAGAATTAGTTGATTTATTTGAATTTACACAATAAACAAAATACACTGTAATAAATAGAAACACTCTTTAAGTTCTCTAAGTCTTTTCATTCTGAAATGACAATTATGAAGCATTTTTATTAATTCAGTTCTCTCTCTTTTGGAGGGAAAACTGAAAAGGATAAAAGAAGAGGTCCAGAAACATACATTCAAAGGAAGATGCTAAATTTAAAAAATAAAGAGATGCCTTTATCATCAAAATAGAAATAGAGAAAAAGAATTCTTGATTGTCCTCATTCACAAAGTTCACAATATGAACTATATTCTAAAAATATTATAATATAGCGGTTAAAATTAAATTGAAGAACTACAAAAATCCTTAGCTCTAAGTGACATTTTTCAGTGAAAATTTGCCAGATCTGGTGACATCCCAAATATCAGGTAAATATTCAATCAAAATATGGAAGTCCATAATAACCAAGCGGCAAACAAAATAATGGCTGTATTTCCTTTATCTAAGTACAGCAGGTATTCTGGTTATATACCAGATAAGGATACTAACATAAATATAACTAAAATGCTAAGTTCAAGTAAAAATACAGAAAATCATCTATTTTATTCAGATAAGAGCTAAAGTGACTTCCTGCTGTGTTTTGTGTTCTCCCTATTGCAAACCAAATTCCTGAATTAGTGACATCAGTAAGTACAGGAGGGTATGTAACCTGTTTCTCTGTGCCTGTCTTACTAAATTATAACTTAGAAATATTAACTGCCCTTATCTCATAAATACATTGTGATTTTTGATATATTTTGTGTGCAGTAGAATGTATGAAAATTACATTTACATGTGCTTAATTTCTTATATACTATACACATTTTATACACTCTTCTAAAATTGCTGAAAAACTCTAAATTCCTAAGGCAGAGATTTTTTTAAAAAGTTAAATAATAAAGATTCTGGCCTACTATGAAACGTAATCATTTAAGTCATAATTTTGGTCTTTAAAATAATCTTGACTCCTATAAAATGAAAGCTACAAGTAATATAACTAATATCAAGATGTAAGAGTCACTCCTGGCATTGCCCACTTACTCTATGGGAGACATTATTTGAATACTCCATTTAATGGGAATTTAAAGCCTAAAATGAAAGAATTGGAGAATTTAGAACAGTCAGCATAACTAAGCAATGAAAACTAGAAAGACCTGGAAGAAAAACATCATTAACTTCACAGCACAGAATATAACTTTTAATTTCAGAAAAAAGTCCCAAAACTTAAAACCTGTACTAAAATAAACAAACAAGGGAAACAGCAATAAAAATAAACCTTCAATTATCTAAGTATTAGATGAAATGCTTAATACGCATGAAATAACCACACAAAAAAAGAAAATAAACGGTCAATTTGTAGAGAATTCAGTTTATTTTATCATCCAATTCCTCTTTCCAATGAAGGAAATAAAATGAGGACCTTTTAGTTTAAGCTTTGAGTACCTACTAAAAACAACAACATAAAAAACAGGTACCTCAAAATACTTGAAAAGAACACGAGTGAGTGTCTCTCTGAAGTGGGAAGGACATAATACCGACTCAATAACCACAACTCTGCGGTCTCTGGGATTCACCAATAGATGCCTGAAAAGTGATAGTTTTGTTTTTAAAAGTAAATAAAAGTTTGTATTTATTTTGGTACATAATGCAGTTTGTTAAGATTAGAGAAATTGTACCACCTTCACTTAAGAAGCTTTACAACAAAAAGACATCTTCATTTTATTATCCGTGAAAGATAACGTTTTCATTTTTTAAATTTTTAAATGTTTTTAAATTTTTTATTCAATTTTGAAAGGGTATTTTCTATTTACAGTTATTACAAAATATTGGCTCTATCCCTGTGTTGTACAATACAGCCCCGAGCCTATCGTACACCCAGTAGTTTGTGCCTCCCACTCCCTCACCCCTATGTTGCCCCCGGTAGCCCTTAGTTTGCTCTCTATATCTGTGAGTCTGCTTCTTCTTTGTTATATTCACTAGTTTGTAGTATTTTTTAGATTCCACAAAGAAGTGATATCATATAGTGTTTGTCCGTCTCTGTCTGACTTGTTTCACTTAGCATAATGCCCTCCAAATCCATCCATGTTGCTGCAAATGGCAAAATTTCTGGTTTTTTTTAATGGCTGAGTAGTATTCCATGGTATATATCAATATATATGCCACAGAAAGATAACATTTTTGACCTCTTACTACGTGCCATGCACTGTCTCAGGAAATTTACATCTATTAACTCATTTATCTCAGAAAACAAAAACTATAGCCTATTATGAATACTAACTTGAGCCATTAAAAAGATATTTTCTTTTTTTAAGCTACAAAAGTAGTATATGCTCACAAGGCTCCAAATATTATAGAAGCTTATAACTTGGAAAGTACAAAAATACCATATACCTCTACTACCCAGAAACTTCCACTTACAGCAGTTTATAGATTTTCATTATTGTGTATGTATATGCATAT
Organism: Balaenoptera ricei; assembly: GCF_028023285.1. Taxonomy (NCBI): domain Eukaryota; kingdom Metazoa; phylum Chordata; class Mammalia; order Artiodactyla; family Balaenopteridae; genus Balaenoptera; species Balaenoptera ricei. The sequence goes on along the minus strand of NC_082640.1, from coordinate 145,415,936 downwards.
ATTTTAACAGAAATATTCATTCCATAGATGTTGTTCTGCAACATGCTTTTTTCAATTATCAGAATATCTAAGACATCTTTCTGTATCAGTACATAAAGATACAGAACTTTTTAAATGACAATATAGTGTTTCACTATATGGATGTACAATAATTAAATTATCCAATCCCCTTTATTAATGGACATTTGACTTATTTTCAATATTTCCTTATGCTTGCTAGTTTCCTAGTCTTCAAATATATTTTTGAAAAGATTGAAAATAAGAAAGTTAAAATGGCAATGGAAATTAACCTTTTTTTTGCATTAGAAATAATACAACCAAATATCAGTATGACGAGCACTAGGAAAAGCTGGGGGAGGGGAAAACACAATTGCATTTTACCTGAAATACAGTATGTGGATGAATTCCTTTAGGTAGGAATATAATTCTTCTGTATTGATATTATATTGTACAACTTGAATAGGCTATAAAAAATTAAAATGATTTATTAATTTATAATCATAAAATAATCTCAAACTAAAACATGCTTATTTATTTTTCTAATGGATTTTCTGGTAATAAGTCAAAAGCAATTTGTATTGAGAATAGATACAAACATCAAAAATAGATTAATCACTTAAATTAGAAATGTTTAAGAACTGGCATGTCCAAGATGACAAAATGTTTTGGTTTATGCAATGAAAATCTGTGTCCACAGTAAGTAAAGAGCTGTGCTCATCACATTTTTCTTCCATCTGACATTATTTTGGCATCACCGATAAAAAGCAGCATCAATTAAAAGGCATCAAAGGCTTCCTCAAATACTCCAGGCTTGGTTCAGTCCCTGTTATTTACTCCCAAAGCATTGACACTTTGCCTTTTGTAATATCACCCCACTTAATTACTTGTAAAATGTCTACCTTCCCATTAGACTACAAACTCCATGGGGCAAGAACTACTTCTGGCTTGCTTATGATATATCCTCCTTCAACTGATACAGTGCCAGGAACAAAGTAAACAGCTCATAAATATGTGTGGCAAAAATGAAAACATGCACCATTAGCACTAAAGTAAACACTACCAAACCATGGGTGCTAAGTCAACACTAACACATCACAAGGGCTCCATTTACTGTATCCTGCTCCAACATGTGCTTTTATGAAAACAAATATGTTCGTATTTGTTAAATAAGGGAATAATGTCTATATAATATGAAGGTTGTACAGTTCATATTAGGCAAGAGGAGCTGAAATGATGATAGCAGAGTTATAACCTTCATCAAGGTAAAGAAAGTCATCAACTCAGTGGTCACACAAATCAGCATTCTTTCAGATCTATTTTTAAAAAGTTTAAATGATCCCATGCACCAGGGACTCCCGTACCAGAGTGGACCCTTTCAAGACTCTTTATTGGGCTGCATTTCTTCCTGGTCCCCCCTTAACAATAGCCAGAGAGGCTCAGAGCTCACTTTTATATCTGCATTGTCTCAGCACCCACCAACCAACAGTTTCAATTATTTCATTTTATTTTAAATATCCCCAAGAGAGCTTCCAGCCACACTCAATCGCAACTCAAAGCTATTCCAATTTTTTCCTGAGGTATTAATTTTTGTTTTTGCTGATGCTCGGATTACAAAGTTCCATGGGTTTTAAATAATCTACCCCAACCTATTTTTCCCCAAAACCTGTTTTTGTTTGCTATCAAGGAGAGGTTTTTCAGGAATGCAAATACTAAGTTATGGTAGAAAAATCTGTGTTTGATTTTAACAGGCAAATTTTATGGCATGTAAAATTATTCTTTCTATTGTTCTACAATTCCTACTCTGCAAAATTAACTTTGGCAAGACTTTCTTTTTAAAAATGTGTTTTTCACAGGTCTTTTGAATTACAGATAAAGAAATGAGGACCTGGCTCATATTCTGAACAGGGTAAGAATAAAATGATTCTATAATTACATTACAAGGCTCAGGCAATTATTTTATTGAGCTCAAAAACTTTCTCTTAATGTTATATAATTTCATTTATATAAATTAAATAGAAAAAGCAAATCTATAAAGACAAAGAACATCCGTGGTGGGCTCGGGGTGGGAATGGGGATTAACGATAAGCAGGCATTAGCGATCTTACTGGAATGACAAAAATGTTCTAAAACTGAACTGTGGTGATGGCTGCACAACTTGATATATTTACTAAAAATCACTGAATCGCACACTTAAAATAGGTGAATTTTGTGGTATGAAAAATTAAACCTAAATAAAGAATCAAAAAAGTTTTCTTGGAATACAGTCTAAGCTATACATTTAGCACTGTTCTAATCAGTCCTACTTAAAGTCACATTTAAAAATATTTTACAGTACAGCATTTATTTTGCTAATTTGTTATAAAAAAAAAAATTACCTTAGGCATGCCAGCTTTTTTTATCACACTAGGAATTATGCATCTTGGACCAGTTTCTCCAGCAAATCCACACCTACAAATAAATAGAAAATTGAAACAATTCAACTTATTTTAACATTCTTTTTATATATTTGTCACAGAAACAAGTTTTTCTGTATTTTTTTCAAAGCAGTGGTCACAAAAACATCTAGAAACATCTCTGATGTATTCAAAGGGACAAAAAAACTAAGGAAAAGTTAATACCATCTATTCATAATTATGTATTAAAGGTAAAAAATAAAATTGTTTCAAATTAGTGACAGTGAAATAAACCAGTGTATTATTTTAGGGTAGCACTTACTTTTCTTTCTGTTTTTAATTTTACTTGAATTTTAGGTAACACATCTCTACAGTCCTGAATCTGTACTCCATTATCTGACTTCATGCCTATAATTCATGTTACTCATAATTCCATCATTCTAATATTAGCTTCCATACTGATGCACTTCCTTTGGTCTAGTTTTTAAACTATGCATATGTGACATAATTATAATCACACTGTTCGCACATCATGAATTCATAAGATTCTGCCCATATTGTTAGTCTTCACTGCTATCATTTTTTAAATTGCATAAAATATTTCATCCTTTTTAAAAAACTATTCTCCTTTCTAGAGTATTTAAGTATTTCCATTTCTGTTTCACGTAAAACAAAACTTTGCTAAAAATGTTGTTAAAAAGGATTGCCATGTAAGTTTAGTCTTAATATTATCTTTTCTTGTCCTGTCTGGTTTTCAGTACTGCTCTCCTCCTATTCCTAAATAGCTCTCTCCATCTTCTTTTAGTCACATCCCCATGTTTATTTGACTTGTACCAGTGCTCCTGAAATTCCCCAGGATGCATAAACTCATCTTATCACCCTCCTGTTGTCTCTGTCAATAACCATCCTCCTATATAGTAGTTCCATTTCTCATTTCCGCAACATACCTAAAATAATTATCTTTGGGTGTCAGCCTCAAGGTACTTACTATGGTATTTAAATAAACCTTTAAAAATAAATAAAAAATATAATTATGGGAGGATCTTGCTTAGAACAGTAAGAGAATATCATGAACTAAGGACTATGTTTAACCCAATTCTGGAGCACCTGAAGCCCAATTTTCCTGTTTTTTTTTTTTTGTTTGTTTTCTTTGGCAGCACTGGGCGTCTTGTGGGATCTTAGTTCCCCAGCCAGGGATTGAACCTGGCCCTCGGCAGTGAAAATGCCCAGTCATAACCACTGGAGAGCCAGGGAATTCCCTCCAATTCTTAAATAGGCTCTTTTGACCACTTGTTCAACAAATAGTTATTAAATACATACTACATGTCATGCACTGTTCAGAGATATACAAAGTTTTTTCAAATGTTTCCATTTCAGATAGAAGATGCAATTCTGGCTGTCACGTTCCTTTTTCTTGAGCGCAGTATAAGGGCTCTCAATCTGGAATCCAAGGACCACTGCGATGGTCCACCAACCCCTGAAATTGTGTGCAAATATTTTAAGGTTTGTGTATTTGTGGCTTTCTTTCGGTCGTCAAAGGGATCTATGCCATCCAAAAGGTTGAGAACCACTGCTCTAGTGTTTACAAGTTGCCTTTTAAAATGTTAAATTTCCTAATCTAAGAGTTGGTGGGTGGGAGCAACGAAGACTCTCTAGAGAATTATCTATAGGGTTTCAGTTTTTCATGCATTCAGCCTTCCTAATTCGACTTCCTACTCTTGGGAAGCAGTAGCCCTGTCTTAAACATATTTGAATTTCCAACACCAATAGCATCTCTTTTCAATAAATGCTTAATAACGGAGGTCGTCATCAAGCATTACAGTTCGGTTGCCACCTCCCTAAGCAGATAAAGCCAGATAAGCGGGGCCTAGGTCATCGCTGTCATCCCCTGCATAGATGACCCCAAAGGGTCCGTTCAGTTTGGGGTGACGACCGGGGCGGCAATGAAGGCAATTTTCCCGAAGCCTCCTGGGCCTCTCTAGGAGTCAGAACCTGACCGCTCCACCGGATTCCCGGGATCTGCATCGCCCACCGTGCAAGTAACAAGGGCTGTCATTTGAGGAGGTCCTGGGGGAAGAACTGGAGACGGAACAAGCCGCCTCTGGAGCCTGCGACGAGGACCCGGGCTGGGCCTGGGGCTCGGCTACCCGCCCTCCCCTCGGGACAACGGCAGCTGGCGCCGCGGCCACTCACTTGGTAAAAGCCTCTCCCAGGTCTATCACGACCGCCGTTTTCTCTCCGCCGCTCCCCAGGCCCTCGTACAGCGGCATGGTAGCAAACAAGCCGGTAAGGAGATGGGCACGGACAGACCTCGGCTGCCGACAGCCCTCGGCTCTCGGGGGGCGGGGCCGGGGCGACGGCGCGCGGGCGGTGGCGACGGCGGGGGCCTCGCGTGGCCGCGGCGCACGGGGCCCGGGCTGTCCCTGGCTGTGCCTCACTCCGCGTAGGGCCTTGAACCCTCGCAGGACCCCGCGTCCCGGGGACTAGGAAGGTACGGGTGCAGGCAGCTGCTGATCTGGATGCGGGGGACGCTGAGGACCGAGGCGATCAGGCGCGCCGGGTGCCCCGAGTTGGGGCGGGGCCAACCCCCGGGTCCTTCCCTCCGGACACGCCCTCAAGTGGCGCCGGGGCTGGGGTCCTTTTTAGAGCTTCGGTGGTTAGATGTCTGAGCCTTTCCATTGCAGGCGACGGTGAGAGGAGACACAACCCCAAAAGCTTTGATTCCTGCAGTCTTGGGACAAAATTTGCTGTGCCAGGTGTTTTGCCTATCATTTATTCTTCGCAAGAAATACCGGAAGTAGGTGTTACCTCCTTACGTGTTTGAACCGAAGTAATGTTCCCAGTGCCCCACCGCCAAGCCAGGATTGGACCCCAAGACTTTCTGATTTCAAAGCCTGTACTACTGATGCCTTAGAGAAGAACACGTACAGACAAATTTTTATTTCGTGGTCATTCTGCTGAAAGTTAATTTTAATCTAAAAGAAAGCAGTTAGTAGCATCTACAGATCTGTCTGTGGAGGAACAATCAAGGTGGTTTAATGGAAGGATCATTGAATCGGGTTCCTGTTTACTCTAAAACTGAGGAACTGTGTAACCTGAGAAAAGTTAAGTTAGGTCTATTTTCTTTCTGCTGAAATTGCCCGTGAAAACTGGAGTCAGTGGCGTAGGTTGCTGCCTTGTCTCTATGACTGTAGAAAGGGGAATGACCTGTTTTTCCCCAGTGCGTCTTTCTTACCTACTGTACGTGCCTGAACCTCCCCACCGAAGGATAAGGTCCGTCTGTAATAAGAGTTAAAGCTATACAATGCATAAGCTTGGAAAATGTGACGTTAGTAGAATTCACTGATCAGTGGTCTTCCTGAAATTGAGTTGCCGGAGGTAAGAGGATGATGTTGGAGTTGTGATGGGGAAGGAAACTTCAAAAAGGTTGAGAAAGGATGAAGCATTTTGCTAACTAGGATCAGTGTTTGAACAGGACTCATCTCTCAAATTCTGTTTCTGCCACGTTCTGTCAAGTCTCTGATACTTTTGATCATCCATTTACTTATCTATAAACTGCCCTGCTACTTCTCAAGGTAGTTGTGAGGATCAATTGACATTGTATTTTGAAACTATAAAGTATTATTATCCATTCTGTGTTTTCCCTGACTGCTCACCAGCTATATTAGTTTCCTAGGGATGCCATAACCAAGTACCACAAACAGAGTGGCTGAAAGCAATAGAAATGTATCCTCTCATAGTTGTGGCGGCTAGAAGTTTGAGATTAAGGTGTCAGCAAGGTCATGCTCTCTGTGAAGGCTCTAGGGGGATACTTCCTTTCTTCTTTCTAGCTTCTGGTAGTTGCTGGCAACCCTTGGTCTTCCTTTGTTTGTGGATGCATCACTCCAATCTCTTGTCTCTGTTGTCACCTGGTCTTGTGTCTCTGTGCCTTCATATGACGTTCTCTTCCCAGCGTTTTCACAACATTTTCTTTCTGCGTAGCTCTCTGTGTCCAAATTTCCCTCTTACAAGAAAACCAGGACTTCCTTGGTGGTCCAGTGGTTAAGACTCCGTCTTCCACTGCAGGGGGCATGGGTTCAATCCCTGGTTGGGGAAGTTCCGCATGCTGAGCCGTGCGGCCAAAAAAGAAAAGAAAACCAGTCATTGGATTAGGGCCCCAATCCTAATCCACTATGATCTCATTTTAACTTGATTATATCTACAAAGACTCTATTTCCAAAAAAGATCATATTTTAAGGTTCCCAGTGGACAAGAAATGGGGGGAATACTGTGCAACCCAGCACAACAGCTAAATGTTGTTCTCCACAGCCCTGCCCTCAGACCTCTTTTCTTCTTACTGTATACCCTCTCCTTTAATAATCTCTTTCACTCCCCTGCATATACCTAGAGCTAATATTTGTTGAGTTCTGTTTGCTAGCTGTTTGCTGTATATAATCCCATTCATTTCTCACAATAACTTTATGAGCTAATTATCTCCATCTTACAAATGAGGATACTGAAGGCGAAAGAGATTAAATCATGTGCCCAAGCCCTCTCAAAAGGTTGAGTGGCAGAGCAGGAATTCGAACCCAGACAGTCTGACTCCAGGACCAAAACTATACTGCATGGTTATAATGTAGTTATGTATTAATTCAAGTAATTATATCTTATCATAGAATTTTACAATCTTAGTATATGAAGTGATATAAGAGTTTTTCAAGTCTAAACTCCAGCCTAATACAAGACTTCCCTGTTCATCTCTGATGAGAATTATCTCCTCAAATGGTTCCAGTGATGAACAGAGAACTCATGACTGGTTGGGATCTACAAGATACTGAAAATGCATTTGCTAATACACCTAGAGGTTTAAAAAAAAGAAAAGAAAAGAAAAAAAGAAAATGCTGTAAGGCTGAGAATCACTTTTTTATTTCCTTAGGCCACGCTGTGCGGCATGTGGGATCTTAGTTCCCAGATCTTTTAGAACCCTCACCCCCTGCATTGGAAGGGTGGAGTCTTAACCACTGGACCGCCGGGGAAGTCCCAAGGATAAGAACCACTTTAAAGAAACCCAACTTCCAGCAGCTTGGTATATGAACCTGAGTTTAAGTCCTAAGTCTGTTAGTCAGCCTCCTGACCTCAGACAACTCCATTAAACTCTCTGGGCTTCAGTTTCCTCCTTTGTTTTTTGTTTGTTTGTTTTTGTGCCCTGGTGGTTGCTGATTCTCCTTTGGATGGAATGATGCCTTCTTCGCCAATCAGTCAGCCTGAGTAGATAATTGTAACTAGTATCAAGATTTATCCTGGTTCCTTAGGAAACCTGAATCTTTTTTTCCTCTCCAGTTTTATTGAGAAATAATTGACGCATATCGCTGTATAAATTTAAGGTAAGCAGCATGATGGATTGACTTACATATATTGTGAAAAGATTACCACAATAGGTTTAGTTAACATCCATCATTTCATATGGATACAAGGAAAGAAGAGAAAGAAAATTCTCCTTGTGATGAGAACTCTCAGGATTTACTCTTTTTTGTTTTGTTTTTTTAATTTATCTAATTTTAATTTATTTATTTTTGGCTGCGTTGGGTCTTCGTTGCTGCGTGCAGGCTTTCTCTAGTTGCGGCGAGCAGGGACTGCTCTTCGTTGTGGTGCGCGAGCTTCTCATTGCGGTGGCTTCTCTTATTGCGGAGCATGGGCTCTAGGCACGTGGGCTTCAGTAGTTGTGGCACATGGGCTCAGTAGTTGTGGCTCGCGGGCTCCAGAGCGCAGGCTCAGTAGCTGTGGCGCATGGGCTTAGTTGCTCCGTGGCATGTGGGATCTTCCCGGACCAGGGCTCGAACCTGTGTCCCCTGCATTGGCAGGCAGATTCTTAACCACTGCACCACCAGGGAAGTCCCAGGATTTACTCTTTTAACAACTTCCCTGTATATCTTACAGCAGTGTTAACTACAGTCATCATGTTGTACATTACATCCCTAGTACTTACGTATCTTATAACTGGAAGTTTATACCTTTTAACTATCTTCCTCCAATCCCCCCCGCCCCCCACCCTGCCTCTTTTTCTTTGAGTTTGGTGTTTTTGTTTTGTTTTCTTACATTCCACATATAAGTGAGATCATAAAGTATTTGTCTTTCCCTGTCTGACTTATTTCACTTAACATAATGCCTTCTTCACTTGCAAAATGAGGTAGATGTATAAGCACTAATAACCTAAACTAAGTTGAACTGGAATCTTCATCCCTTTGGCTAATACTGAGTATTCTTCCCTGCTCTTCCTACCTTTTTTTCCCCCAAAGCTAGTCATTCCTATTCCTCTCTATCCCTCATTTTCATGGTTTTCAGGCCACTTACGAGCCCATTTACCTACTTCTGGAGTTTCTCTATTCTGGTATGGGCCCATAAATTACACAATATCGAAGATATGTCTGAAGAACTCATGGTATGACAGGGCTCAACTCTCTTGCTCCAGCTGCATTCTCTACTAATATGTAGCAGTAGGTTTCTTTGTTTTATTTTCAGTCATATCATACTGCTGATTCAGTTCTCTCTCACCTGGCAAATGAAAACCTAATGTCTGCCTAAATTTGGAGCTTTAGACCTCTCTCTGTTAAATTGTTTTTTTCCCTTTGGCTGTGCTGCATGCCATTCAGGGTATCAGTTCCCCAACTAGGGATCGAACTCGTGCCCCCTGCAGTGGAAGTGTGGAGTCTTAACCGCTGGACCGCCAGGGAAGTCCCCTCTTTCTGTTAAATTTAATCCAGCAAGTTTTGTTTCATCTTTCCAGCCATTCCATATCATATTTTTAAAATCCAGTTTTTTTTTTAACATATATTTGCTTTATTAATCCTCATTAGAAAAAACATGCTGATTTGGTTTATTTAACAAATAATGTGAACAAAGGTTCGGAAGGAATGATATCACAAAATTACATGGTTAGACAATGCCACAGCTGTAGTACAAATTTTGCTTTGTTTTCCAACTTAACATTTCTAAAAATGGGATACATACCACACTTAGGTTTCACCATGAATGTGACCTATAAAATCAATAATCAGAGACCACATCCAGCAACCACAACATTGTCTACTTCCAGCTCATTCACAGGATCACTCCCCATGTATAAGCTCTCCTATCACATGGGACTCTGATATTCCATTGTCCCCACTTTCCATCCATCAGCCCCTAGCATTCCTCATTCTTACTGCCTAATTTAATCCCCATTTACTCTTTTAAACCTATTTTAATAAGACAAATGATTCTTAAGTTTATCTGACCTCTTACCATATCTCCTGATCAAGATACCAATCCCAGTGACTCAAAATTCTTCCCTATTCAGTGGCTGCTTCAGATGAAGCACATTATTAGAGTATTGATCCTCATCTAAACACAGAATCACAAATCCCAGTAACTTTCTAATATATCTGGCAATCCAACTATACCTTGGTAACTATTCTTCTGTGCTCCATAAACATGTTCATCCTTTTCTGAATCTTTTCCATCTCACACGTACTCTTACTTTCACTTTCCACAAATGGGATTGACGCCTACTAATTGACAGATCACCTGAGTTCACTGTTGTTGGGCTGCACTCCACAGGCCTGCAGGCCCTGTACTTACCCAGCCTCAAGACCAAAGAAAGAGCCCAAGTCAGCAATGGAGACATCGATGGTGTAATGGATGGGGGGGATCTTACATGTCTGAAGCAAGGTACTGGAGCAACACCCCACCGTGTGCAGCAGACTGCAATGGGCAGGACATGCAAGACATGGCAGCAGTCTTTGCTCCCTGGGGTGGGGAAGGGGTGTTTACCAGTTTTAGGGGAAATTGACGTCAGGTCGGCTCATCGGTTACCAGGGAAACCAGCAGAGGAGCATGCCCCTCACCACCCCTTTGATAAGTTATCTTGGTGGAGATGTTCTGATCTAAAGATTAGAACAATCACTAGCTGGGGCTAGGGGCAAGTACATAGGCATTTACTGATGAGGCTCTATGATTAAGAGGGAAGGTCAGTCAGGGGAGTAGGGTGTAGGTGAAGCAGGGACTGGTCAAGCAGGGGATGTACAGAGAGCAAGAGAACAACCATTTCGGCGGGCCTGACCATACCCTCCACCCTTACATACCCTGCACGACCCTGACAGTCTTGGTCCACCCCTCTTCCGAGATATCCCTGGGTCAGCTATATAGAGGGGCACCAGATACCACAGATAGAATGCAGACAGCAGCAGCCAAGGGCTATCAAGAGTAAGATATCCAGTATGCTGAGAACAGTCATTTGCCAGGATATAGGCAAATCTTGGAGCCAATTGCTTACCAGGTCAATGGAGAGTCAATGGCAGCAGTGTCCTGTCCAGTTATAAGGAAGGTAAGTCCACCCCCGGTTTCCACAAACCCGGAGGCACCTCCACGGAGAGGGGAAGGTCCAGCTTTAAAAGAAACATTCTGGCGGCCTAGGCAGAAGTCAGCAGTCACAGTACAGGTCTGGCACCCCATGTTATTTTGGGTGCTATTAGGGGTGGACCAATTATATGACTTTCCAAACAAAAAACAGTTAATCCTGCTAGTTGGACTTGCATGTCCAAAAGCCAGCCTATTCCATTCCACACAACATAGCCTGGGGTGGGGGTGAGGGTGGGGGGCTCGTGAGCAGTAACCTTGGCAAAGTGTGTGATGTGTACTGTAATGTTTACCGATGGGGGTTCTTTTGACATACTGGCTTGCGGGACAGGAAGGTGGTTTGTCTTTTCCCCCCATCGTCAGTCATCCGCACATGGTCGCGTTACCTGGGTCAGTTTTCCATGGACGTCCAGAGGAGGATGACAACAGCATCTCACTGTAGACCCCACAGTTAGATTCATCTTGCAGTGAGGCCATTGTTGCTTCCCAGTCCTCAAAGCGATTTCCTTCGCTCAGGCTAGGGATGAAATGTAAGACATATGTCTGAAGCAAGGTCCTGGAGCAACACCCCACTTTGCGGCAGACATGGCAGCAGTCTTCCCTCAATCCAAACATTTTTGAATCAAGAGTCTGGCATTAAACATATTAAATATAGTGCAACCCACAAGTTTGAGGAGCATGCTTTCAAGGTTTTCGTTCTTTTAATAAATACCTACTGAGGGCCTATTACATGCTTTGTTCAGAAACTCTAAGAATAAAGAATGGTCTCAGCTCATAGACTGTATTGGGGAGATAGACATATAAAGTAATAAGTACTGTACCGTACTGGCGATAATATGGTAAGTATTAAAGGAAGACAGAGGAAGGGACAAGTCAACTGCCTAGGGAATGGTGAAGGGCAGCTTCAGGGAGGAGATGTTCATTTATCCATCCTTGAATTCAAGCAGATGCTCTGTTAGGCACTGGAGGTACAAATGTAGAACAAAATTACTAGCCTCAGGGGCTTATAGTCACATTTACAGACAAAAAAACAAACTTTTAAAACTATTGATAAAAGCTAATGCTTGGATGAACATGGTAACGTTAGAGGCAGAGACCAGGGAGCAACTTGAAATTTTTTCGGGAGAGGTGGGAATGGGCATACATAATGGAGGACATAATACGTGAACTCTCTAGATGCTTAGTGGCAGTTTTCCAATCTCGAGCTACAGGGAGGGCATTCCAGGTTGAGATAACTGCACATGGCATGAGTCTAAGAAAGTTGGTGAGGCATAGTAATATGCTGTCTATTGACAAGAAATGATGGGTCCAAATCATTAAGCCCTTTACTAATATGCTGGGGAGTTTGGGCTTTATAGTTATTAGTCACCATTCAAAATATGTAAGGGAAATACAATGTCAGGTTTGTGTTCAGTTTGATCAGTTTGTGTTCACTTATTCTGAAGTGGGATAGACCAGGGTGAAATGGAGGGGACAGAGAACTGTGGTGAGAAACCAATTTGCAAGCTATTGCAAGAGTCCATGAGAGAAATGATGACCGTTAATTAGGGAATAATAACGTATATGTGACAAATTACCTTTAAAATGCTATCCATATGGGAAAAGATGTAATTTTATATTTAATGACAGTAAAATTGTAGTAAGGCATTGATCACAGTTTAGAGCTGTTTTCTCAAGCACTGTGCTAGAAAAATAATACTCCGATTTAGTCAACTAAAGTTACATGGTCAGAGAGGCTTTATAGTTCCAATTTTATTAGTGCCTTCTAATTAATCCTTTCTAAAGTACAAGATGTAATCATAAGTGCAGCTCTCATAATGTAGCTTTATTATTTTTTCTAAATTTATTTATTTATTTTTGGCTGCGTTGGGTCTTTGTTGCTGCGCGCGGGCTTTCTCTAGTTATGGTGAACGGGGGCTACTCTTCGTTGTGGTGGGCTGGCTTCTCATTGCGTTGGCTTCTCTTGTTGCGGAGCATGGGCTCTAGGCGTGTAGGCTTCAGTACTTGTGGCTTGTGGGCTCTGGAGCGCAGGCTCAGTAGTTGTGGCCCATGGGCTTAGTTGCTCCATGGCAAGTGGGATCTTCCCGGACCAGGGCTCGAACTTGTGTCCCCTGCCCTGGCAGGCGGATTCCCAAGCACTGTGCCACCAGGGAAGTCCCTGTAGCTTTATTTTTAACCTCTTTTTCAACTACCTCTGCAGGTTATGTCACCAAAATGAAAATGATAACTAGCTCTTGAACCCATGTTAACAAACTGTTCATTCTTAGTCATCAAAGCCCTCCTCAAAACTAACAGTCACTTATGTCTCCAGGAATAACTCACCTTCTTTAACTCAGAAACCAATTCTGGGTCCAGAGTGGCTGGGAAGGTGACCTAATCTTAGGCTTCTTGAGTGCACTATACAAGCTGTCCAGTTTTTAGTTGATGAAGAAGGGTTTTCATCAGCACCAATGACTCAAGTAGTAGCATTTATAGCCAGAAACCTAGAAGTCTCCTAGGCCCCTCTCATTCAGTCTTTTACTATCCTAATCAGTTGCAAAGTCCTGTTATAAGTTTAGTATAAACCTTGTCTTCTCCATTCCTACTCTGCAATCAGGATTATGACACCAGCTGCTTAATTGGTCTCTCCATCCTCTCCACAGTCCATTTTCTGTATTGCAGGCAGAGTGAGCACTCTCACATGCAAATACAATCATGACACTCTTTGCTTAGTCTTTCAATGATATTCTGCTGTTCTCAGATAAGGCAGCAGCTATATCAGCCTGCCAGTGGTTTCCCAAATGTATCCTGCTACTTCACACCTCCCATAATGTGCCTAGAACGCCTGCTTTATCTAGTGTCTTTTCTTCTTTATCTTTTCAAACTCTGCTGAAGTATCACCTCCTCTGAAAAGCTTTCCCTGACCCCTGTGCTATTAGTCTATTTAGATCCTCTTATCTTGGTCTCCATGGCATCCTGTGCACATTACAGCACATTAAAATATTTTTGTCTGCTTAGTTTACTGTTGTTTCCCTAGTGGCCTAACAGAGCACCTGGTATATAGTAGGTTCTTGGTAAATATTTGATAAGTGACTAACACTTATTACTGTAAAGTGATTGCTTATTTACTGTGCCTTCACCCGGAGAGCAGGGCCTCTGTAGACCAGCACCTGGCATAGGACTGATTATGGAGTAGGCACTCACTAGTTTTTTAAATGGGTGACAATGACATGGAAAAGTGGCCAGCTGAACTGCTCCCAGCTCACTTTGTAGCTGGTTGGCAAATGACAATAGAAAACTGCTTTAAACTCAGTATGTAGCTATCCATCTACATGATTGACCACAACAGTGCTTTTGAAGCTGACCTCTCAAAGAATATTTCATGCCACATTTCGTGAATGCTCATGACACATTGTAATAAAACTTCAAGTAATGAATCAGAGCTTACAATGAGCTGGAATTACAGTGGTGTGTCCCCTTTTACTAAAGGGAGGTAATTCACTAGAGAATAGTACCAGGAACTGTGTTAAGGTCAGGACACATTTGGGCTGATTTATTACACTCTTCATTTCTGAGGAACTACATAATGAAGATTTATTGCTAACTATGAGGTATGGCAAGATCCTAAACCATCAATCACAGAATCAGTTACCCACAGCATATTTAAGCTTGTAAAAGCAGAGAAAATTGACTTAAACATTTAATACGGATTTTCATAAACCATACATTGAGCATAGAAGTATTTGTTTGCTGAACTAGCAACCTATTTCATTAATATTCTACTATAAATGATTTTCATTCTATGCCTACAAGTGGATGGGCAAAAATGGAAGTTTTCTGGTTTCCTCACACGCATACTTCAGGCCAGGGACAGGTTTGGAATAGAACCTAAGGATGTAGATTTTTTGATATTGTCTCTAAGATGAGAGAATTAGACTTTTTTGGTCTTTCCCATTATTTTTGTGTTAGTTTCAAACAGAAAAGTTTGATATTTTATTCTGAGAGGATAGAATAGATAAAGATGGTTGAATTGACCTAATTTTAAAAAATAGATTCAAAATAGAATGATTTAAGAGAGTGTCTATCAGCTACAGTTCTATTACTCTAAGCTCTTGTTAACATTCGAGGCAATGTAAATTATTTCTTGGCTGTCTGATCCATGCATAGTAACATTATGGTTTTGTTGAAGAACCAGTAAGAAATAATACTGCTAAAGAAAAACTATCATACGGGAACTTTTGATAAATTATACATTTTTATTACAGAAAATTCCTCTTTTTTAACAATAGCTATGATTTCTTGATGCAGGCATAATCCTAAATTCATTATCTCATTTAATCCTCAAAAATCCTTATTGGCCAACAAATGGAAAAAAAAAATCTTGCTCAGAGAGCTTAAGTAACTTGTATAAGATCATACTGCTCCTATGTGACAAGTTGGAATTGCTTTTCCTATTGCCCCACACAACCTTTTGAGAAAAATGACAGCTAAGTTATAAATGCGGACATCAGGCACGCCTAAAGGAAAAAAAAAATCCAGAGCCAAAATATTTAAATAAATGTGTCAAGATATATCTAAAATTAAACAGCGTATTGAAGGGTGTGATTTGTTCTGCTACAGAGAAACTATTCCCAGACAGTCTAGATTATGTCTCTAATCAATATGCTCAGTGAGGGAAAGATTCCGTTTTCTGAAAAAGAGCCCACACATTTTAGCTGCAAATAGTTAATTAGTCATTTCATACCCAAAAGAGGAGAGTAATTCTTTAATGTCCATATGGCATATGTTTTCCAAGCTTATTTTTTGCATTCCCTTCTGTCCTTTAAAACCCAGCCCGACAAGATCACTTGGCAATGTGAAGAAATGTTACCATGTGTATTCTATCAAGACGTGCATGGAGCCCCTCTTCTCCAAGTCTTTATCTGATAGAGGTTGTTTTGCCATCTAGGCTTGTTGCTTTAAGTTATAAATTCACATTACAGGAACAATGACTGGAAAATTTATGTTAAGCAATTATTATTATAATATTTTAGATGTGATCATGGTATTGTGGTTATGTTATTCCAAAAAAATTCTCCTGTAGAGTTGCATGATGAAATATTTATGGATAAAATTATATGATGCCTGAGATTTGCTGTAAAATAATATGGGGGGGCAGAATTAATTTGTGGATGGGGCAGATTTGCCATGGTTTGGTGGTTGTTGGGCCTGGGTGATAGCTACTCAGGGACTTTTTTATACTGGTTTGTATACTTCTGTGTATTAAAAAGTAGAAGTTAAAAAAAAAACTAAAAAATACAAAATGATTGAATCACTTCTTGGGATATGTATTCATTTAGTGATAATTCTTACCTTCAAGTGCACCATTTAGGCTGTACATACAGCTCTCAAAGTATGTTCTGAGAAGGTTGCTTATTGTCCACAGACATCAGTGCATATAGGACAATGTTTATATTAGGACAACATTTTTATTCCTATTTTGGCATAACTGATGTAATTTTTCTCGTTGGATTCCCCCCAAATAGCATCATTCTTCCCATTATTTCCTGGGAGGTTTTATTGTGGTGGCCATCACTGTTATTGTCATTATTGTTTTGTGCTGTTGTATTGTAATGGCAGCAGTTTCGGAGTGTGTGAGGTATCCTTTTGTGGATCGTGGCAGGTATACATCCTGTCACAATTGTCTGTGGTTTGGAAATATTTGTAAGGCATTGGTCTAATCATAATGTCCTTATCCTCACCAATTCCCAAAAAATCGCTTTATCCTTCACCAAAAAATTGGCAAAGCCTAGCTTCACACCCTTAGGAAACTTGATATGCCACACTCTCTAAAATTGTGAATAGGCATATTGAAAGAACGAAGAGAAAACTGTCAGCCTATGCCCTGTCATTCAGGGGCAAAGGGGGAAGCAAAAGCAAAGCAGCCAATGTTCAGCTGGTGAATAGATAAACAAAATGTGGTATGGCCACAGAAAGGAATACTACTCAGCAATAAAAAGGAATGAACTGCTGATACATGCTACAACATGGATGAGCCTAAAAGTCAATTAAGCTGAGTGAAAGAAGCCAGCCAAAAAACCACATATTGTATGATTTATATGAAATGTCCAGAAAAGGCAAATCTACAGACATGAAAAATAGATTTGTAGTTGCCTAGGGCTGGGGTGGGAATGGGGATTAGCGGAAAATGGGCATTAGGGATTTTACTGGGGTGATGGAAATATTATAACACTGGATTATGGTGATGTAACCAAGCAGGATTCTATGGCACCTTCCCAGGACAAGCCCCCGCCCCCCACGTCCTCTGCCTGCCTCTTGTTTGTAGAAAAGCTTTAGTTTCCCAGGCCTCCCCTGAGTCACAAAAGGCTGGCTCAAGAGTTAATGATTAGAAGAGTGTGAACATGTAGTAACGAAAGATAGCAGTTGGGCCAGAAGAACTGGTAACAATTTGAACAATAGATCAGCCATACAGTAGAGTCACAGAATCTTTAGTTCCTCCCTGAAGGACATAGATAACAGTGTCTGACACACATTCCTGAGTTGTTTTACAGATACTAAAGCCCCCACCAGATGGAAGAAGCTAACTGCCTGTTGACCATGAACACATAGCCCCCAGATTGGCTGGAGCCTATGATGATGTTAATCCCTGTGACATCACCCTGTTACCTCACCATCAACCAGTCAGAGAATTGTGCATGAGTTGATTGTGCATCCTGCAGCTCTCTCCCTCACCTTGCCTTTAAAAACCCTTCCCTAAAATCCATTGGAGAGTTTGGGTCTTTTGATCATTAGCTGTCCATACTCCTTGGTTGGTCTTGCAATAAACAAGGCACTTTCCTTCACCACAATCTGATGTCAGTAGATTGGCTTTACTGTGTGTGGGCAAGCAGACCCAAATTTGGTTTGGTAACAGTGATGCTTGCATAATTTGGTAAATTTACTAAAAATCATTTAAGTGTACACTTAAAACTGGTGAATTTTATGGTATGTAAATTATACCTCAACTAAGCAGCACTAAGGACTTGGTTTTCACTCTACTTTTGACATTACTGAACATGTGAGGTGCGGCAGTTATCAAAGCTGTGGAATGGGGTGACCCAGGGAGAGGGTTTGCTTGTCACCTCTTACAACATTGTAAATGCCTACTCTCCATCTGATTTGGAACTCCAGCACCAAGAAGCTTTGTATCAAAAAATTTTGGTGGGTGGTGGATGTCTCTTAGAAATATATCTGCATGGCTTTCTTCTTATCACAAGGGAAGAGGCTTCCCTTCTTTTATCCAAAGCTAATCCCTCCAGTTGGGCTCTAGACCTCATTCCCCGACCTATTCAGTGGCCATGCATCCTCAATTACCTGCCTCCTTCTCTTTCCCATCAGCATCTTTCCAAAAAAGAAAACCCTCCCTCAACCTATCTTCTTCTCTAGCAACAACCTTATACCTTCTTTTCCCTTCCCTTTCTTAACTCATTGCATTCTAGATTTTTCCACTTGACCAAGATTGCTATTGCTTAACACATCGGTGACTTCTTTGGTTGCTAAATCCAATGGACACATCTCAATTTTTAACCTATTATACATAACTTCTCTGCAAGTTTTCAAACTGTTTTTGTTTTTTTTTTTTTTGGAATTGACTTTGGCATTTTATTGTGTATTCAAAATTCTGTTAATACTTTTAAGACTTAAGATTTCCCTCCATTTATAATTTATATAAACATGTACAGAATGCACAAATATAAACATGTGTAATTTATTAGTTTATCAATAAACAGAATTTATCAATTAAAAAGCGAGTCTATGTAGGCTCCTGTTTTTCCCAGAACACATTCTTGGGAACTGCATCAAAAAATGGATCATTATAAAGCCAAGGGTGCTTTCCATAGAAACAAATTAGAATCAGGGGTCCTAGGGAATTCCGTGGTGTTCCAGTGGTTAGAACTCGGCGCTTTCACTGCTGAGGGCCCAGGTTCAACTCCTGGTCGGAGAACAACTAAGATCCTGCAAGCCAGTGGAGTGGCCAAAAAACAGAAACAAAAACAAAAGAATCGGGGGTCCTGTTACTTCAAAGCTTTAGCTTCAAATAAATCATAGGCACAACTAACAATTCTTCTTGAAACTTTCTCTTCTCTTAGCTTCTACATTGATGCCCTGTTTTGGTTTTTAACATATTTTATGGGTATTTCTTTGGAGTCTTCTGCTATTCTATCTACTTCTTAATACATATTCTCTACCATTTGGCTAGAGAATCGTTATCTTTGGCTCACTTCTCTTCTCACCTCTACACACTCTCCCTGAGTCATCTCATTCTCCTCCACAGCTTCATTTACCATCTTATACTCATGTCCACCCACCCCACCCACTCTCTGACTATCTGTACCTTCAGCCCAGTTCTGTTGCCTGAATTTAAAAGCTGTAGTATCCAACTACCTACTGATCTTTGTGGATGTCCCTCAACCATCTTAAATTCTGTATGTCCAAAAACTTAACTATGTGTAATCCCTTGAAAAGTGGCCCCATATCCTACTTTTCTTATCATTCTGAAAGACCTTTCAGGAGCCAAAGCCCAAAGGAGTCATTTTCAACTTCTCCCTCCCTCTTACTTCCCACCTTCACTCAGTCATGAAGTCCTCTGATTTCTCCTTCTTGTATATGTCAGTCTTGCCTCCTCTCTGTCACTACTACTACTACCAGTAGTTCAGATTACTCAGATCTCCGTCATCTCTCTCTCACTCTTTACTCTTGCTGGTGCTGTAAGAACCGGACACGGTAGCCACAGAAGGGTTCTATGGGTTCTTTGCACTGTCGTGGAGTCTTTATGATCAGTAAATCTCTGAGAGGTAAACTTGATGAATATGGTCTCTTTGCAGAGTTCAGGGTCTGATAGCTGCAGGACTTGGAGATGGCATCAAAGATGGCTTTAGCAAAGTTGCCCATAGAAGTGCAGCTCTTAGCAGAGGTACAGCAGTTATCCACATCAGCCGTTAGCAGCAGTGTCTTAGGCACAAGAGCAGAGAGATAGTGTCAGTTATTTTAGGAACAAGAACAAGATGCACCCCTAATGAGACCCCGCACCCTGTCACCTTGCAAAGAGAAGGTCACCTGGCAAGAACAAAGTGCTTATTGATTTTGTTCTCCCTTCAGTTGCCTCATCCCACAGGAATTAAGGTGGCTTGGTCAGAGTGATGGTACCATGGATGATCGTTTGGCTTTCTTGGGGCATTTGGACTGCCAGATTAACCCAATGGATGCAAATTCCTTCAGCCTCAGTCATTTACTGCCCTGGGTCTGTTTCAGAATGGACAAGATCTTCAGGACCTTGAGGGATTTCCCTGGGAAGGAGTAAAAAAAATCTCAGACTCTTTGGTGGGCAGAGAGAAGAAATGTCCTCCAGGGTAGTAACCTCCATGGCCTTAACCGAGTGGCCCACCTTGTGTAACAAGTACCACTCCTTGTCTTAGGCCTTGCCTCCAAAGGCCTGACCATCACTGTCAAACGCTTCCATAAACTGCCTCAGCACTGTCCTCCAGAGTTCTTCCCAGGGCCTCAGGGTCCAACCAGAGGACTGGTGTCCTCATCTGTCATTTGGTATGTTCTTTAAAGACCAAAAGCACTCATCATCTCTTTCCTATGTTACTGCAAGTTTTCTATCTTAAACATTGTCCTGCTCCTTCACATTACTCACACTGCTGCCCAAGAGATCTTTCTAAAACCCAACCCTGATCATGTCATCCTCCTGCTTAAAACCCATAACCATTAGGACAAATTCTAGATTTCTCATATGGTGAACACAATCCTTCAGGACCTGACCCCAGCTCACCAATCCCTGGCCTTGTCTTCCCACCATTCCCCTCTTAGAACTCTAATAACCATCCTGAACTATGAGCACTTCCCTAAATGTGCTGTATTTTTTTCAATTCACTGCTGTGGCTGTACACTGCTCCCTCTTCTCTGGATGGTCTTCATCCTTCAGGACTTAGTTCAAACATCCTTTTTGCTGGGAAGTCTTCCCTGGGTCTTCGGTGCCCCTACTTGGGGTTCCATTTCTGTACGAACCTTTTATTATGTTGTTTTCTAATTTTCTCTTTCTCTTTTTTATCCACCTTTAGTATCTACTTTGAGTCTAGGGATGGTTTTTTCTTTGGCTGTGCCAAGCAGCTTGATCTTAGTTCCCCAACCGGGGATTGAACCCAGGCCCTTGGCAGTGAAAGCCCGGAGTACTAACCACTGGACCACTAGGGAATTCCCCAGGAATGGCTTTTTAACTTTGTATTCCCAGAACTGAACATACAATGTATTAGATAAATGTTTTTTTAAATAAATCGATGATACATAGAACAATGAATGAGTGAAGGATATAATGAATTAATAAAACAGAGCCTGTAATTTTTTCCCTTCATTTATAATAGCTCAAGAAGGCAAGCCAACTTACCTTCAGAGGAGAGGTCCAGACCTGTTGCTCTAAATTACTCCTGCACAGTAAAATGCCTACAAAGAAGGAAATTACTAAGAGGTTTATCCTAGTAAACTCTAAGGGAGCAAGTTCTCTTGATCCTTTCTTCGTTCTGACCTTTGTTCTGACCTCTGCTGCCAGCTGGTTTATAAACACAATCAGTATCTAGTTTCAGACTTCCCAGAGATAAATACTTTGATTTTTGGATTATTATCCCCTCTTGCATATGAGAGAAGGCAGTGGGGAAGAAAACTAATTAGAAGTGGGTTATTTCAGTGGGTATCATGTTGCTTAACCCTACACACTTCTTTCCGGCTGTAGTCTTCTTTTGCATTTACACATCAACGTACACCACAGTGCAAATACCTCATTAAGCATATCATTCTGGGGTAGCACTTCTTTCTAATTATATCTTAATTATGATTCAGTGTTTGTTTCTAGTTTGGTAAGCAGGACATGAAAAAAATGTCAAACTAAATACAGTTGGCAGATGTTTTGCTTTAAACACATAAACAACTGTTTCCCCCCCCCCCCCAATTGTAATTTAATTCTTCTGGAAAAATACAAATATGCTTTGTAGTTTTTGACAATATTCAACCACTTTAAGTCCATAGGATAAAAACATCTTTTATTAACATTTTTTCTTGGCAAATATTCATTGTACAGAAATATATCAAGCAAAATGTGCCCTTTCCCCCCACATATGTGTGGATATATACACATTGTTTTATACAAATGTGATCATTGGTTCTAAAACTTATTTTTCACATAATATACCTTAGAAATCTAATTAAGTCTGTAATATACTCTTATCTCTCTCTTTTTAATAACTGTAGTTTAATAGTTTTTCATGGATTTTTTTTTTTTTTTTTTGCAGAGCCCTTTTGGTGACATTTAGGTTATTTTTAGTTTTCCACTATTATTAAAAGCTACAATGAACATCCTTGAAAATAAATATATAATGTTTGTGAACATGGACAAGTATATCTATAGGATAAATTTCTATAAGTGGAATTGCTCAAGGTCCGTATCAATATATGTCTATACAGATAGATATATCCTTTATGTATCTGTAATGCATCTCCAAAAGTTGTACCAATTACACTCCCACCAATTGTAAGGAAGATTGCCCATTCACCTTTTCAAGCACAAGGTATAATCTGTCTTTTTAGTCTTTGCCTATTTGATAGATAGAAAATGGTATCGCATGATTATTTTAATGTAATTTTCTATAACAGTGATTGGTATTGAAGACCTTCTCATGTGGTTATTTTATATTGCCTATTTATGTTCTTTGCCCATTATTCTACTGAGTCGATATCTTCTTACTAGTGGCAACACCAGAATTTCTATATAGGAAGAGCTTAAGTTAAGCAACCTTGTTGGAAAGGTTAAAGCTAAGGACCTTGCCTTGCAATTGTGATGGCACAGTACTTTACATAAGATTGAGAAAAAGTCAATTGTCCTTATCAAAGAATAGAGGACAGGTAATGGAAATAGCCTACGCATCTCCCAGTTCCTCCTTGATTTCATCACTGCTTTTATTTTTATAAGAGCTCTTTGTTTATTAAATAAATCCGTCCTTTTTATGTTTGCTGCAAATATATTTCTTAGTTTTTCTTTCAACTCTATTTAAAGTAATTTTCACCCTTAAGAATTGTAATTTTTATATGAACTATTTTATCATTTTTTATGGCTTCTGGAATAACTAATATTTAGAAAATACTCCCATAATACATTTAGGGTGTCACACACTTATATTTAAATTTCTGATCCACCTGGGATATATATTTTTGAAAAGAAAGAATACAGAGATCCAGATTTTTAAAAGAATGGTTAGCTGGCTAACTTGGAAGATAAACACATGAGCTTCCTTTTGTTGCGATTACTCAAAACTGGTTTCTGTTGCTTTGTAATATTTCAGTGAGGACACTATTTATCCAATATTTATTCTGGTTCAGAATACACCTTAAGACAAATTAAAGGCTTTTAAAATAAAGTTATCTCAGGGGAGAGTAAAATACAAAATGGCTAGATGCCTACCTGCAGTGTAGTGCAACATGAAGTTGAATTTATTGCCACCAATACAAGACAATTCTTTGTGAGCCAGTTTCTATTATTTTGTGTGTGTGTCACTCAGCAAACTTGCCCAAAATATTCTATTATGTAACTGATAGGATGATATGATATATTTAGGTGATTTCTTTTTGTTCTCTTTTTAAAAATAAAAAAAATTGTTTATTAGAGTATATGATTCTTAAAGTCAGGGAGTACGTTTTATTCAGCACCATAGTGATACTAAATAATTTTTGAATAAATAGATGAATGTCAAGCTGTAGAGTATATATCTTAAAAGGTAAATTTGTGATCATTAAATTTGGGATTTAGAATTTTAAAAAGTGAGGTAGTTTTCAACCTGTGATTGGGGGTTTTCTTCTATAATTTTTTCTTTTATTAAAGAAGAAGAAAAACCTAGGTCACATTCATGTCCAGAGTTTATACACTGAGCATAGTTTAGTTCAAAATATATCAAGAGTCAAAAAAGATAACATTGTACTTGGATACAAAAGAACCCTGTCAGAAGAATGTCCTCATTTATTAAAAGGATCACCAGTAAGATAGATCAATCAAGCCACCCTCTCCTCTGCTGAGTCTGGGGAATTAACAACCCAGGATATTAACAGATAAGGCTCTGCTTCTTGCACCAATGCCCTTGAGGCTGAGCGACCATGACAATGGTGTACAGCAGTGGGAGAAATGAGTTGGGAGACAGCAGTATAAAAGCATATAAAAGGTCTGAGCCCTGATCATCTGAAGCTTCTGAGCGTGGCATTTGATATTCCTCATAGGATGATGACCTAAGACTTTACCTGACTCCTCTGGCCCTCTCTTGAACTGGAGAGATGGGGCAAATCCATGCCTTGGTTTAGGGCGCTTCATCAACATCACTTCTGTTTTAAGCCACTAATAACCCTGGGGAAAGCATGACTTGGTGGTCTTTCTACTCTGGGACCAGAAGCAGGAAATTGAGTACTGGCTTTATTGGTGTCATTTTTATACTTCCCTTTTCATCTATACATATCCTAAATGAAACTTTTCTCTCTTTTTTAAAAAAAATTATTTATTTATTTTTGGCTGTGTTGGGTCTTCGCTGCTGCGCGCAGGCCCTCCCTAGCTGCAGAGGGAGCGAGTGGGGGCCACTCCTCGTCGCTGGGCGCAAACCTCCCATTGCGGTGGCGTCTTTTTTTGTTGCGGAGCACGGGCTCCAGGCACGCGGGCCCCAGCAGCCGCAGCGCACGGGCCCCAGCAGCCGCAGCGCACGGGCCCGGCTGCTCCGTGGCATGCGGGATCCTCCAGGACCAGGGCTCGAACCCGTGTCCCCTGCACCGGCAGGCAGCCTCCCAACCACTGCGCCACCAGGGAAGTCCCTCTCTCTTTTAAGTGCTGGATTTTAATGAGTGCTTAATTCAGTTTGATCATGTGGGTGGGCTAAGGAAACTACAACAGGCAGTAATTTTTTTTTTCTTTGTCAGCCCATAGAAGTCATCCTTAACAAAAACAACCTTGGCTTCGGCAAAATGTAGGCAGTAGTATTAAAATGTAGGCTTTTTGCTTAAATTATTAAGAGAGTTTCTTTGATTTTCCTTACCAATGGGGCATTGGCCAGGGAGAACAACGTGGTAAGATTTTTGACCTCTCAGTTTCTGAAGAAAAGCTTCTCAGGGACATAAAAAGCTTTCTCATTAAGTACCAACAGTTGTTTATATGTTCACATCTATTTGTTGATTTTTATGTATTTATGTAAGATATATATTTTTCTTTATTTAAAAAATATCTTTTATTACCACCCCCTCCCTATTATCATACAATGGAGAAGTGTTCCTCGGTCATTAATTTTTTTTTTTAAACATTCACATGACTCGCTTTTTTTTTTTTTTTTTTTTAAATATTTTTGGCTGTGTTGGGTCTTCGTTGCTGCGCACGGGCTTTCTCTAGTTGTGGCGAGCGGGGGCTACTCTTCTTTGTGGTGCGTGGGCTTCTCATTGCGGTGGCTTCTCTTGTTGCGGAGCACGGGCTCTAGGTGCACGTGAGCTTCAGTAGTTGTGGCTTGCGGGCTCTAGAGCACAGGCTCAGTAATTGTGGCACACAGTCTTACTTGCTCTGCAGCATATGGGATCTTTCTGGACCAGGGCTCGAACCCTTGTCCCCTGCACTGGCAGGCGGATTCTTAACCACTGCACCACCAGGGTTAAAAAGCCAAAAATCCCTCAATCATTAATTATTACCCCCCAGGGTTCTTTTTGATGTCTTCTGTGGTTTTATTTTTAATTATAAAATTAATACATGCTCTTGATAAAATATTCAAACAATACAGAAAGGTATAAACTAAATTTAAATCCTCCTTTTCTCAACCCATTTCTACTCTTCAGTAGTAGTCACTGATAGGTAGTTTGGTGTCTTTTCAGACATTTTTTATGTGTATAAAAACATTTTAAACAAAAATTGTTCTTTTTTTTTCAGAACCCGGTTTGTATTATAGAGAAGAGAGACATCATTACTTTGGGGGGGGGATTTTTTAAAAATTAATTTCAGACTTGTAAGAGAGTTGCAAGAATAGTACAAAAGCTCTTCTACACCCTTCACTGTGATTCTCCACCTGTTAGCATTTTACCACTTTTACTTTATGATTTTCTCTCTATCTATATACAAACATATTATTTTTTCTGAACCATTTGAAAGTAAGTTGCATTCATGGTGCCCCCTTTCCCCTAAATACTTCACTGTGTACCTCCTAAGAACATTCTCTCTCTCAACATAGTACAAGTATCAAAATCAGGAAATTAACATTGATAAAAATACTATTATCTACTCTACAGCTTTTATTCTATGTCTCACTTTTAAAATGCATTATCTTTTTTTGAAAGGAATACATCAACAGATAATGTGCCTCAAAATTTTTTTTACACTTGTTCAAATGAGCAAGCTGGTTGACTAACCACAGGTGAGTGAGGCATGTCTACCTCCCTTTTAGCCCCATGTTTCTTCACCTCTCCTGCCACACACAACCCTCAGTAACCAGGCTTAGCATTTCCTGACCTTGCCTTGCCTCATGCTGTGATTCACATTCTCTTCCCCAAATGTTGTCCTCCTCCTTTCCCTTTTCTGGCTGGCAAAATTCCACTTCACATTCAAAGCCTCTATCTGAAACCTCTCCTAACTCAACCCCCCTCTGCAGAACCCCTAGTTCTGCTTCATTTATATTCCCTCAGCTTTCTGTCCAAGGCTGCTTTATAGTATTTCCCATTATACCATCAGTGTTTGCATTTCAACCTGATACTCATACTATTTTAAATTTATGGAAACCAGCACCTAGTTCAGGGCTCAAAATAGAATTGTCAATAAATGCTCGTTTAATACTGAGTGATCTATAAGTCTTTTCTTCTCATGGGTGGGTGTGAACAAAATGAAGGAAATACTGACTGCCTTCCTGTAAGTTTTATTCCTTTCTTATTTGATCTAAAGAGTGTCATACTGAAGCAAGGGAAGAAAAACTTTATAGTTTAAGAACCTACCCAAACTGGAAACTACAAAATATTGCTGAAAGAAAGAAGAAGACCTGAATAAATGGAAAGACATTCTGTATTCGTGGATTAGAAAACTTAATATTGTTAAGATGGTAATATCCCTATTTACAGGTTCAATACAATCCCCATCAAAATTCCAAAAGTGTTGTTTGCGGAAATGGAAAAGATGGTCCTTAGATTCATATGCAATTGCAAGGGACCCAAAAAGCCAAAATAATTCTGAAAAAGAAGAACAAAATTGGAGTAGTTCACATGTTCCAATTTCAAAGCTTATTAAAAGTGAGAGTAATCAAAACAGTGTGCTCTTGGCATAAGGATAGATAGACTAGTGGGGTAGAATTGAGAGTTCAGAAAAAAACCCATTCATCTATGGCCAATTGATTTTTAAAAATTGTAGTAAAATATATGTAATATAAAATGTATCATCTTAACCATTTTAAGTATTCAGTTCAGTGACATTAAGTACATTCACATTGTTGGGCAACCGTCACCACCATCCACCTTTAGAACTCTTTTCATCTAGCAAATCTGAAACTCTATACCCATTAAACAGTAATAATATGACCAATTAATCTTTGACAAATGTGCCAAGTCTATTCAATAGGGAAAGAATAGTATCTTCAATAAACGATTCTGGGTCAGCTGGATTTCTACACGCAAAAGAACGAGGTTGAACCACCCCACCTCATACCATATGTAAAAATTAATGCAAATTGGATCAATAACCTAAATATAAGGGCAAAGCCTATAAAACTCTTAGAAGAAAACATAGAGATAAACCTTCATGACCTTGGATTTGGCAATGAATTCTTAATTTGACACCAAAAGCACAAGCAACAACAATAAAAAGTAGATACATTGCACTTCATCAAAATTGAAAACTTTTGTGCATCAAAAGACATCAAGAGGACTTCCCTCGTGGTGCAGTGGTTAAGAATCCGCCTGCCAATGCAGGAGATACGGGTTCAACTCCTGGTCCGGGAAGATCCCACATGCCACGGAGCAACTGAGCCTGTGCGCCACAACTACTGAGCCTGCACTCTAGAGCCCACGAGCCACAACTACTGAAGCCCACGTGCCTGGAACCTGTGCTCCACAACGAGAGAAGCCACCGCAATGAGAGGCCCACCACTGCAGCGAAGAGTGGCCCCCGCTCGCCACAACTGGAGAAAGCCCACACACAGCAATGAAGATCCAGTGCAGCCAAAAATAAATAAATTTAAAAAGAAAATCAAGAAAGTGAAAAAGACAACCTACAGAATTTGAGAAAATATTTGCAAATCGTATATCTGATAAGGGTTTAAAATCCAGAATATATAAACAACTCCTACAACTCAACAACAAAATGACAAACAACCCAATTTAAAAATGGGCAAAGGAGTTGCATAAACGTTTCCCTTGAGAAGGTATACAAATGGCTAGTAAACACATGAAAAGATGTCAACATCATTAGTCACTACGGAAATGCAAATAAAAACTACGATGAGATACAACTGCACACCTACTATGATGATTATAATTTAAAAAATGGAAAACGGCAAATGTCATTGAGGATGTGGAGAAAGTGGAACCATAGTACATTGTTAGTGGGAATGTAAAATGGTGCAGCTTCTGTGGAAAACAGTTTGGCAGTTCCTCAAAACTTTAAACACAGAATTAGCATATAACCCAGCAATTCCACTCCTTGGTATATACTCAAAATTACTGAAAAGAGTGACTCAAACAGATACTTACATGCTAATGTTCATTGAGGAATTATTCACAGTAGCCGCCACCTAGAGGGGTGGGATAGGGAAGGTGGGAGGGAGACGCAAGAGGGAGGGGATATGGGGATATACGTATGCATATAGCTGATTCACTTTGTTATACAGCAGAAACTAACACAACATTGTAAAGCAATTGTACTCCAGTAAAGATGTTAAAAAAAAAGAGATACATACACCCCAATGTTCATTGCAGCACTATTTACAATAGCCAAGACATGGAAGCAACCTAAATGCCCATCGACAGATGAATGGATAAAGAAGATGTGGTGTATATATATATACAATGGAATATTACTCAGCCATAAAAAAGAATGAACTAATGCCATTCTCAGCAACATGGGTGGACCTAGAGATTATCATACTAAGTGAAGTAAGTCAGAGAAAGACAAATACCATATGACATCACTTATATGTAGAATCTAAAATAGGACACCAATGAACTTATCTATGAAACAGAAACAGACTCACAGACATAGAGAACAGACTTGTGGTTGCCAAGGGGGAGGGGAGTGGGGGAGGGATGGATTGTGAGTTTGGGATTAGCAAATGCAAACTACTATATACAGAATGGATAAACAACAAGGTCCTGCTGTATAGCACAGGGAACTATATTCAATATGCTGTGATAAACCATAATGGAAAAGAATACGAAAAAGAATGTACATATATATATGTATAACTGAATCACTTTGCTGTACAGCAGAAATTAACACAACATTGTAAATCAACTATACTTCAATAAAATAAAATTAAAAAAAAAGAATTATTCACAGTAGCCAAAAGGTGGAAACAACCCAGGTGTCCATCAACAGATGAATGAGTAAACAAAATGTGGTATGTACATATTATACAATGGAATATTATTCAGCCATAGAAAGAAATGAAGTTCTGATACATATTACAACACGGATGAACCTTGAAAACATTATGCCAAGTGAGTGAAGCCAGATACAAATACTGTATGATTCCACTTACATGAAATATCTAGAATAGGCAAAACTGTGGAGGCAGAAAGTGGATAAGAGTCACCAGAGCTGAGTTGGGGGCAGGGGAAAATGGGGAGTCATTGCTTAATGAGTACAGTGTTTCTGTTAGGAGTGATGAAAAAGAAAATAAATAGTGGTGATGGTTGCACAGAATAATTGATACTACTGAATTTTACACTTAAAAATGGTTAAAATGGCATATTTTATGTTATATATATTTTACCACACCAAAAAGAACCTATTTGAACCTACCTCAGTCTGAACTGCATATGGTTATTAGAAGCTGGTTACTTTCTAGAGACAGTGAGGGGAGAGACAAATACAAAAATTCAGAATCAAGGTAAGGAAGATTGTCCTCCTAAAGTTTAGAATCTAAACCTCTGGGTTTCCAACTTTAGTGTGCATCAGATTCACCCGATCCAGTTGATTTGTCCCTACCAATAAAGATCCTAATTCGTTAAGTCTGAGGAGGGCTGACCACCAGCATTTTAAACAGGTTCCCCCCAGGTGAGTGAGAAGCAAAAACAGTGAAAAGAATTTGGCATTTTCTATTGCCTGGAGAGAACCTGACTGCAACATTCTACCGAATCTCTGCCCTTTTAGTACCAAGCTCAGGTTCCTGCTCTCACAGTCTGTCCCGGCTCACAGCAAGGGTTCTGGACTCCCATCTGTGCCCCCAAGCCTGGGGACCAATCAGAGGGTCTGTCTTACGCTGACTCAGCACCAGGTCACAGTGACAGCACCAGGTCTCAACTCTTCCTCCTGATCTGATCTTGTAACCCAGCTCTAACCTTGCTCCCATTTTCTATCCCAGTTTGATAACCGGGTCTTTGTTCTGTCACCAAACCCCTGTCCTTTTCTTGCCAGTTTTCTCAGGGGAGACTGTCTCTGAATCTTGGTCTCAGGACAAAGGTTTTCTTACCTTGGCTCAGATTTTAGTTTTTTGTTTTTTTAATTGAAAACACTCACCTTCAGCACTTTGTAAGCCCCACTCTATTCCCCAATCCCTCCTCACTCCCATTCCCTCCCTCCACACACATACTTTCCATTTAAATTCCCTTTCTTTTCCACGCCATCTCCAGGTGTTTGGTGCCTTCCCTGGGGCCCACTTCTGACTTCATTCACCTTCCCATGAACATCCGTGAACAGACTCTGCAGGTCGATCCCAGCAAGCTGTATGCCAGCTGTGGAGGTGTGTCCCTAACATACTGGCACCCAGCCCCAGCTTTATTCTCCAGGACTTGCCTTGTCTTGGATTCCCTGGTCCTGGGCCCTGGAAAATCCCATTACCTCCACTGTTTCCTTCCTGCTGCCCACTGAGGGGAAGAGAAAAGGAACTAACAGTTATGGGCCTCTTCAGTGTTTTGGGTGCTTTGCTAAGAGGTATTTTGCAGATGGCATTTAATGTAACACATTATTTTAACTTTTTTCGGGGGCAGGATAAGAATATGACACAGAGAGGTACGGTAACTTGTCCACAGAAAATGCAGCTGGTAGATGGCAAGACTAGGATTCAACTGAGCTGTCTCTAGAGTTTCTGCTTTCTGGCTTTATCATGCAGGTCTGGACTGTCCTGCAGGTTGCTGGGGGGAGAGGCATGACAGCTGCAGGTCTCCACTGCTCCCTTTCCTCTCAGTTCACTCTCCTGTGCAGTATTGGAGCACACCTGGCTCCTCTCCTGGTTTGTTGAGTATTCACAGTGTGTCCCAGCGCCAGCAAGAGGTATTTTTTCTCACATTCTTTCCGTTCTTGTTTACTGCTAATTCACTCTGTGCATGAAAACGTATGTCTTTTAAATTGCGTGTTCATTGCAACTAAACTCCTAAAAACAGTGAAGTATCTAAAAACTCCTAAAAACACTGAAGTATCTTTTCCTTTTTTTGTTCCATAATTAGTTTATTATTATATTATAAAAAATGTATTTTGGTGTGGGGAAATTTTCAATTTAGTTGAACATTTTATCTGCACATAATCTCTAAATAGAATTAGATAATGAGATAAAGACCACCAACTCCCCCCGCAACCAAAAAACCCTTCTTATCTTTCAAAATGCCTTATGTAAATCTCCTTAAGATTGAGTTTCCTCAATGCTGTCTTCTTTTTAAAGAGGTATTGAGCTACTTTGTACAGGGCTTGTACATCTCCTACACTTTCCTTCTCATTTCTACCCTTTCTCTGATCCACTCCAAATACATAAGTCCCTGCACCTGGATGCATATCTGCCTCAATGGACATATTCAAATTACATATGAAAACTTCTGTGGGGTGACATTCTCAGAAATTCTAAAATCCTATTAGTCCCTTGATGAGTTAAGTTCAACAAACTTTTTTTTTTTTTTCACACTCATACTATGTCATAATATTGACATTCAGTCCAGTAATCCTCCACTGTAACAGCTCCTTTACTTTGCAGTGAAAATTGATTTGTATATTTTTTGCCTCTGAGTCCTTGTGGGATTTTTTTTTTTTAATTCAAACAGAAAGTCACAAAAATTATAATCATCCCCATCAGTTCACTCAGTCCCATGTAATTTTTTTTTCATCTTGATCTTTTGTTAGCACTTTTATGAGCTCATCAGTTTTCCATTAGAGTTCTGAAAATGCTTATTCATTCAGTTCAACAGTATAGTCAGTTACCAGAAACCTGTACTTGTCAGAGTCTTTTCCATGAATTTCTTGAAGATGAAACCCTTTTATAGG
This sequence comes from Balaenoptera ricei, assembly GCF_028023285.1. NCBI lineage: Eukaryota > Metazoa > Chordata > Mammalia > Artiodactyla > Balaenopteridae > Balaenoptera > Balaenoptera ricei. The sequence continues at coordinate 145,383,707 of NC_082640.1, read as the reverse complement.
AACATATTTGCAAAAGCCTCAGAGTACACCCAGAACTGTCTGTAAATGACAAAAGACTTAAAAATGACCACGGTTAAAGATTTGATGAAAGTTCATAATAATGCAATTGACAAGGAAATTTAGTTATTTCTGAGATATACATTTTAAAGTAATAACTAGAATTATGACTTATAACATTATACCAGAACATATAAGATTTTTAGAACTTTCATGTAATGTCTGAAACATTTATATTAACAGATTTCCATACAAATAACCCAAAGAAAGTTTAGTATTAGTTGTTTTGTTTGTTTGCTTGTTTGTTCTTTTATACTGCAGGTTATTAGTCATCAATTTTATACACATGAGTGTATACATGTCAATGCCAATCACCCAATTCAGCACACCACCATCCCCACCCCACCGCGGTTTTCCCCCCTTGGTGTCCATATGTTTGTTCTCTACATCTGTGTCTCAACTTCTGCCCTGCAAACTGGTTCATCTGTACAACACTGAAGTATCTTTAAAAAGCTGGAGAGTGTACAGTAATGACCTGCAATCTGTACCTGTTGACCAGCAATATTTTCTATACCCTCAAATTAGACCTGCTTTGATCTCATGGTCAACAGAAACCCACTTCTCACCAGCTGGATATACATACAGAGCAAGAAAGAAACCCCTAGAACTGAATTCCTCAGTCATTCTGTTTAGGCGATACTACCCCGGAAGGCAACTGGGTCATTGCCAAAATGCCCATAGCGTAGCTGGAGTTTTTGAATTTTTCTATAAGGAAAGGAGCATCTACAGGATTCTGATGATACTGTTAATTCCTCATATTTGTCTGGTCCTATACAAAATTTTCCTGGATTGCTTTATGGAGAGGGCAAATGCAACTTCCATCCCAGCAGAATTTAAAGACCAATCATATGTGTAACTATTATAAGGAAGCACATTTCAATTCCAAATAGAATTTAATCAATTTCTATTACTAAAACTAAAATTATTCTAGACACCCAAGCACTAAACCTTGGAAAAATTTTTAAATTCTTTTCATCGCCCAAGTCCAGTCAGTCACCATATTCAGCTGCCCCTCCCTTCTCACGAATCGCTTGCTTAGAATCCTTCCCTTTTGCCTTGTAATTAAGGCCAGATTCCTTGGCTTGACATTCAATGCAGCGACAACCCTGTCTCCAGCTTTATTTCCCACGATTTCCCTATGCAAATTATGGTACCAGAAAATGCATGTTCTCACTCCTATGCCTAGTTCATTCCATTCCCCCGACTTGGAACACCCTACCCTTGTAACCCTGAGTCCTAATTTTCCTGTCATGCTAGCTCAAGCCCCACTTTCTCTGTGGAAAATTTCCCTATGACTTCAGCACACAGTTCATGCTAGCTCAAGCCCCACTTTCTCTGTGGAAAATTTCCCTATGACTTCAGCACACAGTTCATGCTAGCTCAAGCCCCACTTTCTCTGTGGAAAATTTCCCTATCACTTCAGCACACAGTTCTCTCTGCTTTCTCTCCTTCTCCTTTGTCACATAAATTGTGCACACACTCTATTTAGCACAGTGATCCTGACACCTAGTAAGTGTTCAGTGGAGCAGGCAAGAGGATGGGCTCTGGAGCCAGACTTCCTAAGTTGGTATCTCAGCTCTGCTGCTTGCTTTGCTGTGTGATCTTTGACAACTTACTTAACCTCTCTGAGCCTCAATTTCCTCATCTGTGAAATAAGAGTATAACTGTATGTCATAGGGTTATTATATATAAAGGTATTTATCCTTTTATGCTGATATTCCATCTTCTTCACCTAATGTTTGCTTTTTGAAGGTAAGTATTAGCAACTTATGCCACTCATCCCACCACCTCAGAGAGAGTTCTGGTTTAGGTACAAGGATATATTATGGAGGAATACATGACTGAGAAAAGCACCATCTTGCAAATGTAAGTTGTGGGATAGCACAAATGGAAAAAAAGTCCAGAAGGAGAGGAAACAATGCTTGGCCCTGGAACAGAGGTGGGAAATGCAGGGAAAGAAGGAATGTCAGCAATACTCCTGAAGGAAAGGGATTTTCAGATCCTTAGAGAGGAGGGATGAAAGGATTTTGGCCAGTGGATTTGAGGCCCAGTTCATTTCCTTTGGAAATGGAGTACCTTTGGCTACCTGTAGGGGCCCTCCGATTCTAGAGTGCTGGAGAAACTAGTGCAGGGCTCAGAGTTTAGGAAGTGGGGCCGAGAGTCTACTCACGACTGGCTTGAGACTCAAGGGAGCAAAGGAGGAGAGACTACAGTTTTGCTTTTGGGATGCCCAGCCCTGCTCACTGGTCTTGGAAAGGAGACAAAATCTCTATATGGTAATGTGGACCGTGGATTTGACTGGTGTGTTCCTTGGGCTGAATCATAGGAATCGGTGCTGGCAGTGACACCAGCGTGTGTGTGTGTGTGTGTGTGTGTGTGTGTGTGTGTGTGTGTCTGCATTGATGAGGGCGCTGCATGTGACAGGCTGTGTGTATGTGGGCGGGGAGCATTCAGGCTGGGGAATGGCACCAGCTGGGAGTAACGCAGGCCAGGGGGATCCCTGCTGGGGCAGGGGTGCAAAACAGGCTGCAGAATGATTCAAGCTGGGGAGGTACATCCTGGGGAGATTCAGGCTTGGGAGGTATAGGCTGAGGGGATACACACTGGGGAGATAGAGGCAGGGCTTGGTTGTGTTAGTTTTCTATGGCTGTGTACCAAATTATCACAAATTTAGTGGCTTAAAGCAACACCCATTTATTAGAGGTCCAGTCATGGTGAGGCTGAGTTCTCCACTCGGGGTATCACAATGTTAAAATCAAGGTGTCGACTGGGCCGTATTCCTTTCTGGAGCTCAGGGGCCTCTTTCAAGCTCGCATGGTTGTTGGAAGAATTCAGTTCCTTGTGGCTGTAAAACAGAGGCCCCCCTATTCTTGCTGGCTGTTGGCGGAGGCCACTCTCAGCAACTGGAAGACACCCATAGATCCTTGCCATCAGGCCCCCTCCACATGCCCTCCCATGCTTCACATCTCTCATTTCTCTGTCTCCAACCTTTAGACTCAGATTTAAGGGGCTCATGTGATTAGATCAGGCCTACCCAGATAATCTCTCTATTTTAAAGTCAACTAATTTGGGACCTTAATTACATTTGCAAAATCCCCTTACAGCAGCACCTAAATTAGAGTTTGATTGAATAACTGGGAGAAGGTGTGTGCATATCAGGGACCAGACATCTTTGGAGCTGTTTTGTTTTTTTTTTTTAATTTATTTATTTATTTTTGGCTGTGTTGGGTCTTCGTTTCTGTGCGAGGGCTTTCTCCAGTTGTGGCAAGCGGGGGGCCACTCTTCATCGCGGTGCGCGGGCCTCTCACTATCGCGGCCTCTCTTGTTGCGGAGCACAGGCTCCAGACGCGCAGGCTCAGTAGTTGTGGCTCACGGGCCTAGTTGCTCCGCGGCATGTGGGATCTTCCCAGACCAGGGCTCGAACCCGTGTCCCCTGCACTGGCAGGCAGACTCTCAACTACTGCGCCACCAGGGAAGCCCTGGAGCTGTTTTATTGATAGAATTCTTCCTTTCACAGGGGGATATAGGCTGGAGGGATATAGTGATACGATACAGTCTGGTGGGGAAAGACGCAAGCTAGGGCACATTCAGGTGGGAGGGGATGCAAGCTGGGAGGGATACAGGCTGGGATGACTACTAGTTGACAGGGGAATATGTTGAGGGTATGTAGGTTGGGAAGGATATAGGCTGGGAGGACAAAAGCTGAGAGACATGCAGGTTGGGGAGTGGTACAAACTGAGGGGGAATATAGGCAAGGGCATGATACAGGGTAAGGGGAGAATACAACCTGGAAAGTGATAGAGGCTGGAGTGGGATGCAGGAAGCAGACTTTGCACAGCACCAATGCAGAGACTGGGTGCCTGAGAAGTAGCTATTCTGAACCTGAGTGCTACGACAGAGGTGTGCCCAGGTATGACGGGGGCCTGAAGAGGGGCATTTAGCCCAGCCTGGGTTATCAGAGACAGCTTCCTGGAGGCGATGCTCCAGTTGAGTCCTGAAGAAGCGTAACATCCTTAGTCAGCTAAAGAAGAAATGTGACACAAGTGTTCAAGTCAGAGGAAAGAACAGGAGCCCAGGCACAGAGGTGTCAACGTATATTATGATGCTTCACTGTAAAGCTAAATCTTTGATTAAGCCATTAAACATGTTTCTCCCACTTTGAAACAGGACCATGCCACTAAAGATAGCCTGTATAGGGGAGGAAGAGCCCTGGGCTACAAATCCAGAGGCGAGGATTCCTGCATGGGCTTTCCCCTGGTATCGGGCAACCTCTTGCAGTTTCAGTGTCTCATTTGATAAATAAGGAATTTGGAGCAGAAATATACCTCCATAACTATAAAGTGTTTTGAGATCCCTAAATAAGGTAAATATACTGAATGTCTGTAATAGGCCAGATACTATTACAGTTCCAACCTATTTTCAGCTGTGTAAGTGATGTAATTGGTTCTAGTTAAGTGCATTTTCATAAAATGCCAAATCATTTTAAATAATAGCATAATCTCAGGAAATTAAAAAACGTTTTCTCCCTATTTAAGAATATTTCTGTTTGGGGAAAAAATTTGTGTTAATGGGAAGCCCCTGGTGGACATAGTCCAAATTCCTTAGTTAAATTTGAGAACTTTATTAATTTGTTTGGTGAAATTCCAAGAAAATGCTACAGAATTATATCAAACCTATCACTCTAAAATCTATACCCAGAAAATTATTCCTTCCACCAAAACGTGAAATTTAAATAGGGGGATATCAACAGGTTTACTTCTTTTTTTTGGCTGCGTTGGACCTTCCTTGCTGCACACGGCCTTTCCCTAGTTGCAGCGAGAGAGGGCTACTCTTTGTTGCAGTGCGTGGGCTTCTCATTGCGGTGGCTTGTCTTTGTTGTGGAGCATGGGCTCTCGGCACGCAGACTTCAGTTGTTGCGGCACGTGGGCTCAGTAGTTGTGGCGCACAGGCTTAGTTGCTCCATGGCATGTGGGATCTTCCCGGACCAGGGCTCGAACCCATGTCCCCTACATTGACAGGCGGATTCTTAACCACTGTGCCACCAGGGAAGTCCCAACAGGTTTACTTCTGCTCTCAGAAAGTTCCTCAAAGAAAAAAAAAATCCATTAGCCATCAACTCAGGACACACCTTCTTTTATACCTAAAAATCAATACTTCATCAAATGGGTCTGCACTCTGTTTCAAACAATGGTATTTATTGAACATGTAATGTGCATTAAGGATAGTGTGCTAAGTACTTTCTACACTATCTCATTTAATCCAGCAATCCTAGGTTAGCAAAACTATTATTATCCTATTTTGAAGCTAAATGCACACTCTTGGTTCCTAAGCAATACTTCTTCTTAGATTCTAGAACACTTGTTTGTTCTTTTATCCTAGAAGGCCAAAAATCCCCAGGCGACCTATGCAGCGAGTTCTGCTTCAGTCTATTACACAGGCAGAACCCACCATTAGGGAGGGCCACTTTGTAACAAAGATGCCACTTGTGGACTATCTAGTCTGGGGAGACGGTCTTTCTCATACTCCCTCTCTAAGGACGTCACTGTTCTGCTTTAACCAGGAAGCTACTCAAAATACCTCGAATGGCATGAGCACGACACTAACCAATCAGAAATGACCTCCGACTGTGCCAGGCATTACCTGTGCCCCACCTTTTACTTTGGGATGACAGGGAGGAGGTGGAGGAGTTGGGGCTGCTGAGGGGAGGGCTTGGAGGAACAGCTTGGGATAATGGCTTCTCACCAACTGATAAGGAAGTACTTCATTATTTTAACAAGCAGTGTGACCGTCCCAGTGTGTATAAAGTTAAACTCCACGATGGCCCAACCCCACTGAGCTTTCCTGAGGAAAGGGCACCTCTCAGGCATATCACTTCCAGTCCTAAACTGTACCTCCTCAGTGTCTGCCCTCAAGGTTACTCTTAAAGAAGGCTAGAATTGGGAAAGCAGCAGCCTAAGAGTCCCCTCTGTATCCCCTAACTCAAGTGCCTTGTTCCTCATTTCTCCAGCCAGAAGTCTACCTCCTGGGCCTGGAGGCAGGAATGGAGAAGGAGGAAGAAGGTGGCAGAGGTCATCGTCTTTGCCTTTGTTTCTTTTTTTTGTGATGGGGAAAATGTTTCCAGCTACTAGTACTTTTATTTCTCCCATATCTTTTTTTTTTTTTTTATCATCTGCTTATGATGCCCTTCCTGCCACATTTCCTCCTCCCACGTAGAGCCAATTGCTGAGATTGTGCCTTGGGCAAAGGAATGGGTCTGTAAAACTCCTCCTGAATGAATAGGGCATTGCATCACCTGGGATTTGGTTCTAGTCCTCGAGGCTGCCTCAAACGCAGCAGTAAACTGGAATTCAAGACTCTGACATAAAAAAGGATCGGGCCAAAGTGCCCAGGCTTGTATCTTTGAAACAAGGAACAATATACGCACTGGAGAAGACAATAAATTTCAAAAGCAGCAGCGTGGAATCTAGGAAACAAGCAGAGAGGTATGATAAAAGAAGACCAGAGAAATAGAATTTACAGGAATAATGAAGTCTGACAGGGAAAAAAAAGAAGTTTTATATTTTTGATGAACTAAGCAGAATATGGTCTGAGTGAAAAGTGCTCATCTATGGAAGATGACTGCTGAGAAAAATGTCATAAAATGAACATTAGCTGGCAATGGTAAGTGCCTTAAAATGCCTTTTACAAAGAGAGAAATGGAAGGAAAACAAAACATGTCACTAGGCCTGAAAACCACTTATAGAAAGCTCCTAAAAGTGAAAAGAGAAAAGAAAAAGCATCACGTGATCATCCCATTTATCTTTACTGGGAATCTTTTGGGGACCAATTTATTTCTTCTTTTGTGGTGATGCCTCACACTTTAGACCAGTACAAAAGTAAATAATTTTTTCTGTGTGCGACATATTTTCAATCACTCTGATTCTGAAGAAAATTTTTTTCCCTTTGGCTATTTTTGTACACCAGTTATGGAGGAATTGCTTTGAACTCATTCTGCAAAATGCATCTTTTATGTCTCCTTTATATAATAGGTCATAACAAAGAATAAATAAAACAAAACCTACTGCTCTGGCTATTTCAAGGGATTTGGGCCTGGATAGAATATGAGTTCTAGATTCAGCTTGAAGCAGTTTTTTCTTTTTTTTAATCTTATTCTCAGGGTATATCTTGTTTTCATGTGCAACTTCTCTTTAAATGAATATGAACTTTACCAATGAAAAGGATTGCAGACTTGTAGTAGGAAGGGGACTTGATATATCAATTGGCCTAGTTCTCTGGTTTCAGACAAGACATATACAGGCATGGAATAACCCTTCCACATGGAATGTAAAAAATAATTATATCCTAAGTCTCAAAGCCACTTACAATGGAATATATCTTCCCAATTTGTATGAGATTAATATATTTCATTCTGAAGCTGGTCAAACTTCCTTTTTGGTTAGTAGTATTTAGTTCATGCTTCATAGTTGTAAAATAATGGGCGTTACCCTGTTTATTTTGGTAATGGGCTTATGGCCATAATTAAATAGTCAACAAATACTTTTTGAATAGCAAGGCACTGCCGTAGGTGTTTGGGGACATGTGAGACTATATAAAACACACTGTCACTGTCTTAATTCAGAGGACTTACAATTTTGGGGGGAGAAGGGAAATGGTTACATAACACATGTACTAACTGTATCAGGACATGGACTTTCCATGTAGGCTCAGATAGTTCCTCTCTGTAGTGGTATCATGAAAGAAGATGATAAAAAATCAGTGCCACTTTTAGAAGCATATGAGGAACTTTTATATTATGTATTATTCATAATGTTGTGTGTATAAACTTTTTCTCTCAGCTAAACTGAAGATCTGTGAGGAAAGTGAAGTCCAATTTAGATAACTTCACATAAACCACATTCTTTTCATAAAACAAAAACCCTTGTTGATTGATTAACCATGGAGCTAAACTCAATGCCAAAATAAATGCATAGCCCACATTAAGTGATGTGCTGCTCATTGCTTAATGACCATGAGACACAGACTCAATTCTGCTGCTTCTTAGACAGTTTAGCCAGAAGAATTAGCCAAAATGTATAAGGGCAAGGAATTTAGCCTGAGGTTGAGTGCTATACTGAAGGAAAGTCTTTTTTTTTTTTTTTCCGCACTGATGTCCATGCCATATTTAAACCTTAGTAAACCAGTGTTCAAAATGTTCAAATTGTTGGTATTATTCTGATTATGAGTCTCAAGAACATCTTCATTGTAATGGTATTGATACCCCCTTCATCATATCCTGTTCTCTGCTTTTGCTGTCAGTGTGCTGCAGATTGATATAATGTATCCTGAGTGTGATATTGATACCCAAATCATATTTTTAAAATGTAAAATAAGCAACATTTGTTGGAAAGCAGATAGTAAACAACAATGTAGTTAGCCATAGTTAATATATTTGGTAGTTTTCCCACACTTAAAACGATCCCGGGCTTCCCTGGTGGCGCAGTGGTTGAGAATCTGCCTGTCAATGCAGGGGACACGGGTTCGAGCCCTGGTCTGGGAAGATCCCACATGCCGCGGAGCAACTAGGCCCGTGAGCCACAATTACTGAGCCTGCGCGTCTGGAGCCTGTGCTCCGCAACGAGAGAGGCCGCGATAGTGAGAGGCCCGCGCACCGCGATGAAGAGTGGCCCCCGCTTGCCACAACTGGAGAAAGCCCTCGCACAGAAACGAAGACCCAACACAGCCAAAAATAAATAAATAAATAAATTTATTAAAAAAAAAAAAAGACTCCCTGTTTCATTAAAAAAAAAAAAAACTATCCCTGTAATTTCCTTGTTGAGTGAGCTAACCGTGTTTCGCCAGAAACCCCCAACCCAGCCAGCATAAAATTCATCCTTTTTAAGAAACCTAGAACAAAAGGGAATATATAACCTCTTTCACTAATCTATTCCCATCTCTAAGAACTTTCTCTGGCAAGAGTGGTTCCTTGGACCTGAGCTTTGCCGTTCCTGGTAATGCCATTTTCTTTAATTCTGTCCTTGGTAGAGGCAGAAAGGAGTAAATTTTTCTTTTCAACGTAGGCAGTAGGTATATACACCATATGTCAATAATAAATATCTCATGCTTATTATTTAATATTAGGAATCTATTAACGTCATCGATTTATTTACCATTAGGCATGTAAAAAAAGAGACACGGACGGAGCTAAACTCTTTTGTCTGACATTGTAAAAGGCAATTCATATCTTTTCTAGAGTTATAGATGCCATTTTTTTTTAAAGATTTATTTATTGATTGATTGATTGATTGCTATGTTGGGTCTTCGTTTCTGTGCTAGGACTTTCTCTAGTTGCGGCGAGCGGGGGCCACTCTTCATCGCGGTGCGCGGGCCTCTCACTGTCGCGGCCTCTCTTGTTGCAGCGCACAGGCTCCAGACGCGCAGGCTCAGTAATTGTGGCTCACGGGCCCAGCTGCTCCGCGGCATGTGGGATCTTCCCTGACCAGGGCTCGAACCCGTGTCCCCTGCATTGGCAGGCAGATTCTCAACCACTGCGCCACCAGGGAAGCCCATAGACGCCATTTTGAATAGAGTTATTCATGATGACCAATTCATTTAGGATTAAAGGGTATACTCCACAGGGAACATTAGACCTTTGATGTTCAAATCTCTTAAATTTTTTTTTTTACCAACAGTCTCACAGGACATGATTTATGGCTGAAAAAGAGAGAGAGACAGAGACAGCGAGACAAGATTTCTTTTTTGTAAATGTTTTCAGCCTTGACTTTATCTAAAAAGTTTCTTTTCAAATGGCTGTACTGTTAGAAATTTTCTTTTTGTACCTGCATCAGTAGCTCTTTACTCTCTTATCCTGCTTTGTCAAGGCAACAGACAAAATTCCACTTGTTAGAACAGAATCAGAGAGTTCAAGGCCTAAAGAAACCTGACACTTAATATGGGAATATAGAAAATAACAGATTTTAAAAAGAAGGGACTATAAAGCATATAATATTCTGCTTCCACAATTATAGTAGGTTTCTTGGGGGAAAGAAGAGAAGCAAGAAGATTCATCCGGGTGTTTGCATAATAAGAGTTAAATAATAAAGGTAGGTAAATATTGTGGCCTTTGTGTTGACAGTTAAAAGCAACTACAGTGTATAAAAATTTGCTGTTCCAGAAACAGACTGACAGACGTAGAAAACAAACTTATGTTTACCAAAGGGGAAAGGGGGTGGGAGAAGGATAAATTAGGAGTCTGGGATTAGCAGATACAAACTACTATATATAAAATAGATAAACAACAAGGTCCTACTGTATAGCACAGGGAACTATGTTCCTTATCTTGTGATAAACCATAATGGAAAAGAATATGAGTATATATATGTAAAACTGAATCACTTTGCTGTACACCAGAAACTTGCGCAACATTGTAAATCAACTATACTTCAAAAAAAATTCTGCTGTTCCAAAAGTTTGCTTAAAGAAAACCATTTTATTATTGGATTTATTCTACCTACTTGTCTTCCCAGTAAATGGCATACTAAAGACATAATTTAGTATAAGGTAAAAATCTAAGCTCATTAGTACTGAAATAAGTCCTGTCAAGTTGGTTTTTAAAAAATTAATTAATTAATTAATATTTATTTATTTTTGGCTGTGTTGGGTCTTCGTTGCTGCGTGCGGGCTTTCTCTAGTTGCGACGAGCCGTGTGCAGGCTTCTCATTGTGGTGGCTTCTCTTGTTGCAGAGCACGGGCTCCAGGCGCGCAGGCTTCAGTAGTTGTGGCACGTGGGCTCAGTAGTTGTGGCTCACGGGCTTAGTTGCTCCGCAGCATGTGGGATATTCCCGGACCAGGGCTCGAACCCGTGTCCCTTGCATTGGCAGGCGGATTCTTAACCACTGCGCCATCAGGGAAGTTCCCTCTTTGAGGGTTTTGAATGCAATGAAAACATGTATCAGAATTTAAACAGCTTATTCTAACATCATTACCATTATTTACTACATCATCATCACCACAACCATCAAATATTTATTGAATACCCAGAGTGAGTAGAGTATACTTAGCAATACTGTTTTATACTGAAGTCTACTTCTAGGAATTTCAACTTAAAAAATTAAAAGCAAACAGAAAGTCCTCAACAGAGAAGTAGAGTCAGGGAGCACCTGGGCAGAGAATATTGGGAGATGCTGCAAAGCTCGTATTCATAAACTTTTAGGAAGGCCAGGAAAATAAGACAGTCTTCTGTAGTGAGAACCAAAATATCCAATATGCAAATGACCACTACTTTAGCAGCTCCTGTCCTTCTTCCATGGATGGACCTCTTTGTTGGGTGCCTTGGGAGCTTATAAGAACAACAAAATCCAAGGAAGGAGTTTTAAAGTGTTCAAAAATAAAGGGAGGGAAAATCACTGAAAGAAAGGAACTTTCAGAAAGTTGAGGGAAATGTTTTGAGGAGATTCCAGGGAAACTCAGCCTTCCAAGAAGAATTTTTTCTCGTGTGCCTCTTTCACTTCATTTTGTTCTATTGCCTCACATGCTTGTTGCTGGTATAGTTTCAAACGAAAACAAAACAAAACAAACAAACAAAAAACATCCTCAGGAAACAGCGGTGCAGAGTCTGGGGAAGTCTTGCCAGCTGGTTTTCAAGAGTCCTTAATGTGAGCCCTTAAGTGGTACTTACCTTGGTGATGTTACCTTGGTTGCAAACAGACACACACAATCCAGCTCACATACAGATAGATTACTTGGTACTTGGTAAAGAAAGTTAGTTGATGTACTGTAGAGCATTTCTACCCAATTTAGTGATAGCCTTACCAAGGACACCACAATGCTCAGGTCCTCATTACCAAGACTCTCTCTTCTGAGTGGTATTTGCAGGGATGTTGTCCACTCCTGGCTCTTTGGCTGGTTATCCAGTTCTTCATGTGACCAAAACGTTTCAGACAAAAAGGTTTTTACCAACCAGGACCAGGTAATGACCTAATACTGCAAAGGTTATCAGATAAAATACAGTCAAATTCGAATTTCGGATAAACAATAATTTTTAGCATAAGAATGTCCCAAATACTGAATGGAAATTCTCTATTTTAATTTACTAAATCTGGCAACCCCAAAACTGCCTTCCTGAGCTTCCTTCCTTGTTACATTGATTGGAGTTTTGGGTGTTCCCAAATTCTCTTAATGTACACATACAATTTCTTGCTTTACCCATAAAAGGCTAATAACATTCATAGTGTGTGGATTTACTGATTAGAGTGTAACTTTTCCTGATTTATAGTTTGTGTGTATGCTGTGGTGGAAGAATGGATCTTATTATCACTGCCACATACCAACAGCAGCTGTTGAGATAAATTGCATTCATCAGAGTTGTTTAAAGCAATACAAACAATTTAAAGCAATACAAACCACTGGGGGAAGGATAAAGGACTAGTATAAATGAGTTCCAATAAGATCACTTTAACTGCAAGCTGAAATAATTTGTATCAAGGAAAAGGGAAATAGGAATTCTACTATGGGAGAAAGGTAATTTTGGAGAATGGAAAACTTTGAGAATAAGGCAGTCTGGGAAGTGGAGTTCTATAGTTGGGACTTAAGAGTATTACGGTCTCTAAGAAAAACACTAGGATGTTTGAGAGAGATGCAGAATGGGAGCCAGGAAGATGTCAAAGAAACTGAATATTTCAAGTTTGTGTGCAGGGCTGGCTCTAGATGCATGGAGAGCTGGAATCCCTTTCTCCTGCTGGCTTCTCCTATTCTGCCTGGTCCTTTGGTCCACCTGATTGATTTTGTTGTTTTTATTAGTACTATTATTTAACTGCATTGGGGTCAAATAGAATCAATTTTGCAGTCGAGCTGGGAATCTCACTATACTATATAACATTATTTTTATGAGATACGGTCTGAATTTCAAACAACTGACATGAAAATAAAATGTTTTTTTTTCATATAAGAAATCTCACCTTTAATTCTGATCAAGCTTAAAGTGGCACCTACATAAGTGAACATGCTTCTGAGTGAAAATCCAATAGCTGCTAGCCCATTTTTCTTAAACAATGTTTTCTAAACAATCCACCAGGCCATCAATAACCAAAAGCCCAAATCCTGGATGTATATATTGCTATATTCATTATATAGAATATTTACTATCTTTCAATGTGAACCCACACCCACACACACCTTCTTGTTGTTTAACAAAAGTCATGTCTCATGGCCAGAAAACGTTATTACATTTTACATCTTTCACTTGCAGTGGCCTTAAGAAGTAGATGGGAAGCTTCAGACTTCTGAACCCCCGGGTCCACGTCCCTGCCTTCCCAGGCACGAGGGCAACTCCTGGGACTCATCACAAGGCCCCTCCAGCCCTGGCCCAGCTGGAGTGTGGGCAGCGGAGGTAAGGAGGGTGGAGGAGGCTCTGCAGCTCCCTGTGCAAAGGGAACAGCCAGCGGGGCTGAGGGACTCCAGGCTCTGCACTGAACCACAAGCGCTGGCCTCCCAGCCCCCGGGGAGGGGGGCACAGAAGCAGCAGAAGCAGAAAATAAAATGTTGAAACACATCTTGGTTCGGCTGGATGTGTGGCTTATCCATCGGGTGGGTCTTGAATCCATGTAGAAGGCCTGGTCACAGTACAGTGTATTATATTGTATTACACTGAATACACATCAAAAACAGATCTTACAGATTCAGTTCAATCACATGCATTTGACACCTATTTGACTACCTTTCTGGAAATACAAACATAATATATTTTAAAGAGAGGTGGAGTAGGAAAGATAGTGCATAGTTGTGCATTGTGTTAGATGTGGAGGTCCAAGGTGAACAAGACTTTGCTCTGACTTCAAGATGTTTACAAATAGCTACAAAGCGGACTAAGCTATTATAAAGAAGGGAGTTAATAAGTACAAGAGATGATGTATGTGGAAAGTGCATTGCAAATGTAAAGTGCTGTGGGGTTCTTCTAGAATGGGCCTTTAGATTCTATCCAAAATTAGGAGGATCAGATAAAGGAAATTGAGTCCTTGAGAGACTCAAGAACGAAGGTCATGAATTCCCGGTGGCCACCTTAGCCATAAAACCTTGGGCAACTTGCACAGCCTTCAACCTCAACTTCCTCCTTTGTTAAATTGAGCGGATTACCAATATCTATATTTGAGGGTTGTTGAGTAGATTAAAAGCAGGTAATGAGTGAAGCACCTAGCGTTGTGCCCGGCAGGAGTAAGGGCTCAAGAAACAGTCCTTCTTATTACTCCTTATTTTCGACTTCTTCGCTGATTGAGAAGGGAACACTTTGTGTAGGGCTACTTTACCGGGTCCTACTTAGGGGCACGGCTGAGGGCTAAGCCGTACAGTTTTCACAAGGAACAACCGGCGGCCTCCAACTTAACGCCCCTCGCCCCAGTCACGGACCAGAGAAATTAGGGCTCTTCTGGAGAAAACGGTGCCCTGGTCTCTTCTCTGTAGGCACTAAGGGAGAGCTGCCGCAGAAGCCCAGGTTTCGAAGCGGGGCAGGAGGGCAGGGAGGCTCCGAAAGGGTCGCGGGAGCCCGGACGCTGGGAGGACCCGCGCGGCCCCGCGCCTCGTCCCCATCGCGGGAGCGGAGGCGGGGAAGTGGGCGCTGAGGGGCGCGGGGCGACGGCCCTCTTGTCCATGCTCGCCGAGCCGGGGCGGGCACATCTTCCCGCCGCCCAATCCCCAGCCTTAGCCGCGGCCTCATGAATAAGCAACAAAGCGAAGCGCCCTCCCCCTGGCGTCCCAGACCGCGGAGGGAGCCGCCACCGCTGCAGGGGCCGCCGCGGGGATGCCGAACGCGGGCACCACAGCTCTCCTCTGCGCGCTGCGCGGCTGAAGGCGCACAGGTGAGGACGGGCCAGGCTTCTGCCACTCGAGCGACCGCGGCTGCAGACAGTGCGCCCGGGCAGAGACGGAGCCGGAGCCCCTGGTGGCTCGGGGCCGCCCCGGGGGATGTGCAGCCCGGGGAGCGCGGCAGCCCGGGGCGCGCCAGGTGTGCGCCCTGCGCCCCCGCCGGAACGCGGTGCCCCGGCGCGGGGGGCTCGGGGGCAGCTCCGGGAGCGTGGGGCGAGGCGCGCAGGCCTCGGAGGACTGGCCTCTCTCCTCGCTCCAGCCCAGCCTCACGGCTCCACACCAGCGAGCGGGCCTTTGTGCTGGCGGAGCTTGCAGGGCTGGCTGCTTTTGTGTGGGCTTTTCTTTCTTCTCTCCCTCCCCTCTCAGTCTCACAGCGGTGGTAGAGAAGTTCCCGAAGACTAAGATTTGCTCCTTTCAAAGCATCGATTGCAATGACCCCGATGCCAGTCAGTGCGAGCAGCCGAGGAGCTAATGGGGGCTGTGGTGGCCACCGAAATGTGTTGTGTTACTTTGCAGAAAACAAACAGTTGAGTGTTTAGCGCAAGGATGTCACGGAACCTCCTTGCTCAGACCCTGACCGGTCCCCCACGACACGGCAGGAGCATGCTCCTTGGAAAGGTCACTTAATTGGAAAGAGGGCCTGCGGGTTAGACTCCAGAATGGTTGCAAGGTGATACCTGGAGGTGCCCAGATGTCGCATGTGCGTCCTGGTCACTGACAGAACCCGACCTGTGTACATTCCCAACATGCAGAGCCTGGCTGGCGAAAAATCGGCCGGGCGCACAAAATATAGGACCTTCAAGAGTTTGGAGTTCTCAAAGATAAGAAATCTTTGCCTTCCCAAGCTGATGCCGAGGATCTGCCAGGCTCTTGGCACCTCATTTCAGTGTAGAGCTGCTGTGGAGGAGAGGAGAGAGGCTGCTTTAAAGAGTCTGCTTTCTTTCTATGGAAGTTTTAGTTTGAAACTTAAGGGGAAGAGGGAGTGGCTCCCAAAACCATCCATAGAACTCTGAAGGATTTTTTTTCCTTAGGGAGCAAAATGTGTGGCCAGAATTTGCATTTCTCCCCTCCTTTTTGTGAATTTCCTTCATCACAAGTGATGCTGTTGGGCTCCAAGGAGTGTTGTTTAAACACCTACAGAGTCAGTCACTGACCCACTTTCTGCTCACTTGCAGGCAGAATCCCACTGTAGCATCTACTGAAAGAAACTCAAAAGTGGGTGAAATTTCACAGTATCAGAACACGGACACACAGTAGATTTAAGGGTAGCCTGACTTACTCTTATGAATAAGGTAGAGTTGTTACATTTGTCATATTATGAATCAAGCACTTATGAAGCAGACTTGATATTGGTTGTCTTTATTCACAAAACTCCCAAGACTCAGCAAGTCTAAGGTAGCTACAGCAACAGAGCCAATTAGGGAGATGTGGATGTCTTTGTTTTCATGGGAGGCTTCTTAACATTATATTCAGCATTTCCTGCTAGACCTTTCAATATCATAATTTGGTTTTATGGAAATGGTTTGATGCTAAATATAAGTATAGGATCAAAATGCGGACGAAGGGCTCACCTGCTATGGAAAATTTCTACTCGTCCACTAAAGTTGTATTTCACTTTTTATTCAGCAGGTGTTTGCCTGAAAACTTGTGTAACGAATTGTATTTTTGTTCATTGAATTTGTTTATTCTCACATAGGGAAGCTGGCTATTCAGAGAGAACCTGAGTTTAATCTCTGTAAAATGAAAGCTCACTCTCTAATTAAGATGTGTAGTCAGTCCTGTTTTTTCATATTGTGTTTACTTGGTGTTTATAAGAAAAGTATCTGAATCAAGTTTCAGCTTGAAATGTTAGAGATTATGCTTATTCCGTGAAATGTCTACCTGGGGTTTACTTTCTCCTTAAATGCCAGCTAGTTTTAGAGATTTTGTCAAGCAAATGAGGTTTGTGAACTACAGAGAACAGAAATGAAGTGTCCCATTGGGTCATTGAAAAGAACTGTATGATGGATGGACAGGAGCTTGTTGACCAAGATTGATTAGGATGGAATTCTGCAAACATCAGACAATTCCCAGGTCATTTGGTCTACATGAAAAGCTGAAAGGGGAAGCTCCATGGAAATAGCTTAGGAGAAAAAGGATGTTATGGATGTTTCAGACTGCTCATATTTCTGTATTTTGAGGGGAATGAATGGCAGTACCACAATAATATGTCTTAAATTGTATGATGCTTAAACATTTTTTTCTTCAAATCATTTTTATGTCTATTTTCACTTTTGTTGGTCTTTCACCTTTGAAGAAAACAGAATGAGCATTATTATCTCCATTTTGCAAAGAAGAAACTGAGTTTCAGTGATTTGCGCAAGGTAGAGTTGGAACTCGAAGCCAGCTTTAAAGCTTCAAGTCCAGCTTCTTTTACCAGGGATAGGATTATCCACTGGGAGTGATAAACACAGATATCTTCATTTGTCTCCATCACTAAATTGTAGAGAATAAAGCTTGTGGGCTTGATACGTAGAATTTAGTTGTGGTCTGCAGGAATGGTAAAGCCCTTTGCTGGCAGTTGCCAGAGTAATCGTCTTGACCCCAGCCTACTTATCGTCTTCCTGTCAGCACGATGCCACTTTTCTCCTGAGGGACTATGATTTTTCTTTGTGGTTACTCTATTCTCCCTCCTTCCACTGTGGTTGAACATGCTACTGAGAGGATCATCTGTCATTCCAGCCACTTAATTTATAGTGAAGGATGACTGAGATCAGTCATCTTAAAGCCAATATATCAGGCCAAGTAACAGTAGTCAATAGCAGTGAATAGTAGTGAATCACAAATGGGGTACCTTAATGCTGTGTGCCACAGCTGGGTTAATAGGGTCAGAGTCTTGCTAAGCTCTGCTTCAGACAAATGAAATAGGCTTGGCAATGAGAGCCTTAAGGATTAAAAAAAGAAAAGGTAAGACAATGGCGAAATTATCATTGAGGATCAGGAAAAACACAAAATGGAAAGATTATTAAGACACAAACAAAGAAGACAAAGAGTTTTCTTTTCCCATTATCAATTAAAGAATTACTAACTGGATTTTGAAAGGTGAAGGGGAATTGGGAAGCAAGTTAACCTGAAGCTCTGAAACTTGTCCCTTGTTCCTGGTGACCTCTCTCTCTCTCTCTTTTTTTTTTTTTAAATGAAATACACTCTGAAAACTTAAAATATAACAGAAATGAGAATACAGAAATTATTACTATTATTAAAATCACACACTGGATAAGTAGCCAAAATTGACTAGGTGATGAACAAAACGTACAGTTAAACATGGATAGACCGTGAAATGTCATTGAACATCGTATAGTATAAAATAGAGATTCTGAACATTCTTTTTCACATTTTTAAATGGTTATTTATATTCACTTTACACCACTGAATATTTATCGAACACCTCTCCTATGTGTCTACCATTATTAGCAATTATATGGTAAAGGAAGCTGAAAGACTAGTGTTTGCATGCAAAAAACATATTTTATTTGAGGTGGTAAGGCTTACAGACATGACGATTTGCGCTGGAGAAGCTAGGAGAAGGGTGGGAAGAGAACGGGCCAGGCAGTTTTGTGACAGCAGTTAGTAAACAGGACGTGACCTGTGGGACCAGGGTTTGGGTATCTGGGGTAGGGAAGAAGGAGGGAGCATTCTGGCTAGTGTAATGGCATGAGCAAAACTTGGGAAGCTGAAATGAGTAAGGCACGTAAGAGGGCAATATACCCAACTGGCGATGGTGTTTGTACCGGGCACTGGTGGTGTGGGGTTGCATTATAGATGTGGAGTTTGGCAATTGTATGTTTGGGGTCATTAGATGATGTGTTTTGGGAAGGCAGAGGGTTGCAGTGGCAAAGGCAGGAAACTTGATGTCCGACAGACACGATCACACAGGCAAGTTAATTAACCTCTGTGAGATGGTAGTTTTCTCACCAAAAAAAAAAAGAAAAAAAAAAAAAGGAAAGGATAATGGTAGTACCTATCTCATTAGGTTGTTGTAAAGGATTAAATAACATAATTTACATAAGACACTTAAAACACGTGGCATCCCCTGAATGGTAGCCATTTTTGATTGATTATTGTCATTTTTTTTCTTAAGAGTAAACCATCTGGACCGTATAAAATGGATTGGAGAGGAGAGAGTCTGATCAAGATCATCAGTTAGAGGCAGTTAAAATAATGACAATCCAGTGTCCCCAAGAAGGGACAATTCCAAGAGATATTATGAGGGAAGGATCCACAGAAGTTGTGAATCTGGAATATATAGGAGAGAAGAGTTCAAGATGACACCACAGTTTACATGAAGATGGTGTGTTTGAAGTGGCATCCAAGTAACATCCAGTAGACAAAGAAAATCTAAGGCAGCTTTCTTCCCAAAGCTCCACATCAGCTATTTATGGTATTTGTGTTTATCCCCCCAAAAGGAAAATATCAGGCAGATTGTCACTAGTTTTTTGGCATACTCTACAGGCCTCCTGTGTCTTGAGTACCCTTAGGGCAATGCTCATGTTCCTTATATATTATACATGAAACTCAACTTGCTTTGAAAAAAGCAGCTTTGTCACTGATGAGAAGTGATTGAACACACTGTTTCCCTTTTGTGTCTGCATTTTGGTAACACACTGAACAAGGGCAGCATACATTTTAGTTGGAAAAATATTGACCAAGTGTTTGAAAAAAACCTGATTATTAAGTCTAACAAGACGGCTAAGGCTGTATTTTTTTATGTTGCCTTTCATTTGTCTTTGAAACTTGAATATGCCTAGACTTGACAAAGAAACAGATTCTGGACTGTATCTATTTAAGATTGTCGAAGATAAGGCTTGACAGAACAGCTTATCTGCTCACTGGTGGCAGAAAGGCAGTAAATTGTTCAGAGGACTGCCAAGCCATTAGGATACCT
The DNA here is from genome assembly GCF_028023285.1 of Balaenoptera ricei. Lineage (NCBI taxonomy): Eukaryota > Metazoa > Chordata > Mammalia > Artiodactyla > Balaenopteridae > Balaenoptera > Balaenoptera ricei. Next base: position 145,363,894 of record NC_082640.1, on the reverse strand, counting down.
TGATAGCGAATGACATAGTGCTTTGACTTGCTCAGAAAGAGATGCTTTTTAAGCTATTAGAAGCGAATGTCCACTATCAGTTAGCAACTGGGTGAGAGTTCATTTATCTGAATTAATTTGCACTGACGGATATAGTGAAAAGAAAGGAGCCTCCAAAGTCACAGTGTAAAGGAGAAGTTAGAGAAATGTTTTGTTTGTTAAATATTCTGATATTTGAGTTAATTTAAGATAATTAAGACCCAATTTCTAATAAGCAATGAAATCTCCCCTCCCTCCCCCTCCAGCAAAGCAGGGCTGTAGACATCAGCCAGTATTTACTAAACATTTCCTCTGTGCCAGGCACTTTGTCAGGGACAGGAGACAATGTTGAGGAAAAAAGGAAAGGCCTAGAGCCTTCAAAATGTGATTGCAGATGGTTATTGAGGCTAAAATATTGTCATTGAATTGACAAGTGTCAGTCTTTCCTTATTTATTCTCTAACATCATGCAACTCCCAGCGAAGGACACCAAACTCACGGGAGTGGCTATGTGAACCTGCGCTGTGCTTGGAAAGACAGAGAAAGACCTGGAACTTGAAGGTCATCTACCAGTTTATCTGAGTTGCAGATGTGTTCCCTGCTGCCGTTCCTACAGGCTGTCTTTTCTGCTTCTTTTAAAGTTCAGGCGTCGCTTTGAATAGTGGGGAGAAGGAGCATATGGCTGGAATATGCAGACATAGAATAGGCTTGCAATTCACCCCACTTTTTCTGTCGTAATTGGATTTAGAAAGCAGGTGGCTGACACTTAATTCCAGAAGGGAAGTCTTTTAGAGCAATGGCAGAATTCCCTTCACCCCCAAATTCTAAAGCTCAAGATGTAGATGAAAATGAAACCTTGAAGGAAAAATCTGTTTTGGAAAGGCAGTAGAGGCTATATTACATCTTTATTGTTTGTCCCCACTACCCTCCAAATCTGATTTGTTCATAAAATTCTCCTCTCAGCTCACATGACTCCAGAACATATAAATAAAATGTGAGGCATTCGTGCAATCATTTGGGTGCCTTGATGGCAAAATTGTGGGAAAATTGTGGGAAAATGAAAACATTTGTATTTTTATTTTGTGTTCTATAGATAAAATATGAAAATGGAATCATGGAGATAGAAAGGAGTTCAAAGATTATTTTGTTTAACTCCTCATTCTGTCAAAGGAGAAACTGCGGCTGTTTGTCCAGTATCACATAGCATGTTTTAACAACAATAAAGCTAGGATTCATTTTTCTCATGCCTGTCTATGCCCCTCTAAACTCTACTGCCACTCATGATGGCCTGTTTTTTTCAGGTTTTTATCCAGAAGCGTGGGGTCATGGAAACTCAACTTTTAGGCCACACCCTCCATCTCCTGGGGTGTTTAGTAAGATTTCACTGAATGGGAGAAATATTTGTATAGGAAAGGGTAGATCTCTGAACAGATCAGAAATGAACCAGAGAGTTCTATAGCTTTTATGTATCTTTGACTATATAGTTTATAGTTCAGCTTGTATTTTCAGAAATCAAAGGTGTAGTTTCATCAACTGTGAGCACTCTTGCTTTACAGCTATCATATGTTTTTGTTTTAAGGAAGGAAAATAGAGGTAGCAGGCCAAATACTGCTACTAATTCTGTTACCTGGGTATGAACTGGGATGCTTTATGGCTCATCCAAAGTATGGGGATAACTAATGTCCAGAATGTGCACATGCTATTCCCTCTTTTTCAAATATCTTTCTCATATTCTCTCCTTTTAAAATAATGCTAGCTACCTGTATGTAATTTAATATTTAAATACAATTGCTTCAACCTCTCATCCTACATGTGAGGAAATTTAGCACTGCTTTCACCATCTCTGAGGATTCTTGGGTGGGGTGGCTTACATTTCTCCTAGTCATCTCTGGCTTCAGTTTTCTTCTGCTTCTAAATTTATGATCCCTGATATGCTGTTCCTTTTCTGCACATGGCGTCTCATGACATCTTCCCATTCCTGTATTCTCCCAAAGAACTGTGGATTCAGGATTCCTGTGTAAAAAATTACCCCCGACTTGGTGGCAATAAATATTTATTATTTCATCCCATGTCTGTGTATTAGGAATTTGGGAGTAGCTTAGCTGGGTTGTTCTGACTCAAGGTCTCTCAAGAAGTTGCAGTCAAGATAGCAGCTGGGGTTGCAGTCATCTGAAGGCCTGACTGGGGCTGGAGGAGCTGCTTCCAAGATAATTCAATCATGTGGTGCTGGTAGTTGAGCAAGATGCCTCAGCTCCGAATTCATGGATTCCTCTTTCCTCATGTAGAAAAATTCAACCTTCTTTTTCTCTTCAGCTGTCTACATTATGCCCTGAGCATGTGACCTTTTCTCTATCTCAAAAGGACCTGTAAGACTGAATGGGGTAACATGTGGAAGCTTCAGACTCCTTAAGGGGAGAAGACCCTATGAAAATGTCAGTTTTTGTATTTGATGTGTGCACATCACATGCTTAACCCAGATAGGTTAATGATCAGACATGGAAGAAAGGAAAAGTATAACTTTTATAAAGATAAGGTCTTTATATTTAGATTTAGAATTTTCATTCCTAGGTTTAATTTTCTAGAAAACCCGCAGTATCTAAGAACTTTCTGATGATGGGATAGATAAGACCTAAAACCCTTAAGTTTGGGGGGAAATTAGCAGTTTTAATATAAGTTTAGTTGTCATGAGAGTGTGAGCAGTTTGTAAAAAAATACAATAAATCTTAATCTTACAATAATGTGCATTCAGTAAAGACTGCTAACTTAAAATGTGTTTTGGTTCTCTTAAAAAAGTTTTTTTCAAAAAACGCACTTGTTTACATTGTTTAACGATTTTACCTTTTCTAATCTTTTTTTTGAGACATGAGGGTTTTGCCTATAATTTTTATAGTTGTTGCAGAGAAAACAATTTAAGTATTTTAAAGATAAATTTTAATTGAAAGTCATTTATATACTTTAAAAACTCTTGAATGAAACTGGTATTCAGTATTTTATGATGATATTTAATAAGTTTTGAAACATACTTAAAAGGTTCTGTGAAAGTAATATAAGTAAATGTTAAGATTTACTTTTTATTTCCTGGATGTGTTGCTATTTCTGTAGTCATTTGACTTCATGGTTAATAGAAGAATTGGGGAGAATATTACAAATGTGACTTCAAGGGTAGTTTATTTCAAGTAGGTATTTAAAAAACAACGAACTTAGGAACTATGTGTACCCTTTGCTAGAGAGCTTCAAGTTAAATCAGCTGAAAATTCAGCAGGGAAAAATGAACTGGGTTATCCACGTCTCAAAGGTACAAAGAAATAGAACATTCCTCTTCTATGTACTGTCTCTGAGCTGGGAGTCAAGGAGATTATTTTACTTCTGGTTTAATTTAAAGGGGCTTATTTACAACATATATTTATATGACAGTTTGATATGCTTTATTTTTCTGCAGGACTCAATTACTGGAATTGTCAGCTCTACCAATTTATGTGCACGTTTTTCTTCCACTATGAGCAGACTAGTTGTATTGCACATTTGTCTGGCTTTCTGTAGCCTTCTACTTCTCAGCTTTGCCACACAATGTCTAGCCTTCCCCAACGTGGAAAGAAGGGAGATAGCACCTGTTCATGAAGATAAAGGGCAGTCTGAGAGGCTGAACATAGATGACCTAGAAAATAACTCCATTACTTCAAAGTACATTCTGGTCTCTGAAGAACCAATGATAGTGTTAGCAGGACCATCAACAATGTCATTAAATAAAGTATTCCCTAGTAACAAAGAAGCCCCTCCTATAGGAGCTGGGCTCACGCAGCCTGATAGCCCTGGCATGTACCCTGCTACTGAGCCAGTGATCTCAGCAGGGGAAGAGGTGTTTGGTTCCAGCCAGCCAGAGAGAATGCCTCCCGAAAGCCGACTTTCCAAGGCCATGTTAACCAACCCTATCACTCCAACTGCTTCTTTGAATATTGATGACAAGGAGGAACCCTCCCGTAGTACCATCATTCAGCCCATTGTGGAAGGGACCACCGAAGCAACACAAGGTTTTCTGCACTACGTGGATGATCAATTGTTTGCAACTGAAAATCAGGCAGGAGTTAGTCTGGGACATTCACCTTTATCCTATGTGAATGCTAAAGAGTTGCTAACCACCCGTCCGAGGACTGAGAAATTTGAAGCAGACCCAGAGCATAAGACAACTTCTTTTCCTGGTGCTGAGCCCACAGCAGGCGCTGAGCGTTCCCAGATGACAGCTGATAATACCCAGGCTGCTGCCACCGAGCACTGGCTCGCAACCTCCGAGTCCACCCTGAGTGTTGAGCCAGAAACCGACAGCCTGCTGGGAGCCCCAGAAGTCACAGTGAGTGTCAGCACAGCTGTTCCAGCTGTCTCTGTCGTAAGTGTTGAGTGGGATGACACCAAATTAGAGAGTGTAAGCCAGATAAAGACCCCAAAGCTTGGAGACAATACAGAGACTCAGGTGAGCATGGAAACGTCTCAGACAACCCAAGCAACCAGTGATGGTATGGAAGGCGTGGAAGGGGGCGAAACTTTGACAGAGGCTGCAGATGTGGCTCTGAGGCTGCCTGAAGGGGAAGCACACAGGGGAACAGCCCTGCTAATAGCACGTGGAGATGAGAGATCATCTGCCTTCACCGATCAAAGTTCCTTTACTCCCACAAGTCCAGTGGAAGGTATGAAAGTCTCTGTGGAAAACCTGGTCCAAAATACTGCAGACTTCATGGAATCCGCCAAGGAGAACAATGCCAGGCTGTTCTTAGAGACAACTGTTTCCATCTCAGAATATGAGTCTGAGGCATATCAGCCATTGGGAAATACATTTAAAGGTAAAAGAAAGAAAGAAAAATAAGCTTTCTTTAACTTGGAATGTTTCTGTTTGGTTTTATTATTTTTTAATTGACATATAGTTGACACATAACGTTGTAATGTTTTAGATGTTTTATGTTTTGTTTTTTTTAAATTTATTTTTATTTATTTATTTTTGGCCGTGTTGGGTCTTTGTTTCTGTGCGAGGGCTTTCTCTAGTTGTGGCAAGCGGGGGAAACTCTTCATCGTGGTGCGCAGGCCTCTCTTGTTGCGGAGCACAGGCTCCAGACGCGCAGGCTCAGTAGCTGTGGCTCACGGGCCTAGTTGCTCCATGGCATGTGGGATCTTCCCAGACCAGGGCTCGAACCGGTGTCCCCTGAATTAGCAGGCAGATTCTCAACCACTGCGCCACCAGGGAAGCCATTATGTTTTTTTTTTAAAGTGACAATTTAGAAGTAAGTTATCTAAGTTTTAATGAAAAACAAAAGTAAATAAAAAATGCATTTTTCATAAAAATTACATCCAAATATAACCCCTGCATATAGACCTGTGGTATTCAAATGGGAATAATTTGCGTCATGCCTTCTGCCCGCCCCCGCGCCACTCATTTGGCAATGTTTGGAGACATTTTTTCCAGTTTTATTGAAATGTAATTGACATATGGCACTGTGTAAGTTTAAGTTGTGTGGCATAATGATTTGACCTATATATATCATGAAATGATTATCACAGTAAATTTAGTGAACTTCCATCAACTCATATAGATACAAACTTAAAGAAATTGGAAAACATTTTTTTTCTTGTAATGAGAACTCTTAGGATTTACTCTCTTAACTTTCATATATAACATATGGCAGTGTTAATTATATTTATCATATTGTACATCACTAGTACTTATTTATCTTACACCTGGAAGTTTGTACCTTTTGACTGCCTTCATCCAGTTTCCCCTCCCCCCATCCCCTGCCTCTAGTAACCACAAATCTGATCTCTTTTTCTATGAGTTTGTTTGTTTTTGAAATAGAATTGGCCTAAAACACTGTGTTAGTTCCTAGTTAGTTGCACAACATGGTGATTTTGGTATTTCTATACATTACAAAATGTTCACCATGATAAGTCTAGTTACCAGCTGTCACCATACAAAGACGTTACATATTTATTGACTGTATTCCCCACACTGTACATTTCATACCTGTGACTCATTTATTTTGCAGCTGGAAGTTTGTACCTCTTAATCTCCATTACCTGTTTCTGGAGACATTTTTGGTCGTCACAGTAGAGAGCATCTAGGGGGTAGAGGTCAAGATGCTGCTACACATCCTACAGTGCACAGCAATATATCTGAGCCAAAATATATATATGTGTGTGTATATATATATATCTGAAAAACCCTGATATAGATTAATATTTTTCAAACCTTTTATTATGAAAATGTGTATATTTACAGGAAAATGTGAAAAAATTAGCTATATGTTTAAATGATATAATCAACAATGTTGGATACTTATTTATACATTGTTGTAAAAAATACTCACATTCCTGATATTTCTTACCAAAAAGCCTTAGGTAAATATTTATCTCATAGTATTAACCATATGAGTTCTTTGACTTTGTTTTCCTAAAAAGAAATTCTTCTAGAAATAAGGGGGAAAAAATACCAGTACAGATAAATCCTCTCTGCTGGCTTGATTCTGTACTTTCTACTTCCTCTTGACTTCTACATCTGTGAATGCTATGAGCTGACAATCCTTGCGTTTGTTGCTGATGGATGATGTTTTTCTTTTATTGTGTGTAGTTGGTCAGATAACAGAATGGGAAGGGAAAGACTTAGTGTAATGTGCATATGCTCATTCCAAATTGTTTTGGAATATGTACAGCTGTTACTCCAGCTAATGGAAAATAGCAAGTGTTATGGAGATTGAATTAAAATGATAAAAGATTGAATTTTACATGTCCAATTCATTTTTTAAAGACTGTAAGACTTAGTATACTGGAAGTTTTCATAGAAGCTTCCAGAAAATGTTTTGTAAGTTGGGTCCACCTGACAATGAAAATAGTAAATATGACCAAACAAGAAGTATATTTCAGTTCTCCATTACACTTTAAGATATTCCTGGAGCATTAAATCATGTAGTTCCAGATTATTCACTGCACAGTTGAATCCATGATTCTTATGTGCTAGACTTGCATTAGCTTCCATTAATACAGCCTAAAAAAGTAAAATGAATTTGGTAATTGATTATTTTTTTTGATTATTGAATATGCTCCTTACTTAGTCATAATTGCCTCACTTAACTACAGTCTTTTAACAGGCAACTTCTTTTAATTCCCAGCACATAGCACAATATATGGCACATAGTAGGTGCTCAGAAAATATCTGTTCATTGAATGACTAAATGAAGATAGAGAACCATTCAGACTAGAATTATCTAATCCGATTGCCTGCATTGTCCAAATTAATCAAAAAGCTTCTAAATATTCTTGGTAGAGAGAGGAATGGTCAAATAATTCCTTTCAACTTTACTTTTTTTGTTGTTTTGTAGAGTTAAAAATAATGTGAAAAATTGAGATTACTGACAGCAGTAGTAAGAGAATAGCCAAAAAGCTTTTCTACCCATTTTCTGGTGATTACAAGTATTTCTGAGAAGTAAACTACTCAATCCCACACAATCTAGTTTTAAGAAAGGTCACTTTTGCAGAACAGGTTTGGATTTCCTCCTTGAGTCTCCTTCTCAAGATCACTAAGTGACCTCAAAGTCCCTGCCCAGGACAAATGCTGATCCTAGTGACCTCAAGGAGGGAGGGATATGTGACAGCTACGGTCTGTGGAGCCCCCAGGAGGGCAATAACTTTCACCTTTTCTCCACCCAGAGAGTGACATTGTCAAAAGAGTGCTTCAGAAATATCCTGGATTGTGTCTCATCCCAGGAGCTTCTGAAGGAGCTGGAGAAACTGCAGAGTCATTAGTTTCTGAATGAAGCCAGTGGCACCTGGTTGCATTGGCAGAGGGACTTTGGAACTGTTCTGCCCAATAAGACATTTTAATCAATCGAGAAGGTTTAGTCACACTGATGTGGTCAGCTGGTTTCACAACTGAGCTTGATTAAAATTTTTCCAATATGTTGGCCTCAGTTTCTCCATCTGGAAATGGGGAAGGCAAAATTAAATCTAAGGGCCTTCCTTCCTTATTTGTCTAAGAGGGGTGTCTAAGGTCTAGGCTCACCCCCTGCAGGGCTGGTAAATGTGACTGATGAACTGTCATGACCAAGCCATTGCATTATCCTACCACGTTCTTGAAGTCAACTTTCAGCAAACCTACTGGCTGTGTTCAGATTTGTTGACTCCTGCAGGTTAGGCTCTAGAGAAATTTTATACAGGAGTTCTGTAAATGTGATGGGGGTGCAGGTTGTGTGTTTTACTCATCATCGGAAAAGAAAGAGGGAATAGGGGTGGGTATATGTGAATAGCTGATGATGGAAATTCAGCCAAGGAACTGGGGGTAGCTTCCAATACTTGGAAGATGGACTTTTATCCCTGGGTGTCCTGAATTTTTACTCTTAATTTTTACTCCATTAAAATGCCTTAAATTTCAAAAAAAAAAAAAAAAGAAGTAAACACCTCAAATGCCAATCATTTTAGGGCCCAGGGACTACTTAAGGCATTCTCTTCTTCAGGGAATGCAATAATTTCTTGGCATTTTTGGGTATTATGAACAGATGAGGATCCTGAGATTATAGTCAGTTCTCTGATTCAGCTGGTTCTTCAGCTGGTTCACTTGAAGATCAGGTTTTAAAAGCAATCTATAATAATTAGGTATTTTTTCTCTACAGGAATTGGGAAGAATGAGAGATGTGGAGAAATTCTGAATGTTATTTTAAAAATTCCCATTACTATTTCTAGCTCTCACTCTTCTTTCTCTAACAGCAGTCACTTATTCAAAGTATTATACCATGCCCATTTTTGAAAAAAATTATTTGTTTTATTTATTTATTTTTGGCTGCATTGGGTCTTTGTTGCTGCGTGCGGGCTTTCTCTAGTTGCGGTGAGCGGGGGCTACTCTTCACTGCGGTGCGTGGGCTTCTTATTGCAGTGGCTTCTCTTGTTGTGGAGCGCGGGCTTCAGTAGTTGTGGCACATGGGCTCAGTAGTTGTGGCTCGCAGGCTCTAGAGCGCAGGCTCTGTAGTTGTGGTGCATGGGCTTAGTTGATCTGTGACATGTGGGATCTTCCTGGACCAGGGCTCAAACCCGGGCTCGAACCCATTTCGCCTGCATTGGCAGGAGGATTCTTAACCACTGTCCTACCAGGGAAGGCCATACCATGCCCTTTTGATATTTCTTGCTGTTTCATGAAACTATGACCATAGAGTGAACATTTATTTTGACATATTTTTTCTCAAAAGTGTTCATTATGCTTTCAAAAATGAGGGCAACATGGAGAATGCATACTGCTTAAAATGATAAAACTATATATTATCTTTTTATGGCAAACATAGCATTGTCTTAGGTGCTAAAGATACAAAAAGGGCAATGGATCCTATCTCTCAAGAGATGTGTGATCTTATTTCAGAAAAAAAACTTAATGGCACAAAGAGCAAATATGAATATGAAGCACAAGTAAGGTTGTCTTATAACCAGGTATATCAATCCATCAAATGTAAAAATCTCCAGTTGAAAGAAAAAATAGTCCAAACTGATTGGGGACCAAGAAATGGAACTGCTTTTACTAAAAAACATCCAAACACTGTTTTAAAGCAAAAAAATTGATTCTGAGGAAAAATATTTTTAGTAATAGGAAGAACAATGATGTCATTAATAAAAACTTTGAGAAAACCTTTTCACCTATTTCTAGAATGTTATTTCTCATTGCATAATTTACTGGACTTGGTAATGTGCTAAGTATCTAGGATTAGTATTTAAAAAAAGAGAGATAATAGAGTCTTCTAGAAATTAAATTTTCACAGTGGCTCAGTATTTGAAATTTCCAGCATAGCCCCTCCCTAAGAGGGGGGCAAATATTAACCCTTATAGATAGTCTTTAATAATGTATTTGAGTGGATTATAATGTTGTAAAGAAAGTGGACCTCTGATAGATACGTCATACCCCACAGGTCTGTTTCATTCTGTTTTATGATTTAAAAGCAAGTGCAGATCTTCTACAGAGGCTACTCCAAGTTGTTCCTTAGGCAATGGCAGGATTTCCTTTCTCATGGCTGAATAATATTCCTCTGTGTGTGTGTGTGTGTCTGTGTGTGTATGTTTATCCATTCATCTGTTGATGGGATAAGCACAGTTAGCACAGTGGTTAAGAGCCCTAACTATGTAACCTTAGTCAGGTTCCTTAGCCTCTCTACACCTAAGTTGTTTGTAAAATGAGGTAATAATAGCTGATATTTATTGAATACTTATGAAGCACTGGGCGTGTACTATTTTACATGTGTTATCTAATTTAATCTTTGTAAAAATGCTATGAGATAGATACTCTTATTATTTCCATTTTACCACTGAGGAAGCTCAAAGCCCAAAGAAATTAAGTAATTCGTTCAAGGTCATGCAGATAGTAGGTGGCTGAGTCTGAATTGCGACCCAGGCAAATTGGGTCTAGAGCCTGCGTTCTTGGCCACTATGATATATGGCTTCCATAGAATATTAGTACCTACCTCCCCTTAGTACACATGGGAGGATAAAATAAGATAATGCCCGAGAAGCAAGAAGAACTACAATCCTGCAGCCTGTGGAACAAAAACCACATTCACAGAAAGATAGACAAGATGAAAAGGCAGAGGGCTATGTACCAGATGAAGGAACAAGATAAAACCCCAGAAAAACAACTAAATGAAGTGGAGATAGGCAACCTTCCAGAAAAAGAATTCAGAATAATGATAGTGAAGATGATCCAGGACCTCGGAAAAAGAATGGAGGCAAAGATCGAGAAGATGCAAGAAATGTTTAACAAAGACCTAGAAGAATTAAAGAACAAACAAACAGAGATGAACACTACAGTAAGTGAAATGAAAACTACACTAGAAGGAATCAATAGCAGAATAACTGAGGCAGAAGAACGGATAAGTGACCTGGAAGACAGAATGGTGGAATTCACTGCTGCGGAACAGAATAAAGAAAAAAGAATGAAAAGAAATGAAGACAGCCTAAGAGACCTCTGAGACAACATTAAATGCAACAACATTCGCTTTATAGGGGTCCCAGAAGGAGAAGAGAGAGGGAAAGGACCAGAGGAAATATTTGAAGAGATTATAGTCAAAAACTTCCCTAACATGGGAAAGGAAATAGCCACCCAAGTCCAGGAAGCGCAGCGAGTCCCATATAGGATAAACCCAAGGAGAAACATGCTGAGACACACAGTAATCAAATTGGCAAAAATTAAAGACAGAGAAAAATTATTGAAAGCAGCAGGGAAAAATGACAAACAACACACAAGGGAACTCCCATAAGGTTAACAGCTGATTTCTCAGCAGAAACTCTACAAGCCAGAAAGGAGTGGCATGATATACTTAAAGTGATGAAAGGGAAGAACCTACAACCAAGATTACTCTACCCAGCAAGGATCTCATTCAGATTCGATGGAGAAATGAAAAGCTTTACAGACAAGCAAAAGCTAAGAGAATTCAGCACCACCAAACCAGCTCTACAACAAATGCTAAAGGAACTTCTCTAAGTGGGAAACACAAGAGAAGAAAAGGATCTACAAAAACAAACCCAAAATAATTACAAAAATGGTCATAGGAACATACATATTGATAATTACCTTAAACATGAATGGATTAAATGCTCCAACCAAAACACACAGGCTTGCTGAATGGATACAAAAACAAGACCCATCTATATGCTGTCTACAAGAGATCCACTTCAGACCTAGGGACACATACAGACGGAAAGTGAGGGGATGGAAAAAGATATTCCATGAAAATGGAAATCAAAAGAAAGCTGGAGTAGCAATACTCATATCAGATAAAATAGACTTTAAAATAAAGAATGTTACAAGAGACAAGGAAGGACACTACATAATGATCAAGGGATCAATCCAAGAAGAAGATATAACAATTATAAATATATATGCACCCAACATAGGAGCACCTCAATACATAAGGCAACTGCTAACAACTATAAAAGAGGAAATCGACAGTAACACAATAATAGTGGGGGACTTTAACACCTCACTTACACCAATGGACAGATCATCCAAAATGAAAATAAGTAAGGAAACAGAAGCTTTAAATGACACAGTAGACCAGAGAGATTTAATTGATATTTATAGGACATTCCATCCAAAAACAGCAGATTACACTTTCTTCTCAAGTGCGCACAGAACATTCTCCAGGATAGATCACATCTTGGGTCACAAATCAAGCCTCAGTAAATTTAAGAAAATTGAAATCATATCAAGCATCTGTTCTGACTACAATGCTATGAGATTAGAAATGAGTTACATGGAAAAAAACGTAAAAAACACAAACACGGGCTTCCCTGGTGGCGCAGTGGTTGAGAGTCTGCCTGCCAATGCAGGGGACACGTGTTCGAGCCCTGGTCTGGGAAGATCCCACATGCCGCAGAGCGGCTAGGCCCATGAGCCACGACTACTGAGCCTGCGCATCTGGAGCCCGTGCTCCGCAACAAGAGAGGCTGTGACAGTGAGAGACCCGCGCACCGCGATGAAGAGTGGACCCCGCTCGCTGGAAGTGGAGAAAGCCCTCACACAGATACGAAGACCCAACACACCCAAAAATAAATAAATTAATTAATTAAAAAGGAAAGGAGGGGGGAAATTGATAAATGAAGATTAGTGTTACTATACGTATACAAATACATATTAAAAAAAAAACACAAACACATGGAGGCTAAACAATACATTACTAAATAACCAAGAGATCACTGAATAAATCAAAGAGGAAATCAAAAAATACCTAGAGACAAATGACAATAAAAACATGACGACCCAAAACCTATGGAATGCAGCAAAAGCAGTTCTAAGAGGGAAATTTATAGCTATACAAGCCTACCTCAAGAAACAAGAAAAATCTCAAATAAACAATCTAACCTTACACCTAAAGGAACTAGGGAAAGAAGAACAAACAAAACCCAAAGTTAGCAGAAGGAAAGACATCATAAAGATCAGAGCAGAAATAAGTGAAAAAAAAAAAAAGATAATGCCCATCATGCACTTAATAGGAACTCAGTAAACATTAGTTATTGTAATTAGTATTCCTTTAATTCAAAATGTCAACTTCCTGTTCCCCTTCAGGAATGCAAATGTGAAAATTAATATATACAAGTGCTTCTGAGATTTTTTTTTTTTAATTTATTTTTATTTATTTATTTATTTTTGGCTGCGTTGGGTCTTCGTTGCTGTGCATAGGCTTTCTCTAGTTGCGGCGAGTGGGGGCTACTCTTCGTTGCGGTGGGTGGGCTTCTCATTGTGGTGGCTTCTCCTGTTGTGGAGCATGGGCTCTAGGTGCGTGGGCTTCAGTAGTTGTGGCATGCGGGCTCAGTAGTTGTGGCTCGCGGGCTCTAGAGCACAGGCTCAGTAGCTGTGGCTCATGGGCTTAGTTGCTCCGCGGCGTGTGGGATCTTCCCGGACCAGGACTCGAACCCGTGTCCCCTGCATTGGCAGGTGGATTCTTAACCACTGTGCCACCAGGGAAGTCCCTGCTTTAGATAATTTTTGAACTTAGTTTTGTATAATTTGTTTCTGAACAAATTGATTATGTTGATATTCAAAAAAGGGAGCTTAGCTGTTGATTTTCCTGTTTTTTTTTAAATGTTATTCTTTTTTTTATTAACATCTTTATCTCTGTCTTAGATTGATTCATGACTCCTGAAAACAGCAACACTGAAAACATTTATTTACTGTCAGTTTGTTTCTCTCCCTTCTCATTCCCTGAAATGGCTGTCTGCTTTTTTTAAAAAAATTATTAATTATATAGTGACTTCTTCAGGTATAGGGATTTAGTGTATTTAAAAATGTTGTTTCCTCCCTTTTAAGACATCATCACTCAAGAGATGACAACAGCTGTTCAAGAAGCAGAAGCCACTTTATCTTCAGTGATGCAAGGGCAGCAGGTTTCTACCCTCGCAGTTACCAGAGGAGATGTCGAGACTGAGGGAGGGAAAGAGTTGCCCTCTGCCACAGCTGATGCTCCTGGTGTTACTCAGCTGTCGAGAAGATGGGAGCCTCTGGCCACTGTGGTTTCAACGACACCTGTCCCTCTGTCTTTCGAAGTTACTCCCGCTGGAGAAGGTCTGTAAGGGAGAGAATTGTACTCAGCGTTTTGGGGGTGGATCGTTTCTGAGTTGATAAGGAGTAGAATGAGTGAGGCAGATGGCCTTGTCAGCAGGGCACACACACACACACACATACACATATACACACACACATACACACACATACACACACATACATACCCCCCCCACACATACACATACACACATACACACATACCCACACACATACCCCCCACACACACATACACACACAGACACACACATATACACACATACACACACACATACACACACACATAGACACACATACACACATATCCACACACATACCCACACACATACACACACATACACACACACATACACACACACATACACACACATACATACCCCCCACACATACACACACATACACACACACATACACACACACATACACACACATACATACCCCCCCACATACACATACACACATACCCACACACATACCCACACACACACACACACATACACACACAGACACACACACATAGACACACATACACACATACCCACACACATACACACACATACACACACATACACACACACACACACACACACACACACACCCCTCACCTGGAGGTATATTTTTTCAGCAGGAAAGGTAGGTGAACTCTTTCTTGTTTGGAGAGGTGTGGCACAGCTAAAGGACAAGGGGTTAGTTCCCAAGTAAAATCTCCTGGTGGCTCATCTCTGAGGCCCACGAAGGCCAAGCCTCCTGAGAACTCTCTCCTAGTTTGACACTTCTGGCTGCTAGGTGCCAGAGTGGTGAAACCAGCAAGGACCTGGGGGTGAAACCAACAAAGACCTGGGTTTGAATCACAGCTTTGGCCCTCACTAGCATTGTGGCTTCAGGAAAGTTTCTTAATGTCTCCAAGCCTTGGTTTGTTCCTCTTTAAATAATGCCTACCTGTCTTATGGGTTATTTTAAGGATTTCAAATAATGTGTAAGAAGTACTTTCTATGTAGAAGGCCCTCAGATGCTCTAATACCTTAAGGACTGTGAAGTTTTCGAATCTGGGTGGTCATCAGAATCACGTGAGAATTACAAAAATTATTATTTAGTTATTATTTTTGGACTTCATGTCTCTGTCTCATCATTGGTCTAAGTAAATCCTACTTCTATTTATTAACTGAGTTATCTTTAACAATGTAATAAATACCTTCTAATCCTGCCTGCCTCCCCTGCAAAAAAAACCCTTAGGATCTTGTCAGTAACCTACAGGTAACCCCATGACCCTTCCCATCTAAACCCCATCCTCCTCTGTTAACCATTAACCTGAATCTTGTGTTCATCATTTCCTTGACTTCCTTTTCTTTTAGTTTTATCGTGTCTGTATGTACTCCTGATATTATACATTTAAAACTTTTAGATTTTTTTACTTTATCAAAACAGTATTGTGCTGTGGATAGCCTTTTTGGGACTTATTTTTTTTTTACTTAATATTCTAAGGCCTATATTTACTTACCGCGGTTCTTTTGCTTTGACTGCTTGCAATATTCCATTATGAAAATGTATCACAGTTTATTTACCCAATCTTCATCCAGTCTTTTCTAGTGATTTGCATTTGGGTCATTTCCAGGTTTGGCTATTGTGAACACGGCTGCCATGAATATTCTTTTACATATTCTCCATTGCACGTGTGTAGGAGATTCTCTTGGGTATATACCTAGGAACTGACTTGCTGGACAATAGGGCATATGAATATTTGACTTTAGGAGGCAATGCCTAACTGCTTTCCAAAGTGGTTGCTTCCATTTATACTGCAAACAGCAATGTATATGAGAATCTGTGGATCCATATCCTGGGAACTTTCACAAATAGTTTCTCAGGCTTCATCACCAAGGAGGTTCTGATTCGATAAGTTGGGATATGTAGAAAGCATGAAAACTGACATTTAAAAAATTACCTCAAGAGATTCTGATGATCCACCAAGCTTGCAAAATACTACTATTCCAGAGTTTCTAGATTTGGGAATATCTGGGGCTAAGTTTGGCTGCTTTAAAATTGAGCATATTGCAGACACAGATCTAAGCTTTTACTCTTTGACTTGATTTTTAAAAGTCATCCTTGGGGTGTATGTAAACAAATTTTTGTTAAATTTTCTACCTTTGGTAATAGGTTATATAAAATCCCACAAAATCTATAATATTGTTAATAGAATAAATGGGAGATTAACATTTGAAAACAAAGTTCTGATTTGAGATAATATATTTTCCTGGAAGATAAAGTGTTTGCCTCGGGTGGCTGGATTGGTGCAATGTGGGAAGGAAGAGCTGGTCTAAGTGCCAGACTTACTGTATATAAGATACTGGCTTCATTCGTCATTTCTTGCTTAAGAAGTAAAAGCATATGTATATATTCCCCTTACTGATCAACTTTGGGTCATGTCTCTTGTGTTTGGCAGACCTAATGGACACAGTCACAGGGCCAAACGAGGAGTTGTTCACACCAATTGTGGGTTCTCCAGTGACGCCCCCTGGGATGATGGAGGAAGCACCTAGCACTTCCCCAGCGCTTGCTGACCCTGAGGCATCTTCCGAGAGAAGAACAGCTGCTCCATCCATTAGCTATGTTAATACAGCTGCCTCCTATGGTCTGGACCAACTCGAATCTGAAGGTATCCATGCTTTGAAGGGGATCTTTTTCTAGGACAGATTCAGTGAGTCACTGAGCAACTGTTGTCTTTGAGAAAAGATCCAGGATAAGTATATTCTGTGTGTAGTGTAGATGAGGGGTCAGTAGACCATGGCCCAGCCAGATCCAGCCTGCCGTCTGTTTTTGTATGGCAAGCTAAAATTGGTCTTTACATTTTCAAATGATTGAAAAAAATCAAAAGAAGAATAGTATTTCGTGACATGTAGAAGTTTTTATAAAATCCACATTTCAGTGTTCCTAATTAACAGCCACACTTGTTCATTTGTGTATTGTCTGTGGCTACTTTTGTGCCAGAGCAGCAGAGTTGAGTAGTTGTGACAGAGACTAACTGCCCACAGAGCCTAAAATATTTATGAGATGGCCCTTTACCGAAAAAGCTTGCTGACCCCTGCTCTACATCAGTAGTTCTCAATTACAGTTGAACATTAGAATCACCTTGGGGAGCTTTTAAAGTATCCTAATGACCGAGTCCTTCTCCCAGCGATTCTGATTCAGTTGGGATGGAATCTGGCATCAACATTTTTCAAGAGTTGCTTGAGATGATTTCAGTGTTCAGGCTGAATTGAGAAAACTGGTTTAATGGTAAACTTGAGTTTCCCCATCAGATTTTCTTGGGTGGAAGTTTTAATGTGGATTGTATTTTCGTAACACTGCTCTGGTTGTTAATGCTGGGTCATTCTCCCTTAATTACGTCTCTGGGTTAGATGTTCCACTTTTTGGAGATAGTCTCCTCACCTGTTAAGGCTGAGAAATTCTTGCCCGATTTTACTTTCCAAGACATTGGCTTTGAGCATGAAAAAAGATGCTTGGAGCACAGCTGTACATCCACAAATGAGAAGTCGGGAAATATAACGAAAGGTCGTTTAATTAATCAGCATTTTGGCATGTGAACAGCTCCTGGCTGGATTGCAAAATGCCCAGAGATTTGTAGTGCTGTTTCTTAAACTAATCTGGAAGACAGGTAAGCTTTTGGGCACTATATTAGCCATGTGTTTGATGCAGTAAAGACATAGGATGTGCTGTTATTTTATATTTTGTCTACTCTGTAACAGAGAAGGTGGTTCAGCCAGGTTTGCAGCAGGCTGTATTGCAGACTTTCAGGGTAATACTGGTAGTTTTCTGGCGGAGAAATGTGACATTTTAGGAGGAATGTGAATTCCATGGAGTGCTGGTTTAGGAAATGGATCAAAGCGAGCTCAGAGGCCAACAGCTCTTGCTCTCCACATTAAGATAAAAACTTGGAATGTAGTCTCATATTAGCTGTCTGCTCTCCTTGATGCCATCTGGAAAGACCAGGTTTCCCCAAATTAACCTGAGTTAGAGATGACAGCTTTACCCGGCAGGGCTCATTTAATCAGACGAAAAAAATTGTG
Organism: Balaenoptera ricei; assembly: GCF_028023285.1. Lineage (NCBI taxonomy): Eukaryota > Metazoa > Chordata > Mammalia > Artiodactyla > Balaenopteridae > Balaenoptera > Balaenoptera ricei. The sequence continues at coordinate 145,345,754 of NC_082640.1, read as the reverse complement.
TTTGTGAATAATCCATACTTGTGAAACTGCAATACTTTTCTAAATTTAGTAGATGATGGCAGTTATATTGAGATGTGTGAGAATTTTCTTAACTTGCCTAAGATGTCCTAGAGTTTTAGTGCTTTTCTTCTACACAGCTCAATTCCAGCTTCTTTTTGAGAATATATTTTGTCAGTTTTGATCTAAGTTATGATCCTTGTCAAGGCTTATGAAAGACATTTTTGGTTTAAAAATATTCTTTCTGCTACGTTGTTGGGCTTAAGACAAGATTTTGAATGAGCACACCTTTTCTCCTAAATACCAGGGAGTACAATTTATATTTAATTAGTATATGTTAGTAATGTCACAATTAGTTTTATGCTGGTCTATCTAGTCCTCTTAAAGCAGGAGTGACTACACTTATTTAAATCGATAGATTCCTGGATGTATTGGAGGCCTCCATTTTCAGTGCATGTTTTTCTACTTTGTCCAGGAATATAAGTGCAGCCTGAGGCTTTGACTGGATGAAACATTTTAATTCTTCCATAGCATTGGACGCAGGGGAAGATAGTTTATTCTTACTTAGAACGAGGCTGTGTGATGTCAAGTTATCTACCTTTCAAGTTTGAATCTCTGTGATGTGTTGATAAATGTCAATTCTCCAGTTAAGGTGTGTGTTTATTTAATTATATTATTAAACTCCCTATATGTTATTTGAATATCTTCCTTCCCACTCAGGGGCAGGAGCACTTCTCCAGAGAATGGGGTATTTGTCTCAGTGAGATATGGACAAGAGACCTGCCCCTTTTACACACCACACACCCAAGGAGCAAGAACCTTTGTGGAAATTTCTGAATGTTTATTCTTTTTTAATTTTTATTTATTTACTTATTTATTTATTTTTGGCTGTGTTAGGTCTTCGTTGCTGCACACGGGCTTTCTCTAGTTGTGGCAAGCGGGGGCCACTCTTCATCGCGGTGCGCGGGTCTCTCACTGTCGCGGCCTCTCCTGTTGCGGAGCACAGGCTCCAGATGCGCGGGCTCAGTAATTGTGGCTCACGGGCCCAGCCGCTCCACGGCATGTGGGATCTTCCCAGGCCAGGGCTCGAACCCGTGTCCCCTGCATTGGCAGGCAGATTCTCAACCACTGCGCCCCCAGGGAAGCCCCCTGAATGTTTATTCTTTAAGGGATAGTCAATGTCCCAGATGAGCCTAAAATTTGTATCTGCGTGGTACCCTGTCTTGTTGTCTTCTCCTTCACATCTCTACAACATAATGATTAAGAGAGTGTATTAGTTTTCTAGGACTGCCATAACAAAGTCTCACAAACTGGGTGATTTAAAACAGCAGAGATTTGTTCTCTTGCAATTTTAGAGCCTAGAAGTCTGAAATCAAGTTGTAGGCAGGGCCGCGCTCCCTGCAAAGCCTCTGGGTGAGGATCGTCCCTCGCCTCTTCCAGCTTCTGGTGCCTCAGGCATTCCTTGGCTTGTGGCAGCATCACTGCAGTCTCTTCCTCCACCTTCACCTCTTCCCTCTTTGTGTCTCTGTGCCCAAATTTCCCTTGTCTTATGAGGACATCAGCCATTGGATTAGGACTCACCCCGATAATTACATCTGAGCTTGATTACACCTGCCGGAATTCTATTTCCAAATAAGGTCAGATTCACAAGTTCTGTGGTTTAGGACTTAAACATATTTTCTGGGGGAACACAATTCAACTTGTAATAGGAGGTCTGCTTCTGAGGAGTTTTCCAGCTGGCTCTGAAGGCAGACTTGGTCTGCTTCTGGAACGCCCACTTGAGAGATGTGCGTTGGTAGAGTGGGAGAAGTTTGGTGTGGTTTACATTTCTCAGGCATTGAAGAAAGGCTGCTTCTATAAGTGCGTACTGCCCTGTGCCTATTTCAGTACGCCTTTTACCTTGTCAGCAAAAATGCACTTTGATTTTTGAAGGGATAATGGTTTATCTGTCACCTTGCCTGATATACTTTACTCCTCTGTATTTTTTTTTTTTAGGGAATAAATGCTTTCAGGATGATAAAAAATGCATTATACTTATCTCAGGCATAACTCTACTAGGGCTTTGTTCAGCATCTTTGAAATATAAACATGACAAAGTGTTCTAACTTTTAATTCAAAAGTTGGATAATGGCAAAGTACATGTATATGTATATATGTGTATATATATACAGGTACATATATATGTACATAAACTAATTTTTGTTTTTTAAAATTAATTTTTATTGGAGTATAGTTGATTAACAGTGTTGCATAATCTTATTTTTGGATGTGATCTTTGTTTAGGTTAATGTCCTTTTTGGTTGAATGTTAGTATCTTCCTCTGCTCCAAAACGGCAACTTAAAATTTCTGATTGCTTATGCAAACTTACTTGGAGTTTTTTCATTTGGGTTAACTGTCTTTAAAATATTTTAATACTAATATCAAATGGACTAAGGCCTTCAATATTTCCTACTGAATGTAATTCTGCTTTCTGAATTTTAGAAGCGCAAATGAAGATATCTTTTTTTTTTTAATAGCATCTTTTTTTATTTTTTAAATTTATTTATTTATTTATTTTTGGCTGTGTTGGGTCTTCGTTTCTGTGCGAGGGCTTTCTCTAGTTGAGGCGAGCAGGGGCCACTCTTCATCGCGGTGCGCGGGCCTCTCACTATCGCGGCCTCTCCTGTTGCGGAGCACAGGCTCCAGACGCGCAGGCTCAGTAGTTGTGGCGCACGGGCCCAGTTGCTCCGCGGCATGTGGGATCTTCCCAGACCAGGGCTCGAACCCGTGTCTCCTGCATTGGCAGGCAGATTCTCAACCACTGCACCACCGGGGAAGCCCCTGAAGATATCTATTTACTCTAAACAAATCAGACTTATTTTGGCCTTTCCTATATTTCCACAGAACATGGAAATTCATCTGTGTTGTAAAATTGTAGCAGTAATTCTGTAGGGTGGAAGGTTATGGCTTTAACAGTTCAATACTCAGACAAAAAATCTACTGTGGGTCTATTTGTACCAGGTATAGGTTTCTAAGAATGTGTGAGAGGTAAGAGAACAAAAACGTAGGTGTCTCAGATCTTGTGATTAAGGTGCTGGTAATCCTTCTTCACATCCCCAGCACTTTCTCCCTTAAAGTCTGGAAGTCAATAGCCGGGCCTTCCAGCTGTGAGAGGTGGGAAACCACTTGGTGCTCCCCGTGGTGCTGACCGGACAGACTTGGGAACAGGGTGAATTTGCTTGGACTCTCTCAAGATGCGCCTGGGTTAACCTATTGCTTTTCTGCAAGAGAAGAAGAAACACCAGTGTCTTTGGTCTGGAGAATGTGAATTCTCCATCTGACTGGTCCTATTTAAGGTGTTTCTATAGGCATAATAGACTGAGTGGTGGGGCTGTAAAATCCCATGCCGTTATTCCAGACAATTCCCATTTCCTCATCTGTTTCAAAGTGCCTATATACTACAGGGTTTATTACAGGGTTATTGACATGCCGGGGAATTACCTTTTTTTTTTTTTTTTTTACATACGACACATTATATATAAACATATAGCATATTACCTTTTTTAACATATAAAGAGGTTTTTAATTCTTAGTATCCAACAGGAAAGTCATGTTTAATTTTTTAATATCTTGATTTTTAAAAAATAAGACCAAATATATCATTTGACTTCAATTTTCTCTCTTCTGGCCATTTTTTCCTTGTTTTTCAAAGACCATTTTGGATGTCCTTACATTTAGGTTTCGAAAGATTGTATTTTTGACATCTTTTCCCAGCGAGGCAGCACACATGGGGCAGAAAGCTGTCATTTTTCTGTCATTTGTTGTTTAATCTACTTCAGTGACGTCAATTTTCCTACCTTCGTGAGTGTGTGTGTGCACATCTGTGTGTGTGTGTTTAATTTCATGGATGTTTTTTCCACAGTCCTCTGAGAGCATGTCCTATATACACTTTCAGCATCTCTTAATTTCCTCTGCTGAAAGACAGTGATGTTATCTCTCCTTTCTTATCTGGAATTCTCAGTTCTGTCTCTGTTCTAGGATTCTCTCTACAATAACAGGAATTTCAATAGCATAGGGATTTCAGGAGAAAGCCCTGTTTGAAAGTATGCCTTTGTTCAGATGACTGAGTGATATTTTTTGGCTGTGTGATCTCCTAATTGGTACTGAAAAAAAGATGCTTAGTTTCTGTCTTTTATTGGTCAATCAGAAATGAATTGGGAAATGCATTCTTTAAGTGGCTTTGTGGAGAAGCCTCAGAGATATTCTTCTTTAAGAGTTTCATTGAGGATTCTTAAGAGCTCATGTAATTTTTATGAGAGAAGTGTTTGCTCTTCAACTGCACTTTAATTCACAAAATCAGTTTTTTTTGGTCTTCCCAATATGCACTCCTTTTCAGAGAATATTTTCTTATTATTTTCTCAATTCTCATATAATGTTTCAACTCAGAAGGCAGCTAGAATGGATGAATGAGAAAGTGTAGTCAAAGATCTCATCTCAAGTCCATGTTTATGAAGCCAAGTTTATGTGACTCACCTTTGGGAGCTGCTATGTGGACATAATATTAAAGATCCAGTAGAGTGTTGTAAATTTGAACTGTCCACTGTTACTTATGATACTGTAGTATGAAGTTAAGGATGTTCACTCTAATTTTTACTCTGAGTATGTTAAGAATGGATACAAGTTTTGGCTTTTGTTCTTGAAAATGCTTTGGATTTAATTTTGCCTCAGTAACAGAGGCAATGATTTCAGTCATTGATTACCCCTTATGGTAAGTCACTTTGTTGGCTTGTCCTGAAATCATCATACTTTCTCTGGCATTTATGATAGGTCTCTGTTCTTAAATACCTGTATGTTCTATAGGCCAGTACAGTAAATTACTCAGCTCTCGGAGTGGTCATCACATGTCTGTTGCTAATGCTCGCATAGTCAGTGGTATTTCAAAAATATTTAGAATCAATATTATGATGTATTACCATAAAGCTTTGCTACAAATTCTGCTGTTGAAGAAAGATAACTGACATTCACTCTAAGTTTTCTGGTGTGCTTTCTTATCATAGGGAATTTATTTATTGGTGTAGTCACAATTAAGTAAGCATTGTTATAGAGTTGATTCTTCCCATTTTTTTTTCTGCATCTTTGTTGCCCAGCACCAGAAAGTTACACTGCTTAGTAAAGCTCACTCCTAGACACTTAGGAAATTTTATATAACGGCTCATGGTGACAAAAGGATTTAGCTTTGTACATATTCAGTGGTTTTGTATATTCATTCATTTATGTGTACACTTAGCAAGTATTTGGTCATTCAGATAATAAAAAGAAGTGAGAGTAGATCTTATGTAAATTTTAGTAGAAGTTATGATAAATACATAAATAACAGACACACAAGGTAGAAGGTGGGAAAGTATCACAAAACAATTACAGAAAAAGGACTGTGAGAGATAGGAGAGAGAACTTAGCCCCAGCTTAGAGAAATAAAAAATTGATATTTATGCTGGGGAGTCTTTTTTTTAAATAAATTTGTTTATTTTATTTATTTATTTTTGGCTGCATTGGGTCTTCATTGCTGCGCACGGGCTTTCTCTAGTTGCGACGAGCGGGGGCTACTCTTCATAGCGGTGCTCGGGTTTCTCATTGCGGTGGCTTCTCTTGTTGCGAAGCATGGGCTCTAGGCACGTGGGCTCAGTAGTTGTGGCTCACGGGCTCTAGAGCGCAGGCTTGGTAGTTGGGGTGCACAGGTCTAGTTGCTCCGTGGCATGTGGGATCTTCCCAGACCAGGAATCGAACCCGTGTGCCCTACATTGGCAGGCGATTCCTAACCACTGCCCCACCAGGGGAACCCCTTCTTGGGAGTCGTATGTGTGTGTGTGTTGTTCTTTTGATATTTATAAAAAAATAAGTCATAGGATATCGAAAAGTATGGAAAACATTTTAAAGCTTGGTGAAACATCCTTTAGATATCACACATACCACACTACCATTCAATTATTTTATAGGCATGTGATCAAGCATGTTTCTATAATTTTAGCTTTTTGGTTAGATGAATTCTTTCTTTTTTATTCTTCCAGTTTTATTGGGATATTTTAAGGTGTACAGGATGATGATTTGACTTACATATACCATGAAATGATTACCACAATAAGTTTAGTGAGCATCCATCATCTTACGTAGATACAAAATAAAAGAAAAAAATTTTTTTCCTTGTGACGAGAACTCTTGGGATTTACTCTCTTAACAACTTCCATGTATAACATATGGCAGTGCTAATTATATTAATTATATTGTACATTACATCCTTACTACTTACTTATCTTATAACTGGAAGTTTGCATCTTTTGTCAGCCTTCATCCAGTTTTCTATCCTCTTACCTTCTGCCTCTGGTAACCACAAATCTGATCTGTTTTTCTATGAGTTTGTTTGTTCGTTTCTTTTTGAAGTATAATTGACCGGCTAGGTTAGTTCCTAGTGCACAACATAGGGATTTGATATTTCTATACATTTCAGAATTATCGCCATGATAAGCCTGGTTACCGTATGTCACCATGCAAAGGTACTATATTATTATTATTTTTTAAAATAAATTTATTTATTTATTTTTGGCTGCGTTGGGTCTTCGTTGCTGCACACAGACTTTCTCTAGTTGTGGCGAGCGGGGGCTACTCTTCGTTATGGTGCACGGGCTTCTCATTGCGGTGGCTTCTCTTGTTGTGGAGCACGGGCTCTAGGCGTGTGGACTTCAGTAGTTGTGGCACGTGGGCTCAGTAGCTGTGGCTTGTGGGCTGTAGAGCACAGGCTCAGTAGTTGTGGTGCACAGGCTTAGTTGCTCCGCCGCATGTGGGATCTGCCTGCACCAGGGCTCGAACCCGTGTCCCCTGCACTGTCAGGCAGATTCTTAACCATTGTGCTGCCAGGGAAGTCCCACTACATTATTACTGAGGTAAATTATTTCTTAAGAATAGTTTTTAGATGCAACAACCATGTGCTCAGCCTCAGGCCAAACAAATACATGATTTATAGGAAACTGTACCAGGTCTCTCTTTAGGGGATTGTTCAGAATCCTAGGCAAAATGATTGGTTCTGAGTGTTTCATCTGGGCTCATACTCCAGGACTGACAATCCCTGTGAGGAGTGGTCCAAGCAGGGCTTTCCATGTGTGGTGGTTTTTGCAGTTGTCAAAGCAGGCATGCAGCTTGCAACTGCACAATAGGATGTGGAGATTTCAAAGACATTTTAGATGTTTGCAGAAAATCAAGGCATTTTTAAAAGCATGATTTTTCAAACATGATTTTTCAGTATGAGGCTAGACATAACTATCCTTTTACTGGTATAATCATTGAGAATTTTATTGCATCGGAGTACAAATAATTAAAAACCTTAACAATGTATAAAATAATGTAAGAATATTACCAACTGCACTTTATCAGGCTGTGTTCATAACCATGAAATTGTTTTGGCATCAGGCTACCTTTTATTATTAAAGTGCATACATATCCCCAAAGGAAAAGATTAGAAGAAAAATATAATACATCAATTTGAATGGCCTTACAAGATTTTAAAAATGTTCACACTTGGAAATATTAAATTTGTCTTGAAAGATTTACATTGATTCTGCCTACATTTTCCTGTGTTTTTTCTTCTTTAGCCATTCTACCTCCTTCTAATTGTTCTTTTTAAAAAAAATTAATTAATTAATTTATTTATTTTGGCTGTGTTGGGTCTTCGGTGCTGCACGCGGGCTTTCTCTAGTTGTGGTGAGCGGGGGCTACTCTTTGCTGCAGTGCGTGGGCTTCTTACTGCGGTGGCTTCTCTTGTTATGGAGCACAGCTCTAGGTGCGTGGGCTTCAGTAGTTGCGGCACTTGGGCTCAGTAGTTGTGGCTCGAGGGTTGTAGAGCTAAGGCTCAGTAGTTGTGGCACACGGGCTTAGTTGCTCCGTAGCATTTGGGATCTTCCCGGACCAGAGCTCGAACCCATGTCCCCTGCATTGGCAGGCGGATTCTTAACCACTGCGCCACCAGGGAAGTCCCCTTCTAATTGTTTGATATCTCCAGACAAAATATTCTGTGGAAACTTCTTCTATAAAAAACAGTATAAAGAGGGACTTCCCTGGCAGTCCAGTATTAAGACTCCGGACGTCCACAGCAAGGGACAGGGGTTGGGGAACTAAGATCTTGCATGCTGCGCAGTGCAGCCCAAAAAAAAAAAAGTATAAAGACTCTCCAAGGTTTTATCACAAGAAGTAGATTCTCCAGGTGGCCAGAGGGGCCGACATTGCTCCCTCTGGGTTTTCTCAAGGTATCTGCCTCACGTGCTCTCTGAGGAGCCCTACTTCCTGTTAAAACTCCAGCTCAAGCATAGATGAAAACCCTCTCATTTGTTTCAACTAAAATTAGTGGAAATTTAAAAAATACTTGGCTCCAACCTAAGGGAACACAAAGCAAATGGACCAAGAAAATAAAAGAAACATAAAATGAATTAGGCTTACGAGGTACACATTTCTCTCTGATTGTACCTTAGCTAAGGAGCTTCCAGGGCTCCCAGGCCTCGACTCATTCCATGGTCTGAGAAGGTTTTTAATATTCGGTACCCAAAGCTCTGGAACAGTTTTTCAGGAACCTTGCTAAGCTTTCTGGCTTCACAACTCTTGGCTTGTTTCCTGTTCTGAGGATAACTTATTTTCTCCTTCCCATCCCTGCCCCCATGGGGAAGAGCCAAGACAAAGATGTAAATTTCCTCTAGGGCCCACCACCAAGTAGGGAATCCCCAACTCCACTTACATATTGTCTGTCCTGCTTTCCAGGTTGAAGGACACACCTCCAATCCCTAGGCAACTGACAGCCAGATAACCATCATGATTGACACCATGTACATCCCACTCTTTAGAGGAAATCCCATTTCTGTTAAAAGCCTGTCACGATTCATGTCTGGGCAATATCACACTGTTCTCACTATACAAGAAATACACCTGTATAGAGTCATTCTGTCATATTCTATAGCAAATAATACTCAGTGCTGTGTTACTCCATAAACAGAGGGCTATGAAGTTCAAGTTAAAAGAGGACAGGAAGGAGAGACAGAAACCTTTCAGCTCAAAGTCATCTTTCTTTCCTTTTACTTTCTTTCTTTCTTTCTTTCTTTCTTTCTTTCTTTCTTTCTTTCTTTCTTTCTTTCTTTCTTTCTTTCTTCCTTCCTTTCTTTCTTTCTTTTCTTTCTTTCCTTCCTTCCTTCCTTTCTTCTTTCTGTTTTATATTGAAGTATAGTTGATTTACAATGTTGTGTTACTTTCAGGTGTACAGCAAAGTGATTCAGTTATACATATACATATATCTATTCTTTTTCAGACTCTTTTCTCATATAGGTTATTACAGAGTACTGAGTAGAGCTCTCTGTGCTATACAGTAGGTCCTTGCTGATTATCTATTTTATATATAGAGTGTGTATATGTTAATCCCAACCTCCTAATTTATCCCTCCCACCTTTCCCCTTTGGTAACCATAAGTTTGTTTTCTAAGTCTTTGAGTTTGTTTCTGTTTTGTAAATAAGTTCATTTGTATCATTTTTTAAGATTCCACATATAAGTGATATCATATGATATCAGTCTTTCTCTGTCTGACTTACTTCACTTAGTATGATAATCTCTAGGTCCATCCATGTTGCTGCAAATGGCATTATTTCATTATTTTTTATGGCTGAGTAATATTCCATTGTATATATGTATCACATCTTCTTTATCCATTCATCTGTCTATGGACATTTAGGTTGCTTCCATGACCTGGCTATTGTAAATAGTGCTGCAGTGAACACTGAGGTGCATGTATCTTTCCGAATTATGGTTTTCTCTGGATATATGCCCAGGAGTGGGGTTGCTGGATCATATAGTAGCTCTATTTTTAGTTTTTTAAGGAATCTCCATACTGTTCTTCATAGTGACTGCACCAATTTACATTCCCACCAACAGTGTAGGAGGGTTCCCTTTTCTCACACCCTCTCCAGCATTTATTATTTGTAGACTTTTTGATGATGGCCATTCTGACCGGTGTGAGGTGATACCTCATTGTAGTTTTGATTTGTATTTCTCTAACAAGTAGCGACGTTGAGCATATTTTCATGTGCTTTTTGGTCTTCTGTATATCTCTTCTTTATGAAGCTTCTCAGACCACCCAGCCTGCATTGATGAGTAGTACAGTAAAAAAATAGCTCTGGTTATGGTCTCAAATGGACATGCCTGAGTTTAAGTGTTAGCTTCATCATGAATAAGCACTGTGATATTGACCAAAGTATTTAATTTCTTTAGACTTCAGTTTTTCCATCTGTGTAAAGCAGAGATATTGGTGTTCCTGTCTCCTATTATGAGGTTAAATGAGAGCTTGTGTATAGTAAATAATGCATGACATAAAGTAAATACATAATAAATATGAACTTTTTATATCATTTATCAATTAAAATTATGTATTGTGATCAAGTACTATTATGTATTAATTGTTATAGTGAAATATTCACATCCTCTTCATGCAACCAGTGGGTCAGGTGCCAGGCAGATAGTGTAAGTGAGCAAAGAGGAAGGTGCCTAAGACAGTAGGGAGTGGTGTGTTTCAATAGAGAGCACACACTCCCTCTGATCCAGACAGATTCTGCTCCTATGGTTGCCAGGAGGAGAATGTGAGTTCAGTGATGCTAGATCTCAGATTTTTTCCAAGGTAAGCTGAAAATTCCCAATTTTATATGAAATATTCTGATTTTTTTAAAGTTTCAGAAATCAGTTCTAGTGTTTACCTATCCTATTTCATTTTTATTAGTATCACAACCAAAATGAATCTGTCTTCCCAGCCATTGATCATCAGTTTGTGCTCTTAACTGAATTCTCCAAACCTCTTTAAGTGCAGGGTCAGAGCTTTCTGCCCTTGTGTCCCTAGTGTCTGTAGGTACCAGGTGTTGGGCAAGTGATGATCAGCGATGTAGTGGATGGTTTTAGGACCATTATCTTCTTTAATTGATATGTTTTGATTTGACTCGCTCTACTTGTTATTGTTTTAAATCCAGTGCTTATTTTGGGCCTGAAGTTGAGCACTTTTTATGTGAACAAAGCAGTGGCTCCCAATTACCTTCTGCTAGAAATCTATTTCTAGTAGGAATTTGCTTAGATTTTTTGCATCCCGCTGTGGGGTTGAACATTATTTCATTTCCTTCTTATTGGAATCCATACTGATACCTGCACTTAGTCAGGTAAGGCAACTCAGTAAACTTAAATTATTCTTTAAACCCACTTTGAGAAGCCAGAGTGGGAGGGAAGGAAGAAAAGCTAAGGGGGGAGGAGGGAGATCCTTCTCTAGAAACGTTATTGGAGTTAATTTGTACAAAGATCATTTCCCCCTGTGGGCCACCCCTCTCCCCAGGGTGACAAAAGCATGTAGGTGGATTTTCCTTAAAAAGTTGATATCATACTCATTTGAAGTGAATACATAATATAAATTAATAAAAGTTATATTGGAGTCCTATAAAGGCATTACTACTTATTTTGAGGAGGAAGATAATGAATTAAAGTTCTGTTCAGTTTATTTCTGTTCAATCACCATATATTGAGGGCTTATTTTTTGCAAAGCACAATGCTTGATCCTGGGGGGTAGGGCACAAAGAAGAATAAGACAGGATCTCTGGTTTCAAGAAGGTAAATATACACAGGTATGATAAAACAAACACATTTCCACTAATTAATATGTAAACCTCATTTTGAATTACTTGAGTCATGTTTTAAAGGGGATATCTACTTTCATAGGTATTTTTGCAAAATCAATAATCAGCCTAACCAACCCATGATTTATCTTTTGAGTGTATGTGGATTCTTATACACAAGTTTTGCATATGTTTGCTTAAAGCAAATATTCCTTTAAGACTACTAAGTTACTGCAGAGAAAGGCTTTATTCTGGATGGCTCAGAATTTATAGATACAATAATAATAAAGCTTTTATGTTTCTCTTTACAGCACCCTTGAGAAATAGAGCAATATTGCTGTAGTCTCATTTTCCAAAGGGAAATACATAAGAGTCTGTCATCTGAATCCAAAGTGAGTTGTTTAATGAACAGGAGCTAGACTTGAGAACTTATAATTATTGCTCTAGGGCTCTCTCTATTAAGATAGCTCAGTTTAATTTGGGGCAGGATTTATAGAAGATAATGGAGAACACTAATTATATGAGGTCAAGGCTGAAAAGGGATTATGTAATGACCAGTAAATGTGAGGTTAGTTATGTAGACTGATATTTTTAGCTTGCTAACAAGATATAGGAGATTACATTATCAAGAGCAGAATCCTCTAATTTAAAGAAAGTAATATTAAATTAAACAAAAATTTTAAACATCTATCTGAAATGTGGGTTGAATCCAAAATATCTTTCAAGGGGTGTTCGAAGTGTGCAGATTATCTTGTCTCAAGCTTTTAAATTTTCTCACGTATGTACCTTTTGAATATTGTTAAGGATAGAATGGAGGAAGTTTCTAATGATTATATTTACTATTATAGAGTTATTGGGAAGTTTGAACTTTAGTAAAATGTTTTCAAGAAATTTGTATAGATTAATATAGGAGGTTTTAAAAAAATCACTGTGAGGAGATTTTGAAAAGAGAATTAAAGAAACAAATGTTTAAAGCAGAATATTTAATAAACAATAACATTTGAGATTTTATCTAATTTAAAAATGCACCCCAGATTACAGATGCTCTTATGAGTGTTTGAAATTTGGAATTTGAAAATGGTGTTTGAAAAGCCAATAAACGCTCTCACTCAACTTATTGGACAAATGTAGATGATATGGATGCTTTTGGAAGGCCCATTGTTTGGATTTCAGCTTCTGATGAAGACTGTGACAGACCCAGCCATAGCGAAATGCCTAGATCTTGGGTGAAACACATGCTTTAGTACATTAATGAAATTGCAAGCAGTCAGAAAAAATCTCCAAAGACTGTACTTTTTAGCTCAATCCATCCCAAAGTGAGCTGAAACCCAACAAGTGAGCTGTAAGGAGAAAGCAAATTGGAAAGGTAAAGGCACCCTAGGACAGTAGTAATATCAGGAGTCTACATTTGGACTTGTAGCAAGAAGAGGGACCCAGATTGAAATTTCCACATTAAGTCTGTATCTTTAAAAGGGGAATAAAGTAGTTCCAGGTTTGTGTCACAACCTGACTGCCTACAAAAGCAGATGTAAATGCTCTCTGGAAAAGAGCATACCCAACTGAGATGCATAGTTTACCCACAGATTAAAATCAGGCAAATATGGTATCATAATAAAAGGTCAATAAACTAACAAGGAAACAAACAGCCATGATTGAGAGAGTCAGCAGAAAAGTCAAACAGTTGATTGGCATACTCCTTATACAGGACCTTAGATACTAAAATGATCAGAGTAGAATATAAAATAACCATGGTATAAAAGGTTGAAGGAAAGAAAAGATGAAGTCACAAAAATGAGCAAGTAATAAGAAACTAACAAAAATGACTCAGCAGATTTTTTGAAAGAACCAAATAGGGCTTCCCTGGTGGCGCAGTGGTTAAGAATCCGCCTGCCAATGCAGGGCACATGGGTTTGAGCCCTGGTCCGGGAAGATCCCACAGGCCGTGGAGCAACTAAGCCCATGCGCCACAACTACTTAGCCTGCGCTCTGGAGCCCGTGAGCCACAACTACTGAGCCCGTGTGCCACAACCACTGAAGCCCACGCACCTAGAGTTCATGCTCCACAACAAGAGAAGCCACCGCAATGAGAAGCCCGTGCACCGCAACGAAGAGTAGCCCCTGCTCACCACAACTAGAGAAAGCCTGTGGGCAGCGACGAAGACCCAATGCAGCCAAAAATGAAAAAAAAAAAAAAAAAAAAGGAACCAAATAAAACATTTAGAAATAAAAATAGAATTGTTGGGGAAAAACCTTTGATAATTAAATGGTTAAATATGCAATAAGAGAGAGTTAGTGAACAGGAAGATCAGTTTGAAGACATTATAGAGAGTGTAGCATCAAGAGACAGCAAGTGAGACAACAAGAAGGAAAAGAATAGAAAAAGTGGGAATGAATAAAGGAACAAATTCAAATATATCAATAATGACACTAAATACAAGGGAACCAAATATGGTGTTAGCTGTGGGATTTTTATAGATGTCCTCTTTCAGGTTGAGAAAGTTTCTGCCTTTTTCTAGTTTGCTGAAACTTCTTCGTTTTGTTTTGTTTTTTGGTCATTAATGGATATTGGATTTTGTCACATGGTTTTTCCGAATCAGTGTTTCGAATTGAGATGATGATATGGTTTTTCTGTTAATATGGTGAATTATACTAATTGATTTTTTTATTGTTGGAGTATAGTTGCTTTACACTATACTGATTGATTTTTTTTTAAATTTTTTTTTTTTTTTTTTTTTAATTACTTATTTATTTATTTATTCATGGCTGTGTTGGGTCTTCGTTTCTGTGTGAGGGCTTTCTCTAGTTGCAGCAAGTGGGGGCCACTCTTCATCGCGGTGTGTGGGCCTCTCATTATCGAGGCCTCTCTTGTTGCGGAGCACAGGCTCCAGACGCGCAGGCTCAGTAATTGTGGCTCACGGGCCCAGTTGCTCAGCGGCATGTGGGATCTTCCCAGACCAGGGCTCGAACCCGTGTCCCCTGCATTGGCAGGCAGATTCTCAACCACTGTGCCACCAGGGAAGCCCCTTTTTTAAAAATTTTATTTATTTATTTATGTATTTATTTATGGCTGTGTTGGGTCTTCGTTTCTGTGCGAGGGCTTTCTCTAGTTGTGGCAAGTGGGGGCCACTCTTCATCGCGGTGCGCGGGCCTCTCACTATCGCGGCCTCTCTTATTGCGGAGCACAGGCTCCAGACGCGCAGGCTCAGTAATTGTGGCTCACGGGCCCAGCCGCTCCGCAGCATGTGGGATCTTCCCAGACCAGGGCTCGAACCCGTGTCCCCTGCATTGGCAGGCAGATTCTCAACCACTGCGCCACCAGGGAAGCCCTGATTGATTTTTGAATGCTAAGACAACTTTGTAGTTTTGGGATAAGCCCAACTGTATCATCCTTTTTATGTGTTGGTTTCAGTTTGCTAAAATTTTCAAACAAAATAAAATTTAATACAAAATGCACTAATGGACATATAAAAAATAGTGTACCAAACTATTAGAGAATACACATTATCTTAAAGCACACATGAAATATTTACAAAGACTGACCATATGCTAGTCCATAAAGCAATCCTGACAGATTTCAAAGAACTGGTACCATGCAGGCCAATTCCCTGATGTCTGTTCAATTTAGTTAGACATTTAAAATAGAAAGATAAATTGTCCTGTACCTTTGAAAATTAAAAAAACACACTTCTAAATAACTTATGCATCAAAGAAAAATTATAGTATAAAATAAGAATAATTAAAACAGAATCATTGTGAAATATTATATCAAAACTTGTAAGATGAAGGTTAAACGAATATTTAAAAGGAAATATTTAGCCGTTAAAGCTTCTATTAGAAAAGAAGAAAATCTGAAAATTAATGACCCAAGCAGCCTCCACCTTAAGCTATAAAAACAGAAGAACCCCAAAGAAAATAGAAAGAATGAAGGAATAAAAATAAGATTTCATTATTATATTTTTCCATTTCATTAATCCATGACAGTTTGACTAACTTATTGTAAAAATTTGTATTGAAGAACAAAAGCCCAAGAAGTAATTGCCAGTGCACTGCTGAAGAAGAGGAATAAATTGGAGGAGCCCAAGAAGTAATTGCCAGTGCACTACTGAAGAAGAGGAATAAATTGGAGTCTTTATATTAAGACTTATAAAGCTCTTATTATATCTTTATATATTCAGACAATGTGGTCATGGACAGGGATAGTTAAAATAACTAATGGAACAGAATAGAGAGCATTGAAACAGACACACTCCTGTAGGGGTTCTTAATGTAGGATAGAGATGGCACTACAGAGTTGTGGGGAAAGCATTTTTTTTTCCCAATAAAAGTTTTGGGACAATTGGTTGTCCGTTTGGAAAAAAATTAAATCAGATTGAATGTACCCTGATACACAAAACCCAATTCCATATGGTTTAAAAACAGATGTAAAAGATGAAACAAAAATCTGAGAAAAATTATAAAATATCTTTCTGAACTAAGGATACAGAAGGATTTTTAAAATCATGACACAAAAATTGCTTACCACAAAGGAAAATATTGATAAATTCAGCTATATTAAAACTGAAAACTTTTCTAAAAATATACTAGAAAGGCAGTGAATGTACAACTTCTAAAATTAGGGAAGGTATTTGTAATACATATCACTGATGAAGGATTGTGTCCAGAATAGAAAGAACTCCAAAAAATCAATAGGAAATGACAGACAACTTAAAAGAAAAAGGAGCAAACATGTGAATAGGCATTTCACAGAGATACACAAACTTATGATAAGATACACAACCTCATAAATAATTAGGGAAATGCAAATTACCTCTACAGTGACCCATCATTTTATACACACTAGATTGAAAAGAAAAAGTTTGACAATAGCAAAGGTTGGTAAGGATGTGGAGCTAAGGAAATATATCTAGACATCATTTAGCATGTTGAACACCTCTATTCCTTTTGACCGAGCGAGTCCACTTTTAGGAATATGCCTTAGAGAAACCAGTGAGTAGATCCACTAGAGATCATATATGAATGTTCATAACAGTACTATGCATAACAGCAAAAAAAATTGGCAACAACTAAATAACCCAAAAGTTTATTCACATGAAGCTAAATAAATAAATTGTGACATGCTTGCAAAATGGAATACCATAAATTGGTGAAATTAACAAACCAGTGTTTTGTTAGATGTGTGAAACCTAAAGTCATAATTTTGAGTGGAAAAAAACGTCCCAGAATATAACATTCAGTAACTCTTTCTCCATTACATGCTTCTAATTGAAGTATAGTTGATTTACAATGTTTCAGCTGTACAGCAAAGTGATTCATCGTTCAGTAACTTTTTATGGCGTTCAGGGGAAGTAGGTGGTTAAGATGATAGAGGAATATGCAAATAGATGCCACAGTAGTAATATTCCAGTTCTTTAGCTGAATGGTGAGTTCTCTGGAGGTGATTTCATTATTATGCTTAATAACAGAAACATTATATACATTTTCTCTTGTATATATCTAATATTACATGATAAAAATGAAGAAGCACTTAGTTGGCAGAAATATTTAAGATTTAAGAAATGTAATGAAATTTAACATTGTGAGCTGCTGAATTTTGTGGTCATTATTTCAGTAGTTTCTGGGGTTTCTCAATCCCTTTCAATCTCAGGGAGCCATCTGCTGGAGAATTGCTTCATCTCCTCAAAACAAGTTTAATCTTTTTTTTCTCTGGCCTTTAAGTTTTGCATCCCATTTGAAGCCAAAGTTAAAAATAAATCTGGAAAATTAAGGCAGTACCATCCCTAGTACTTCAGTCGCTCTTTATGTGTGGAAACCATTTTGCTACAGTGGCTCTTGATTATATTGTATAGGGGTTCCCAGGAAAACACTTGCCAACAAGTGTTTCTTCTTTTAAAAGTCTGCCACTTGGATGTGTCACAGCCATTCTGTTTACAGGGGAAATGGGAGAAAGACTCATGCTTAGCCTCTTCCCAGAGAATTCACCCTGTTTCTTTTCATGGTATCCTTCCTCTTCTTCACGTGTGCTAATTTGTGTACCTTAGATTTAATTTTAAACTTTGTAAAGGAAAGAAAAAGAGAGGTTTGACCCTGAAACCTAATGAATAGATAGGCAAAAGACAAGGATTCAAATTAATCATTGCTATTCTAAACAGACAGAAAGTACAGGCAGGAGCCTATTTTTCCTATAAGTCAAGGATAGAGAGGTCATGTTGGGGAACAAGTGTTAACAGGTGGGGTTCTTCCTACTCCTATTGTTGGGGTGACATTCTCAACCAAGGGTTCCCCTTGGACTCATTAACAATACTCTGGGAATGCTAGCTATGTCTCTATCTTCTGGAAATCTTAAAATGTCTAAACTGTGATAAAAATAGATTGAGAGAAACTGAGCATCTTTGGTGGGAACTGCCTATTAAATGGTAACTGGACTTTGTAGCAGAACCAGATTACTCGGGCCCAGACCACAGGGCAAACTTTCTTCCATATCTTCTATTGATTTTGTTGGGAAGATCATGGCCCTGGTTCCGAACAAAATGAAAACTCTTGGTTTTGGTAACCTTAGGCAGAAATGTTTGCAGTAAATAAAGAAAACAGGCCTGACCTGGAGAGTCAAAATTTGGGGTTTAACAAACCCATTTGAGGCTCTGTTGTGATATTTGAGCACCCGAGGCAGTTATATCACCAGCGAAGTAGGCTGTAAGTAATACAGAGCTTATAAAACTTGCTCTCCTTAGCCAACTGTGTACATTTGGAGAATAATGCCTGCAAAGCATTTTGACTTCCTCAGAAGAAAAGCCCCATGTAAGTACAAGGTATTGTTATGGGTTATGAAACAGCTGTGAAGAGATTCTGTCAGAGAGTGGCCAGACACATGAAATTGGCTTAGAGATGGTACTGTCTAGACATATTTTTTTTTCTTCCTGCCACTTGCAACAGGCCATTTCTCTGTTTGAGCTGTTGCCACACTACTTAATATGATCAAGCACCTCTTGGCCATGTGGCACGTAACCTGGCATCTCTGTTTAAGGTTTTACAGTTTTAATTTTAACTGTTTCATTTCACCTCAAGCCCATCAATCAGAAATCAAACCATGTTCTAGACCCTGTTGCAGACTGAGCTGCCTAATGTCCAAACACCTGTGTAGGCGCTTTGGCTGACACCTAAGTCGGTTTTCTCACTATTGTTAGGTGTCGGAATTCTTGACATTGGACATGCTAGCCAGTGACTTGATCTTGGTAAGAGTACTACGGAAAAATCCATTAGCTCCACAGCAAGTAGCCTTAGTCATTGCCTGACTGTGCATCCTGAATTCAGTGGGACGCCTTGAGCAGATGCTGGTTCAGCACGAGTGACCAGGGAATTTTATGTAATCCATGTCAGGTGTTTGGGAGTGGGAGCGGTGCGAAGTGGTGGGAGGATTTTGCCTCTCACGGGAGATGGTTACTCGGAAACCATCATGACTGCCCCTTTGATTGCTGTTAGCATCAGCGTTATTGTTTGGTTTTATGAAGTAATCGGTGTCCAGTCAACCTGGGGAAAAGAAGCATCAGTTACGAGGATGCACTTTCCACTCCAGGGGACATGACTAGAAGAAACTTCTTAGGCTGAACTCTCTGAACCTTCACTTCCTGGGTTGCAGTGTTCTTTAGGGATTCTCAGGACAAATATAACTTCAGTCTCTGGTCACTGTCGCCAGATGTTGATATATGAGGTGTATCTGTTATAAATGGTAAACCAAGAGCATTTTTAAAGGTTCATTTTTTCTTTTTCTGTGCTATCTTTATATGGAATAATTGTGCGTGTGTGTTTTATGTTGATCCACGTGCTTATTTGGGATTCAGATAAATGAAAATAAAATTTGGGTTTATCTTAACCCCAAATTACAAAATTCAGAAAGCATTACCCTATAGCCTTTAACATATAACCTGGTAGTGTTATTTGAATGAGTTCTTCGTTTAGTTTCAGTTCTTTGAGTCGGGGATCCTGTTATTGTTTTTGGCACAGTTTTATTTGCTGAATGATTATTTCATGTGATTATCCTTTGTGCTCAGAGGTGTTCATAACATTATTATTTCTCTTAGATGCAACTATTGAAAGACTGGCTAAATACAGATGACTTTCTTTTCAGTTTTTATTAGTGCAAGAAGCATGCATACAACTCTGGGTTCTTTTGTACCTGTCCATTTGATATGTTGCCTTTGTGCTTGTCGCAAGATTACTCAGAGGAATGTGTTACTAATTGCTTATTAAATGCTATTCTGTGTTTCCTTAGATCTAGTTGTTTTGGATCTAGCTCACTGACTGTGCATTCCTCCATCAATCAATTCATTCAGCAAATACTGAGTGCTGCAGACTGCCAGGCACTGGGTTGGTCACTGGTGATACAGCAGAGGACAAGATTGTCCTTCCTTTATCCAATAGTTTTTCACCTTTCTGGGCCAAGCTGCTGTAAAATACATTATTTTGCTAATATTAGAAAGGTTATCATACCTGTTTTTGTTACTGATCTGTAATAGTAGTCAACATTCCACTGGAAATTGCAGCAGGGTACAGGTGACATTCTACTAAAGATGTTTAACAGCTACAAAATGGTTGTAGCCTCCTAATAAATAAGAAAATTCCCTGGCAGAAAAAGATAATGAGGGAATAAAGCTAGACTAAAAGAGAACTCTCACTCCTGTAAGGCTTGTCTCCCTCCTATTTTCTCTGCACAGTTTCTGAAACTTCCTTTTTCTATAGCTGTCTCCCCAGGCTTGCTCAGGTATTAAAAGTGACAACTAGTAAACCTTATACAGTCCTTTGTGTTGAAGGTCAGTATTGCTGGGACAAGGAGAAGACTTTCCTCTTTCACCCCACACATCAGACAGGGTCCTTCCTTTCCCTTTCTCAATATACAATTGAATAATTGTATATTACTCAATCATGTGTTTCTGGAGAGAGTATTCCTCAGTTTTATTGTCTGGCTTGGAGTTAGACATCTCATGTCGGGCATTTCAGGGCAGGGAGGAGAAGGAAGGCTTTACCATGGGGGGTGAGTGTGGGAGAGATTGTGAGACATGAGACACGTTGACCTGAGCAAGGTCCTCCAAATCCCATCGTGAAGGGAGCAAACATTTTGTTTGCGTAGACTTGCATAGATGCTGCCCTCTCCTCAGGATGCAAAAGGATGGAGGAAGATGACTTTTGAGGTCCCGTTCATTATTTTTATAGCTCTGTATTCCTCCCCTCAGCTTTACTGAGGTATAATTGACAAATTAAATTGTAAGATATTTAACGTGTATGCTGGTGAGTTGATACACACATACACTGTGAAAGGATTTCCACCATCAGATTAACACATTCATTGTCTCACATATTTACCTTTTTTATTTTTGGTGAGAACATTTAAGTTCTGTTCTCACAGCAAATTTCAATTGTACAATATGGTGTTTTCAGCTGTAGTCACCATGTTATACATTAGATCCTCAAACTTTATTCATCTTATAACTGAAAGTTTGTATCCTTTTGCCAACTTCTCCCTATTTCCACCTGTAACGGCAGACCCTGGCAATCACTTTTCTAGTCTTTGTATGAGTTAGACTTTTTTTTTTTTTGATTCCGCGTATAAGTGATACCATGTAGTATTTGTCTTTCTCTGTCTGGTTTATTTCACTTAGCATAATGCCCTCCAGGTTCATCCATGTTGCAAATGACAGGATTTCTTTTTTTTTTTTAAAGGCTGAATAATATTCCATTTATGTTATAATATATTTATATTATATTACACCTATCTATGGGTATAATATAAATTATATAATATGAATAATACATATAAGTATTTATAAATATATACCACATCTTTATCCATTCATCTATTGATGGCCACTTAGGTTGTTTCCATACCTTGGCTATTGTGAATAATGCTGCTGTGAATGTGGGGCTGCAGATGTTCCTTCAGGGCAATGATTTCATTTCCTTTAGATATATACTCAGAAGTGGGATTGCTGGATCAGATAGTTAGCTCTATATTTTAAAGAAGAGGAACTGACTGAACACGCTGAGGACCAAATAGAAGTTGTCCTTGGTGGTTGGTGGTGGTCAGAGTAGGGGTCCCCAACCCCAGGGCCGTGGACCGGTACCGGGCCGTGGCCTGTTAGGAACCGGGCCGCACGGCAGGAAGTGAGCAGCGGGTGAGCGAGCCAAACTTCATCTGCCACTTCCCGTTGCTCCCCATCGCTCGCATTACTGCCTGAACCATCCCCCGTCAACCCCCGCGGTCTGTGGAAATATTGTCTTCCACGAAACTGGTCCCTGGTGCCAAAAAGGTTGGGGACTGCTGGGTCAGAGGACAACGGTTCAATGATGAGAGCTGGAAATCCATGGCTCAGAGCTCTGGCTTCGCCTTTGCGGTTCTTAGGGGATCAGTATCATATTGTCACAATTATTCCATCTAGTACAACCCTCTTAGGTTTGTGGAGAGGAAACGTAACTAAAAGTGATTTTATAACATTTTAAAAATAATGAAGTGTTCTTTTTAGCCTATGACAAATTTCTGTCTATAGGAGGAAGGTCAGCAAAATTGTCAAATAGTCTTGATGATCCCTGGTAGTTTTCTCCATAATCCAGTGACCCTGTTACTTTTTCTCTATCCACTGTCCTTCTCAACTTCTCTTTAGCTAGAGTCCCTGGTCCATCTTTTTTACCCCCCCAGCTTTATGGAGATTTTATTGACATATAACATATGTAAGTTTAAGGTGATGATTTGATACACACACACACACACACACACACACGGTAATCATTTTGCAATATATATATATATATATATATATATATATATATAAATATATATATATATAATATATATATATATATATATATATATATATATATATTGCAAAATGATTACCACTGTAAGGTTAGTTAACACTTCCATCCCCTCACATAATTACCATTTTTTTTGGTATGGTGATAACATTTAAGATCTCCTGTCTTAATAACTTTCAAGTATATGATACTGTGTTGTTAATCATAGTCACCATGCTGTACGTTAGATGCCCAGACACAATCAACTGCTTCTTCGTCCCCCCCTCCCCAATTGAGCTCTCCTAGCAAAACTTGGCTCTGGTTAAATGTCTCTGCCTACTCTACTCCTCCACCCATTCCTGCACCCAAGCAGCTGAATGTGGCTGAAGAAAAACACACGATCATCTTAACACGCCTTACTTTAAATTTATGACATCACATCTCATGTGGACTCATAGGGTTGCCTGGCGGTCCTACCTCATTTTCCCCAAGAATTCACTCACACACTCTTCAAGATGACTATTTCACACTTTTTCCTGTTGCCTCAAACCACCAACATTTCTCTTCTCCTTTCCAGTTTTTTATTTGACTAAGTAAAGAGATATGATAACTTTCACGTATTCCCACCACCAAATCTACCCACCCGCTGGCACCTGTGCCTGCTATGGCAGAGGATGTAGTTGAGCTGGCCGTGCACTGGGCCCCCTCCCCTCTCTGTAATAGCAAAGAAGCCAACCTTATATGGTGGCCACTACGTGCCAGGCTTAGTTCTAAGTACCTGATATATTAACTAATGTAATCCTTACAACGGCCCTGTGAGGTAGGACTCATACCAGTTTTACAGTGAGAGAGCTGAGGCACACCAAAATTCAGTAACTTGTCCAAAATCACGCAGCCGTAAAAAGTTTGTGTGGCTCCAGGGTCCATGTGTGTAACCTGTCCATTATACCTCATCTCTTGGGACATTCCTCTAGCCGCTCTCTGCTCTCTCCTGCGTCATCAATTTCCCCCTGTCTACCAGATATTACTCATCAATTACAAGCAAATTCTAGTAGCTCCTATTTTAAGAACCTACCCTTGACCCCATATCTCCTTCCAGCTACCCCCTAATGTCCCTGTTCTCTTTTTCAAATTTCTTGTGTTTTCTCTATTTGCTGTGTCTACTTCCATTTTCCTAATTTTCTTTGGAAGCACTTCAGTCTGACTTTTGTCCCTACCATTCCAGGGAAACAAGTTTTGTCAAGGTCACTAATGACTTCCCAAATGTCAAAGCCAGAGTCTCAGTTTGTTACTCAGTCCCTCAATCTTAGTTTTTCTCCCACCTGTGGTCATTTTTCTGTCTCCTTTGCTGGATCTCCCTCTGCTGGCCAACCTCTAAATGTTCGATTGTCCAGGGCTTGGGCTGGACCACTTCGCTTTCATCCACTCTCATTCTCTTGGTGATCTCAGCCAGTCTCAAGGCTTTAAATATAATTTATAAGTCGATGATTCCTAGGTTTTTATTTCTAGCTTTGACCTTCCTTAGACTTCCAACATTTCCATTTGTATGTCATAGGCACAAGGCACCACACAATTAATATATCTCAAATAAAATTCTTGATTTTGCTCTTTATTCTTTAGTTCCCATTTTCAGTAAAGTGGGGTCTTCCTCCCACATCGCACATTGTAATTATCAGCAAGGCTCTACCTTCAAATTACATCCCAGATTTGACCACTGCTCTCCCTTTCCCCTGGGTTTTGAAATAGCCTCCTATTGGGTCTCCCTGCTTTGTCTCTTGCTCTGATATAGCCTATACTCCGCCCTGCAGCAGAGTCATTCTTTATAAATATATGTTAGATGTGGCCCCTGCCTACCCCTTCCCCCTCATTTCCTGTATTCTCTCTGTCCCTCCCGCCCCCCAGCCAAGTCTTCTTTGCCATTCTTAGAACACAGCAAGCAGACATCTGCCTCAAGGTTTTGGTCTTGCTGTTCCCTCTGTTCTCCTCTGCTTGGAATCTTTAATGACCTAAATGAAACAAGAGAATTCATTATTTTGGTATGATCTCTGTTCAAACTTTACCTTATCAGAAAAACTTTCCTTGATCTCTCCATCTATAATAGTAGTACCGGGCATTTTCTATCTTCTTGCTGGTTTTAATCAGAGTGTAATGTATTGTATATCTATTTGTATATCTCTTTGTTTGCTGTACATGTCCTGAGGGACATATCAGCTCCATGAAAGCAGAAACATCATTGCTCTATCCCTAGTGCCTGGAACTAGGTGTTTGATAAATATTTGTTGAAATTTTGGAACAGTGACAGGTATTAAGGCCCACAAAGTTAAAGGATATATAAGAATGAGAAAGATTAGAGGTAATGTTTTTTTTAAGTTAAGAAAACCTGTAAATGATAGATGAAAAGGGATATATGTGGAGAAAATTGTCTGGAAGAAGAAAAGGAAAGTCTCAGAATTCTTGGGTGGCTTTACTCCTCCCTCTCCTCTTTACCATCTAAAAAGCGTTCCCTGTTGCAGTCACCACTGTGTTCGAAGACAAGGGGGAGACCAAGGAAAAGGCCTTCAGTGGATTTTGTGGGTCCTTGTCCGGGGCTTCAGGGGTGCCTTCAGGATGTGGGTGGGGGCTCAAAGTATTCCTAGAAAATTAAAATTAATGAAATAAAATGAAATTGGGGGCCTTATGTTTCCTAAACCAACAGTTTTTGAAGCACCACAGATGACACATTGTGAATTTAACTCTTATGATGATGGTAATGATAATGATTTTTTTCATGTGTTGCTTTTCTGACTGTCCTTGATCAATATTTCATTTCCCAGTCCCCTTTAGAATTGTATGGAGAATGTTGATGTAATGGTTTCCCGTCTCTTGGGTCACTCCTCTGTAAGGAACACAGATACAGGAGTGGATTTATGGACCTCTCACTTAACACTGTTGTGAGTTCTACTCACTAATGTGGAAGAAGAACAGAAAGAAAACTGTGCCAACATAATGAATTCTCTTGTTTAGTATTATGAGATAGAAAGAGATTGGAACACTCCTTTTAAATTCTGTTAGTATTTCAGTGTGCTTTCTAACAGATAAATCTTTAATGATCTCCAGAAAACAGGAAGAGGATGTTTCCTACCCTTGTAAGTATAAATATGGCTTTAACAAAAATCCGTATTACCTGAACTTTGACTCCCAATAAACATGACGCATGATAATCATCTGACATAGCTGTGGTTTTGAAAGTTTAAAATGTGAGTATACGGTGGGCCTGTAATCCCGCAAAGCTCATATTGCTCAACTTTGGCTATAAAATTTGTTTTGAAAGGCCAATCATGATTGTTTTGTAGTGTTTGGGTCATTTCAAAAGATTCATTTGTATGCACTCACTGTATTTCTTCATGTTCCCTTTGCTTTCTTCTTGCCTAGAGGGAGAAGAAGATGAGGATGAAGAAGATGAGGAGGAGGAAGATGAGGAGGATAAAGATGCAGACTCCCTGGATGAGACCTTGGGTGGTGACACCGAGCTGCCTGGGTTTACTCTCCCTGGCATCACGTCTCAGGAACCTGGCTTAGAGCAGGGAAACGTGGTCTCTTTGGAAGGAGCCACTTACCAGGTGCCGGACACCATCGAGTGGGAACAGCAGAGTCAGGGCCTGGGTAAGAGTCATGTGTGTTTCTTTCCCTCCTCTCTCCCCTCATTTTAGTTTTCTTAGGTGACAGCTTTCCTTCATTGGCATAGATTATGGAACAAAATGATCTTCTGTTTACGGGTGTTTCGGCTGGGAAAAAGTTCTCAGTTCTTTCTTCACTATGTTTATATTTATGCTCTTCAATAGTCAGGCTCCAAACAGTCTCCATCTGCCCACGAAGAGCACGGTTACCTAATTTTTGGAAGGAATTCCATCTTTCCTTCCCAGCTGGAGGACAGCTGTCGGCTATGGGAGGACTTCCAAATGGGGAGGAATTGTGTGTAACCAGTCAACTGCACAAGCAGTGTGAATGGACTGGAGTCAGAAAACAAATGTATTTTGTCATCCTCTGTCCTTTTAGAATTTCCTCCCTGGGGAAATTCTTCCTTCACTTCTGGGTGAGCTTGCAGCCGTCCCATGACTTTTCTGCTCATTCTCGTGGTTGCATTTCATCATCAAATACAATGTTGTTTCAGCAGTTAGTGTCCAGACAACTCCAAGCTTACCTTCTCTTGTGCCCAGCCTAGATTTTCGGTGAGAGTTTCCGCTGATGCAGGCTGACCCCGACTCTGACACTCTCTTCCTGTCAGCAGGGACGTTCCTCTGTCTCTCTCCTCTTACCTTTTTCTGGAGAGATGCTATTAAGCTCTGGGTGATTCTTTGAGGCCTCACTCTCTTGACCTGAGGGGAAGTGACCTCTTCTCCAAAGAAATCTCCCTGAAACTCTTTTAGTCTTTAAAAGACCCGTTTATACCTTAAGTACAGCAGAGGTTAGATTTAAGAGTCATATAACCAGCGTTTGGAGTATTTCATTGAAAATTTGGATGTTGGTCTTGGACTTCGCTCTGGAATATCATACTAGTGTATCCTGGTGCCTCGGTTGAAACTTCCAATTTAGAATCTTATTACATATGATTTCTTAAAGATTGTTCTCCTCTCCTTCCATGAAAACTCTTTCAGATTAGTGATGAGGAGGGGTAAGTGCATTAAAATAAGTATGGAGTGGGAAGGTCGCATCATCTGTTTATCACACGATTGTGTAGTTTAAAACAAGCTCTCTCGCTTTTTTCAAAGCTCAGACTGAAGTTGGTAAACCTTTAAAGGTTTGCAGTCAAAGGAGGAATCCTTTTCATAATCTCTAAAACTAAGGAAACATGCATAAGGATCTTTAATCTTCTCTTCCATTATAGAATTCTTTCATGAGCTGTCCTTTAGATTTGGTTAATTAATTTATCCAAAAAATGGAACACCTACTATGTTCCTTTGCAAGGCATTGGAAACAGAGAAAAATAAGGCAGTGCCTTTTCTTGATTAGAGCAGAGCCCACTCGTAAAGGCTTCAGTGCCGGGTGGGTGAATTCTATAATAAAAGTAGGGTTATAGGAGGTCAGAGCAGAAATGTAGAAGGGGGCCATTTAGAGTAGCTTGGAGAGTTCAGAGCTGTCGCTTGAAGGATATATAAGTAGGAGATAGCTTGCAGGAGAAAGAGGTCAAAGACAGAACATACACAGAGGCATTGGAGGGATGAAAGAGCATGGCATAATACAGATGGGTTGGCAAAGAACGCAGTAAGTGTGTAAAAAGAAGCTCTAGGAGATATAACAGCAGACAGGGCTGGAAAGGTAAGGTAAGCAAGGATGCATCACGAAGATCTGTGACTGCCAAGAGATTTTCCCTCGTCCTTTATGAAAACCATTCTAGTGATAGTGCAGTGGAGGAACAGGTTAGGAGCGTGAGACTGGGGAGAGAGAAAGGCCACTTATGAGACCAATGAAATGTACATGTGAGAAACGAAGGCATGAACTAAGGCAGAGGAAGTGGGATGAAGAAAAAGGAGCCAACCTGAGAGCTTTTTGTCACGGGTACTAACTGATTTGGGGGGATGAGGAAAAATAGAAAGAGAGTTGAGGATGATTTCTAGGTTTTTAGACTGGGCGAACAGGTGGAGAGTGATGTCTCTGATGAAGAGAGGGAATAGAGGGAGCGACTTGAACTTGGCATATTGGGGAGATGATCAGCTAATTCTGGGCACATTGAATATGAGGAGCCTGTGGGGTGTCCAGGATGGACTTCGATTTTGAGTCTTGAATTCAGGGAAGAAGTCTGGGACTGAGAAATTATTCTGGGATTATCACCCTCTAGGTTGGCATAAAGGTTGTAGTTGAAATGTACCTGGGATTTCCTGTGGAATATGCTTATGGTAAGCAGAGGAGGTGATAAAGGATGGACTTCCACTGGACAGGCAGAAGGTATCATACATGTGCATACAATGCTGTATTTACTAAATTATTTCCTGAACAAATCCGGCATGTAATTGGGCAGTAATTACTTTAAAAACATCAAATGAAACTGCTAAAAGCTTATAAATATATCAAAATATTATAAAACAAACACAAACACTGGCCTGGGAACATGTGAATAAATATTTAGTCTGAAATGCACCGGTTCTACATGAACTGGTTGAGATCAATAAAATAAAATACAAAATACCAATGTAACTTATTACAGAGGTTAAACACAAAGACAAAAATCTACACATCAAGTGACTCCTCAGGTAGTGGATTTATAATATGGAAGGATCATGGACAGTTGAACAGTCTTTTAAGTATGGATTGGGTGAATATTTAGGGACTGTACCCCTTTACTGGAGAGAGGGTTGCTTTTGTACAGAGGTACTCTATGGAGGCCATATGGCATCTATTCCTGGACTGTGGTCCAGGAAGCCAATTTTCCCCACTTAGGAAGTTGGCTTACCATCTATGATAATTATAAGCAATCGGAGAGGCTATGAATCTTAGAAAAATCTGTAGCGGTTACAATTCAAGGGTAGCATGATCATTTGGGCTCTACCCTTTTTCAACACAAATTTACCATTGAAGAAGAGTCAAATTTTTAAAAAATCAACTTTATTGAGGTATAAATTATATACGATAAACTGCACTCAGAGTATGCAATTCGACGAGTCTTGACGGTTGTCAAGATGGAGGCTACATTCATGTGGCCTCCATCTCACTGAAAATGCAGAATATTTCCATCACTTCCCTTTTGTCCCCCCAATGATTCCTCATGCCCTTTGCAGTCTGTCTCTCTCTCAGTCCCCAATCCCAGGTAACTACCGATCTACTTATATTACTACAGATTAGAGTGCATTTTCTAGAATTTTATATAAGCAGAATCATATAATACATACCTTTATGTACCTGGCTTCTCTCACTTAGCATAATGATTTTGAGATTCAACCATGTTGTGGTCTGTATCAGTAATTTGTTCCCTTTTTATAGCTGGGTAGTATTCAATTGTATGGATATACCACATTTTGTTTATCTAGTCACCTGTTGATGAACATTTGGGTTTTCCCCAGTTTTTGGCTAATAGCAGTTACATTTTAAGGTGTGTAGGGCATGAGGCACAGGACAAATAGCCCTATTGTCCCCCTGTCCTGATTCCAGCCTCCATGCATGGCTAAGGTTTCTTAAATTAGTGATACCAATTTAGTGATCTGCTATGCTTTTAAAAGTGATTTCCCCAAGTCCTGAATTTTTATTTCATATCAGATTTTTCCTTTTAATAAAATTTACCATTTTCCTGGTTGTCTCCTACCTTTTACTGCCACTTCTTTTTCTGATATCTTCAGTTTGCCAACATGTTTTTAGCATTGTAGTTTTCATGGGAACCAAAATAAGGAACAAATCTTTCAAGCCCTTCCTTTTTTTCCACTGTGGGAAGACTGGGTTAGAGTAGTAGTGTCCAGGTCTAGGATTTTATTAGCTCACCAACTTTTTCTTGGAGGGACAGGAGTATTTCCTATTAACTCAAAATGAGTGACAACTTCTGGATCAATGTTAATTGATACAGTTTCCTAAATGTTCTCAGGTCATGTGAAATAGAGGGAAACCTCCCCTATTTGTGATGGATTTTGTGGTACCAAGAATAACGGCTCCCCAAAGATGTTGACATCCTAATCTTTGGAACCTGTGACTATGTTATCTTACATGGCAAAAGGACTTTGCTGATGTGATTAGGTTAAGGATCTTGAGAGGGAGAGGTTATCCTGGATTTTCTGCAAAGGCCCAGTGTGATCACGAGTGTCCTTATAAGCGAGAAGTATCAAGTCAGAGTCGGAGAAGGAGATGTGATGACAGAAGCAGAGGTCAGAGTGATGTGGCCATGAGCAAGGAATTCTGGCAGCTTCCAGAAGCTGGAAAAGGCAAGGAGATGGATTCTCCCCTTGAGCCTCTAGAAGGAACACAACCCAGCTGACACCTTGATTTTTAGTCCCTCAAGACCCATTTTAGACTTTTAACCTCCAGAACTGTAAGGTAATAAATTTGTGTTGTTTTGAGTCCCTAAGTTTGTGGTAATTTGTTATAGTAGAAATAGGAAACTAATACAGATTTCAATAAGTATTTCATGAGCAGCTTCATTTTAGAAGTAGAGCTTGCGTGACAGCTGTAGTCTGAGTGTGAGTGTTATAAACTTAACTATAGTTTTTTCTTAATGAATCACTAAAAATGCAAAGATTGAGACCTTTAAAAAGTAATCCAATTTAATATAATCATACTTTAATTGGCCATCTTATTCATTCCTATCTTTAAGTGGGTTATTTTTATTTATAGACTATCACATCCTATCTTACAATATGAATGGTATTCCAAAGCAAATGCTAAAACCCATAGAAACCTTTAAAAATGAACAGATTGAAGTGGGTAGTTGGGATTGGCTAAAAATAATACATACTCTTTGAATAGATTATCGTTTCATTTTCTGTGAAGTAACAGGAGCAGAAAACTTAGACGACTTTCTGAGGCAAAGCAGTAGATCCATGGCTTAATTCTGTGCACTTCTGTTTTCTGTATTGTCACATACACATTGCCTGTAAAGCTTTGGAGAGAGAGAGCCCTATTTCTTGATCTTGCTGTTGGGAGGTGTGATTGTGGACTGAACTATAGAGGACAGAGAATCAGGAGTGAAAGTTCCATGTTATGACTGAGGTGCATTGATTGGTAAAATGCTAGTAGCATATAGGAAGCTCTTTATTTACATATGCAGAATCAATTTCTTTTCTGATCTAACAAGTTTATTTTCAAATTTATTGGTAAGAACCTGTACAGAGAGCAGATACTGTGACCCACACTACTTCTTATCCTTTCACTATAATAAATCACACGATTATTCTTTTAAAAGTATAAAATCAATATGGGCAAAGTTGAGTCAACATATCCATTTTAATGTTTAAACATGTGCAATGTAATTAATGTCTGGTGATTCTTTCCTCTGTGCATTCTGTATCTGCTAGGATGCCTTTAGCTACACGTAGCAGAAACCTTAAATTGACTTAAAGAGTAAAGAAATATATTTTCTCTGAAAACAAGAAGTCCAGAGATGGAGCTCCTGGGTCAGTTGACTCAGTAGCTCAGCTGTCATTGGTGACTCATGTTTTTCCAACTTGCTGCACTGTCCTCCTTGGGATGTTCACTTTGGCCCCAGGCTGGCCTCCTTACAGTTGCAGTGGCTGCAGCAGTTTCAGATATCACACCTAGACAAGACATTGCTCAGACAAAGAAGAGGACTGTCTTTTTACTGTGTTCCTTCCTCAGGAGAGAGGAAGACTTTCCAAGAATCCCCCAGTAGAATTCTCACCTCTGATTGGCTGGGATTAGGTCACATGCTCATTTCTAAACAATCATTGACAAGGGGAATGTGATCACATGACTGGTGGAACGGATGGGGGCATGTGTCAATCACTATACCTATCTATGATTTCTGTGTTTTCTGTTTACTTCTCTTGTGGCTGATTCTTATCCATGTTTCTTTTCTCTTCCAAGAAGCCTGTGACTAATCTTGTTAAACTAATATATTTATCTTAAATATGTTTTGAATTCATGAGTTCTGGATGAGGGCCTGAGGGTGGTGGTATTGTTCCAAGAAGAGACCATTTTTTTGGCCACTTTATGGTTTGGTTGATGTTCTGAATAGATAAGGCTTCCAAAAGCCATCAGTTAGTTAAGTGCAGAATTACTATAGCTGTCTTCACGTTTTTTTCAAAAGCCTGCATCTAACATTGGGATGGACTCCTGATTTAGGAATTGGAATATTTTCCTCTGGAGGTCTTTAAAAAACATGATAAATATTCAATTAACAGTATAGAGATGTTTGTGGAAAGCAGAAGAATGAAGAGCATTCATGTTTCTAGTTTTTCACCAGACATTCATAGAGCACATACTAAGTGTGTGCTATGTGTTGTGGAAAGAGTGAGAGGTTGACCTGTAAAGAGGTAAATTACCATGGGGCAGAGAATGGTTCTATAGATGTGAGGCCAGTGGCTGAGCGATTACGCAGTGGGGAATTGAATCATCATTTACAACCAGGGGTTTCTTTGAGCAGGCAGCCATCTGTGGGGGTGTGACTTCGGGAGTGCTTGTGTGATCTCTAATTTATATCCCCCTCCCCATTTTAACATGGTGCCTACTCTTCAATATTAAGAGCCTTCCTTTGGATTGCAATAATATACCTTGAGAAGGCCTTACAAAAATGTAGATCTGCTGTCTGGATAGGATAACCCATAAGATGTTATCATGGATTTATTATTATTTATCAGGTTCATTACCTGGTGATTTAGGATGATTTTAATATGAAAGAAAGAGAAAGTGTTTTGAATTGGTAGAAAGGTAGAATGAACTGCAGGCAAAGGGTGAGGGGGTTCGGCCTTAGAGAAACTGAGCATTGGTCTGTGAGAAAGTCAGAGCCTTCGTCCTCAAACGTGTCAGCTCTTCTCTTTCTTCTCCCCATCATCCTTCTTGTTCTTTTAGAACACTTAACATGTAGCTAAGACTGAACACTTAAATATAGTGCAACACGGGCTGTGACAGCAAGAAAAAGATGCTCCGTAAAAGATAGTGGGAAGTGTGAGATTTCAAACAACTCTTCACTGCAACAAATGTCAGTGTATTTTGGCATATAACATGTTAAGCTGTGTATTACGAGGTTGCTCAGGAAGTTGCCGGGCTAACGTGGTTAAATATGTGTAAGGAAGGAGAAGGAAAGAAACCTTAATCCAACGTAACCAGCGCAATGTGAGTGGCAGATTGGCTAAAGCCCCCGCACCAGTGGTTGTCACTCTTGGCTGAAACCCCCTGGAGAGCGACAAAAAGTACTGATACCTGGGTCCCACCCATGGAGCACAGCTGTCCTAGACTGGGTCTGCTGGTTGTTCCCTTGGCATGAGGCAGCTTCTGTTTGTGAAGGGGATGGCGAAAGAGGATTATCAGAAGTGTTCTGTGCTCTATGAATTGAATCTCCATTAGTAAAGATTTACGTTGCTTGTAATGATCTTTTGTGTATTGGATTAGTGTGCCTTAAAAAAAAACCCCCAGCTTTTTACAGTCACATTGAGATTAAAGTCAATATCCATGCTTTAGTTTTCCCAGAAAGCCCATGGTCACATTGATTTCGGATGCACGCAGCAGTTAAGTGGCAGCTTGCAGCATGCAGCGCGAGTAGTAGCTGGAAGCAAGATCTTAGTTCCCGGACCGGGAGTCCTAACCACTAGACCACAGGGGGCAGGGGCTGGGGCCTGGATCCCTTGTTCTTGCCTGCCTTGTCAAGAATGAATTCAGGTGAGGCGGCAAAAGGTAAAGAGAAAAGTAAAAAGTTTATTGGAAAAGCAAAGTACATGCGGAAAGATGCACGGGTGAACTCAGAGAGAGAGTCGCGCCTTTGGGAAATACTTAAATTCTTTATAAAAGGGCAGTTTTCCAGGTCTTTGTCTTCCTTCTGGCCAATCATCTTGTTTTGTCCCCCCTGGCTAATTTGTCTCAGGACCCTCCCCTTAGGTGCGCACGCACCTTTCAGCCAAGATGGATCTTGACGTGAAGGCGTCTGGGAGAAGCAAGACTCAGTGTGGCCTGGCATTGTCCCCTGACTTTTGACCTGCAAGGAGCCTTTCTGCGCATGTGTAGTGTCTCCCTTGCCCCAAGGATGGGAAGTTTATGGCCTCTTGATCCTTTACTCAGACAAGGTCTAGCTCCTCTCTGCTCCTGCCACAACTGTTATCTTAAGGTGTCCACAGGAGACAAAGCCTGGCTTTTTACCCTGTTTCAGTTGTTACTTCCGTTTTGGAGTGCAAACAGGAGGCTGACTGTAAATGCCTAACCTGGAGCCCACCTATCTCCTATCTCAGGAAATGTAAACAGGAGGCTAGTTGTGAATGTCTGGCCTGAAGCCCACTTTTTCCTGCTTCATGAGATGTAAATGGGAGGCCAGCTGTAAATGTCTTACCTAGGGCCTGTCTGCCTCCTGCCTCAACATGACAGACTTCTAAATCTGTCCCATGGAGGTCTGTACCCTGACTTCTGCATCTGGAATGAGTGAGCATCTCTGGATGTGAGTTTCCTTGAGTAGGTACCTGCCAGTTACTTGGAGTTCCTTCCTGTCCTCAGACGGTACCCAGGGTTTCTGGATTTAAGAGTAATGCCATTTACTCTTTCTTTGGAAAGAACTGAATTATTTTTCTGAGACAAGAGGAGCAGAACTTGGGTGTAGACCTCCTTTTTCCACATTAGGCAGGACACACTAGTGCCAAAGTTTAAATTAGAGATTGTGATCCCTGCCTCTACCCACCTCAGGAGAATGAGTGCTTAAGGGATGTTAGGTCTGCAGAGCAGGATGCCTTCCAAGTCCAAGAAATCATTTCTTCATAGATCTTTCCATCTGAGCCATTGGTTACTTGCAGATTATTAGTAGTTGGGGATTTCTAGGGGAGAAAATCTGTCCCCATGCCTGTGGTGAAAAATCTGACAAACTCAGGATTTTAGGTTTTAAATGCATTTATTTCCTGAGTTTTCCACTTATTTATTTATTTATTTATTTATTTATTTATTTATTTATTTATTTTTTCTAAAGGAGAGTGTATTAGAGAGAGAACCATTACTTTAAACATAATTAATTCTAGGGCTTTCTTTCTTTTCTTTTCTTTTTTTTTTTAATGCTATTCTTGTCTGCTTACATTCTTTTTTTTTTTTTTAATGTATGTATGTATGTATGTATGTATGGCTGTGTTGGGTCTTCGTTTCTGTGCGAGGGCCTTCTCCAGCTGCGGCAAGCGGGGGCCACTCTTCATCGCGGTGCGGGGGCCACTCTTCGTCGCGGTGCGCGGGCCTCTCATTGCCAAGCACAGGCTCCAGACACGCAGGCTCAGCAATTGTGGCTCACGGGCCGAGTTGCTCCGCGGCATGTGGGATCTTCCCAGACCAGGGCTCGAACCCGCATCCCCTGCACTGGCAGGCAGACTCCCAACCACTGCGCCACCAGGGAAGCCCCACTTATTTATTTTTAACCTGTTATATTGTAGGTATTTTTATTAGAAGGTGTAAATCCTCTTTTTAGCATGGAGTAGGTTATAAATAGGTTAAATACATAAAAGTGAATAGACTTCCTTCCTGCTGCCCACTTCTAACCGTGCTCACAGGTATGTTCTGAGGACACCCGTCTTGAACCAAAAATCAAAAAGATAGCTGGCCAAGGCTAAACAAAACCAGGTTCTGGCCTAAAAAGAATGTAATGTATTCTGGGTTTTTTTCTTTCATTTTGGTGTTCATGACACTTCTGATGAGCAGTTATGTATAATGGCTACAGTCAAACTCTTATGTTCCTTCAACATAGGAAATGTTACGTCATTTGGAACGAGGAAAGGATTGATGGCATGGATGATTTTGTGGGTTGTGTTAAATTTTCTTTTTAGGACTGACACTTAATGATTTTTCGCAGCTCTATGTAGGACTTTTGCACCAAGAATTTCAGGCACACTGGAATTGAGGCTTTGAAATTCATTAATTCCAAGAGTGGTAGAACTCAGACCATTAACACACACACACAAACACACACAGAGTTCCCTTTGCCCAAGTCAGCTGTGGGACACTGCAAATTCCCTTATTCTCCTCCAAAGATTTCTTTTGAGAAAACTAGTGAGGAGTCAACTCTAAGTCTCAAACGCTAATGAGGGAAACTCGTAGAATAGAGTTAGTGGAGAGCACAGTGGCAGCCCCAGCCCCGTCTGCAGCTAGCTCCCCTGTGCATAAAGCTTCCCTGGGGATGTTCCTGTGTGGAGGAAGGGAAATCAGTCTTGGTTGTTAAAACATTGATCTTTGTGCAGCTGGGTCTCTCCAGTACTGTAGTAGTAGGTTCTGTGTGATCTCAAAGAACTGCCAACCTCTCGAACTGGCCTCAGGAAGCCAGAGCTATTTTTGAAATTCAGAGGATTGGTGGTGCGAATTAAAAATACACCGCAGCAGAAGTGAAGGAGAGATTGAATATAAAATCAAGGAATCAGAGATTTCCATCAGGTAACTCAGGGATTCAACAGTTCATGGGTAGGAAGCATTTCTTATAAGTGTATTTGTTTCTTTTATACACCCCTGATATATTCAAGGACCTCCAGGATCTGTCTGGGGTCTCTCTTCCTTCCTCGTTTCTCTCGACTGCTTTGTCCAAGACCTCTGCCTTCATCGGGCTGTAATCACTGTCACCAGAACATGCATCAGACGTTTCCGGATCCCGCATTTTTTTTCTACCACCATTATTCTTTTTTCCTGGGATGGTCTTCTCCATTTTCTGTCTGTCTGCCCACCCCGCGCCGGCTCTCGCTGAAGCCTTTCCCGGGAACCCTAACTCCCACTCAGTCCTCCCCTGTGAAACTCCCCCAGCCGTTCTTGGCAGTAGGGCTCATTCCCAACTCCACTATCTCATTTTGCTTAGGACTTTTTTGGAAGTGCACAGTATCTAGTACTCAGCATTGAGTACTGTTGATTGATTAAAAGGGGGTTCTCTTCCAGCTGGTAGCCATGCTGGACCTGAAACTGTCCAGCACAGTTGGGAGGAGGGATGGGGATGCTTTATTGCGCCCTGACAATTAAACAGTAGTCCCTTATTTAACTATCCTGGACAGCACTGTGGGGGACGGGAGGGGGCGTGTTAAACGGAGTTAGTTGGATTTGTGGAAAAGATGGTAACTGATCAGTACTGAGGGTTCTCCGTAATGCTTATAACTGAGATTAAGCTTAAATATCACATGACAGGTAGAACTTCATGTGATCTTAACTTTCTCTGGTTCTCTCTACTTACTTCAAAATAGTTTTTACATCTACAAAGCCCTTAGTAATGAACTAATTATAGCATGCCTTCAGGTCATCAACCATAGATAACATTTTGAGGCTAGGTTTTTTTCCGGAACATAATCTAATGTTTTATATTTTTTCCAGCTGTATTGAGATATGATTAACATAACATTGTGTGCAACGTGTTTATTTGATACGCTTATATACTGCAAAATGATTACCATCATAGCATTAGCTAACACCTGCCCTGTGTTGAGTAACTACCTTTTCTTTTTTGTGGGCAGCAATCTAACATTTTAGAATGAGCTTGGAGTGATTCTACGCCGTTTAATGATCAGACCTTGAAAATGTTGGGCCAGCTACCTTCATTACCTTGGAATCTGAATCAGATGAGAATCAGATGATTGCATTCTCATAGTGATCAATCATTTAAAAATTTTCCAAATAGCTAATTAGGTGGCTTAACGGTGATAAGGCCTTTGATAGCTTCTACCAAAGAATAAAAACAGCCATAGCATCACCTACATGGAAGTGAGAAATTTATTAAACCTGATTCGCTTTGCCACTGGATCATTGCTTCTCCAAGTCAGAGAACTGAGTTGTCTTTTTGTATCTCACTTCTGGCTGGAACAAACTTATAATATAGTATTTTAAATGTTTTAGGGTTCTGGTTTGAACAAAATTGTTCTCTTTTCATGTCTTTAAGGCCCTTTAAAAGGCCCTGGATAATAGGTTCTTGTATCAAAGGTTTAAAAAAAGAAGTAAATTTGGACTTGTTGATTTAGGAAGAGCCTTCTGGAACTAAACCCAAATATCTCAGCTTCACATTATTCATCTTTATTTCTGTTAATGATCTGTGTGAGATAAGAGACTTAATGCTTTCCAGAAGTTGAAGCCCTTATCTGTATTTTCATGATTAAACTATATTGAATTAGAGAATTGGAAAAAAAATCACATTTCATTCATTAAGAGTGAATTTCTTATGTGAAAATTCAGCAGTCACTTTTCCTTTAGAGAGCTAAAAAAGGATTCTTGGAACTAAGCCAGAAAATAATCTCTTCATCAGCTACAGTTAATAAAAACATTAATAAGGCACATACATTATATCTGAGGAGAGTGCTTTGAACTAATTTCTTTGTAATCAGAATGCACTCATAGGCTCAGTTGGGGAATTATTAACATATGAAAACATCTAGTAGGCTCTTCTGGGAATTAAACAAGAAATACAGAGAGGACTGAAAAAAATTTCGGAAATGAAGAAACTGAGTATAAATTGTCCTCTTTGAAAAATACAGAGGAAAGTAAACAAAGATGATGTTAAAAAGCTTCCAATTATGTTAAAACAAAATTGAGAAAGTAGTGAAAACAGTGTCCTTATCTCTTGATTTGAAGTTACATGATGCTAAATTAAGGTGAATTAATCGAATGTTATAGTTCCGCTGTGTTAAGAATCTGGAATATTTGTAGTCTCCCCAGTTTTATTTGTCTTCCTTAATTTGGATCAGAGAAAGAATGCACTTAACTTTTGCATTTCAGAAAATAGAGCAATTCAGTAATTTCCCCCTCTCTCTACTGAGATCATAAAAAGAAGATGCTAAATCCTCAAAGCTTAGCTTAGTGATCAGCTGAGGTTGAAGTCAGCCAGTTCATTTCATTTCAGCATTTGAGAATTAATAACCATGGGGTTCTGATTTTCCAACTAAGAACTTTTCTGATTTTCTGTTGGACAGAAAGATTTTTTCACAGAATCTGGCACAAAATATAGATATGTGTCCAACAAGGAATGCCCAGTTTCAATTCATGTGAAGAATCTTTAAAATAAACTTTACAAACATCCAGATTATCAAGACCCAGGGAAGGAATTTAAAACAGAGGAGTGTTTACAGCTGAAGGATTTTTTTTTTTTTTAATTTACCATGTTAGCTATTTTTTTTTTAAGAATTTCACTTTTAAAATTAATTAATTAATTAATTAATTTTTGGCTGTGTTGGGTCTTCGTTTCTGTGCGAGGGCTTTCTCTAGTTGCAGCGAGCGGGGGCCACTCTTCATCGCGGTGCGCGGGCCTCTCACTATCGCGGCCTCTCTTGTTGCGGGGCACAGGCTCCAGACGCGCAGGCTCAGTAGTTGTGGCACACGGGCTTAGTTGCTCCGCGGCATGTGGGATCTTCCCAGACCAGGGCTCGAACCCGTGTCCCCTGGCAGGCAGATTCTCAACCACTGCGTCACCAGGGAAGCCCCCAGCTGAGGGAATTTTGATCTACGCTTTCCACCTCTAAGTTTTCCTGCAGGGCTGAAATCTTTCTGAAATAATGGGATTTGAATTTCAAGCTGCTCCTCTTGAGACAGGACAGCAACTGTTTGGAACAGGATGGCTTTGATGAATCCTTGGGGATAAATGCTCCAAGTAATGTTGGCAGCTTCCAACGGCATAAGGTTTGATATGAAATCAGCCACAGGCACCAGGGGAACTACCACCTAGGTTTGTTTATCACAAGCTTGATAAAGTATTGCACATCCTGCAGGACCACGGCCTTGGGCTTCTGAGCCCTGCCATGTGGGAAGCAGGTGGGTGATGGAGACCATGCACACAGAACTAAAGTGAAGAGTTGTTGCTAGGTAGGCCTTACTATTCAGGGCTGAGCCACAGAAACCACAGATAGTTCTAAAAACAACTCATTTACTTAATCCACTAATGAAAAGGAGGTAGGGGAAAACCATGGGAAAAATCATGATGCGGGGGAAGTTTGTTGTGTTCTCTTTTCTTCCTCCTTCTCCTTGGTCATCATCCTTATCATCCTCGCTTTCCACCCTTCCTTTCAGCACTGGT
Source organism: Balaenoptera ricei (assembly GCF_028023285.1). Lineage (NCBI taxonomy): Eukaryota > Metazoa > Chordata > Mammalia > Artiodactyla > Balaenopteridae > Balaenoptera > Balaenoptera ricei. Next base: position 145,305,721 of record NC_082640.1, on the reverse strand, counting down.
AGTGGCCACCCAGGACTGCCCTGGGATCCAAAGAGGCTTCAGTCTTTTCTTAATCCCTTTCACTATATCAGAACACTCTTTCTTTAAGAACTTTGTTTAAAGACTTTGAGGGACCGTCAATAATTCATAGTTGTTAAAAGCTATATTTTTATTTTATTTATTTATTTATTTTTAAATAAATTCATTATTTATTTATTTTATTTTTGGCTGCGTTGGGTCTTTGTTGCTTTGTGTGGGCTTTCTTTAGTTGCAGTGAGCGGGGGCTACTCTTTGTTGTGGTGCGCAGGCTTCTCATTGCGGTGGATTCTCTTGTTGCAGAGCACAGGCTGTAGGCGTGCAGACTCAGTAGCTGTGGCTTGCAGGCTCTAGAGCGCAGGCTCAGTAGTTGTGGCGCATGGGCTTAGCTGCTCTGCGGCATATGGAATCTTCCCGGACCAGGGCTCAAATCCATGTCCCCTGCATTGGCAGGCGGATTCTTAACCACTGCGCCACCAGGGAAGCCCCCAAAAAAATATTTTTAAAGAAGATATAATTATGATTCTTGATATAAAATGAACATGTGTCAAAGATTTTAAAAAGTTCATTAATTAATAAAGGAACCAGGTGCATGCCACAACTGGTTCAAAGGAAAGATCAAAGAATCACAAATTTACGTGGAGTCAAGGACTGTTTCAAATTTGGCTCCAACTAAACCATAAAATTTGCAAATCACTTGTGTATTGTCAAATAAACTCTAACTTTTAAACAACAACAACAAAAAACAGACTGTTAAAATTAATTTACAAATGGATGCAGGACAGACTTTTTCCGAGGGATGAGGGCTGTTTCTCCACTGGACAATTAATTTTCTTGTCTAGAGAAGAATTATTTGTATGGCTATCAGTTATCTGCCGTTTAAAGAGTTGTGAAAGAGTCCAAAGGTGATTCAGAGCCCTAAAGGGAATCAGATAATTCTCAGGGGCTCCAACACTCCATTAAAGGAATATTCAGTAATGTCTTCCTTATCTCAAAGAATACCTTGTAGCCCTAATTTGTATGGAAGCATTTGTATTGTAAAAGAATACATGTTAACTAAAAGAACTGAGTGGTAGACTTTGGATAAATGGGGATGTATCTGTCAGGGAAGGTCAGTTGCTGTAACAAACAATTCCAGTCTCAGTGGCTTAACACAGTAGATTTATTACTTCCCCTCTTCACAGTTCCACTGTCACTAGTTACACTTCCACCAAGTGTCCCCACTATCTTCTTGGGCCTATGCGACCTCAGTGGATCCTCTGCATCCAGCCAGGAGGCAGGAAAAAGAGAGAACTTAGGGAAGGCTGCTCGTAATTCCTCAGCCTGGAATGGACTCATTTTCCTTCCACTTAGATTCTATTGGTGAAAACTAGTCATGTGACCCCACCCCACCCGGATGAAGGTGGGGCAGATGGTGGTGGTGGTGGTCATGGTGGTTATTGCAGCTTAGCTGAAGCAAAACCAGCTTGGTGACCACTTGCATTTTCAGGGGTATGCTTCCAGGGGCACTTCCTCTAGGAAGGCAAACCCCAGAGAACTGAGGAAAACCCAGTTTTCTATTTATAAATTATTACTAGATCCTTAGTGATGAGCGGAACACAGTGTCTGCTCTCCAGGAGCATATGAGTCATGGGGATGAAAACTCTATAATGTGAGACAGGAAGTGACATATGCTGTGGAAAAAAATGCTCTGATAGTACAGAAGGGTGAAATAGTAATTTTATTTATTTATTTATTTAGGCTTCATTGGGTTTTCATTGCTGGGTGTGGACTTTCTCTAGTTGTGGCGAGCAGGGGCTACTCTTCGTTGCAGTGCACAGGCTTCTCATTGCGGTGGCTTCTCTTGTTGCGGAGCACGGGCTCTAGGCGCGTGGGCTTCAGTAGCTGTGGCTCACAGGCTCAGTAGTTGTGGCTCGCGGGGGTCTAGAGCTCAGGCTCAGTAGTTGTGACACGTGGGCTTAGTTGCTCTGCGGCATCTGGGATCTTCCCGGACCAGGGCTCAAACCCGTGTCCCCTGCACTGGCAGGCGGATTCTTAACCACTGCACCACCAGGGAAGTCCTGAAATAGTAGTTTCAACCAAGGGGAACCATGGAAAGCATTAGAGGCAACATGCAGGACGGTAGTTGAAAGCCTAGAATTTGGAGTCAGGACATCTTGAATTCAAGTCTTCTCTTTGCCGCCATTGACCCTGGACAAATCTTTTACTTCTCTGAGCCTTGGTTTTCCTAACTCTAAAAAAGGGCATCATAACTGTTAGCTCATAAGGTTGTTGTAACTTTACATATATAGGTATATACATGCAAAGTGAAGCAGAAGCTCATTTGTATGAGATTTTGAAGGTTAGGTCGACTTCAACAGGCAGAGAAGGCAAGGGACCTGGTAAGAAAGACTCCTGGGTTCTGTCCTTTGTCCGTATTTTCTCAAGGAGCTTGTATACATTGGGAGTTCCCAGTAAGACTATTTGTAAGAAGAGGGAATCCACTGCCCAGCACAAATTTGAAGACCTAGATGCTCTTGAGAGTGCAATCGTTGAATTATTTAAAAATCTGACAAGGATTTCTAGTGGCTTTTGCTGATTCATTCTTTTTTTTTTTTTCAAGCATGACCCAGTGGTTGTCCACCCAACACTCCATTAACCATTCAGTTTAATGAGTGTAGTGTGAGGAGATTTAAAGTGATTGCCTGTCTTAGAGACAGCACAAATAATTGATCAGAGTTTTTCACTTTCCAGATATTAACTTCTTCAAGCTGTAGGTAAGGTTTCTGTGTCTTTCCTATATTTTTACCTCTAAGGGTTATTTTTCCCCAGGTTAATTATATATTCTAATTTTTGGAACATGTAGGACAATTATAGAATGCCATTAGGAAAGAAAAACTCACAACATGACTATTTTCAGGACATTTAGTATAAAGGCAGTAGCATTAAGATGTGAACTTGGAAATTGCGAGTGTTTTGTACTGCTTAGTAGCCTCATGCAATTTTATATTCCAACTTCTCTGCATCATGAATGTCTTAACAATAATTTTATACAGCTGAGTATAATCCTTAGGAAAAAGCAGATACAGTGCTTCTTGAATATTAAGGTGCATCCAGATCACCTGGGGATCCTGATAAAATGTGGGTTCTAATTCAGTAGGTCTGAGGAGGGGCCTCAGATGCTGCATTGCTCCCAGGAGATATCGATGCTGCTGGTCTGTGGACCACACTGTGAGGGGCAAGGGACCAATGGGCATACTTTTTATCTGGGAAGTTGAGGAAGCCTTACTTGGGAGATTAAAGGGTCTAGAGGTCTTTTAAAAAAGGAGTTAGAATTTTATAGTATCTGCTTTTATTAAAGCTGCAGTTGGCTGGTCCTCTCCGTCCTCCATTAAGGACAGAATTCTCTAGATTCTTAGACTAGTTAGTTTTGGCTCTGCTTTAAAGTTTTTACTTATTTAATTTATTATTATTATTTTTTTACTCTTAATGATAGTGACAAGGGCATTTCATCTCTCTCTGCCTTAGTATCCTGAAAAGTAAAACCACCTGGCTGTTACCTGCTGCAGAGGAGGAGTGGGGATGGACTCTGCCACTCTTGGCTAGTGTGTGTAATCTTACTGACAGATCTTCTTACCATGAATCCAGCTACTCAGATCATTTCCGTGGTTATTATTTGTGCTGATAAGAAGTTTGGAATTTTAGGACTTCCCTGTGGCTCGTAAGAGCAAAGTGCCAAGGAAGCCACCCCCCAGCTCCCTTCAGGTAAGGATCACAGGCTGAATCCTAAAAAAGAGCCACATGAATGTGCCATTTATCACGGGAGAGTCCCAGTCAGAGCAGATTAGAACAGGGCAAATCCAGCCTTGCTCTTGGGAGAAAAAACATCAAAGTACATACTTCTTCAAAGTTTTTATTGAACACCTACCTTTTACATAGCGTTTTTATGGGCACATAAATGTAGAGTAAAATTACCAGTAGTTGCTGGGTGCTTGCTCTGTACTCATACTGCAAAGCACTTGATTTACTTTGCATCATTTAGCTTTCATAGGTAGATATCATTGTTCCCTGTTCACACTTAGGGGAACATCTGGGTGTCCCACAGGTCAGAATGGCTCCCAAATTTCCATGGTCTCAAAGTGGCTGTGACATTTCCAGGTATCACATCCTGATGTGATTATGGCCAGCAGAAAAGAGGGATCATCTCTTCCTTATTATCTTTTAAAAGAAGGAAGACTCCTAAAAGCTGCTCAAAGATCTTCCTTCATCTCTCATTGTCTGTAGTTATATCATATGCTCATGTCTAAACCAATCGCTAGCAAAAGAAATAGAACTACAGTGGTCCCATTGCATTAGTCTAAGGGTCAAGAGAGTACACCTCAAATTCATCCTGATGCCTGTTCTTTAAATAAAGTTTTATTAGAACACAGCCCCACCCATTTTTTTTAACCTGTGGCCTGTGGTTGCTTTCACCCTACAACAGGGGTCCCCAACCCCCAGGTCGCAGACCAGTACCAGTCCGGCCTGTTAGGAACCGGGCCACACAGCAGGAGGTGAGTGGCGGGCGAGCGAGTGAAGCTTCATTTGCTGCTCCCCATCGCTGACATTACTGCCTGAACCATCCCCTGCTCCCCCCACCCCCATCCATGGAAAAATCATCTTCCACGAAACCGATCCCTGGTGCCAAAAAGGTTGGGGACCACTGCCCTACAACATCAGAGTTGAGTAGTTGCAACAGAGACCTTATGGCCTGCAAAGCCAGAAATATTTACTGTCTGGCGCTTTACAGAAAAGGTTTGCTTACTATTGCCTTAGATGAGTCAGAATCCACATCCTGCACCAAGGAGGGGATATTTGGATAGAGTTGGGGTTCTATCAACAAAGAAGGAGTGAGTGGCCTTGGATAGGCCACCAGCAGTGCCTGCTACAGAAGGGCATCTTTCTTCCAATGAAGCAGATGTGCTTTGAAGGACATTTGTCTAGGAAGGTAGCTGTAACCTCAGTGACAGTACAGGGTCCTAGGTTGAGGCTAGGTATAGAGTATTAAATGGGAATAAAAATAGAAAGAAGCAGAAGTGATGTCTCCTAGGTCTTGGCGTGTGGAAGATGTGAACAATCCTTTCAAAATTCAGACCACTGGGAATTCCCTGGTGGTCCAGTGATTAGGACTCAGTGCTCTCACTGCTATGGGCCTGGGTTTGATCCCTGGTCAGGGAACTAAGATCCCACAAGCCAGCAGCGTGGCCAAAAAAAAAAAAAAAAAAATATTCAGACCGCTAAACAAGTGCCAGGTCCCATGTAGTTCCCAGTGGTCACATGAAGTTGTGACAGGGAGCAGGGCAGCTCCTAAGCTTTTGTCTTGCTCTGGTGATGGTTTTAATGTCTGAAGATGAAGGAGACAAGAGGAACTGCAAATCCAAACAAGGCAGAACTGATAGCTGAAATGTAAGAGGCAATGTCCATTTCATCTTACAGTAGGAGGGATTGCTGGGCTTATTTAACCATACTCTGGACTTCAGCAAAGCAAATGTCAGGAAGCTAAGAAAGTAGTCTTATCTCTGTTCATTAACTCTAAATGGTACACAACTCAAGATTGGTATGATTGGTAGTAGTTACTAAAAATTTCTGTTAACTAAAATGATAGTACAACTAAAAATGAACCTGATGAAGAAGAAAAGGGTGGAATTTTAAAGACCAGTATGGTTTCAAGAGGAATTTGGATTTCAGAAGATGTGTGTATGTGAGCAGTAGAGTCATAAAGAGGAGATATGGAGATATGTATATGTATAGCTGATTCACTTTGTTATACAGCAGAAACTAACACACCATTGTAAAGCAATTATACTCCAATAAAGGTGTTAAAAAAAAAAAAGATGTGGATTTAAATCCTGGTTGTATCACTTACTAACTCCGCGAACTTGAGAGCATTATTTGACCTCTCTCAGCCTCAGTTTCTCCATTGGTAAGTTAGGATATAATTTTTAGCCATACAGAGTATTCTTGGAGGCCAGTGTATCCACTTTTGCTCTTGACCTAATTTTTTTCACCTTGAGACATTGTTGCATCAGTTGTCACTCTTGAAAATCTTTGGATCTTACTTATCCTTATAGGGAACAAAACCTTTTATAACTAGTGTGTCATTAATGGCTAAGAGTGGGTTAGCTCAGGGGCCGTTAGGTTGTTTCCTTCAGCCTCCCCACCCCCTGCGCTGTGTGCCTACCAAATACACACTACCACGTGCTCTGTGGGCCCCTCGTGGGGCTTAAGAATGGTCTGGGGCATTGGCCATGGTGTGGAGAGCTCACAGGGTATTCAGAGGGGACTAAGCAAGGTGACGGCTTGGACAGACATCACTGCTGTTGGCCAGTCAGGCTGAGGCCTTGGTGCAGACAAAACAAAGTCCTGGTAGGTGGCCCTGACAGGAGGGTCAAGCGGCTCAAGCCTGGGTTCAGCGGTGTGTTCTTGGCAGGGCAGCCGGTCTGCAGGCAGGTGGCAGTCACTCTCACGTGACTCCTGGGCACTCAGGTGATGCTCTTTCAAGTTCCCCTTTCCCAAGTCTCCTCTTATCAGGTGGTGGCTCTCTTGCCCTCTTGGTCAGCTTCCCTAGGACCAACTTTCAATCCTCCCAGGTAGCATATTTTTTCTTTTCATTTTTAATCCAAGTAACATTGGTTTATAACATTACATAAGTTGCATGTGTACAACATTGTATTTATACTTCTTTACACCCTACAGCATGCTCACCATCAGAAATTTATTTCCCATGCATCACCATACAGTTCATCCTCTTTACCCACTTTGCCTTCCCCCCAACTCCTTCCCCTCTGGTAACCACTGCTCTGTTCTCTATATCTACTTGTTTGTTTTTATTTGGTTTGTTCATTTATTTTGTTTGTTTTTTGCTTTTTAAAAAAATTTTTAAAAAAATTTATTTATTTAATTCATTTATTTTTGGCTGTGTTGGGTCTTCGTTGCTGTGTGAGGACTTTCTCTAGTTACGGCAAGTGGGGGCTACTCTTCATTGAGGTGCGCAGGCTTCTCGTTGCAGTGGCTTCTCTTGTTGAGGAGCACGGGTTTTAGGCGCATGGGCTTCAGTAGTTGTGGCATGCAGTTTCAGTAGTTGTGTCTCGCGGGCTCTAGAGCACAGGCTAAGTAGCTGTGGAGCATGAACTTAGCTGCCCCGCGGCATGTGGGCTCTTCCTGGACCAGGGCTCAAACCTGTGTCCCCTGCATTGGCAGGCGGATTCTTAGCCACTGCGCCACCAGGGAAGCCCTGTTTGTTTGCTTTTTATACTCCTCATATGAGTGAAATCAAACAATATTTGTCTTTCTCCATCTGACTTATTTCACTTAGGATAATACCCTCAAGGTCCATCCCTGTTGTCACAAATGGCAAGATTTCATCTTTTTTATGTCTAATATTCCATTGTATATCTATACATCACATCTTTTTTATCCCTTTATGTGTTGGTGGACACTTAGGTTGTTTCCATATCTTGGCTATTATAAATAATGCAATATAGCTTTCAAATTAGTGTTTTTGTATTCTTTGGATAAATATGCAGAAGTGGGATAGCTGGATCATATGGTAGTTCTATTCTTAATTTTTTGAAGAATATCCGTACTGTGTTCCATAGCAGTTGCACCAATTTCCATTCCTGCCAACAGTGTATGAGTGTTCCAGGTCTCACTTGTTAACTCTCCTCCTTTCCAGCTTCTCTTGCTTTATTAGCTCCTACGCCCATTTTTATCCCTCTTCTATTTTCCAAAGCTTTGTTCTCTCTTTCTTTCCAAAGAAATAAATATCTGGGTTGAAGTGAAAATAAACTTAGTCTTTTAATATCACTGAGCTACTTGTATAGGGAAGAAAAGATTGGACTTTCTTTCTTTGTTTCTTTCTTTCTCTCTCTCTCTTTCTTTCTCTTCCTTCCTTCCTTAGTTCCTCTCTTCCTCCTCCCTCCCCCCTCTTTCATTCTTTCTTTCTTCCTTCCTTCCTTTCTTCCTTCCTTTCTTCCTTCCTTTCTTTCTTACTTTTCTTTCTTTCTTTCTTTCTTTCTTTCTTTCTTTCTTTCTTTCCTTCTTTCTTTCTTTCCTTCTTTCCTTTCTTTCTTTCTTTCTTTCTTTCTTTCTCCTTTTCTTTTCTTTTCTTTCAGTAACACTAGATAGCAGTGATTCTTAGGAAAAGAAAGGATAATGATTTGAAGACTTCGTGGGTCACTCGTCCCTGGCTTCATTCCCACAGTGATTTCCATATGGATATCTCTTCCATTTCCATAAACTTTCAGAGAAGAGGATTTGATCATCTTCCCTGGAAACTGATTACATTGCTTAATGATGAGAAAATTCTTCAACAACAAAAATAACATACACTTCTTGCATGTTTCATATGTACCAGGTATTGGCTATGATGCTAACATAGAAAAAAATCTATTTTATTTATTTATTATTTTTAATTGACATATAGTTGATTTACAATATTATATTAATTTCAGGTGTACAACCTAGTGATTTAGTATTTTTATAGATTATACTCCATTTTACGTTATTATAAAATAATGGCTATGTTTCCCTGTGCTCTACAATATATCCTTGTAGCTTATTTATTTTACACATAGTAGTTTGTACCTCTTAATCCCCTACCCCTATCTTGCCCCTCTCCCTTCTCTCTCCTCAGTAGTAACCACTAGTTTGTTCTCTATATCTGTATGTTTCTGTTTTGTTATATTCATTCATTTGTTTTATTTTTTAGATAACACTTATAAGTAATAACATGGTATTTGTCTTTCTGTGTCTGACTTATTTCACTAAGCCTACTACCCTCTAGGTCTAAGCATGTTGTTGCAAACAGCAGACTTTCATTCTTTTTTATGACTGAATAATATCCCATTATTATATATCAATATATACCACATCTTCTTTATCCATTCATCTGTTGATGGGAATTTAGGTTGCTTCCATATCTTGGCTATTGTAAATAATGCTGCTATGAACATTGGGGTGCGTGTTTTCATTTTCTATGTATATACCCAGGAGTGGAATTGCTGGATCACATGGTAGCTCTATTTTTAGTTTTCTGAGGAATCTCCATACTGTTTTCTACAGTGGATGAACCAATTTACATTCCCACCAATAATGTACAAGAGTTCCTTTTTCTCCTCATCCTCACCAATATTTGTTAGTTGTAGACTTTTTGATGATAGCCATTCTGACAGGTGTGAGGTGATATCTCATGGTTTTGATTTGCATATCTCTGATGATTAGTGATGTTGAACATCTTTTCATGCGCTTATTGGCCATCTGTACGTCTTCCTTAGAAAAATGTCTATTCAGGTCTCCTGCCCATTTTTTAACTGGGTTGTTTATTTTTTTGAATGTTGTATGAGCTGTTTATATATTTTGGAAATTGTCTCCTTATTGGTCATATAATTTGCAAATATTTTCTCCCATTCAGTAGGTTGTTTTTTTGTTTTGTCAGTGGTTTCCTTTGCTGTGCAAAGCTTTTAAGTTTAATTAGGTCCCATTTGTTTATTTTTACTTTTGTTTCCTTTGCCTTAGGAGACAAATCCGAAAATATTTTGCTACAATTTATGTCAAAGAGTGTTCTGCCTGTGTTTCCTTCTAGGAGTTTTATGGTATGCAATCTTATATTTAGGTCTTTAATCCATTTTGAATTTATTTTTGTATATGGCCTGAGAAAATGCTCTAATTTAATTGTTTTACAGAAAACCTGATTTAATCCTCCCAGTAACCCTAAGAGACAGTAATGTTTTCTCCATTTTAACTATGAAGAAATTTAAGATCAAGTTCATACATTCAACAAGTGACAGAGCCAAGAATTAAACCCACATCTGTATTTGGTTGTGAAAATGCTGCTCTTTTTAAAAATTGAATTATAGTTGATTTACAATATTGTGTTAGTTTCAGGTATACAGCAAAGTGATTCAGATATATATGTATTTTTCAGATTATTTTCCATTATAGGTTTTTATAAGGTATTGAATATAGTTCCCTGTGTTTTACAGTAAATCCTTTTTGTTTATTTCATATACAGTAGTTTGTAGCTGTTAGTCCTATACTGCTAGCTTATCCACCCCCCCCACCGCCCCCAATCCCTTTCCCCTTTGGTAACCATAAGCTTGTCTTCTGTGTCTGTGAGTCTGTTTCTGTTTTGTACATAGATTCATTTGTATTATTTTTTAGATTCCACATATAAGTGATATCATATAATATTTGTCTTTCTCTGTCTGACTGGCTTTACTTAGTATGATATTCTCTGGGTCCATCCATGTTGCTGCAAATGGCAATGTTTCATTCTTTTTTATGGCTGAATAGTATTCCATTGTATATATATATATCCCACCTTCTTAAACCAATCATCTGTTGATGGGCATTTGGGTTGCTTCCATGTCTTGGCTATTATAAATAGTGCAGCTATGAACATTGGGGTGCATGTATCTTTTCAAAATAGAGTTTTTGTCTTTTCTGGATATATGCCCAGGGGTGGGATTGCTGGATCATATGGTTGCTCTATGAAAATGCTGCTCTTACTGTATGAAGCCAAATCCCTCTCACAGTTTTGGGAGCCCCATGCTGGAGCTAGCACTTACTGAATTGCAAGAGCCAATTGTTAAAGTTTCAGGAATTTTGTAAACCAATTGTTAAATCCAGCCATTATTTAAAATCAAATTATTATTATATAAATTAAACTTACCTTTAAATAAATTTAATTTAGTTAATAAGGTAAAATTAAACTTAAATGAATTATATTAAAAATAGAAGTAAACATACTCAAAACTTTTCATTTCCTAATTATTCTACTACATTTTAGTTCTCTCTGTGCTCTTGAGATTATTTACATCTATTGTGTCTGTATGGTGGAAGTGCTATATAATGGTGGGCTGCTGTGTCTCTTTTCCCAACTCTGCATTCAGTGATGTCATATTGATAGCTTAGAATTGGCTATGGTGGGAATAATTATACCATAGAAATGGGCAAATGCTACAAATCAGGGCTTGATTTACTGTTCTGTTGATTGTCTAGAATTAAAGTGATGGAGAAAAACCTTAATAATGCAGATAAAAAGTGTGTTGTGTCTAGTGCCAAAGCTGAGAGTGGCTTCAGTTTAATGAATATAATTTGTATCAGGATGAAGAATAGCTGAACAATAGATTACACATCAGATTTAATGACAGTAAATGTATTGAGAAAAGAGTTAGTGGGATGGGGTGCAACTCCACTTGTCAAATCATAGATGAATTGCAACCGTAGGTTACTTACAGCTAGAAAAGTTTGGCAGAAACTAATGAAAGGGTGGAACCAGAGAGTTGGCACCGCACACAACACCTTTGGCATTTATGCCTTGTGTCTTTTTCACACCTTAATTCACTGGCAAGCATCCCTCGTACCAAGTTGAGCTGTGTGGCTGACAGGGTCTTGGTGCTCCGGCCGGGTGTCAGGCCTGAGCCTCTGAGGTGGGAGAGCCGAGTTCAGGACACTGATCCACCAGAGACCTCCCGGCTCCATGTAATATCAAATGGCAAAAGCTCTCCCAGAGATCTCCATCTCAATGCTAAGACCCAGCTCCACTCAACGACCAGCAAGCTACAGTGCTGGACACCCCATGCCAAACAACTAGCAAGACAGGAACACAACCCCACCCATTAGCAGAGAGGCTGCCTAAAATCATAATAAGATTACACACCGCAAAACATACCACCGGACTCGGTCCTGCCCACCAGAAAGACAAGATCCAGACTCATCCACCAGAACACAGGCACCAGTCCCCTCCACCAGGAAGCCTACACAACCCACAGAACCAACCTTAGCCACTGGGGGCAGACACCAAAAACAACGGTAACTACAAACCTGCAGCCTGCGAAAAGGAGACCCCAAACACAGTACGTTAAGCAAGATGAGAAGACAGAGAAACACACAGCAGATGAAGGAGCAAGGTAAAAACCCACCAGACCAAAGAAATGAAGAGGAAATAGGCAGTCTACCTGAAAAAAAATTCAGAGTAATGATAGTAAAGATGATCCAAAATCTTGGAAATAGAATGGAGAAAATACAAGAAACATTTAACAAGGACCTAGAAGAACTAAAGAGCAAACAAAAAATGATGAACAACATAATAAATTAAAGAAATTAAAAATTCTCCAGAAGGAATCAATAGCAGAATAACTGAGGCAGAAGAACAGATAAGTGACCTGGACGTTAAAATAGTGGAAATAACTACTGCAGAGCAGAATAAAGAGAAAAGAATGGGGACTTCCCTGGTGGCGCAGTGGTTAAGAATCTGCCTGCCAATGCAGGGGACACGGGTTCGATCCCTGGACCAGGAGGATCCCACATGCCATGGAGTGGCTGAGCCCGTGCGCCACAACTACTGAGCCTGTGTGCCTACAGCCTGTGCTCTACAACAGGAGAGTCCGCCGCAATGAGAAGCCCGCTCACCACAGCGAAGAGTAGCCCCCACTTGCCTCAACTAGAGAAAGCCCGAGCACAGCAATGAAGACCCAATGCAGCCCAAAATAAATAAATAAATAAATAAATAAATAAATAAATAAATTTAAGAAAAAAGAATGAAAAGAATTGAGGACAGTCTTAGCGACCTCTGGGACAACATTAAACGTACCAACATTCAAATTATAGGGGTCCCAGAAGAAGAAGAGAAAAAGAAAGGGACTGAGAAAATATTTGAAGAGATTACAGTTGAAAACTTACCTAATATGGGAAAGGAAATAGTCAGTCAAGCCCAGGAAGCACAGAGAATCCCATACAGGATATATCCAAGGAGAAACACGCTAAGACACATATTAATCAAACTATCAAAAATTAAATACAAAGAAAAAATATTAAAAGCAGCAAGGAAAAACAACAAATAACATACAAGGGAATCCCCATAAGCTTAACAGCTGATCTTTCAGCAGAAACTTTGCAAGCCAGAATAGAGTGGCAGGACATATTTAAAGTGATGAAAGGGAAAAACCTACAACCAAGATTACTCTACCCAGCAAAGGATCTCATTCAGATTTGATGGAGAAATTAAAACCTTTATAGACAAGCAAAAGTTAAGAGAATTCAGCACCACCAAACCAGCTTTACAACAAATGCTAAAGGAACTTCCCTAGGCAGGAAACACTAGAGAATGAAAATACCTGCAGTAACAAACCCGAAACAATTAAGAAAATGGTAATAGGAACATACATATTGATAATTATCTTAAATGTAAATAAATTAAATGCTCCAACCAAAAGACATAGACTGGCTGAATGGGTACAAAAACAAGACCCGTATATATGCTGTCTACAAGAGACCCACTTCAGACCTAGGGACACATACAGACTGAAAGTGAGGGGATGGAAAACGATATTCCATGCAAATGGAAATCAAAAGAAAGTTGGAGTAGCAATTCTCAAATCAGACAAAATAGACTTTAAAATAAAGAGTATTACAAGAGACAAAGAAGGACACTACAAAATGATCAAGTGATCAATCCAAGAAGAAGATATGACAATTGTAAATCTTTATGCACCCAATATAGGAGCACCTCAATACATAAGGCAAATGCTAACAGCCATAAAAGGAGAAAGCAACAGTAGCACAATCATAGTAGGGGATGTTAACACCCCACTTTCACCAATGGACAAATCATCCAAAATGAAAATAAATAAGGAAACACAAGCTTTAAATGATCCATTAAACAAGATGGACTTAATTGATATTTATAGGACATTCCATCCAAAAACAACAGGATACACTTTCTTCTCAAGTGCTCATGGAACATTCTCCAGGATAGATCATATCTTGGGTCACAGATCAAGCCTTGGTAACTTTAAGAAAATTGAAATCATATCAAGTATCTTTTCTGACCACTATGCTATGAGACTAGATATCAATTACAGGAAAAAATCTGTAAAACATACAAACACATGGAGGCTAAACAATACACTACTTAATAACGAAGTGATCACTGAAGAAATCAAAGAGGAAATCAAAATATACCTAGAACAAATGTCAATGAAAACACGATGACCCACAACCTATGGGATGCAGCAAAGGCAGTTCTAAGAGGGAAGTGTATAGCAATACAATTCTACCTCAAGAAACAAGAAGCATCTCAAATAAACAACCTAACCTTACACCTATGGCAATTAGAGAAAGAAGCACAAAAAACCCCCAAAGCTAGCAGAAGGAAAGAAATCATAAAGATCAGATCAGAAATAAATGAAAAAGAAATGAAGGAAACAGTAGCAAAGATCAACAAAACTGAAAGCTGGTTCTTTGAGAAGATAAACAAAATTGATAAACCATTAGCCAGACTCATCAAGAAAAAAAGGGAGAAGACTCAAATCAATAGAATTAGAAATGAAAAAGGAGAAGTAACCACTGACACTGCAGAAATACAAAGGATCATGAGAGATTACTACAAGCAACTGTATGCCAATAAAATGGACAACCTGGAAGAAATGGACAAATTCTTAGAAAAGCACAACCTTCCGAGACTGAACCAGGAAGAAATAGAAAATATAAACAGACCAATCACAAGCACTGAAATTGAGACTGTGATTAAAAATCTTCCAACAAACAAAAGCCCAGGACCAGATGGCTTCACAGGCGAATTCTATCAAACATTTAGAGAAGAGGTAACACCTATCCTTCTCAAACTCTTCCAAAATATAACAGAGGAAAGAACACTCCCAAACTCATTCTACGAGGCCACCATCACTCTGATACCAAAACCAGACAAAGATGTCACAAAGAAAGAAAACTACAGGCCAATATCACTGATGAACATAGATGCAAAAATCCTCAACAAAATACTAGCAAACAGAATCCAACAGCACATTAAAAGGATCATACACCATGATCAAGTGGGGTTTATCCCAGGAATGCAAGGATTCTTCAATATACGCAAATCAATCAATGTGATAAACCACATTAACAAACTGAAGGAGAAAAACCATATGATCATCTCAATAGATGCAGAAAAAGCTTTCAACAAAATTCAACACCCATTTATGATAAAAACCTTTCAGAAAGTAGGCGTAGAGGGAACTTACCTCAACATAATAAAGGCCATATATGACAGACCCATAGCCAACATCATTCTCAATGGTGAAAAACTGAAACCATTTCCTCTAAGATCAGGAACAAGACAAGGTTGTCCACTCTCACCACTATTATTCAACATAGTTTTGGAAGTTTTAGCCACAGCAATCAGAGAAGAAAAAGAAATAAAAGGAATCCAAATCAGAAAAGAAGAAGTAAAGCTGTCACTGTTTGCAGATGACATGATACTATACATAGAGAATCCTAAAGATGCTACCAGGAAACTACTAGAGCTAATCAATGAATTTGGCAAAGTAGCAGGATACAAAATTAATGCACAGAAATCTCTTGCATTCCTATACACTAATGATGAAAAATCTGAAAGAGAAGTTAAGGAAACACTCCCATTTACCATTGCAACAAAAAGAATAAAATACCTAGGAATAAACCTACCTAAGGAGACAAAAGACCTGTATGCAGAAAACTATAAGACACTGATGAAAGAAATTAAAGATGACACAAACAGATGGAGAGATATACCATGTTCCTAGATTGGAAGAATCAACATTGTGAAAATGACTATACTAACCAAAGCAATCTACAGATTCAATGCAATCCCTATCAAACTATCATTGGCATTTTTCAAAGAACTAGAACAAAAAATTTCACAATTTGTATGGAAACATAAAAGACTCTGAATAGCCAAAGCAATCTTGAGAAGGAAAAACAGAGCTGGAGGAATCAGGCTCCTGGATTTCAAACTAAACTACAAAGCTACAGTAATCAAGACAGTATGGTACTGGCACAAAAACAGAAATACAGATCAATGGAACAGGATAGAAAGCCCAGAGATAAACCCATGCACCTATGGTCAACTAATGTGAAAAGGAGGCATGGATATACAATGGAGAAAAGACAGTCTCTTCAATAAGTGGTGCTGGGAAAACTGGACAGCTACATGTAAAAGAATGAAATGAGAGCACTCCCTAACACCAGACACAAAAATAATTTCAAAATGGATTAAAGACCTAAATGTAAGGCCAGACACTATAAAATTCTTAGAGGAAAACATAGGCAGAACACTCTATGACATAAATCACAGCAAGATCCTTTTTGACCCACCTCCTAGAGAAATGGAAATAAAAAGAAAAATAAACAAATGGGACCTAATGAAACTTAAAACCTTTTGCACAGCAAAGGAAAACATAAGCAAGACGAAAAGACAAGCTCAGAATGGGAGAAAATATTTACAAGTGAAACAACTGGCAAAGGATTAATCTCCAAAATTTGCAAGTAGCTCATGCAGCTCAATATCAAAAAAACAAACAATCAATCCAAAAATGGACAGAAGACCTAAATAGACATTTCTCCAAAGAAGGTATACAGATTGCCAACAAACACATGAAAGAATGCTCAACATCATTAATCATTAGAGAAATGCAAATCCAAACTACAATGAGATATCACCTCACACCAGTCAGAATGGCCATCATCAAAAATCTACAAACAATAAATGCTGGAGAGGGTGTGGAGAAAGGGGAACCCTCTTGCACTGTTGGTGGGAATGTAAATTGATACAGCCACTATGAAGAACAGTATGGAGGTTCCTTTAAAAACTAAAAATGGAAGTACCATACGACCCAGTAATCCCTCTACTGGGCGTATACCCTGAGAAAACCATAATTCAAGAAGAGTCATGTACCACAGTGTTCATTGCAGCTGTATTTACAATAGCCAGGACATGGAAGCAGCCTAAGTGTCCATCGACAGATGAATGGATAAAGAAGATGTGGCACATATATACAATGGAATATTACTCAGCCATAAAAGTAAACGAAATTGAGTTACTTGTAGTGAGATGGATGGACCTAGAGGCTGTCATGCAGAATGAAGTAAGTCAGAAAGAGAAAAACAAATACCGTATTTTAACACATATATATGGAATCTAAAAAAAAAAAGGTTCTGAAGAACCTAGGGGCAGGACAGGAATAAAGACTTAAACATAGAGAATGGACTTGAGGACATGGGGAAGGGGAAGGGTAAGCTGGGACGAAGTGAGAGAGTGGCATGGACTTATATATACTACCAAATGTAAAATAGCTAGCTAGTGGGAAGCAGCCGCATAGCACAGGGAGATCAGCTTGGTGCTTTGTGACCCCCTAGAGGGATGGGATAAGGAGGGTGGGAGGGAGATGCAAGAGGGAGGAGATATGGGGATATGTGTATATGTATAGCTGATTCACTCTGTTATGTAAAGCAGAAACTAACATACCATTGTAAAGCAATTATACTCCAATAAAGATGTTAAAAAAAAAACTAATGAAAGCATTCTGTAAGAATCAATTGGCTGTATGAGATAAAGAATATTATGTCTCTTATGGCTATTTGTACATTGTGTGCTACATATCCTTTATATCAATAAAATTTATAAACACACACACACACACACACACACACACACACACACACACACACCCTTTTCTCAGGAGAACTGGTTAAGCATTTACCAGTATATTGCTGCCATCCCCACTTGTTTGGTCCTCAGTGGAAATGAAGAACATTTGCAACCATGCTACTTATGGAGTTCTTCCACAGCTTTCTCTTCTCTAAGTGGAATAATCTGTGATTCATTGATCTTTCCCTATAGGTTTTATTTTCCAAGTTTCCTCTGAGTGGTCTGGAATCAGGTAGGAACCCTTCTTTACCTGAGGGGTGCAGAACAGAACACATGACAATATTCTAGAGAGGAGACGATCCATGCTGGGTGGGATGGGAGACCTGCCTCGCTGGGGACCGCCGAGGACGGTGCCTGGAAGGAGCATGAGCTGGCAGTTAGGAGACCTGGGTTACTGCCCTGCAGGAGGTTGTCCTTATGAGTTATCCCCTCAGTTATTTCATCTTAAGCAAAATTTGAATTAAGGTAAATTTCAGAGTCCTCTGCAATCTTAAATTCTGCAGTCCTCTTGTTTATCAAGGTATATGAAAGTATAATAGAACCTCCTCAGTCATTCAATTTGAAGCTTTAAGAGATAACACTTCCTTAAATTTGTGTGGCCCTCTTAGAGTTTACTAAACGTTTTAACACACTTTGTCCTAACAATGATATAAACAGAGAGTCATTAATATCCCCACTTTACTGCTGAGAAAACTGAGGCTCAGGGTCGTTCATAACTTGTTCCAAGTGCAGAGCTAGTTGGCATAGAAGCTAGATCTGGGGTTTCCAGGTCACTTTCTCCGTCTCCAATGTCCTTTACCTTTGATCTGCTGAAACAGAAAATCCCACATAGTATTCGTCACATTATCTTATGTCTTCTAAGCACAAGTTGAAGAAAAAAGTCTGTTTAAAGGTAGATTGCAGCTTTAGAAAGATGATTTTTTTTCTGGTTAAGTCAATAAGTTCATCCTTTCTGAGATCAAGCAAGGAGGCTAAGAGGAAGCAACAGTGGATTGCTTGCTAGGATAATATGTGCTTTAGAGCTCAAAGGCATTGAGCATGAATGTGCACACACCAGACTGAGCATCAGAGGACAGAATGACCTGATGAGGAGACAGCAGCTCGGGGTGGGTGGTGTTTGACTTTTTACTTTATTTCAGACAACATAGTCCTGTGTGAGATTTGGAATTTTGTAAGCATATGAGTGTATAACTTGGAATATGTTTGGCTGTAATCACAAGCAATGCTATCTCTAGTATTTTTTTTTCTTTATATAGCATAAGCAGCAGATTGGCTTTAGTGATGAGCTAACACAGAGTGACTTCCTTTTTTTAAAAGAAAATATTTATTTATTTATTTATTTTGGCTGCTCCGGGTCTTAGTTGTGGCACGTGGGATCTTAGTTGTGGCATGCGGACTCTTAGTTGCGGCCTGCATGCGAGATCTAGTTCCCCGACGAGGGATCAAACCCAGGCCCTCTGCGTTGGGAGTGTGGAATCTTACCCACTGGGCCACCAGGGAAGTCCCCAGAGTGACTTCTTAAGTGAACAAGAGGCACTAGAAAAATAACGGGGTTATATTAGTTTTGCAAAATGGCATAAAGATGTTTCCTTTTACTACTCTAGGTTTCCTGATTTTTTTCCTCACCATTCATTTAGTTTGGACTTGCCACATTTTTATGGGGCAAATTCTCAAAAGGGTGGGAATTTCTTGAAGACAAATATAGACATAGAGGTAGTTTTCAGATACAGAGGAGCTACGCTAGCCGTTCGTTTCCTCTAGGGAGGCATTTATTTGACAATCGTCTCCCTCCTCATTCAGCAAGGCTGCATTGAGGGGTGTTGTAGCCAGGAGTCGTTATTGAGGGCTCTGTCCCTGGTTTGCTGTGGGATATGTGAATGAAATATGCACTCAAGTCTTCTATCTGTAAAATGGAGATAACATTCTTTAAGAATCATTATGCAGGATGACAGGGTGACACCTGAGTGAATGCCCTGGGGTCTAGTCTCAGGCACCACCTGCGACCAGCATGTGAAAAGATGGCTCTTCCTCTGACTTGTCAGTAGGTGTCACTGCAGTCAACTAAAACTCCAGGAAAGTGCTGGCCAGAAGGATTCTATTAGAGGAAAAAGGAAAGGAGTACTAGTAGCTTTTAAAATTAACTGAACATGTAGCTTTCTTCTCCACCTCAAACTCAAATCCTTTACAATATATTACTGTTTATTATTTTTAATAACATGTGTCCAGCTATGGGCAAATCTTTTCAGAAAAAAAGTTGATTCAGCAAACCATTCCATTCCATCTTTCTTTCGTTTACCAATTCATTCATTCAAGAAATACTAGGTGCCTATGGTGTTTGAGGTACTTGCCAGGCTCTGGACTTACCATGATGAACAGTACAGACAGTCTGGCTTCCTGTCGGGTGGGAAAGACAGGCAATTAAAGAGGCAATACCAAAAAAAAAAAAAAAGAAGTATAGCGAGATTAGTGTAATCACAGGGCAACTACTAGATGAAAAGAAGTAGACGACAAGGGGACCTGACTGAGTGGAGGGGTCAGGGATGGTCTCTGAGATAAAATGGTGTTTCAGAAGGTGCCCATATTATACATCAAGGTACAAATTAGAAAGCCAGCACCTGGATTCCTTCACTCTAAGATTCTCACGGGTTCTTGTGGTTCATTTTATCTCCTTTGTTATCAGTACCATCTGAAATACATAGAAAAATGTCTTCCGTCCTGATTTTATGGTACTTAGATAATTTGACAGATCTAAAAAATTAATTTTAAAAAATTAATTAATTAATGTCATTACCTCTCCCTTGAGATATTGAAAACTTTGTGCCTTTTATATGTCAGATACTTTGACAGATACTCTTGATTATTTTCTTGGTGTGTGATACTTGGAAGGTAAAACTGAATGTTGACGTGGTCTGTCTTGCCCTTGTTTCTACATTCACTCCACACTGGGGTGTGTGGATTAAATGAAAAGCTTCACATCCCATTAGGGTTTGAAGTCAGCCTAAAGCACGACTGGGAGCTACTTTGGTAAGAGTTATGTGACCCGGCTGGAGGAAAGCACTGAGCATGCATTAGATCTCGAACATTTTAAGCAGATAATAAAGAAAGAAATATTGACAAGGAACATGAAGTTACTCTGTTCAATATTTGCTGTATCTCCAGTGACTCATGAATTACATTTTGAAACTCTAAATTCAATTTATTAAGAATCCCAGATAATGACTTTTGCATGAATAAAAACAAGTGAGTAAATCTGAATGCCTCCTTTTAAAGAGACTCAAAAATTTGTATTGCAAAGACAGCGGAAATGTGTTCTGGTGAATCAGTAACAACTTTTCTTGCCTTTCTTTCAGTTAAGAAATTGCAAAACTAAGCTTTTTTTTTTTTTTTTTTTTAAGAAACTTAACTCTGGGGTCTGCACTCATCTGTATGTAATTCATTCAAAAACGTTTATTTGTCACATTAGAAAAACCATGGCCTCAAGGCTAGTATGACTATATCTATTGATCTTTCCAACTATTTTCCTTGGAATAAAGGAAACAAATGTTCCAGTGTACAGTTCGTAAAACAGATTGCCAAGAGCTGAGCAGAACAGTGAAAGGCATAGCTGTACACAAGTTCTCTTAATTTACTTACATGTGCCCTCTTCCATTTCCATACTCAGGAAGTTAAAGTGTTTGATATTATGTTAATTTGTGAAAGGAAACATTGTAATATCATGGGAGGAGCCCTGGGGAAACTTCTTATATTGCTCTGGCTTTGCTTCTAAAGTATGGTGTGGTCTTGGGTGTCCTTTAATTGCTCTGAGCTTCAGTTTTTTTCATCTACCTAAAGGGGCTTTGAATGGATCTGAGGTCACTACATAGAAGCCCTTTTAATATATATATATATTTTAATATTTATTTGGCTGTGCTGTGTCTTAGTTGCGGCATACAGGATCTAGTTCCCTGAGCAGGAATCGAACCCAGGGCCCCTGCACTGGGAGAGCGGAGTCTTAACCACTGGACCACCAGGGAAGGCCAGCCCCTTTAATTTTCCTCTGTCCTCACTTCCAGTGTATCGGGTCTGCCTTCCTTTTTGACTCAAAGGAAGAGGTGATCCACCCCCTGTTCAAATCTAACCCTTCCACCTGTGATCTGGATCCTGTTGACTTCTTCCTCCTCTTTGAGCTGATAGGGATAACAAGCCATTTGGGAACACTCATTGTCTAAGTTAGAAATCAAGGTGTCATCTCTGATTCCTCTCTGTTCACTCAATTCCCACATCCAGTTGGTAGCAAAGTCCCATTAATTCTTTCTCCTAGGTGGCTATTGGACACATCCTTTCTTGCCATCCCGCCTTTGTTAGGCTGTCATCCTCTCTTGCCCAGACCATTGCAGGAGCCTCTTTACTGATCTCCTTCCTTGCAGTCTCTTCCACTTCTACACTGTTTTCAGTGAAATATTTCTAAAACACAAGACCGATGATGTCTGTTGTAGCAGCAGCAACCCCACTGAACAGATACTTATATTCTGAGAGGGTGTTAGGCCAGGTCTGAGAAACAGTCAATTTGAATAAGGCAGCATAGTCCCATTGAAATGAAAACCTTGTGTTGGCTACCTCATTTACCTATGAGATAATACGAGTCTCTTTTGCATGGCCTTTAAGGCTGTGCACATTTTGGCCTCAAACCTGCCATCCTATAACCTTACCTTCTGCTACCTCTGCTCCTGCCTTGTGTACTTCACATCCCTGCCGCACTGAACGCTTCTTAACCTGAGCGTGCTGTGGTCTGTCATGTGTCTGAGATTTTGCATATCCAGGCCTCTCTGTCTGGAATTCCTTTCTCCCCTTCTCCTCTTTTGGTCTGTGGAATGCTTACTCATTCTGCAATACCTGATGCAGATATCATCTTATTGGGGAGAATTATCATGAGTTGATTACTTCCTTGTTTATACTTGTACTTCTCTTTGCTGTTAGTGTTATATTGTATTTGTTAATGTCTGTCTTCCTTATAAGATTGTGAGCTACTTGAAGGCAAGGAATCTTGCCTCATTCATCTTTGTATTCCTAAGACCTATCAGAGTATATAGCACATTTTAGCAGCTCAGTAAGTGGTTCTTGATTGACTGAAATAAATGAATGAATGTACGTGCATCCATGCATGGATAGAAGTGGTAACTACAGTATTTCTCATCTCAGTGGAAATGTCAGTAACTGTGGAAAGAAGAAACTTGGAAGTTACAGCTGGCTTGATCTTCTGGGGAAGGCTTTGACATCTGCAGGTAGATTCTGACCTGATGGCCGGGGAATCTTTGGACTAGATCTTTAGAGTCCCCTTAAGCTGTAAGAGTTGATAACTTTATTTTGGCTGTATGACTTCAAATCCAAGAGTTGGAACACTTGCCTTGTAACACTTTTACCAGCTGGCTGAGAAACAAGGGTAGTTTGCTCAACACAACTTGTCATTGCCTCTTGTCTTGGTTCTCTGAAATCTACTTCTGTGTCGGTCAATGACAGATCATTAGGCTCATTCCCAAATGAATTGGTTGTCAGGTAGGCATCATTAAAACTGGTGAAACGTCTTAGTTTCCAGCTGAGGAAGGCAAATATGATGCTATCTGATCATGACAGGCATGGTGATGTGATGTTCCGAGAAGCGAGGAACATCTTTCAAGACTACTGCCTACCTCAGTGTAGGCAATTACTACAGTCAGTGAGTAGTGATCAATATGCAAAGCTTAAGGTAGAAACATTAATCCATCCTTTAATGCAAAAACATCAGCAGCTGAAGGTTTTCTTGGAGGGGGAGGAGTGAACTGATAATCCATCACGTCGTTTCCAAACGTGGAAAGTTGATTTTTATAATGAATTTGCAGACATATCCATTTTCAGATATGTGAATAATAGAAAGAACTAAAAGCTTTCACAAGATCTTTTTTCAGTATCTGCTTGTCTCACAGTCTTGCTTCCTTTTAGTCCTCTAGCCCCTATGCCACATCCATTATCATCCTGAAAACAAAAATAATTCAGACCACTTAAATGATGTTTCAATGACACACAATCCATTAGCATTCAGAAAAAGCCAGAACTTTCCAAAGAGAAATGTGACACTCTCTTTCACTTATTCTTTCTCTCTTGTTTCTTTACTTGAGGTGAAATTTCAGCTTAATAAAATAAGAGAAGTTTCAGCTTCTCTTATTATCTTATAAGAAAATAAGAAATTTTCATAAGGTGGTTATTTTTGCAGATAATGACCTGACCCCTTCTAAAACCACCTGCTTGGTTGGTTAAAAGGAGTAAGGTAGCAGTTAATAGTAGTCCATTTCATTCATTTTTGTTTGTTTACTGTGATTGTGAAGCAGTATATGCTCAAAGCAAAAATTTTGGATAAAATATACAATCCTGGCATTATGCCCAGGAACAGCTGGGCAGGCTTCTGGCTCTGTACACCAAAGAACCTTTATTTAGAGCAGACCACAAAATAATTGGACGCCAGAGAACGGTGCAGACATTTTGCTACCATTTCCTTTGGGTTGCCATTCAGGCAGTGCTGACGCTTCTCGCATGACTGGTCAGAAGTCCCTCTTTTTTGGTCTCCTACCCCTTCCTCTTTATCACTCTCCTGCTGGGGCTCCAGTTGTACCCTATGGTCGTGGTTGGAAGTTCCATAGTCAAGAGGCTTTTTGTATTCACAGTCATCTCCCTGGTGTCTAGAATAATGCCTACCGTGTAATAGACCCTCGATATATTTTTGTTGACTAAATGAAGTTTTCAGAGGAAAATATTGACCTAGATAAACCACCCTCTCTATTGCCATCACTTTCCCCTCTCAATGCATAACGTTGCTACCTGAGGCTAGAAGGCCCTCTTCCTACCTGGGGAAGATGGGAAGGCACAAAGACGATGAAAGGGAAGGAAACCCTATCTTGCCACATTTCAGAAGTGTTTGAAGAAGATGGGAAAACTCATCCACAATCCCTCTACTCAGAGGAAGCAAATGACCTATTATCTTCCAGTCTTTTTTTCTATGCATTTTTTTCCCATAGTTGACATTATAGTTAAAAAATTTTTTTATCAGTGTATTCTAAATTACATTGCAAATTGGTCCAGTAAAATGTATCTGCTTAGATTAGTAGCAACCATGTTTAATTTATTTGTGATAGTATTTCCCTTTGATTCTAATACCAATGATTTTTGCATTTTAATGCTTCTAAAATCATGGATAAGTCTTGCAGTCAATGTGTATTTTTTTTTAAAATAAATTTATTTATTTATTTTTGGCTGCGTTGGGTCTTTGTTACTGCACGTGGGCTTTCTCTAGTTGCGGCGAGCGGGGGCTACTCTTTGTTGCGGTGCATGGGCTTCTCATTGTGGTGGCTTCTCTTGTTGCGGAGCACAGGCTCTAGGCGCGCGGGCTTCAGTAATTGTGGCACGTGGGCTCAGTAGTTGTGGCTCGAGGGCTCTAGAGCACAGGCTCAGTAGTTGTGGTGCAAAGGCTTAGTTGTACCGTGACATGTGGGATCTTCCCAGACCAGGGCTCAAACCCGTTTCCCCTGCATTGGCAGGTGGATTCTTAACCACTGAACCACCAGGGAAGCCCTGAATGTGTATTTTTAATGTTGATGGTAAATCTTATCATCAATGACCTCTTAGAGTCCATGAGTATAGTATTTAGAAATAGTATAGAGTACAGTTGCTTTTGATTTTTTCCTCATGGAAAAGTGACTGGACTGACCTGCCTTTGTTTTTATTTTTATTATTTATTTATTTATTTATTTACTTATTTGGTTGCACCAGATCTTAGTTGTGGCAGGCGGCATCCTTAGTTGTGGCTCGCCAGCTCCTGAGTTGCAGCACGTGGGCTCCTTAGTGGTGGCATGCAAACTCTTAGTTGCGGCATGCATGTGGGATGTAGTTCCCTGACCAGGGATCGAACCCAGGCCCCCTGCATTGGGAGCATGGATTCTTATCCACTGTGCCACCAGGGAAGTCCCTGGAGTGACCTGCCTTTACACTTCAAAAAATATTTCTCTGAACCTTTCATAGCCTTCTTGGCCCCTACTTCTCCCTGTTTACTTTTTTTTTTTTTTACATAAACATATTTTTATGTGGTAAAATTCACATAACATAAAATAACCATTAACCACTTTAAAGCATCCAATTCAGTGGCATTTAATACATTCACAATGTTGTGCAACCATTACCTCTATCTAGTTCCAAGACATTTTAATCACCCCAAAAGAAGACCCATTAAACAGTTACTCCCCATTCCTCTTTTCCCCTAGCCCTGGAAACCACTAGATTGTTTTCTGTCTTTATGGATTTACCTTTTTTGGATTCCCTGTTTATTCCCGAAGGTAACTCTGAAGGACAGGCCTTCTCACCTGACCTGTGAAGGCAGAGAATGCACGGGCCTGGCTGTGGCATATTATAACATGTTTATATGTGCTAAGATACCAGTATCAGGATTGGCCACTAAACATATATGCTGTTGGCAGTTGTAGAACTGTCCTGGGAATGTTTACAAATTACTGGTCATTTTATGTGAAGTCAATGAACAAGCAAGACTACTAACATGGTGAGAAAGCTTGTAGAGATGAAGTAATGTTAAGAGCAAGGCACAGCTCAGGTCTTCTGCTTCAGGATCTTAGCTTTAAGGTAGCAGCTGAGGCTGTGGTCTCATCTCAAGGCCCAACTGGAGAAGGTCTGCCTCCAAGGTCACATGGTTGTTGGCAGATTTCAATTTCTTGTGGGTGGTATGGCTGAGGGCTTCAGGTTTTTGTTGGCTATTGGCTTGGGGAATGCCCTCAGTTCCTTGCCACATGGGTCTCACCATAGCTCACAGCCTAGCAGCTTGCTTCATTGAAGCCAACAAGGGAGAAGGTCTTTGGGCAAGACATACATGACAGTTTTATGTAACATAGTCACAGATATGACATCCCTCACTGTTAACCATATTCTTGGTTAGAAGCAAATCACAGGTTCTGCCCGTGCTCAAGAGGAGTATCAGGACACTCAAGGACATGAGTGTTAGGAGGCGGGGGTAACACGGAATCATATTGCTATATAAATGGGTCATCCAGTCACTCAGATCTGTCTGCAGAGCTGGCTCATTTCTTTTTTTAATATATATTTTTATTGGAGTATAGTTGATTTACAATGTTGTGTTAGTTTCAGGTGTACAGCAAAGTGAATCAGTTATACATATACATATATCTACTGTTTTTTTAGACTCTTTTCCCATATAGGCCATTACAGAGTATTGAGTAGAGTTCCCTGTGCTATACAGTAGGTTCTTACTAGTTATCTGTTTTATACATAGTAGTGGGTATATGTCAATCCAATCTCCCAATTTATCCCTCCCCCCACCCCCCTTATCCCCTGGTAACCATAAGCTTGTTTTCTAAGTCTATGAGTCTGTTTCTGTTTTGTAAATAAGTTCATTTGTATCATTTTTTAAGATTCCACATATAAGTGATATATGATATTTGTCTTTCTGTGTCTGACTTACTTCACTCAATATAACAATCTCTAGGTCCATCCATATTGCTGCAAATGGCATTATTTTGTTCTTTTTTATGGCTGAGTAATATTCCATTGTATATATGTACCTCATCTTCCTTATCCATTCCTCTGTTGATGGATATTTAGGTAGCTTTCATGTCCTGACTACTGTAAATAGTGCTGCAGTGAACTTTGGGGTGCATGTATCCTTTCGAATTGTGGTCTTCTCCGGATATATGCCCAGGAGTGGGATTGCTGGATCATATGGTAACTGTATTTTTCGTTTTTTAAGGAACCTCTGTACTGTTCTCCATAGTGGCTGTATCAATTTACATTCCCACCAACAGTGTAGGAGGGTTCCCTTTTCTCCACACCCTCTCCAGCATTTATTGTTTGTAGATTTTTTGATGATGGCCCTTCTGACCGGTGTGAGGTGATACCTCATTGTAGTTTTGATTTGCATTTCTCTAGAGCTAGTTCATTTCCACCCTGCATTGAAGAGTAAATTAGGTAAAGAAACAGGCTCATTCTGAAGGACAGTGGGGGTATGAGGAGAACTGTGTAGAGCATGCTGAATACTTGCAGTGCTGCCTAGAAACCACAGCGACGCACCATTTGGTTTGATCTCTCAAGGGAAACTGGGAAAAATGACAGTCTTTGAGGAAGATACTAAATGGTGATGCTGCCTGATGGGATCAACCTAAATGCTTGATGGGAGGTGTTTCCTGGAGCCTTGAGGGAACAGAATGGCTGCGATCACAAATAAGGCAATGCAGATAGATTCTCTTAAATCAGTGGCATTGTTGGTTAAAAATTCATCCTCCAAGGTCCAGTGTCAGCCAGACTTAGTCTGAAGAAATTCCAGAACCATTGAGGGGTTCTACTGGATGCATAAAGAGCGAACTATACTCTGGCTAGCAACATACTTTTTGTGAAACATTTTTTGATCCCAAATGACATGACCCTGCTTGATCAACAATATCGTTTGTCTGAGTTTTCTCTGAATTGCTCCTGAATCTTTCAAAATCTATGACACCTAGCACAGTATCACATACATGGTAGGCA
The DNA here is from genome assembly GCF_028023285.1 of Balaenoptera ricei. Classification (NCBI taxonomy): domain Eukaryota; kingdom Metazoa; phylum Chordata; class Mammalia; order Artiodactyla; family Balaenopteridae; genus Balaenoptera; species Balaenoptera ricei. The sequence continues at coordinate 145,277,673 of NC_082640.1, read as the reverse complement.
CTGTATAAGAATTTTCTAAATTAATAAATGAATTCAAAAGAATATTTTACATACTCTGGTGGTAATCATAGGAAAGGATTCCCTCAAAAAGTAATTTTGAGTAATAATTGGTATTACTGGAAGAAATGGTAGCCTTTGAGTTGCTTATTTGAATAGGGCAGTATCCATGTGTATAAATAGTCATGTGTCTGTTTTAAGAGCACTCTTGCCCTTTGATAATGTTGATGTCTGCTTCCTCAGTTGGGAGTCGTCATTCTTTTTTTTTAAATTAATTTATTTTATTTATTCATTTTTGGCTGCGTTGGGTCTTTGTTGCTGTGAGCAGGCTTTCTCTAGTTGCAGTGAGCGGGGGCTACTCTTCGTTGTGGTGCGCGGGCTTCTCATTGCGATGGCTTCTCTTGTTGCGGAGCTCGGAGCTCTAGGTGCGTGGGCTTCAGTAGTTGTAGCGCACGGGCTCAGTAGTTGTAGTTCGCGGGCTCCAGAGCGCAGGCTCAGTAGCTCCACAGCATGTGGGATCTTCCCTGACCAGGGCTCGAACCCTTGTCCCCTGAATTGGCAGGTGGATTCTTAACCACTGTGCCACCAGGGAAGCCCGGAGTCGTCGTTCTTTGCTTCCAGGTACTGTAGTGAATACAGTGGTTGTGAATTTAAAGGGCAAAGATGGTGAGAATCAGAGGTGTCTCTTGGTATTATAAACCCTTTGACAGCTACTACCTGCTTATTCTTTGTAGGTGTTTTTAATTAGAGTTTAGCTAAATTTTCATGCTTAAGATATTATGCTAAACTAGTCAGGGAGGAGTGAGTAATAATTAAACAAAAGTTTTGGGAAAAGTTAATGCATGCATAAATGTTATGAGTGGCAATTTCTTTATAGATAACTAATCCTGTTCTGGAATTGTTTAAAGCAAAATTTTAATGCCAATATTGTGATGGTTGGAGCAACCTACTATTGCTATTTTAAGTATAGCTAATCTCTGGTTAAAAGTGTATGGATTATCTACACGGACCATTTGCTCCCAGATTGGCTTCCTTTTGCTAATCTAGCTATTGCCAGGCTACTTCCTTGGACTTCTACTTCCATTTGATATACACTGAGGGATTATGAACTAATTTTTTAAATTGCCTAAGAAAAATGTCAATTAAAAAACCGACCAAATTCCAGCCAGGTGGAAGGTTTCTGTTTGTTAGTTTAATGTTTATACAACTGCTTGCCTCTGTCAGTCTGTGTGACTGAGAGTTAACCGTGCAGCTTGACATGGACATCAATTCTGCATTCTTATTGATCAGGGGAGACGTGAGCTGGGGAGGTTGTGATAGATGGCTCGTACCAGAATGTTCCTGGCAAAAGCTATGAGGCTGTGTCCTTCTCCAACTCATTAAATTAAAGGAGAATACTAAAAATGATATGCCAGGCATGGCAAGCCTTTCTTGGGATGCAGATAATCAGATTTTCTGCTCGTTTGGAAAGAGCCATGACCTACCTACTGATCTTTAATAAAATGTTATTTTGAAAGACCGCATACATCATCTTTCCCATCTTTATCTTTAAAAATCCTCCCCTTGGACCCATGGCTCTTGTTATGGGTTGAATTGTATCCTCCCCCCTAAAAAAAGGGATATGTTGAAGTCCTAACCCCCAACACCTGTGAACATGACCTTATTTGGAAATAGGGTCTTCACAGATTTAATCAAGTTAAGATGAGGTCATTGGGATGGATCTTAATCCAATGTGACTGATGTCTCTATAGAAGAGGGAAATTTGGGCACAGACACAGCCACACAAGGATGCCACGTGGAGACACAGAGCCACAGACACACAGGGAAGGAGCCATGCGAAGACTGAGGCAGAGATTGGGGTGATGCTACCACAAGCCGAGGAACAGCTAGGTCTACCAGAAACTGGCAGAGGCAAGGAAAGGTCCTCCCCTTGAGGCCCTGGAGGGAATATGGTCCTATCAACACCTTGATTTTGGATTTGTAGCCTCCAGAATGGAGAGATAGATAAATTCCTGTTGTTTTAAGCCACTTGGTTTGCGGTGCTTTGTTGTGGCAGCCCTAGGAAATGAACACATTCCCCCTTGAGCTCCTGCTTTCTTTGCCTCCTTCCTTTCATAGCCAAATTGCAAATTGGCTGGATTACACCCCCCTCCCAAAATTGTTCTTGCTGAGGTCTTCAGGAACCTCCCAGGAGGGGCTAAGCCTACAGACCCTGGAGCCCACTTGACTGGGTTCAAGTCCAAACTCCACTCCCTTCTCGCTGTATGAACTTGGGCAAATTATTTAAACTTTCTGTGTCTTAGTTTGTGTTTATCAATAAAATGAGCCTATCCTGGGGGCTGTTGTAAGGCTTAAAAGAGTTAATACAGCCAAAGCATTTAGCATAGTTCCTAGCACATAACTATCACTTAATGTGCATTTATTTCCATTAATACCATTTGCCACATATGTCGTCCCTTTTCAGATCTTACACTGCCTTTCTGCAGCATTGGGCTCTACTGGCCTCTTTCTCCTCTTGACTCTGTCTTCCATTGCCTTCTGGTCATCCTTCCTGCCTCTGGCTGAGCTTCTCCTAGGAAGACAGTGTAGCTGGTGGGTACAGCCCAAGGGTTAGAATCTAACAGATCTGGGCTCAGTGCTCAGCTTTGTACTTATTAAAGTGACTTTGGACAGGTTAACCTTTCTGAGCCCTAATGTTTGTTTGTTTGTTTTTTTAATAAAATGTGGCTAGTCTGACCTCACTGGGCATTTGTGAGGAGTAAATGAGATAATATAAGCAGAGGGCCCAGTGTAAGCTGGATTCTTCTGACTTGGACCTCCACCCCTGGCTCATCCTCCAACCCCCTAGTTTAAAGCTGCCATGTAAGGCCCTGCAGTTGGGGTCCTCCACAGCGCCAAGGGGAGTCACGTACTTGAAGTAAAAATGGAATGCAGCAGCCCTGCCCGCCTCCACCCTCCAACTTTTGTTGTAGAGATAGATCTGTGGAATATTCTTAAGGAGCTGGGGAAAGTCCTACCATATTGAAACTGGTCATATTTGCCGTTTTAATCTCACTAGCCTCTACATTCAGTGGTTACCAGGTGCCATGGCTTTGCTTTCTTTTGCATCTCTTAGAAGCATTCTCCTTTTGAAGAAACCAGACTCTGGCTCTGGAGGGGATAGCAGGGGAACCAGACTTGATGTCTGATGGAAATCAACAGTTTCAGCCTGATTTCAGAAATGATTGATTCTAAGGCAGCCAGTATGGGGAATCCAGAAGTGGTTCATGTGTGGTGTTACACAGAAAGGTGGGCTACAGGTATGAGAATTGGATTCTGGGAGGTAAGATGTCAGGAATCAGCCTTGGAGGAGGAACTGACATAAACCAGGCAGGATTTTAGGGCCTGGCCAGTGAGCTGGGGCTTGGGGAAGGTCTCTGGTCCCAGACTGGGCAATCAATCAGAATTGAGAATTTGGATCCTCTGGACTGAGCCAGCACAGGGCTAGGGAGTAAGGGCTGCGAGGGATGAGCTAGATTCTTTCTTCTCTAAGCCTGCCCTGGGCCAGGCTAGTCATGGAGGAAACTCTCCGGGTGGGAGTACAGCCTGGAATTTGGAATGTAAATTAATTCTAAGCCTCATCAAATAGGGCGGAGGGCCTCAAGCATGGGCTCTTGGTGCAGGCTGTCTCTGCCACCGTTACCTTGGGAACTGAGGTAGGCCAAGGCTGCAACAATGCTCCCAGCTGGGAAGACCAGGAGAGAGAGAGCCAGGGAAAATAAAGCTAACAGATGCATGTCCATTATTGCTTGTGACCATTAGAAAAACACACGGAGGGCTTCCCTGGTGGCGCAGTGGTTGAGAATCTGCCTGCCAATGCAGGGGACACGGGTTCGAGCCCTGGTCTGGGAAGATCCCACATGCCGCGGAGCAACTAGGCCCATGAGCCACAATTACTGAGCCTGCGCGTCTGGAGCCTGTGCTCCGCAACAAGAGAGGCCGCGATAGTGAGAGGCCCGCACACCGCGATGAAGAGTGGCCCCCGCTTGCCGCAACTGGAGAAAGCCCTCGTACAGAAACGAAGACCCCACACAGCCAAAAATAAATAAATAAATAAAACCCAAAAAAGTTAAAAAAAAAAGAAAAACACACGGAGGAAGTCCGGGAATCTGGGAACTCTGAAAACATCTTCCCTTTGTACATTTGCTGTACATGCTCTGTGAAAAGTCCCTTGACAGCCCCAAATGCCCTAGAGATACCTTTCTCCCTGGTCTTCATTGCTCTGAAGAGCAGTCACCTTTTTCTGCCAGAAAGGTATTTTGAAAATGATATCCTGACTCAGAAATGCTCCTTGTGGTTGCCTTATTTTCACATCTCTTAATACAGATTTACCGGACACAGTTCTATGGGGATATCTACAAGATCAATGTCATAGTTGTCCAGTTATTCCTTGTTAGCAATATCTGGATCTAAGACTCACAAATGCTGCAGTTTCTAGTGATCAAACCACAGTTTTGGAGGACTATTAGTTATTAAAAAGAAAAGATATTTTCAAAAGCTTTATACCTCTACCAGACCTTCACCAGTCTTTGCTGATGGCAGTCAATTTTTCTCTTAGAATTAGGACCAAATTGCCTTCCATGAGCTTGATGGAGTTAAAATAAAGAGGCAAATTTGTGCAGCGGGGGGTACAAAGCCAAGAACAAGCTATTCCCTATTAGTGACAAAGAGTTATGAGGAAATAACTGCAAAGCTGACTCATCAATGCTGCTTTTACTACCCTGTTTAGGAGGCTCTAGAGATGAATTACTCAGTCTTTTCAGTGTAGGCAGACGAGTGAAAGAGTGAATGCGATATAGCTCAGGAAAAGTTGAAGATTCAAAACCGAATTCAATATTGCTTAAAATGGGCTATAATCCAATGAACTTAATACGAAGACGTTGAAAGCATTTTTTCCTTTTTGCAGATTCTAGGACCATTTTATGTTTCAGTTGGTCTGAATCTTACTTTGTTTTCTGTGTGTTGACAACATGGCTTAAACTGTAAATATCCTCCTGACAGATCCTGTTATTTAGCTTTCCAGTTGCTTGAAATCTGGAGCTGTGGTCACAAGGGAGTCCACCAGGCTGTTCATAAATACCAGAGAACTCACACATAATGCAGCTTCCGGGGTTTTATATTCTACACACATCGAAGGATGCTACCTTTGGAAAAATCAAGAGAGTGTAAAATTTTTTCTATGAGTTAATAGCTTCCGGTTCTAGTCAAAGTCTATAGACTCCAGTTGGTCATTAATTCCCCATAAACGCCTTACGCAGAGAGAGTTATTGCTTCAGAGGGTTTTCAGTGGCATATTTTTGGTGAGTGAATTGGCATTTACAGGGTACTTTTGAGATGATTAGTGTTCTAAACATTAGTTGAGTCATTTCCAGCAGACTATTTGGAGTCCTCTCCACAGGCAGCAGCTGAAGAGACATTTTGAATCTCCATTCCCTAGACCTTGGGAAGGCATACTTAATGTAAAAGCCTGGCCATAAATGTTGACTTTAAAATTAGAGCTCACCCTGCGATGAGATTGAACATCCTTGCCATGGCGCTTCTGAAATCTTGCCCCCCTTTCTACAGTGACCTTGCTGTCTAGGGTGGGACAAAGTGTTTGGTAAAGTGGCCTAGTGTCATTCAGCGGGTCCACCAAGAGCGCGACCTCCCAGATTTATACGTACCCTGGGAAACCTGAGATGCTAGAAAGGCCATTTAAATATTTTATGCAGCCTTCTCCTGTTGCTGAAGACTCCCAGCCTTAACCTGTGCTAATGCAGCTCTCTTGTTTTGATCACTTATATCCCACAAAGCCTTCTCTTTGTGTCTCGACGATGGGTTATGTGCTCCACTTTAAACTGTCTGCTCTTTCTACCTCTGTCCACCGCGTTACTCAGCATTTAAAGATTCCTCCTATAGGAATCAGTCACCACTTTCCTGAGTCCTTAGGGCTTATCCCTAAGACTCTTCCCAGTTCTTCTCTTTAAATGCTATGGCCTATGATAGAGTATTCCTATGCTTACTTCTTTAATTTACTGCTTTAAAAAAATTGAAGTATAGCTAATTTACAATGACATGTCAGTTTCAAGTGCATAGCAAAGCGATTCAATTTACTGCTTTTTGAGCAAGGCTGCAATGAAAAACAATGGTAGAAAAGAGCTGATTTTCCTACCTTTTCATTCTGGGACAGTTATTAGTACTGTCTTCCTTTTCTGAAGAAAAGTGAAGAACCCGATTTAAACAGGAGATAGGGCAATGACCTGTGACACTCTGAAACTCCACGCATTTGAGTTTATGGGTATACCGTGGTTGTTTTATATTTCTTATTTAAACTTTTGTATGATCCTGTGCTTTCAGACCTGCTCAACCCTTATTTCTCCAGCAAGGTGTTCTGCTCGGTTCAGATTTGAGAGTGAAAGAGTGTTCACATAGGTGGTAGTGCGTGAATGATAGCTGGGTCTTTGTACATCTGCTGCAGACTGCTAGAGTTGTTTCTTTAAAGATCATCTGGTTCAGGTAACACATTTAACGCTAGAGGACACTTAGGCCCTGAGAAGCTAAATAGCTTGGCCAGAGCTATAACTTGTAAAAATCCAGCTCTCTTGTCTCTTGATCCAGTGTTTCTGGTCGCCACATCTAGCTGCCACACTTATTTTATTCGCTTGATCCCTGTCTATCAACACACACACACACACACACACACACGGAATATAGCATTTTAGGAAACAGCACCAGCTGTAGAGTCAGTCATACTTAGGTCTGAATTCTACTCAGCACTAACTAGTTATAGACTTAATTAATTCATCCCTTTAAGCCGCATTTTTTTCTCATGTGTAAATCAAAGATAATAAGAGTACCAGGCTCAGAGGGTTGTAGTGAAGATTAATCTAATGTGCACGTAAGTTGTTTAACAAATTGTCTGGTACCTGGTAAGTGCCCAATAACATGTCTGTCTGCCCAATAAAATCTCTTTCTGTATCTCCATCCATGTATACCAGGAACTGAGCTAATGCAAAACAATACTTTTTTGTTTTTAAAATTTTTTATTGAAGTATAGCTGATTTACAATGTTGTGTTAGTTTCTGGTGTATAGCAAAGTGATTCAGATACACACACACACACACACACACACACACACATACACATATGTATATATTCATTCTTATCCATTATGGTTTATTACAGGACATTGAATATAATTCCCTGTGCTATGCAGTAGGTCCTAGTTGTTCATCTATTTAATATATAGTAGTTTGTATCTGCTAATCCCAAGCTCCCAATTTATCCCTCCCTCACCCCCATTCCCCTTTGGTAACCATAAGAAACTTCTTATTAAAGTAGGAAAGTATCAGACTTCTTATTACAGCTTTTATACCATTTCATTGAACCCTCCTTTGGTTATATTATATCAGTTATAGACTATATTGCTTAGGGTAAGTCTGGACTGTTATAGCAAAAACATCCGCAAATACTTCAGTGGTTTAAAAAAGAGAGAAGTTTATTGCTTTTTCACATGGAGTCCACAGTGAGCATTCCAGGTTGGCAGGCTGTTCTGCTCCATGGATGATTCAGGGATGCAGGTTCCTTTCTAAGTTGCTACACTGGCATCCACTAGGGTGCTGTCAGTGTTGGGGATGCAGTTGGTGGGAAGGAGAAGGAGAGTGTGAAGGAGGCACTTCCGGGCCCCAAAGTCACACATGTCACTTTCACTGACATTTCACTGGCAACAACTTAGTCACAGGGCCAGCTCTAACTGCAAAAGAACAGAAAATTAGGGCAGCTGGGCAGCACATGCCAGATACGGTTCTGTGGCTATAAAAGAAGGGGAGGATGGATTTTGGTGGACAGCCAGCAGACTTTGCCTTCGAGCTTGATTCTAGGGAGCCAACAGTGCCGAGGGGCTGTGTGGCACGGTGGAAGGAGTTGTTGGTCAGGAGCCTGGGCTTCTCACTCTGCTTCTTCTAGAGACTTGCATCATGACTTTGGCTAAAGCACCTAACCCCTTGCACTTCAGTTTCCTTAGTAGGAAGAAAGACCTGGGATTGATGAGTTCTAAGGTTCCTTCCAGCGCTGTGAAGCCCTCCCTGACCCCTTATCTCAAGGGATCTCTTTCTCCTCTAAGCATCTCTTCACTGTGCATCTCATGGCACATAACTCATGGCAACTTTGTTAGGAGCTTTTATTCCATCTCATGAAACTATGAGCTTTGTAAGGGAACAAGTATATCTTTCTGTCCCTACAGCACTTTGCAGGTATCAGAAGATCAAAAAATATTTATGGGTTGGCTGATTGGTTGGTTGACAAATGTAAACCACTGGGAGCTCATTGGAAAAAGAAACTGTAGATATGAAGTACTGCAGACTGATTTTCTCTGGGAATGAAGCAGAGCTGAGAGAATAACCTCTAAGGTTGTTTTTTTTTTTTTTTTTTTCTATGCTCACAGTTTATGATTCTGTGACTCAGCAGCTCTGAAGTTGGGAGGAATCCCATCTCAGTTCCCTCCAGTGACATTCCCTCTAGAAGTTTTTTTATCATCAGGTTGAATATCTGGACAAAAGTTTCCATCTCCTCCAGTGGCTTCTGCAAGGTCAGCCTCATACATATGAAGCTTTAAAAGAAAATATTCTCACCTCTCTGAATAGAGCTATATTTTTAAATCCTTTAGTGTTTCAGGCAAGGGTCTGAGTACTCACAGGATATTAAAATGCAGGGCCATACAGTGTGCTAAGCTTTTGAATCACATTTTGTACATTTAAATTCTAAAACAAAGCCCTCCGAGATTCACTTTAAAAATAGTGAGTTAAGCATTTATTCTATAAAAATCTGAGTCCCTGTTTTGAAGTCGGCTACCATCAAGTGGTTACTGGCGGACAGTGATTGAATGCCAAATAATGTAAAGCAGTGCTTCTCCAAACTTTATGGAGCATTTGAATCATCGGGCATCTGATTAAAGTGCAGATTCTGATGCAGTAGGTGTGCGGTGGCTCCTGCGATTCTGCATTTTTGACAAGCTCCCACAGGGTGCTGGGATGCTGGCCCGTGGCTCAAGCTTTGAGCAAGGATGTAAAGAATATTTCCTATTAACATGACACTTTCAAGATGCTCTGCCACTAGTTAATTAAATATGAGGTAATTATATTGCCTCATAATCAAGTTATTTGCATATATGATCCCTTTAAGACGGTAAGATCCTGAAACCCAGGGAAGAGCCCTATTTATTTCACCTCACTTTCTCCTATGAATTTAGCACACTATCATGTATTTCATAAGCCCTTAAACTATTTTTTAAATAAATGATTGACAAGTTTAACTGGCTGCTTGTTTTGTTCCAAGTAGTAAGTATATCTGTTTGACCTGGGACATATTTTGTTGCTTTCTCTATCAGAATTAATGTATGAGAGGAAACATGGCCCCATAGAGGATCACACTGGAAATATTTTTTCATAGTGCTTTATTTTCTTCTCCGTTGATGTATGCATTAGCACACGGCCTGAGCACCCTCAGGGCTCCGGGAAGACACAGTCACCATTTTGATTGAAGTCACGCAGGCTTCCATCACTTTTTCCATTTAGCAGTGGCAGCGTGGTCTGTGCATTTCTTGAAATCCAGGTCCAAGGGAGAGGGTGCCTCCATGGACTGACCCAGGACAGATGGGAAGTAATGAGTGTGTTTGGTTGTCCTGAACAAAACCCAAATGAAATCAAAGGACGTAAGTGGTGAAGCATGAATAATTATATTTTTATCTAAATTTTCAGTGTGGTATTTTTGTGTTCAAACCATCACAAACACACTGTATGTAATACTGCAGGCCTTGGTAGCTTGACTGGCAAGTGACATTCCCAAATTCTTTTTTTTAAAAAAAAAAAGAATGTCCTTGGATGGTATGTCGTCGGGAAGCCATATAGATATTAACCTGGTAGGTAGCTAACTCTTCATTGCACATTTCAGTATGGTTTCAAAGCCTTTCTCATCACTCAGTTGGCCAACATAGACACTGAGAGGAGTGGAAACTGGCCTTGATAATGCTTCAGAATCTATGTGCCGCCAGTCTCCACGTGAGAAGTGAAATGGGTTATGTAATCATTCACACCAAACCTGCTTGGCTCCATCCTCCACTTTACAGGTAGAGTCACAGCCTAGCTTTGCCATCACTCACGTGCTCTGCCAGACCATGAGCTCTGGGCTGACAGATCAGGGTTTGATTCCTGGCTCCACCACTTACTGAGTGTCCTCGTCTGAGGTATTTTGCTTTTTTATGTCTTGGTTTCCTTAACTGTAAAATGGGGTTAGTAGAATCCCTGGTGGTCCAGTGGTAAAGAATCCGCCTTCCAATGCAGGGGACGTGGGTTTGATCCCTGGTTGGGGAACTAAGATCCCACATGCCGCAGGGCAACTAAGCCCGCCAGCCTCAACTAGAGAGCCCGTGTGCCTCAAACTACAGAGTCTACCTGCTCTAGAGCCCAAGCATCACAACTAAAGAGAGAAAACCCTCACGCTACAACTAGAGAGAAGCCCATGCACCACAGCAAATAGCCCGCGCAATGCAACAAAAGTTACTGAGTGTCCTCGTCTGAGGTATTTTGCTTTTTAATGCCTCGGTTTCCTTAACTGTAAAATGGGGATAGTAGGATAAACATTCTTTGAGAAGTACTGAGGGCATTAAGTCTCGGTATTAATTTCTCAGCATCCCAGCTCTAAGAAGCTAAACCTTTATGACTCTCTAGAGCTTACAGTCTAGGATATGATAACATCTTTATAACCGTGTATGCATAGAAAAATGAAAACCATTACATGAAGACACATGCATGGTTGTCACATCAGGATGGTGACTGATGTGACCTGTGAAACATATCAACATTCTTAACTAACCAAAGTTATGGAAACCTAGGTAAGAATCCTGCAGTGCTAGAGACAACATAGCATACTCCCAGACACAGTGACTGCCCTCGTGACACCTACATTTCAGTGCGGGGAAGGGAACAGACATTAATCAAGCAATCACCAGTCTTTAAGTTACTATTATGATTAGTACCATAAAGGAGTTTAGGTAGCCAGAGATCTTATAGCAGGGGTCCTGACCTGAGGGGGATCAGAGAAGGCTTCCTGGGGCGATGTATTTGTGAATTCAGGTGCATAGGAAAGGGGGAGCAGGGGCTGAGAAAGGAGCATTTCAGGCAAAGGGAACTGAATTGTAATGGCTGGAGGCAGGAAGAAGTATCTGAGGACCTGAAAGAAAGCAGGTGTGCCTAGAGTTAAGAGGAAGTACAGGGAGGCTAGTGAACCTAATAGGGACCAAACTCTGCAAGACCTTGCTTCCCAGGGTAAGGATGTGGGATTTCATCCTGTGAGAAGTGGGATGCTGTGGAAGGGTTCTAATGTGCTATTTGAATTCTAAAGGTGTTGCTCTGGCTGCAGGATGGGTAGGGGACGCTACGGAGAGAGTGACAATGTAGTAGAGAGAGGGAGCAAGAGCAGATGAGGGAAGCCAGTGAGTAGCTTGTTGCAATCGACTGGGCAAGAGGAAAGCTGGCTTTTGCTGGGATAGGGAGGAAAATGGATGGATTCAGAGTGAGTTAAGAGGTAGAATCAAAAGGTCTTCATGGTGATTGGATCTTGGGAGGGACGGATGGAAAGTGTAAGGGTGACCCATATGTTTCTGGCTGATGCAGTTGGGTGGGTAGTGGTGTCATTACTGAGATGGGGAAGACCAGGGTATGACCCGAGTTAGGGGCAGAGTAAGTGTGGGGAGAGGGAGAGATTACTGGTTAAATTTCAGGTACATGAAAAGCACTTGAACGAGAGATATGTCTGGAGCTTAGAGGAGAAGCTGAGCTGGAGCTGTCCGTTTTGTAGTCCTCAGTATTGGATGGTAACTGATGCCATGGGAGTAGATGATATTGCCTAGGGAGCAAGTTTAGAGGGAGAAGGATGGTGACCTGGAATGGGACCTGGGGAAGCTTTAGTAATTCAGAGATGAGATAGAGTAGGTCAAACCCCCAAAGGAGGCTAAGGAGGAGTAAACTGAAAGGCGAGGGGAAGCGTGGTGTCATAGAAGCCAAAGGAAAGGCCTGTTTCAAGATAGAGGAGTGGTTGGCTGTGAAAATGCAGCTGAGAGGCAGGTGAACCAACCAACAACAGGTCTGAAAATGCTTGGATGCAAAGCTCTGAAATCAAGAGACAGTTCACATTAAGTATTTGTAGAATGCCCCCAGGAACCTAGCACTTCCTCAGCTCCCTCCTTTGCGAAATGGGCATGGCAGTAGAGTTGTTTTAAGAATTGCATGGCATATGTGCAAAATATTTAGCACAGGGCTGGAAACCAGTAAGCATACAGTAGGTGTTAGTTGGTATAAGAATGACCGAAAGTGTTATGGAGGAAATGAGAGTTAGAGAAGCTGGGGACAGGGTTGTAGATGATATAGGGCCTGCTCTGGCTGGAGCTTGGTTTGTATCTGGGAGGGTGGAAAAGTGCAGGTGGGTCCAAATGAAGGAGGGCCTTGGATGCTGGAAGTAATCTGAGTGGGAGATGACCAAGGCCTGGGATAAGGTCAGGGCAGTTGGGGGAGCAGACAACTTTTAGATAGTATATCAGAACTTTGATAGTGGGCTGGACTAAAATAGAGAAGTTGAAAATAGTTTTGAACATTCAAGCTTAGAATATGCTAGAATTTTCTCTTTCTTTTAGTGTGTTTAATTTTGAGTTGTTAACTATGTAGTCAAGCCTAGGATGTCTTTTAAAGAATGCTGTATGAAACTCAGGTGGAAGCAATAGGCCAGTGTCACCTTGTCTCCTGATGTAGAGTGAAGGAAGGCTGAAGGCCAACGGTGGAGCCCAGAAGGACCTCCAGAGGCCAAAGGAGGAAGTTCATATAGACCTTTTTTTTTTTTTAAATTTTTATTGGAGTATGGTTGCTTTACAATGTTGTGTTAGCTTCCACTGCACAACAAAATGAATCAGCCATACACATACAGATATCCCCTCCCTTTTGGACTTCCCTCCCATTTAGGTTACCACAGTGCATTAGGTAGAGTTCCCTGTGCTATACAGTATGTTCCCATCAGTTTCATATAGACCTTTTGAATTCAGAGAAAGAGCATTTAAATCCAGAGTGGTGATGCCCTGGACTGAAAAGGACATGGATTATTTGCTGTAACAAACGATGACCCATTTTATCAAAAGTTGTGGAGAGGCTAAAGAGTCTTCTCTATTCCATAAATGTTATCTATATGAATGTATTGGCAATGAAAGTCTACTTATTTGTTTTCTTTGGCGGAACTGTTAACTTTATAATCTTAGCTGAGCTGGATGTTGCATCAATTGAACACTTAGTAGTCTTGGCCTGGACCAGTGGCGTGCTAGGATGTGCGGACAGTAGAATGAGTGCAGCCCTCTTGTAAGGGTGGTTCTATGTCAAAGTTTTGTGGCATCTGTCACCTTCCTGGCCAGGCCTATCCCAGGGAGGCTGAAGCTGCTGAGAATATATGACTTTCTTTTTTTCTTTCTCTCTCTCTCTTTTTTTTACTGTGGAGGGGCTGTTTGATTAATTTGGTGTTTTCTGAAGTTATCGATTGGCTCTAGACAAGGATTTGGTTAGTTTTAGCATCATCTTTTAGTGCTGATCTTCAAACTGCATTATTTGTTTGCTGAGCTGCCACAGATTTTGCATTGCTGTAGATCACTGGCAGGAGCGTAGGAATAAATATTATTAGATTCAAGAACCTTGGATCCTTTATGGGTGTCTGATTAGCCAAAGCTGCATTCCTGAAAGAGATGCTGCCTGACTTTATGGTATACACAGAACAGCAAATCAGGAATCTTTCCTTTATTTGTAAAATTATCCTTAATTAATGTCCTTTATTCCTATTTCATTGCTGTTCGTGACATGATGTCACATAATATTGATATTATTATGAAGTGGAAGAGCTTAATGCCACTCTACCCAGCTCTGTTCCCTCCTTTTAAGTAAACTTACCTTATAATTTAAAAACAAGAGCAGGTGGATGCTAGGAGCTGAGGGAGAAGAAAATGGGGAGTTGTTTAATGGATATAGCTTTCAGTTTTGGAAGATGAAAAAGTTCTGGAGATCCATTGCACAACAATCTGGATATGTGGAACACGATTGAACTGTACTTTTAAAAAAGGTTAAGGTGGTAAGTTTTATGTTCTGTGTGTGTGTGTGTGTTTTTAATCACAATTTTAAAAAAGCAACAGTGAAACAAAAACAAAAGAAAGAAGCAAACTCAACACAAAGCAAGACCGGGGAAACAGCTGGACTCTTCTTTCTCTGGTTACTCAGCTGGGCAGCTTGTTCCCTTGCCCCCAGGACTGTTGCCCAGGAGTAACCGCAGGTCTCAGTGTCTGTGCCTGGTCTCCTTATGTTCTTCCCTTGATCGGTTGCTCACTGTGGGAGAGTGCACTCACATGGTTGATTTGTTTGCCACTGGCTCAACCCAGGTCCAATGCGGAGAGAGAGAGAGAGGAAGGCACAGGTTTGAGTACTATAAGACAGGCCTTTGAGGAATATGGTCCTTCTTGGACTTGCTTAGACTGAACTTAATGCAAGTAAAGCAGCCAAGAGCTGTATTTCAGCCTCCACAGACTTCGGAGAAGGGTCTGTTTTGTCTCCCTCCTCCCCATGTTACTTCATCTGCAGGGTTGGACAGTGTTATACTAATGGCAGTTACTTTGCCAGTTGAAAAATCAAAACAGAGAGGAAAACCATCTGGAAAATGCTGCACTTGAAGCCAACAGTTAGAAAGTGAATGTCATGCTGTGGGACCTGAGATGTAGACAAATTACTGCGAAATCCAGGTTCGAATTGGTTGTTTTGATGCTCTATGTGAGAACCTAGATGGATACAAAAGCCTTTACCAGAAATACCTCTGGGTAGAATCATTCACTCTCTGAGCCATGGGAACTTTGAATCATAAGGGGATCAAACTCAGATTCAGGATCAGGGTTGAGACTTAAAATAAGTGTTGTTCTTCTTTAGAGCTACAGTGAAGGTGCTTATGCTGTTGGAAGGGTGAGCTTACTCTGTGGCACCTCGTGTTACTAAGTCATCATCCTTGAAAATCCTCAGGGGAACTGAGCTCTCTCCCTGAGCTTCTGCAGTAGTAAAAACACTCCTTAATTAATGCCTTCATTCATTATTTGTGACAGCCAGTTTTGCCATCATGGGGGCTTAACCACTTGTGTTATTCATCCTCACGAGGTCGTCCCTGTGAGATATAAGCTCTCTGAAGGCAGGGACTGTGTCTTAGTTATCTCTTTATTCATCCTCCAGCAAGTGCCTGGTCACAGAAAAATCTTAATAAATTGTTAAATTGAGTCAAAACAGAGAATCTAGGTAGGCTTATCAGATTAAAAACATTTGGTTCTTCTGGGTCTACATCTTTGCTTCTACTTTGTACCATAAAATAAATGCTACTTTTGATGTGAAACCATCATACCTAAAACTTACTGCTGACACAGACGGGGAGAGAGGCTCTTTGAAAAAAATGTGAAATGTGAGTGTCTATGATTATGACATTTTTTGTAGTTCAGAAATGAGTACGTATATGTTGCAGCAGTAAAAGATCATCTATTCTCTGTGGCACAGTTTTTCTTTGATTTTCCTTAAGTTTCTTTCTCTCTCATCAGTGAGGCTTATTAATGCTATTCTAAAGTCCAGTGGGTTGATTTTCTTATTTATGAAGTAAAAGGTTTAATTATGGGCACAAAGCATTTCCAAATTGCATTTGAATGACTTTCTCTCTTCTTACTCAATGTCAATCAGCCACTTAAGAAGGCTACTTTGCTCTCCCTTCTCTAGCTTTCATATGTCATATGTCTCTCTCCTGTTTCTCCTCTTGCTTATTAGGCTTTCACATTCTTTTTACTTTCTTTCAGTTCTTCTCATTTCCAACATTTTCCTTGTGATTTTTTTGGTTGTTGTGCCCTTCTATTAGAAGAAGCGCCAAGATCTCTCCAGGAGCAGACAGGCATAAAATGCTGACTGCCAAGGTGAACGTGCAGATAATTTGAAGGGCAGGAAAAAGCCATATTGGTCAGTATGACAAGGATATCTTTTATCATCACCACACAAACCCAGTTTTCCTTTAAGGCAGCCTCCTATTAATTATGTCCAGATAAGGTTTTTGAAAAGCATGCTATTTAATTTTCTTGCTTCATCTGTCATTGACTCCGTAGCAACTTGATATAGCCTGATGTCTTTATATTTTTAGAATGTGAGAAGTAAGTATTAGTTAGCAAAGTTCATTTAAACACCTGGCAGATGACAAGATAAAAGATGCAGTTGCTTTGAGGAGGGAGCCTTGGGTTTTTCCTGCTGTGAGCTTTCATGACAACTCTCCAGAGATCCCAGTGTCACCTTTACCTCTCTTGTGAGGGGTCCTCCTGGGCAACATGTATAAGTTCATACTCAGCTGACTGGGGTTCTTTTTTGCAGGATTCCACTGCAGCTAAATTGGCAACTTTAACATCTTCCTGTCACACTCAAGGCTGCAGACGTTTCCCTTTTCTGCTTAGAGAATATTTCTAAATTCTGTTTCGTTCTGCTTCAGACCTGCTCACTCATCTGGTTTCCTTGGTTTCTGTCCTATTGTTATTCACCCAGATATTCCTACTTTAGCCAGCTTTTCTGGATGGATGCCTGTTTGGGGAGGGTTTGCTGGGCTTTTTTACCCAGTGAGTCCCTGAGGCCCTTTGTTTCTATCTCTATGCAGTGCAACCTCCCACCTCTCACCCAAGTTCCTAGTCAGTGCAACTCATGCAAACTGGAACCAATGCCTCAGATTCCTACTTGTTGGGAGTAGAGAGAAGTCAGACTCTACTATTAATCTTGGAATATGAATACCTTACTTGAAAGTATATGTAATTAGTGGTAAAGAGCACAGGCTCTGGAGCCAGACCTCCTGGGTTCAAATCCCAGTCTGGCCCTTACGAACTGGGTGATCTTGGGCAAATTACTTACTCTTTCTTGCCCAGTTCTCTCATCTGCACAGTGGCGGTAATGGTTCTACCTGCCTTACATGGTTGATATGAGGAGTAAACAAGTTAGTTCATGTAAAAGGCTTAGAACAGTGTGTCTGCTGCAGAGTGAGCACAATATAGTGTTAACTGTTACTAAGAAATTGAAACCCACATCCACTGAATTCTGACTCTGCCGGAAGGAGGGCGGATGGAGTAGATCAATGTTTATCAAAGGGAAGTCCACAAGTTTACTATGAGAAACTTTAAATCTTGTGCTTGCGTTTGGATGAGAATGTGAATCCATTAGGATAAGCATATTTTGGATTGTTTGGATGATTCCTTAGAGCTGAGTGTGCCGTGTGATTGCATTTTGTTTATGATGACGTTCTCATGCAGTGAAGGCCGCGGCATTGAGGCAGGCAGGCAGGCAGGCCCGGCCACGGTTCTTGGAGAGAAGAGGGGAGGGGATGGAGTCTCCTACAGCATGTGTGGCCTGAGTCTGCTATGCTGTCAGGGACCAGTCCTGCAGCAGTGAGCGCAGTAGCCATAGAGCGACTGGTGGTGTCAATTTGGATTTTTTTTGGGATTCTGTTTACTTTATGAATTTGTTTTGGTTTTACAGTCATATAAAAGAGCTATCAGGATTAGAGGTTTATATCTAGTCTTGGGGTTGTGGTTATTTAAGTAACATTAGAATAAAAATAATTTGTTAGCACTGCCATATATTCCTCAAACCTGAGAAAGACAAGACCAGTCTGTGTGTCCCAAATGCCAGTTCACAAATCGTGCTAGTCAGGTTATTAAAAAAAAATTCCTGGGCTTCCCTGGTGGCGCAGTGGTTGAGAGTCTGCCTGCCAATGCAGGGGACACGGGTTCGAGCCCTGGTCTGGGAAGATCCCACATGCCGCAGAGCATCTAGGCCCGTGAGCCACAACTACTGAACCTGCACGTCTGGAGCCTGTGCTCCGCAACAAGAGAGGCCGCGATAGTGAGAGGCCCGCGCACCGCGATGAAGAGTGGCCCCCGCTTGCCACAACTAGAGAAAGCCCTTGCACAGAAATGAAGACCCAACACAGCCATAAAAATAAATAAATTAATTAAAAAATAAAAATAAAAAAGGAGCAGGAGAGAGGGGAGGATTATCCTATTAAAAAAAAAAATTCCTTGAGGAACTTGTTAGAAATACAGACTCTTGGGGAATTCCCTGGTGGTCCAGTAGTTAGGACTCTGAGCTCTCACTGCCGAGGGCGTGGGCTCAATCCCTGGTCAGGGAACTAAGACTCCACAAGCCGTGTGGAGCTGAAAAAAAGAAAAGTACAGACTACTCTTGGGCTGTGTCCTGGAGCTGCTGAGCTGGGCATCTATCTTTGCTGAGTTGCTCAGGTGATTCTGCTAAGCAACAGGTTTGGACCTCTCAATACTCTTCATAGTCTTATGAAGAGCATTCATAAGGATTCAGTGGATTCAGTGTCTTCATCTTCAAAATGGAGATAATGCTACTTGTTCCTTTCTTACTGCACAAGGGAGTAGGGAGAATTCAGGAGGCAATTTTCATAAGTATTCTGGAAGAAAAGTACAATTTAAGTGTAATGTATTGAGGCCAGAATTGAACTAGATCATCTCAGCATGCAAATCGTTCCCTAGGAACAAAGAGGCGACTCGGGTCTATAGAGAGCATCGACAGGCTGAGTTTGCCACCAGGGTTCCAGTTTCCAAGAGCGTTGGTCCACCTTTGGCATGGACTCAAACCCTGTGGAACCTGGTACATTACTGTGAGATTTACAGACCAGGAAGTTGGTGGTGACAGAGGCAGGCAGGCTGGACGGGGAGGTCTAGTTTCCTTGGGCTGCCATAACAAAGAACCATACACTGGGTGGCGTAAAACAAGAGAAACGCACACAGTTCTGGGGACTAGAAGTTGAAAGCAGTGTCAGCAGGGTTGGCTCCTTCTTGAGGCTGTAAGGGAGAGTCTGTTCCGTGCTTCTCTCCTAGCTTCTGGTGTTCTGGGGGATCCTTGGTGTTCCTTGACTTGGAGATGCTCACTCCAATCGCTGCCTTCATCATTACATGGCCATCTTTTCCCTGTTGGTCTCTGTGTTTTCCCATGGCATTCTCCTCTCTCTGTGTCTCTCTCTTCTTCTTATAGGGACACCAGTCATATTGGATTAAGGGCCCATCCTGCTCTAGTGTGACTTATTTTAATTTAACTGATTATATCTGCAAGCATCCTATTTACAATTAAGTCACATTCTGAGATACTGGAAGTAAGGACATCAACATGTCTTTTGCAGGGGACACAATTCAACCCATAGCACCATTTTTTCTGTTTACGTAAGCTAACACGAGATATTTCTGAGTGAATTCTTTTCCCCAAATTGATTTGAAACGCAGAGGGCATTACCCCTTAGAAACCATGTTGTGTGTCGTGGTGAGGTCCTTGGAGCAACCATAACTGCAGGTTTAGCTCACAACGTACTGGCAGCAGAATTTCTTCTAAGGGTCCTACAGAATCTAACCAATGCACCAGAAAAGGTTTCAGTGAGAAAATGTGTTCCAGGTTTCAACGTTGGGTGCTAAGAACCTATTTCTCCCCATCAGCTCTTAGAAACTTCATTCTTAGGTTTATTTCTCTCATCTTGATTTTTCTGTGCTTGTTTACATTTCTCTTTTTTTGGTGTGTTCTTCTCTATTTTGGTTCTGATATTACCTTTCATGTCGTTATCACACCTGAAATCCTTTGTGGAAGGAGTGGAGCATGGGGAAGAGAAATGCTCTGTGCCATTAAGTCTTTTTCTCACTTCTGCATTAAAATTTGCTTTTCACAATCCTATTTTCTCAGCATCTTCCCTGCAATTCTAACTATACCTAGCCATCCAGTACATGAACTTCTCTCTTGTGTACGTGGAGTTCTGGTGCGTTCCCAAGTACTGAGTCAGAGGGGCTCTCAAAAATGAGAAGTAGCATATTCTGATGGGTTGACATTGTGTTTACTTCAGATTATATTGTTTAAAAAAGTCTTCGTGCTGGCTGCAGGCCTCAGCCCTTTTCCTCCTGTTCCAGGCTTCTTAATGATCTGTTGTCATCTGTTCAGGGAGGCTAGTCCTTGGCCTTAACCCGATATGGCCCTTCCTTTAGAGGTTGAAGAGTTCATGGGAAATGGTTTAAAATTTTTCTATAAAGCCCTTTTCTGAAATCAGGTAGTAGATATTGGTAAAGTGTTATAAAAGCAATGTGTCCAAATATCTTCAGAATAATCAGATCTGAATAAAATCAGTTAAATAGGCTTTTCTTTTTTTCTTAGATTAAAAGGGATGGTTAGTTCAGGTCCTCTGAGAAGCAGAGTCAGGATGGGATTATGTGTACAAGAGATTTACTGGGAGTCCACCTGGGAAGGATAAAGGGAAGGGAGCAGGAGTGGGCTGGGAGAGCTTTCAGATTGCAGTGCAGGTCTGACTTCTGTGAAGGGAGAGGTGGAAGGAAGGAGGACTGGTAGGAAAGGATGCAGATGACAGCTCAGTTCTGAGACTGTTTTGGCCAGGCTGATTGTGAGTTCTTGAGCCCAAGTTGCCCATTAGAGGACCCCTCTGCCCCACAGGCCTGGGCCTGCACCAGTACCCACCCCATGCCCAGCCAATGTCTGAGAGCAGCCCAGGGGACACATGCCCACTGCACACTGTGGTGGTGGATCCAGAAGTGGGTGGCGGGTAACCCGTACTTCCCTGTAGCAGGAGAGCTAAGCATGCAATTCCATGGCTTTCATGAGGATCTCTAGGGGTCCGTGAACTTGGACGGTAAAAATTACATCCTTATTTTCACTAACTGAACTTTAGTATTTTGTCTAATCATGAGTAGAGCCAGTAGCCATAGTAGTATTAGCAGTAACTGTGTCTTTCTCACCAATAAATATTACAGATAGTTTTATATCAACATTATGGTTGTCACAGATATCTTAATATGTCATTTATGCTCATCATTACTTTGAAAGTATGGTGGTTATTAGACCCATCCCTTGATCTTCTTATTGAATGAGAGAGTAAAAAGGCATATTTACTGTTGTGTCACAAATTTAAAAACTAATTTGATAATGGAATTTAAATATAATTGTTTCTTGAGAGTTTTATACATCTTATTTTATGTATTATAAACATGATTCCAAGCAGGGGTCTATAGTCTTCTCTGACAGACAGAGGAGTCCATTGCACAAAAGTGGTTAAGAACCCCTCCTGCAGATAGTATTCAGTAGAACCCTTTTATTTTATTTTTAAAAATATTTGTTTACTTATCTATTTATTTATTTTGGCTGCACCGGGTCTTAGTTGGCGGCATGTGGACTTCTTAGTTGCGGCATACATGTGGGATCTAGTTCCCCGACCAGGGATTGAACCCAGGCCCCCTGCATTGGGAGCGTGGAGTCTTATCCACTGGACCGCCAGGGAAGTACCAGTAGAACCATTTTAATTGTATTATCCCAATTATCCTTTACCTCACTCCAAGTGTATGAGAACAGTAGCCCCAGTCCTCATGAGAATATGTTACTGTGGAAGATGATTCATTAATTCAACAGTGTCCCTCGCGTGCCAGGTGCTGTGTGGTGCTGAAGCTGCAGCAGTGAGAAACACAGGCACGCCCTCCCTCAGAGAGTTTAATCGACTAACAGGAAGGACAGCCATTAAGCAAGAACAGTTATGGTTATATTACCGTGTGCCATGTGATGGTAACAGTATGGGAGCCACAGGATGCTCTGGCTGCCCCAGGAGAGGGACCTGTGTAGGTGTCAGAACAGATCTCCCTGAAAAGTGCCCTTTAAGCTGAGCCTGAAGAATGAAAGGAGTGAGTTGGGAAAAGAGGAGGTGGAGACAGAGGTTAAAGTGTGAAGATTTGACCGTGAGACACACTTAACTCTTAAGAGCTGAAATCACTCAGACCTTGTAAACTGTGTGAAGGCGTTTAGACTTTTCCCCAAAGGCAAGAGGAAACTTTGAAGGGATTTTAAACAGGGAGTGATGTGATCAGTTTCCTTTCAAGAATATTACTTGGAAAGAAACAAGGGAGGCTCTTGTGGCACTAAGATGAAAAAAGATGGCAGCCTTCTAGGAAGTACATGGTGGGAGAAAACAACGTCAAGTAAGACAATCAAGTTATTCTTGTTTGATTTCTTTTTGGCTCTGTGTGAATGAGTGGGTCTTGAATCTCTATTTGTTAATCTATCACAGACTGCCTTACAATTGTGGAAACATCTTTCTTAGAGTTAAGATGTTCATAGTAGCTGCAGTTCTCTCCAAAGTCTATTGCAGATGCCTCTGTGTGAACATAAAACCTCACACAAATCTTGGAAAACTATTTCCCTATAATGTTGGACCACGGAGAAAGTAGATGTTGTTTGGTTAGGTTCTCTTAGAGCACATTTGTTACTTGCTGCAGCGTTGATGGCCTTTAGACTTCTACATTAAGAAGAAAATAAGCATCATCAATAATGTAGATGCTTATCTTGCCAAATAAACGAAAGGTTTCTGGCTGCTGCTTCATAAGAAACTTGTAAATGGGTTCCAGGTTTGTTTGTTACTAGGTAAAAACACATCCATTTTGGTTGGTGGCTAATTCAGGACCATGTGTATTTAGGCAACTCATAAAAGTGTTTGTATGGAAACAAGTCTCCGAGATAATCAGATTTTATTTCTAGTGTCTAATTGATACTCAGAGCTTTGGGATTTAATTATGTCTGTTGAAAAAATACAGTTCAATTTCTCTTCCTCCCTTTTAAACATAACTGCAGACTTAACTGTAATTCATAAATATACAAGGCTTTATAGATGTTTTCTGACAAAGTACCTGGTACCTATTAGATACTCAGTAAATGTTGGCTTCTTCTCCTAATTGAAAGAAAACATATCAAATAAAAAACCTACCTAAGACTTTGCTTCTGATTCCTGTATTTCTTGCCTAGCAGTTGACTTGGTACATTTTGTGATTACTCCAGAGAAGTAAATAATTTAAGCGGAAAATTGTTTTGAGAGGAGACTGCTGTTTTCTAGTCATTTAGGTAGGCTGGCTTGAGCGTAATGTTGGGCGTTTGCTCTAGTAGGGAGTGTAGCCGGTGGTTATCCTGTGGGGTCTGAGGCATGATGAGTTGAGTATGTGTGGATGGAATATAAGTTCTACCTTTTCCTTTCTCTGTGGCACCTACCCAGCTTCCAGGAGGACCCACATAGCTTCTTTACCTCATCTTCCATCACTTAGTGTGTCCATCTTCTTTCACTCAGCACAATGTTTTCAAAGTTCATCTGTGTTGTAGCAAGTATCAGTATTTCATTTATTTTTATGGCTGAGTAATATTCCACTGCATGTATATACCACACTTTGTTTATGCATTCATCAGCTGATGGGCATTTGGATTGTTTCCGTCTTTCGGCTATTGTGAATAGTGCTGTTATGAACATTAGTGGACAAATATTTGTTTGAGGGCCTGTTTTCAGTTCTTTTGGAAATTTATATATGAGTGGAACTACTGAGTCATATGGTAATTTTATGTTTAATTTTTTGAGGAACTGATGAATTGTTTTACCCAGTGGCTGCATACTTTCCATTTCTACCAGCAGTGTGTGAGGTTCCAGTTTCTCCACATTCTTGCCAACACTGTTATTCTCTCTTTTAATTTTTGTTTTGTTTTGTTTTCAGTATGCCTTCCTAGTGGTGTGAAGTGGTGTCTTACTGTGACTTCGATTTGCATTTCCCTAATGACTAATGATGTTCAGCATCTTTTCATGTGCTTCTTGGCCATTAGTATACATGCTACAACCTGGTTGAACCTTGAAAACATTACGCTAAGTGAAAGAAGCCAAACACAAAAGGTCACATATGGTATGATTCCATTTACATGAAATATCTAAAATAGGTAAATCCATAAACACAGGAAGCAGATTAGTAGTTGCCAGGGGCTGGGGGAGGGGAGAATGGAGAGTGACTGCTTAAGGGCATGTGGTTTCCTTTTGGGTTGATAAAACACATTTTGGGATGAGATAGAGGTGATGGTTATGAAACATTGGGAATGTGCTAAATTCACTGAATTATACACCTTAAAATGGTCATTTGTAGGTTTTGTGAGTTCCACCTCAATAAATAAAAAAGCGAAAACGCCTGGTTAGAAGTTGAGTCTCGACTTCCAGTTCCAGTAGCCGACTTCCAGTTCCAGCAGCATGGTGGACTGAGTGTAGATTTCCACCTCCTGTTGCAAACTGAGAAATTCTGCCTAAAGCAAAACAAAAATGTAAAATATGCAAGTGGGCCTGAAGGGAAAGCTGTTGTTGCCAGGGGCGGAAGCTTAAGGCTGGAGCAGTTGCCTCCTGAGCTGAGGCTGTGGCGTCTAAGGGGGGACTAGACCACCTATAGATGCTGGGATGAGGGGTGGAGTTGAACACCAATGTTGGGCCAAGAGACATGACCTTGGGCTGGGGTAGGGCAGGGAGCAGGAACTAAAACCCCTGGGTAAGAAGACATTCTGGGAAAGCTGCCTCCTTGGTGAAAAGGGGTATAGAAGAATACCCGCCTCAAGTCAGGGAAACCGAAAGGGGCTCTGGTGGGAGAGAAACAGGAGAGCCCCAGGCCTACCTTCATCATGCGAGAACCCACAACTCAGAAGTGAACGCACAGCACTGTTCCGGGTGGGTGAGCCTCCCGGTGTTCAGCACAGGCAAACAGAAACTGCTTATCTGTAGTGACACGTCTGCAATGCGGGCTGCCCAAGACTCCTAGGGGGAAACCAGTGTCCACTGAAAAATCCGTCCCCGTGAGAGACTACAGATCACACAAGGAAACACCCCAGCATGAGGGAAAGTAAGTAGACATAACGGACGGTTAGCATCTCAAGAACTTGGCAAAATAGAAGTATGTTTGAAATGATTAAAGACTAAGGACACTGAGATTGACTCCACTGTTTTAATAACATGTTTCCCCATTTAATAAAATGTTGAACAGCTGCTCCCAGGGAGTGTGTGCAAAGTTTGCATAAGGAATTTAGAAGGGGAAAGGTGGGGACGGAGGTCGTTCTCCTGCCGTCTTATAGTGGTCTGACGAGGCCTTTAGGTTTTTTCCTGAGGATCAAGAGCTCAGGGAAACTTTTATATTAACTGCGATACTCAGGTGCTCTTAGCCAAAGATTTGCCTCCATTTCTCTTGAGAGTGCACCTTGGTATTTGCCCATCATTGTGAGGTGTGTTGCATTGTGAACTGGTAAATGGAACTTTTGGAAACAAACCCCAAAGCTACCTTGAAAGCCACTTTAGTACTCATTCAGCGCTCCACTTCTAATTGATTTGATCTGTTGGCTGAGCCACGGCACTAGGAAATCAGTGAGCTTCATGGTGATTAAGTAGAATCATGTCAGAAAGTTTACATATAAGGGTCATCAGCAAACGTGAGACTTCAGAGTTACCTGGTCACTAAGCCAACCTTCCCTTTGCCTCATCCTATGATCAAGCCATGGCTTTTATCAGTGGAAGTCCCAAAAATTATATAAAGAGGAGGAGTGCCTGGGGATCTCGTCTTGAAGCTGAAGCAGTCTGTCACTTTACATAACATTGAAAATAGATGGGACTGCAGATGCAGGCCTGATGGACTTCATGGCTGTGACAGCCTCACCGACACCTTGAGATGGCAAATGTTAGTTTCAGTGCATCTGGCCAGCAACACACACAGACTTGACTTTGCGCTGGAAGCCGGATGATGCTGTACTTTGGGAAGCAGTAAAGTTTCTATTAAAAATAAAGTATGGGGACTTCCCTGGCAGTCTAGTGGTTAAAACTCTGCGCTTCCAGTGCAGGGGGCGTGGGTTCGATCCCTGGTTGGGGAGCTAAGATCCCACATGCCGTGAGACGTGGACAAAAAAAAAAAAAAGTATGAAGACCAAACTCTTCTTTTTCACCAAGGGATTGAAAATTGGATAGTGCAGGTGTGAAGAGAGAGCTGTAAGAGTGAGCTGGGGAGAATTTCAGGTCCCCTGAGTGTGGCCTTGTTGCTGCTGAGTAGTTAAACCATAGATCAGAAACCTCAGTGCTCAGGAGAATTTTCAAGGGTGTCTTAGGCAAAGTGCAGTGTTTTTGTTTTTTTTCCCTCGCAATCGGGTGTAGAGGAGGGGCCTAGACAAGTTGTATTTTCCCTTCGTGAGCAATGTCATATATCATGCTTGCCTTTTTGGGAAGAGAAAGAAGCACACATGGAGGGATAGTTTCTTCTTCATTAATGCACCATGTACTTCATGTGGTTGAAGTTCGTGACAGCCTTCTCATCATACAGTTGATACATGCAGTTTATGGTTTGTCCGTATGGTTACCATTAATAAATGACCCCAAGAAGATGTGCAGTTGATTACAAGATGTTTTCTTTGCAGCTCCCCAGTAGGTATCTAGTGTCATTCCTAAGTTTGCTGTCAACTAAAGACGTCCTTAATATTACTTGAAAGTAGAGATTAGGGTATCTGGGCCCTTTGCACCCTTCTCTGTAAATATCGGGCAGAGCCTTCAGAATTAATTGCTTCTTGGATGCACCATTACTGCTCAGTTAGCCCTATGCAAAGAAGTAGGTCATTCTATTCATCAGAATCTTGCTGTTCTGTAATTATGTGAGGAGCAAATAATTATAGATATGGTTTCTGTGTAATTTTAAAGCAGGTAAATATAGCATCATTAGAGCATAATCTATAGCTGGAAAAACTCAAGTTTCTTTAAAAAACATGCAGACAACCTTTAAACCTTGGTAAGTTTTATTATTCTCAAATGTGTTATGTAAGTTGGAAAAAATCTTTGTTTCTTGGGCTGGAAGAGGCACTTATGATTAAATATCAAGGAAGAAAAAGAACTGGTCTCCATTTCTTTCTTTCTTTCTTTCTTTTTTTAATATTTATTTATTTATTTGGCTGCATCAGGTCTTACTTGCGACATGTGGGATCTTTCGTTGTGTGCGCGGGCCTGGTTGCCCCACGGCATGTGGGATCTTAGTTCCCCGACCAGGGATCGAACCCACGTTCCCTGTATTGGAAGGTGGATCCTTAACCACTGGACCACCAGGGGAGTCCCTTCCATTTATTTCTTGACACTATAGAAACACCATAATTGAAATTTAGTCACATATGCTTTGAACAAAGGACTATGTACTGATGTTTCATTTTTTATAGGTGGAACATACATTTCTCTTTTCATTGATTAAGATAAAAATCAGGTTTCCCACTTTACTGAAAGATGTAAATGATGTTGAAAATTTGATTATTACAGAGACTGTGTCTATAACCCTTTCAAAATTGAATGTAAGTGGAACTAGCCATAAACTACACCTTGCACAGTGCTATATGGAAGGGGTATATTTTTTAAATTCAGGCAGCCTGAAGTCCTTCGATTAGAATTAATTTACATGAATGGAGATGGCTTCTTCCTTGAACTTGGCCAGCTCGCCTGTCTTCCTTGCTTTTTTACTTCTGTTTATTCCGAGAGTTTGTTTTAATGTACAAAATGAATAAAATTGGTATGCCAAAGTGCAGGCCTGCCTATATGGTTGGCAGAATTAGACTAGTGTCTTAGTTTGCATTCTCCCTAAGAGCAAGACGGTGACTTCAGGAAGCGCGGCGAGGGAGTAGGAAGTGAGATGGGGAGGGTGGGGAGCCAGTGAAGCGGGTGGTGCTCATGACTGGATTGTTGCAGGGCCTCCTTGCTGCTGGGGACTCTTGAGAAGCTGTGTGGAACACACCTCGGGGGTGAGGAAAATGAAGGGATTTACCCGATGTGATAGGCAGAATAATGGTTCTTCCAAAGAGGTCTACATCCTAATCCGTGGAACCCGTGAATATGTTACCTTACAAAGAGAACTTTGCTGATGTGAATGAGTTAAGGACCTAGAGAGGGGGAGATTATCATAATAATCTTCTTATAAGAGATACTTCTCCTTATAAGACAGAAGTAGCAGGCTCAGAGCCAGGGAAGAAAATACAACAAAGGAAGCAGAGTTTAGAGAGAAATTTGAGGGGCTATGCTCTTGGCTTTGAAGATAGATGAAGGAGCCATGAGCCAAGGGGCCACAGTCTCCAGGAGCTGGAAGAGGCAAGGAAACATATTCTCCTCTAGAACTTCCAGAAGGAACCGACCCTGCTGACATCTTGACTTTAGCCCATGAGACTGATTTTGGACTTCTGACCTCCAGAAATATGAGATCAGAAATCTGTGTTGTTTTAAGCCGTTAAATTTGGGGTAGCAGCAATAGGAAACTAATATATCCACCAACTCACAGGCCTCATTGATTGAGGATGGCCTCTAGGACAATATTTCCTTGGTGCTTCTAAATTTATTTATTTTATTTACTTATTTTTGGCTGTGTCATGTCTTCATTGCTGCGCGGGCTTTCTCTAGTTGCGGCGAGCGGGGGCTACTCTTCGATGCGGTGCGTGGGCTTCTCGTTGCGGTGGCTTCTCTTGTTGCGGAGCACGGGCTCTAGGTGTGCGGGCTTCAGTAGTTGTGCTGCGTGGGCTCAGTAGTTGTGGCTCTAGGGCTCTAGAGCACAGGCTCAGTAGTTGTGGCGCACGGGCTTAGTTGCTCAGCGGCATGTGGGATCTTCCCGGACCAGGGCTCGAACCTGTGTCCCCTGCATCGGTAGGCGGATTCTTAACCACTGCGCCACCAGGGAAGTCCCTCCTTGGTGCTTCTAGCCACCCCCATGCAGGCTCCTATGACGGATGGACACCCTCAGGCAGAGAAACCCTCAGCCTGCACAGGATGGGAGTGGTCTGCAGGGCACCTCTGCAGTGGGCCGGGGCACCAGTGGGCTTGGCTGTACCTGGACAAAGGATTTGATCAACAGAATGTGTAAACGTCCTCATAACCACTTGGAACTAGGTCTGTTGGGTTGTTTCATATGAACAGTCCAGGTTTCTGAGCCCCTCTGACCATTCCTTTGCTGTCTCTTCTCCTGGCCCATTCTCTTCTGCCTGACCTTTAAATGTTGGGATTCCTAGGCATTATGCCCTTGGTCTTGTCCAGTTTACTCTGTGATGGTTAATTTTATGTGTCAACTTGACTGGGCCATGTGCTGTCCAGACACTTGGTCATTTTTCTGGGTGTACTTGTAAGAGTGTTTTTGGATGAGATTAACACTTGAATTGGTAGACAGAGTAGAGCATATTGCCTTCCCTAATGTGAATGGCCCTCATTCAGTCAGTTGAAGACCTGACTAGCATAAAAAGGTTCACCCTCCCCTGAGCAAGAGAGAATTCCTCCTGCCTGACTGCCTTTGAGCTGGGCCACTGGTTTTTTTCCTGCGTTTGGACTTGAACTGAAACATCAGCTTTCTTGGGTCTCTAGGTTGCCAATTCACCCTGCAGATCCTGGACTTGTCAGCTTCCATAATTGCATGAGCCAATTCCTTATGATAAATCCCTTTATATATATATATCTTGTATTGGTTTTGTTTTTCTGGAGAACCCTGTCTAATATACACTCCATACTCCAGGGGGATTTTCTCTGCTCTTGACTTCAGCTTCTATCAATAGGCTGGTCAATCCCAAACCTTGGTCTTCAGCCTGGGTTTCTCCATATCCCAATTTTAAACTGCCAACAGAAACATCCCCATGGATATTGTATAGATACTTTAAACTCCACATATTCAGAGTGAAACTCATCATCATCCCCCTAGGAATCTGCTCCTGCTTTCTGTATTCTGTCTTTTTCCATTACGTCACCGTGTACTCTGATCCCATAGTCAGTATCATCAGCATTGCTCATTCTGAGTTTTAAACTTTCAGGATTTCTGCCATTTAGCTCTGTTGTTCCCCAATGGAGAGCAACCCTGGCACACAGGACTGAGTTGGAAAAATCCTACGGCTAAGAAGGAACTAGGAGATCTAGTTTATCCTCATACAGAGACACACACACACACACAAACACAAACACACTGGGCAGGTTGAGGAAGAGAAAAAGACAGCTACATACAGAAAGCAACAGAGCCATACAGATAAGCAGACAGACAGAGTCTGACAAGGAGGGGAAAAAAGGGAGGAAAAGAAAGAGAGATACAGACTACAATGTGATATAAAGAGGCATAGAGTGAGAGATAGTGGGAGACCCATGTAGAGGCAGAGAGAGAACATTTGTCAGACAGGGAGGAGAATGTAGAGAAAGCAGGAGCCAGACTAACAGAGGTGAGCAGATACACACTGTGCCCCAGAACTTGAAAAAGCCCTACTGTGTGCTGTTATGGTCACCTGGCCCACCTGCCCACACCCCTCCCCAAAGTGACCCACTGGCCTGCTGAACAGGTATATGCTTTAGATCTATAGGGCCTGGGTTCAAATTCCAGCTCAGCCACTGTTTAGCTACATGGCTTTCAGCACTTTACTTAAGCTTCATTTTCTTCATCTATAAAATGGGGATAGTAATACCTACCTTGCAAGCTTTTTTGTCAGTTGCTCAATAATTATTAGCTCTGCCAAATCCTGATATCCTCTGGCTCCCATCCATTCCCCCTTTTTTTTTGAATTTTTGAATTTTTTTTTATACACCCCCCCCTTTTTTTAATGTTTTTTTTCTTTTTTAACATCTTTATTGGAGTAATATTGCTTTAGAATGTTGTGCTAGTTTCTGCTGTACAATAAAGTGAATCAGCTAAACATATACATATATCCCCATATCTCCTCCCTCTTGCATCTCCCTACCACCCTCCCTATCCCACCCCTCTAGGTGGTCACAAAGCACTGAGCTGATCTCCCTGTGCTATGCAGCTGCTTCCACTAGCTATCTATTTTACATTTGGTAGTATGTATTAGTCCATGCCACTCTCTCACTTCGTCCCAGCTTACCTTTCCCCCTCCTTGTGTCCTCAAGTCCATTCTCTACATCTGCGTCTTTATTCCTGTCCTGCCCCTAGGTTCTTCAGAACCATTTTTTTTTTTTTTTAGGTTCCATGTATATGTGTTAGCATATGGTATTTGTTTTTCTCTTTCTGACTTACTTCACTCTGTATGACAGACTCTAGGTCCATCCACCTCACTACAAATAACTCAGTTTCGTTTCTTTTTATGGCTGAGTAATATTTCATTGTATATATGTGCCACATCTTTATCCATTCAACTATCGATGGACACTTAGGTTGCATCCATGTCCTGGCTATTGTAAATAGAGCTACAATGAACATTTTGGTACATGACTCTTGTTGAATTATGGTTTTCTCAGAGTATATGCCCAGTAGTGGGATTGCTGGGTCGTATGGTAGTTCTATTTTCAGTTTTTTAAGAAACCTCCATACTGTTCTCCATAGTGGCTGTATCAATTTACATTCCCACCAACAGTGCAAGAGAGTTCCCCTTTCTCCACACCCTCTCCAGCATTTATTGTTTGTAGATTTTTTGATGATGGCCATTCTGACTGGTGTGAGGTGATACCTCATTGTAGTTTTGATTTGCATTTCTCTAATGATTAGTGTTGTTGAGCATCCTTTCATGTGTTTGTTGGCAATCTGTATATCTTCTTTGGAGAAATGTCTATTTAGGTCGTCTGCCCATTTTTGGATTGGGTTGTTTGTTTTTTTGATATTGAGCTGCATGAGCTGCTTGTAAATTTTGGAGATTAATCCTTTGTCTGTTGCTTCATTTGCAAAAATTTTCTCCCATTCTGAGGTTGTCTTTTCATCTTGTTTATGGTATCCTTTGCCGTGCAAAAGCTTTTAAGTTTCATTAGGTCCCATTTGTTTATTTTTCTTTTTATTCCCATTTCTCTAGCAGGTGGGTCAAAAAGGATCTCTCTGTGATTTATGTCATAGAGTGTTCTGCCTGTGTTTTCCTCTAAGAGTTTTATAGTGTCTGGCCTTACATTTAGGTCTTTAATCCATTTTGAGTTTATTTTTGTGTATGGTGTTAGGGAGTGTTCTAATTTCATTCTTTTACATGTAGCTGTCCAGTTTTCCCAGCACCACTTATTGAAGAGGCTGTCTTTTCTCCACTGTATATGCTTGCTTCCTTTATCAAAAATAAGGTGATCATATGTGTGTGGGTTTATCTCTGGGCTTTCTATCCTGTTCCATTGATCTGTATTTCTGTTTTTGTGCCAGTACCATACTGTCTTGATTTCTGTAGCTTTGTAGTATAGTTTGAAGTGCGGGAGCCTGATTCCTCCAACTCTGTTCTTCTTTCTCAAGATTGCTTTGGCTATTCGGGGTCTTTTGTGTTTCCATGCAAATTGTGAAATTTTTCGTGCTAGTTCTGTGAAAAATGCCATTGGTAGTTTGAAAGGGATTGCATTGAATCTGTAGATTGCTTTGGGTAGTATAGTCATTTTCACAATGTTGATTCTTCCGATCTAGGAACATGGTATATCTCTCCATCTGTTTGTGTCATCTTTAATTTCTTTTGTCAGTGTCTTATAGTTTTCTCCATACAGGTCTTTTGTCTCCTTAGGTAGGTTTATTCTTAGGTATTTTATTCTTTTTGTTGCAATGGTAAATGGGAGTGTTTCCTTAATTTCTCTTTCAGATATTTCATCATTACTGTATAAGAATGCAAGTGACTCCTGTGCATTAATTTTGTATCCTGCTACTTTACCAAATTCATTGATTAGCTCTAGTAGTTTTCTGGTAGCATCTTTAGGATTCTCTATGTATAATATCATGTCATCTGCAAGCAGTGACAGCTTTACTTTTCTGATTTGGATTCCTTTTATCTCTTTTTCTTCTCTGATTGCTATGGTGAAAACTTCCAAAACTATGTTGAATAATAGTGGTAAGAGTGGGCAACCTTGTCTTGTTGCTGATCTTAGTGAAAACGGTTTCAGTTTTTCACCATTGAGAATGTTGTTGGCTGTGGGTTTGTCATATATGACCTTTATCATGTTGAGGTAAGTTCCCTCTATGCCTACTTTCTGGAGTGTTTTTATCATAAATGGGTGTTGAATTTTGTCAAAAGTTTTTTCTGCATCTATTGAGATGATCATATGGTTTTTCTCTTTCAATTTGTTAATTTGGTGTATCACATTGATTTGCGTATATTGAAGAACCTTGCATTCCTGGGATAAACTCCACTTGATCATGGTGTATGATCCTTTTAATGTGCTGTTGGATTCTGTTTGCTAGTATTTTGTTGAGGATTTTTACATCTATGTTCATCAGTGATATTGGCCTGTAGTTTTTTTTCTTTGTGACATCTTTGTCTGGTTTTGGTATCAGGGTGATGGTGGCCTCATAGAATGAGTATGGGAGTCTTCCTCCCTCTGGTATATTTTGGAAGAGTTTGAGGATAGGTGTTAGCTCTTCTGTAAATGTTTGATAGAATTCTCCTGTGAAGCCATCAGGTCCTGGGCTTTTGTTTGTTGGAAGATTTTTAATCACAGTCTCAATTTCATTACTTGTGATTTTTCTGTTTATATTTTCCATTTCTTCCTGGTTCAGTCTTGGAAGGTTGTGCTTTTCTAAGAATTTTTCCATTTCTTCCAGGTGGTCCATTTTATTGGCATATAGTTGCTTGTAGTAATCTCTCATGATCCTTTGTACTTCTGCAGTGTCAGTGGTTACTTCTCCTTTTTCATTTCTAATTCTATTGATTTGAGTCTTCTCCCTTTTTTTCTTGATGAGTCTGGCTAATGGTTTATCAATTTTGTTTATCTTCTCAAAGAACCAGCTTTTAGTTTTATTGATCTTTGCTACTGTTTCCTTCATTTCTTTTTCATTTATTTCCGATCTGATCTTTATGATTTCTTTCCTCCTGCTAACTTTGGGGTTTTTTTGTTCTTCTTTCTCTAATTGCTTTAGGTGTAAGATTAGGTTGTTTATTTGAGATGTTCCTTGTTTCTTGAGGTAGGATTCTTGCTATAAACTTCCCTCTTAGAACTGCTTTTGCTGCATCCCATAGGTTTTGGGTCATCGTGTTTTCACTGTCATTTGTTTCTGGGTATTTTTTGATTTCCTCTTTGATTTCTTCAGTGATCTCTTGGTTATTTAGTAGTGTATTGTTTAGCCTCCATGTGTTTG
This sequence comes from Balaenoptera ricei, assembly GCF_028023285.1. NCBI lineage: Eukaryota > Metazoa > Chordata > Mammalia > Artiodactyla > Balaenopteridae > Balaenoptera > Balaenoptera ricei. The sequence continues at coordinate 145,243,697 of NC_082640.1, read as the reverse complement.
TATGTTTTACAGATTTTTTCCTGTAATTGATATCTAGTCTCATAGCGTTGTTACTTGATACGATTTCAATTTTCTTAAATTTACCAAGGCTTGATTTGTGACCCAAGATATGATCTATCCTGGAGAATGTTCCATGAGCACTTGAGAAGAAAGTGTATTCTGTTGTTTTTGGATGGAATGTCCTATAAATATCAATTAAGTCCGTCTTGTTTAATGTATCATTTAAAGCTTGTGTTTCCTTATTTATTTTCATTTTGGGTGATCTGTCCATTGGTGCAAGTGGGGTGTTAAAGTCCCCTGCTATGATTGTGTTACTGTCGCTTTCCCGTTTTGTGGCTGTTAGCATTTGCCTTATGTATTGAGGTGCTCCTATATTGGGTGCATAAATATTTACAATTGTTATGTCTTCTTCCTGGATTGATTCCTTGATCATTATGTAGTGTCCTTCTTTGTCTCTTGTAATAGTCTTTATTTTAAAGTCTATTTTGTCTGATATGAGAATTGCTACTCCTGCTTTCTTTTGATTTCCATTTGTATGGAATATCTTTTTCCATCCCCTCACTTTCAGTCTGTATGTGTCCCTAGGTCTGAAGTGGGTCTCTTGTAGACAGCATATATACGGGTCTTGTTTTTGTATCCATTCAGCCAGTCTATGTCTTTTGGTTGGAGCATTTAATCCATTTACATTTAAGGTAATTATCGATATGTATGTTCCTATTACCATTTTCTTAATTGTTTCGGGTTTGTTATTGTATGTCTCTTCCTTCTCTTGTGTTTCCTGCCTAGAGAAGCTCCTTTAGCATTTCCTTTAGTAAAGCTGGTTTGGTGGTGCTGAATTCTCTTAGCTTTTGCTTGTCTGTAAAGGTTTTAATTTCTCTGTTGAATCTGAATGAGATTCTTGCTGGGTAGAGTAATCTTGGTTGTAGGTTTTTCCCTTTCATCACTTTAAATATGTCCTGCCACTCCCTTCTGGCTTGCAGTTTCTGCTGAAAGATCAGCTATTAACCTTATGGGGATTCCCTTGTATGTTACTTGTTGTTTTTCCCTTGCTGCTTTTAATATTTTTTCTTTGTATTTAATCTTTGTTAGCTTGATTAATATGTGTCTTGGCATGTTTCTCCTTGGATTTATCCTGTATGGGACTCTCTGCACTTCCTGGACTTGATTGACTATTTCCTTTCCCATATTCGGGAAATTTTCAACTATAATCTCTTCTAATGTTTTCTCAGTCCCTTTCTTTTTCTCATCTTCTTCTGGGACCCCTATAATTCGAATGATGGTATGTTTAATGTTGTCCCAGAGGTCTCTGAGACTGTCCTCAATACTTTTCATTCTTTTTTCTTTATTCTGCTCTGCAGTAGTTATTTCCACTATTTTATCTTCCAGGTCACTTATCCGTTCTTCTGCTCCAGTTATTCTGCTACTGATTCCTTCTGGAGAATTTTTAATTTCATTTATTCTGTTGTTCATCATTGTTTTTTTGCTCTTTAGTTCTTCTAGGTCCTTGTTAAACATTTCTTGTATTTTCTCCATTCTAGTTGCAAGATTTTGGATCATCTTTACTATCATTACTCTGAATTCTTTTTTAGGTAGACTGCCCATTTCCTCTTCATTTGTTTGGTCTGCTGGGTTTTTACCTTGCTCCTTCATCTGCTGTGTGTTTTTCTGTCTTCTCATTTTGCTTAACTTACAGTGTTTGGGGTCTCCTTTTAGCAGGCTGCAGGTTCGTAGTTCCTGTTGGTTTTGGTGTCTGCCCCCACTGACTAAGGTTGGTTCAGTGGGTTATGTAGGCTTCCTGGTGGAGGGGACTGGTGCCTGTGTTCTGGTGGATGAGGCTTGATCTTGTCCTTCTGGTGGGCAGGACCATGTCCAGTGTACACCGTCCCCCTTTTGTGAAAGGGAATTTATATGTGTCTGGGATAAATATAGCTAATAAAACTTTATTATTGGAAATAAAGGAAAATTAAGAATACCCTTCTAAATTAGCAGTTTGGGAGACTTTTCAGCCACAGTCTATTTAAAAACCAACCATATTTACAATTGACAAGATACATGGAAATGTTCTTTTATCTGCAATTTCTTTTTTACTCTCCCCCTCCTCCCTGTTTTCTAGTAGATAAGCTAGGAGAGGGCAAATTGCTGCTCCTGGAACTCCTGTACACAAGAGGGCACTGGTGAGCACAATGGAGAACTTGCTTTTAATGATCCTTCTCTACTTTTTTTGCTTTTAATAATCCCTGTCTACTTTTTTGCTCACATCTACCTCTCTCTGTACAGAAGGAGACCACAGGCATAATTATATTGCTACGCTTTCAGACTTGCATCAGTAAAATTTCAAGAAAGAAAACAAACCACAACCAGTAGGATTAGAATGAATCTGTAGCTGTGGGCTAAGGAATTAACCAAGTGGAAGGGCCTCACCTTCTCGTGTTCCCAACTATCGCAATCTACCAGTAACCTCCAGTTGCAAATGTTTACAGAATTTTGTAGGGGTTTTGGGGGGTAAGATATGTTTTTTAAATTTTAAAAGTACTAAAAATTAGAAATAATTTGGAAAATCCTAAAAACACTGTGTAGGGAATAAAAGTCATCCATAATTCTACAACCCATTGATGACTTCAGTTAACATTTTGAAGTACATCATTTCAATTACACACATAACATTTTTATCCACAAATGGACTCACATTATACATACTTTATGTTTTTTTATTTGTAATATATAATGCGAACACCATGTCATTATTTTTGTTTAAATAATTTAAATTTTTGTATAATATTTCACTCTGTAGTCATAGCCTAAGGTTTTATTTCCTTTTGAAAGTGTTTAAACCATTCCTGCTGTTCCATTCAGTGAACAGCATTTAAATAAAATTTTTTATGCATATCCATGATTAATTGTTTAAGGTACATTACTTCTACAACTGGAACTTTTGATAAAAAATTTAAACTTTTTAAAAAGCTTTTGATATCAATTACAAATTCTCCATGCAGTTCCAAAAAGTTGTGTCAATTCATACCCCTTTCATCAGTGTGATGTCTCTCTATTAAAAAAAAAGAACTGCAGTTTTTGGCTCTCCTCTTCATAAAGAATCATCTTTTCTTTTTATTAAATATCTTTCCAATATTCGCTCTTCTAGCTTTTGTATTCCCTTATTGATTTCTACTAAGTTTCAAAACCATCATTGTGTTAGATTTATTTTTACACTGCCTTGAACATTTTGCTGAAAACAGTTTATAGAAACTTCATCAAAGAAAATCGTGTTTACTCAAAAGTTGTGAACTCATTTAAAAGCAATATATATTTGCTGAAAGAAGGAAAAAATATTTATTGTCTAATACCGTGTCAAGAACCCTGGTGGATGCCTGAGAAGCACAAGGTGTGATCCTTAGGGGTCGCATGTTCTTAATTGGAGAAACACAGCCAAGCTCACATACTCTGAAGAGCAGTTTTTTCTCAACCTTGTTTAGACCCATGTCCCCCCAAACACTGTCTCATTATCTCTAGTGAATCACCCCTCTCACTAGCCATGAAGAGTTTGCCCAGCTTTCTTTCTGTAGTTCCTATTATAAACTACAGAACTAGATCCATTGAATGTGCTCTTTCAGATTACCTGTGCGCATACGCACATCCCATGCTAATATGCCTTCCCTCCCCCAGTGAAGAATGACTGCCTTAAGAATCACTCAAAGCAGGACTTGGAAATTTACTTTAAGCACCTAAGATCTGGACAGATTGTCAATGAGATCTGGCTCGATAAGGCTTAAGTTAAAACGTTTCTCTTGGCAATGAATTTTCTACAGTTGGAAAGCCTATCAGTGCCTCAGACCTTGGTGCCATCTGTGCCTCCTTTCCCTCTTCTCCAAGCTACCCCTGGGCTGCCATCGACAGGTAGTCAGCCGGCCCCTGCTCACCTCCTCTATGATGTCCTCACACCAGCATTCCTGCTCCCACCTCTCTTTTGCTTTGCTCTTTACGTAATATCCAGCTGATTCCCTGATTTCGGACATCTTGCTTCCGAGGTTGGCGTTCTGCTGTGTGCCCCAGTAATTGGCTCTCCTGCTCTGTCCCTCACTCTCTCAGTCCCTACGTTGCTGCTTGTCATCCATGTGTCATAGACCTGATGTCCTAACCTTTTCTCACTGGAATTAGGTCCCCATATCTTCTACTGATACAGTGTTGAGCACAGTGACTGGCCAACACACTGTGCATTGTAAATATTGTTGAACGAATGAATGAATTGGAAGCATTCTCTTGCTTGACTTTATATCTTGGGCTTAGTTGAGCCATGTTAACACAATACTCGTATTTCACGTGTCTTTCTTTTCCCCTTCCTATCCCAGATTTCTTATTTTGGTTTTCTACACTAAGTTCTGTACTAGACACTTTGCACATGTTGTTTCTAATCTTCACAGCCATCTCGTAAGACAAGTATTACCATCTCCATTTCACATATGAGGAAACTGAGCATCCAAGAGGTTTGCTAGTTTCTCCAAAGCCACTCAGTGAATCAGTGGTTGACCTCACTTCTCCATGGAACCACTCCCAGAATCACTGAGCCATGGCTTAGTTCTTGAGGTGCCTGCACTTTCTTACTTTGCCCTTCCCTTGACTCTTATTTTATTCTGATTGAGCACCACTGTCTTTGCCTGAATCCCAGTTGAGACAGAAGGAGTGATGAGGGGAGGACAAATCTGAGAGGTCTTGCCAAGGTCTTGACATGAGAGATTGAGGCTGGGGACTGAAGGAGATAGAAAAGCCAAAGGTATCTCCACATCTTCAACCTGAGAGAGCAGAACAGCAGTGGTATCGCCAAAAGAAATGGGTAATTGGGAAGTCTTATTCCTGTAGGTTGTTAATCAGATGGTGGTTGGAGTTCCAGTGGCTCTTTCCTCCCTGGTTAACCTGGCAATTCTATTAGTTTTTCTGAGTCTCAGTTTCCTCTTCTTTCCCCTGAGCATCATCTTACCTGACTCTCATGTTTGTCATTGGTTTGCCTATCAAATGATGCAGTACATATGAACATGCTTTGTAAGGGGTAAAGCCGGACACACATTAGCTGTCATCACTGATGTCAGCTATGTTATTACTAAAGTCAGATAGTAAATGGAGACACCAGCTTCTTGAGTAAAATATGTCTATGCCTGGGGTCAACAGGCTGTGACCAAATCTGGCCTGCTGCCTGTTCTTATACGGCACATTGGAATGTTTTCCAATTTTTTATTTGGTTGAAAAAAATCAAAAGAAAAATATTTGTGACATAAAAAAATCACATGAAATTCACATGTTGGTGTCCATACATAAAGTGTATTGGAACAGAGCCAAACCCACTTCCTTATGTGCTACTGTCTATGGCTGCTTTCTCAGTGCAACAGCAGAGTTGAGTAGTTGTGACAGAGATTGTACAGCCTGCAGAGCCTAAAATATTGACTACTTTTAGTAAGAGCTGAGTAGCCCTGGCCTGCCCAGTGCACATTCCTACCTTTGCTCTCTGACACTGATTCAAGTGCAGAATTCCCACTGAACTTAAAAACTGAGAAAGATGAGAAATAAAGGTAAGGAGAAAAATGTGAATTCCCTGGCGGTCCAGTGGTTAGGACTCTGCGCTTTCACTGCCAAGGGCCCAGGGGGTCAAAAAAAAAAATTTAAAAAAAAAAGATAAGGACAAAATGTCAAGTTAGAAGTAAACTTGATATTCTGAAGGTGTTTTCCTCTCTCTTCTCCCAGACCTCCCCCAAAATAATAGAAAATACATTTAGCAAACAAAAATATTCTCTGTTCCTTTAACAATATGTGAGGGATATGTTTTTGCTCTTTTTTTTTTTTTTGTATTTTTAAATGAATGAGAATAAAAATAAGACTATTGCTGTCATTATGTTAATACTGTTGACCCATTCACTGTATTTCATACAATAATACCTTCATTGTATCAAATTAACTTAATATATGAAATATAAGTAAGTTACCAAATGAATTTAACACAATGAACTATAAGTAAAACGATGGCTATTTACATTTTCTTTTCTTATTTTCTGTAGTGAGAAGCTGGATGGAAAAACTAAAAGACAAGGTAAGAGAAGTGTTTTCTTCCTTTGGATTTATCTTAGAGGGCATGGCTTTGTCAAGTAAAAGATCTTGAGAGTAATGGAGCTTTATTTCATTATTCTGATTATGGTAATCTATGCAAAGATACAGGGCCATTTCCAGGTGCCCAGCAAGAAAGGAGGTCTTCCCTTTAAGGTCTGTATAATACAAGGGATGGCTTATTCTTTGGAGTGCCATTCATACTTATGGAATGTAATTCCTGGTATGTACAACTGAGTAACACCCTTTACATATCAAGATGAAGTTCCTTTTAGGGAATTGCAGGAGTGTGATCCCATTCTAGTACGTATTTCATGTCCCAATGCAAGGATCTTTTAAACCTGATCTTCCTATATGAGGAAGAAATACCTTGGATTTTGGAAGGCATTGATTTTTCTGACCCAAGGGCATAAATTGATGGACTTGATTTAGGAATAAAACTTTGTGATGGAAAGGGCATCCTTAAACCATAGTGGGAGGTGGGATTAAAAACACCTGAACACCTAAGCACTCTCCTTAGGCCCACTTTTATGTAGTCTATCATAGTGCCACTGCTAACTGAGTGATAATGAGCTGGCCTATCTGGAATGGCCAACTATAGAGAAATATTTTCCTCTCTTGCATTAATTCTGCCATCAATATCTGTGACTGACAATATTAACTTCCTTCCAGGTTTATATTTTTCATTCTCTTTTAATTTTCAACACTCTCTAAGGTTTCATTTTTGGTACCTTGTAATTTCAATAGGGAATTACTCATAAAAATATTGGTGGAATTCTGAACTCCTTGCTGTAGCCTGTGTCAGATCCCATTACTATAAGCCAGCTCAGATTTCAGTGGGGGTTTAGTTAAATGGAAATCGTTTCAACTGCCAGATAGGAGTTACTTCCAATTCTCCTGTCTTAGAATATACATCTGTTGATGGTATCCCATATCTTGTTTTATTATTTGAGGTCAATTTCCCCCATATTTGAATGATTAATATTTATTTTACTGCAGTTTAATGTTAAAGGATAAAAGAAAACATTCAACTGCAATTAAAATTGTATAATTATATTAATTCTTCTTACTATTATTTTTCTGCTTCTCAGTAAAATTTAGCATATATAGTTTTTGAGAATGAGATTATTTTATGTTCATATATATTAAAAGTGATGTTGAAGAATTTTAAGCCTGTTGACATCAGTGGAGGCCATTTTGGTATCTGTAATGGGTCCAGTTGTCTAAGGGAGGTGTAATCAGAGGACTGAGCAAGATTTGGGGTAAGAGAAGCGCAAAAGTTTAGAACTGAATATATTTACATTGATAGTGCTTCTTGTAATTTTTCAGGGGAAAATATGATGCAATGAAAAGTAAACAGGCTCTGGTAGTTTAATCTAGGAGTCCGTATATCATTGTTTCTATAGAAAATATCCTTCTGAATTACAAAAAAGGACAAAAAATAGACTTAAGAAAACAAACGTTGGCATGTAGCCTGTTTTGAAGTTGGATGTTGCGAAGTTTCTTACCTGTATGTATATATAGCTTCACCACTCCGTTTAGAAATCTGTGTAGCTTTGGAGAAAGGCTGTATTTTCTCTTCTTGCGGACCATTCCTTCTTGTCTCAAAGGCCTGGCACCCTCTCCCTGCTCCATTTCACCAAGAGAAATAATTTTATGTATGGCCTCAGTTTTCTGGACTATTTTGAAGGCTTTCCAGCCCTCTTTTCATTTTATTCTGTAGTATTTTTTCAGTTATGTCTTAGTTTTAAAAAATTGGAAGAAAAATAGTTGAAACTCCCACCGGGTTGACTTGCTTTATGCCTTGTCTTCATTTTTTTTAAAATTTAACCATTTTTTAAATTGTAGTTAATTTACAATGTTGTATTAGTTTCAGGTATACAGCAAAGTGATTCAGTTATACACATATATAGATCTCTATTCTTTTTCAGATTCTTTTCCCATATAGGTTATTACAGAATGCTGAGTAGAGTTCCTTGTGCTATACAGTAGGTTCGTGTTGATTATCTATTTTATATATAGTAGTGTGTATATGTTAATCCCAAACTCCTAATTTATCCTTCCCCCTCCCCCCGCTACCTCCTTTGGTAACTATAAATTTGTTTTCTATGTCTGTGAGTCTATTTCTGTTTTGTAAGTAAGTTCATTTGTATCATTGTTTTAAGATTCCACATGTAAGTGATATCATATGTTATTCGTCTTTCTCTGACTTACTTCACTTAATATGATAATCTCTAGGTCCATCCATGTTGCTGTACTTGCCTTCCATATTTTGATTTTTTCTTGGAGGGACTCAGTCTAATCAGTCCCCTCCCTCTGGGAGTGAAATATTATACACTTACTTGATACATACAATCGTATGTGTACACACATATATGTATATATATATAAAATATATGTATACATATCTTCCTCTCTCTCTCCCTCCTTCCCTTTCTCTTCCTCTCTTCCCCCTCTTCCTCTTTCTCTTCATATGTCTAGCTAGCTAGCTATCATCTATAAAAGTCTCATGAGTCATTATCTTCAGAAACTATTTGAGAGTGAAACTATTGCCATTTTGTTGAAAGTCACAGTGTCCCTTAGAACTGAAAGCTAAACTACATATTTAACTGGCTCTTCAGTCAACCCAGAACATCTTCTCAGTTTAGCTTCATTTAATTGGTCCTGATACTGGTTTCCCTGTTAGTTAGCTGGACTCTAGAAAGGGTGGTAGGTGTTCTAAAAAGTTCTGAATTATTCTTTTTGTTGTTATTGTTTAGTCTTCCTATATTAGTTAGGATTAAGATCAGCTATGAGTGACAGACAACCCCCAATGACAATGACTTAACCAAGAGAGAACTTTGTTTGTCTCTCATTTATGAGTCTGGAGGTAGCAATCAGGGGTTAGTGAGGAGCAACATTGAAGGCTCAGTCTCCTTCTGTTTGATGCTCCATGATTTGTGACCTTTATTCTCAAGGTCATCTCGTGGTCCCGGATGGCAATTAGGTCCATACTCTAGCCAGAAGGAAGGAAGGAAAAGGGAGGCTAAGATATCCCTCCCCCTTTAAAAGGGAAGATAAAGGCACTCTGCCATTCTTAAAGGGGGAGTGTGGGTAAAGGCTCTGCTCCCCCCTTGAAGAGCATGCTCTGGAAGTTGCACGTGTCAGTAATGTATCGTCTCCTTTAGTGAGGCTTATCACATGGTCACATCCAGCTGCATAGAAGGCAGGGAGAAGTAATCGTTATTCTGTGCCCAGCCCAGATGGGAGGTTCTGTTGCTCTAGAAGAAGGGGCGAATGGCTATCGAGGGACAGTCCCTATACTCATTCCATCATTAACCTTCTTCCTGTTTAAAGGTCCAAGGTAGTGATGCTTGTTTGGCAGATCCTTACCTGGCTACCTATTGATGTATTTTTTCAACATCTATATTGTTTCTCAAAATTGAAGATGCATCAAAATTTTAGTTGTATATTACAGACCAGCCCTGTTATTATATCACCAAGATCGTTCTATTTCTTCTGGCTTTAGGAAATAATCCAGAAAATGGATGATCCAGCCTCTACTTCATAACAGCGATTCTCATGTAGAATCTGCACCAGTAGCATTGCATCACCTGGGAGCTTGTTAGAAATACAAAATCTCAGGTCCCTCACTAGACCTACTGAATCAGAAACTCGGGGAAAGGGGTCCAACAATCTGTGTTTTGACAAGTCTTGCAGGTGATTCTGATGCATGTTCAAGTTTGAGAACCACTGTTGAATAGACATCATAAGGGTACTTCTGAATTCAGCAGACTTTAGGCAGTACAGTGTATCATATGGTTTTCTTATCGTTTTCTTGAAAACCAGTGTTTCTGAACAAACACAGTATCCTGAGAAGGAAGGATACCTTTCTCATAAATATAAAACAAAACAAACAAACCAAAACCAAACAAAAACAAAAAACAACTATATCTAGTAAATTTTATCTTAACAATCCATTTTTTTAATTTTCAAACTGTTTATTTGGAAATAATTTCAAATTTACAGAAAAGATACAAGAATAAGGATAGTACAAAGAATACCCCTGTTCCTTTTCTCCAGATGCACTTATTCTTCCCACGTTACCCCATTTCTATCTCTGCTCTTTTTTTCTGAGCCATTTGAGGGAAAGCTGCATACATCATGGTCCTTTTACACCAAATACTTCAGTGCGTATTACCTATGAATAGGAATATTCTGTTAGCAAACCATAATACAGTTATCAGCTTGAGTACATTTAACATTGATATCATACTTTTATCTGTTCTGGCACCTGGATTTCAGTCTTTTGGTTAACATACCCAAAATCTCCTTTATAAATTCATTGTTCTCCTCCGTTACCGGATCTAGTCTAGGGTCATGTAACACATTTAGTTGTCAGGATTCTTTAGTTTTCTTTAATGTGGACCATTTGCATAACCATCTTTTGTCTTTCATGACTCTGATATTTTTTAAAGAATACAGTGCTTTAAAAAAATAGAATATTCAGTTTAGGTTTATTGGACGTTTCCTCATGATTAGATTCAGGTTATGCATTCTCGGTTGGAATATGGACAGATGCAGTTGTGTTCTTCTTGGCAAGTTACGTGTGGAGGGATGTGCACATCCAATAATTCTGAACAGAGAAAAGGTGCTAGGCAGAATTTATAACTTAATATGCACGTGTCTTATTTGTTTTCATTTCTACAGGAAACAAGTCATGGGCAATTCTAAAAACAGAGCTTATTTTCAGTTAGTCAGTTTTGTATGAGGGATGGTTAAATTATATTTGAAGAGGATAGGTTGCTTTATTCCCATCTTGTAATTTACTTGTAATTTCAAAGCACAGGCAGATCACACACACACACACACGAGGGAATAAAGAGAGGAGAGAGAGAGTAATTGAATTTTTGAGAAGTCTACATGATTTAAAGCTCTAGAAACGAGAAGCCTCAATGTGTAAATAAGAAACATGCAAAGAGTGACACATTTTGTAATATTCATATTTTTGGTGGGGGGGTTGAGTTACATAGTGTGAGGAGACCCACTCAGAGGTTGATCAAGTTGAGCTTCCAAAAGTTCAAATATCATCCTTTGAATGTACAGCTCTGTAAAATCTAATCTACTGTGCTTAAAATTATCGTACATCAACATTTATATATATTTCCATGCACTGGGAATGGTGATGTAAAAAGAAATTCCTAGTTCTGGTGAGAGCAATGGAAAATTACAGACTTTTATAAGCCTTTCGTAGATCTAGAAGAAAGTTTGGGTTTCTGTAAAGCATATTAATTTGTTGGAAAATGACTGAGCTTTGTTTCTTGGGGAAAAACACTTAGTATGCTGAGGAACAATGCTATGTTCTCAAATTAATGGAAAAAATTCCACATTCTGCTCTAACTCAAGATCCTGGAAAACAAAACCAGTGAACGAGCTGGCTGTGTACAAGAGGATGCTGCAGTTTTGTAAGGTCTTGTCCCTTTGATTAATTCTAGAAATGTTGGGAAAGCATCATAGCCTGCTTACTTCGGCACTTGTTAGAAAACTTTTATTTTTTGTCCTTCTCTGTTTGGGGCTCATTCTGAAAGATACTGGAAATAGTTTTTGCTATATTAAAATTTTTAGAAATAGTCAAATAAGTGAACAGACTCGTGGTTTTTCCCCCATAAAATAATGTCTATCCAAAGTACTTATTACAGCACTTTTAAAATTGTTAATTGTTTATGTTTTTTTTCTGGGTAGGCTTCTAGAAGGGGCTATCGTGGAAGGTAAACCAGTGTCAGTGTCGTGTTCCTCTATGAAAGGCTCTGGTTATTCATCCACCTCTATCCCTTAGGTGTCTTATTGGCCAAGATGCAGGGAGCACCCTTAGGGTGATGGCCTTACCTTGAACTTGGGTTGGTCCTGAGCTACTTACTCAAGCCCAGGGATGTGTGGAGATCATGCTGCTCTCTTAGGACTGAATTATCCATAGTAACACCTTGGGGATGTTGGAGACCCACATGCATTTGAAACCTCCAGGCTCTTTTGGAAGTACCAACCAGTGTTGTTAGCAATGATCTTTGTGCCCTTCTCTGCCACTTTCTTTCTTTGGAACTGGGGACACTCAGAATTTCCTTCCAACCTTCAACTTTGGCCTTGTCCACTGGGCAGATATTTTCTTTCATATAAACGAATCCAACCACATTATGTGCAACTCTCTCCTCATCCTTGTCTTTTTTGCCTGGGGTCCAACACCTAACATACTTCCTCTTTCCTTTGCAGGTCCTTCTCTTCCCTGCTGTCTCCAGAAACTCTCACTTTTCACTTCCATACAAGCACATTCCTCTTTCCTTTCTTACCGTGATTCAGCTAAGATTGTGAGAGAGGGACCACCAAAGTCAAGGCCCTCCTTCTGCCCTCTAAGAAGCACAGTATTCCATTGGGCACTTCAACTCCCCCTGGAGCTTGACTCAGGCTGCTATTTCCAATTTATAGCATTTTAATAGTCCTGGTATTCTCAGAGGCTTACTTCATCTGTCTTTAATACAAATTATATTTCTGTCACCAAAACCTGGTGTTGACAAATGTGCATAAGCAAGTGGCTGGAGGTGCCACTAGGTCTGGCTGATTTATTCGGTACTTCTTCTACGTATTTGAAATACCCAAAAATCTCTCTCTCTGTTGCCTTCTCTCTAAAAAGTAACTTTATTCCAGGTGCTATTTTATAACAAAGCAGACAGGAGATTTCAAAGTGTCTAAAAACCCGCTGCCCTCCAGGAGAACTGGGAAACCCAGGGCAGCAGTTGTTTAGCATCCTAATGTGTGTTTCTTTTCCTGTGCAGGCTGGCTATATGTCTGGGATGCTGGTGCCCGTAGGCGTTGGGATAGCTGGAGCCTTGTTCATCTTGGGAGCGCTCTACAGCATTAAGGTTATGAATCGCCGAAGGAGAAATGGCTTCAAAAGGCATAAAAGAAAGGTATGGAATCAACAACAGCAAAACCTAATCAGTTCCCGAACATTCTTCACTTTTCTAATTTGCTTAATAAAGCACACGGGGCTTAATGATGCATGAATGGTACTGACGTGCCCAGCGGTTCTGATTAGCTGCTGCAGCTGCTGCCTCGGCTTGGTTTGTTCACGTGTCTTTTAAAGGGGGCCTGTTCCTCAGCTTTGCTCTGCGGCAGAAAGAGTTTAATGCTTTTCTGTTTTCTTTCCCCAGCAGAGAGAATTCAACAGCATGCAAGATCGAGTAATGCTCTTAGCTGACAGCTCTGAAGATGAATTTTGAATTGGACTGGAATTTAATTGGAAGAGTCAACGACCTTATTATTTTATTTTTTATTTGTGTGCAAAAAACAGAGAACAACATTCTGCCATACTGGGGCTGTCAGGCCATCAGTTTCATTATCTGCTGGGTAGTAGATTTTTCTTGTACTGAGCAGAAAAGGCATGCTGTATATGAACTGTAATATGCAGTATTTGTTTTTATTCTGTAGTGAATTTTCCACAACCATGGGCTACAACTCGTAAATATGCAGCATACATGTTGTTCAGTAGGAGTTGCTAGGTTAGGTAAATATTTTGTATTTTTCGACATTGTCTTGTCCTTGGTTTGGATTACATGCGCTGAAGTATAACAATTATTGCTGCCAAGGCACACTTGACTCTGAAATAGAAATCTTAACAAAGAAGAACTTGTGATGACTGTTCTACCTACTTGAATCCCTAGGCTTGTGGGCCATGGCACATACTACATTTGCATCAAAACTAGCAGCAACTCAGAGTGAAATCTTTTTCATCAAGAAGATCTCTCAGCACATTAGGATATATATAGATTTGTTTGTACCTTACATTATGTACTTATCTCCTGGTTTTTATTATTTTTCCCCTTCCCTTTTATTCTTATTCTTGGCAAGGAAAAAATGCACTAGAAATAATGCATTAAATTGACTCTCGGTCTTAATGTAAGCTTGCTTTCTTAAATCGTGTAATTGAGTCCAAAAGACCTATCAATAGATTCTTACAAGTTTATCATTAAGAGACGTCCTTTTTTGGGTATCATTGACTTTGTCAAGAAGAAATAAGGAAGAAATCAAGAGGAAAAGGAGGATAGATAAGCTCCCAGAGCATGTATCTCTGCCATTTGGCTCTGTGCTTGTGTGGCTACCATTCTGAATTATTCAAAATGTTGCTTTTCTGCATCTGTGGTCTTGGCCATGCAATGATTGGGCTGCCATTGGTCCTCATTTGGCTTTATTAGAAAAACACATTCTGTGGTAGGAGCAGACTCAGGGGCTAGAGTCCTGGCACATGACGGAACTTATGATAAACCAGCCTGTCTCAGGGCATCTCACTTTGGGCGATGCTGGACTGTGTTAGATCATTTCTCATTTCCCTTGGAATGTAATTCCTTGCCCTGTCTTTTGCATCTAGGTATTTGGGACTTGCAGGAAGTAGAGTTTTTGGGTAAAGACTTGGCTCGTTTGCGTGGAAGAATAAAGGTTACTAATAATACTGTCCATGGTGCTTTACACTATGGAGAACTTGTTCCCATTTATTGGAACCTGCTCTGCTGTGTTCAGGGCAAGCTGCACAGTTATTTCTAATAGCCACTGTGTGACGTAGGAGGTATGTTTTTATTCTCCCATTTGACTGAAGACAGAGCTGAAGCAGAGAAGTGAAATGATTATCCAAAATTATACCCAGGAAGAATCAGGAGTAGAACCCATGGACTCACAACCACGCACCCCTATCTTCAGCTCAGTGCCCTTTCCACATACTTTGGAGGAACCAATAACATTTCAGAGTCTTTCTTTAAAACCAGGGTTCTAAGGAAATAGCTTCTTGGTCCAAGAACATGTCATACAAGTTTCTGTCCTTGGTAAGTGAACGATGTCTTAGTAATGTCTCTCTTATGCACACAAATTCTTTTCCTCTCCCACATCAGCTGTTTCCTTATAATCACATAAATTTAAGTATCACCTCTAGGGAACTCATAGAGAACTCTTTCTTGAATTCACTCTTGAAGGATAGCTGGCTTACAGGAATGTTTTCATCAAATAATTTTAATTCTTTTTGCCAAGAGATATAAGCAAATGGGTGAAAGTGATCAAGAGAAATGAAAAGCTCTGTACAGTCAAGTAGACATTAGCAATCGACACACAAGCTCAGAGTCAGGTTTTAAAAATAGAACTCAGAATCATGACTCTCCAGAAATTTGTAATTTCATGAGTAGAGACATCGTGATACTGCATAGGGTACGTTTGCCCTTTCCAAGAGCAGCCCCTTGCTGTAAGTGTTTCTAAGGTTAGGAGGTGAGCACAATGTAGCATTACTGCCTTTGTGTTCTTGACAAGCTGTTCGTAGGGAAAACACAATAGGCCGCTTCATGCAGCATCATGTGGGTGATACTGATGGCCACTAACACCTCGGGCTACTCTTAGTCTGTAGTGTTAACTAGACCATGGTTAATAGGCTGAACCTTCAAACTATAGTATAATAAAGTCACCGATGACAGACATAGAGTCAACTCTATTCTAACAACTAAGCCTAATTATTTAAGCTGGCGGTGCTGATAGCTGCAGCTTCAATTGCTAACACCTTCCGCTCTGAACTGAATTGATCCCATCAGAACGGCAGGTGTCCCACTGCAGGGGCAGGGTCTGTGTCTTATTCTCATGGTGGTGGGCAGTATTTCCCAAACTCTGTGGCCCTGAAGCATTGCCTCGGATACTTGTTAAGCATACATATTCCAAGGCTCCTTCTCAGACCCACTGAATCAGAATCTCCAGGGCAGGAGCTTGGGATTCTCCTGTCCAGGCAAGTTTGAGAACACAGCTAGAAGAGCTCTATGCAGAGAACAGCTTTTCCTTATTTAAGGAGACAGGGAGAGCAGGCCCCTGGGGAGAGACCCTTTTCCTAGTCAGCTATCCAATCAATCACACCTGCCATAGTGGAGAAAGGAAAACAAGAGGAAAGAAAAAACGGCAGAAGCTTCTAGAGAAAGGGTGGAATGCTGGGACAGCTAGAGAAGGGTTCCTCCTGTGCCCCTGATGTCTTTCTCTAATCAGAAGACAGTACCTTTCTTTTAAGCCTCTTCAGTTTTTCCTCTCCTGTAAGTTGCTTCTTTCAGTAGCTGCTGGCTTAATTTATATGCAATATTTGGAGTTAATTAGTATCCCAGGGAAACAGATTCCCTTAGCAGTGCTTTAGCCTTGGCTTCAGCTCATAAACTGCCTCAGATGCAGTCTTCCAGAAACATTTTCTTAAAAGTACCTGTATCTCTTACACGGGTCAAAAATGTGGGGAAAATTTTTAAAGCACAGTTTTAGAACATATTGAAAGTAGTTTTAGCACGGTCAATCAAAGCTGGTTCTTTTTTTAAAAAAATTTTTTGTTGTGGTAAAGGTCACATAATATAAAACATGCTATTTTAACCCTATTTAACGGTACAGTTCAGTGGCACTAAGTACATTCACATTATTGTGCAACTCTCACCATCATCTATCTCCCGAATTTTTCACCTTCCTAAACCGAAACTCTGGTTATTTCATTATTTATTTTTTTAAAAAAGGCTAAGACTTCAAAGTCAAAATGTCATAGAGAGATGCCGGGTGCTTCTCTCCATGAAGATATCTTCTTCACGTGGAGCCCAAATGAAACCCCTTAGTGAGGTCACATCCACGACTTGGGGGAGAAGCATCAAATCATCCACAGGCATCGTGATTTCTGTGGATATAAATAATAATGTTTCTACCAGATGCCAAAAAAGCAACTTTTGGGAACAGGATATATTATTTGGCACAAGGTTTCAGCTGTGTGACCTTTTGGCAAGATAGGCTTTGTTCTGACTACAAGGAAATCTGAAAAGGTAGGTTTAAAACTGAAGGAAAAAAATCTCAGTAGTTCCCTGGGGGTCCAGTGGTTAGGACTCTGCTCTTCCACTGCTGGGGGCATGGGTTTTATCCCTAGATGGGGACCTAAGATCCCATAAGCTGCGCGGCACGGCCAAAAAAAAGAAACCAAACAACTCTGCTTTTTAGGGTATGTGAAGGTACAGTTACAAGTGAATAACTATGGGCAGAAGAAGATGGAAGAAAAATCATAACACAAAGCAGATGTAAAAATGGCACAAAACATTAGACAGTGCTAGAGGAGGCTGAAGTTCTGAATGCACCGATGCTTGGAAAAATGATAAAGACAAGTGAGGAGAAGAATGCAAATGAGGTAGACCATTAGCAGGGGAAGGGGCCATAAATCTACATGAATCTATAGCTCTCCATCCTCTCCATGCCCTAGGTAGAGCGGACATGGATGGGAGGGAATTGAAATCCAAGATCAGCGAGATGAAAGGAGGTTGGTTACTTTAAATAAGCTTAAGCTCAGTTAAGTACCTTTCTTAATTATGCAAAGTTTGAATGACTGAATATGAATTTCTAGGAATAGGAAATAATTTGAAAACAAAATAATAGTGTTGACTTTTACTAAAAGCCCCTTATTTGTACACTTAGCACCTCCCATAACATACATACCTCTTTTGGGGAGGCAGCCATTAGACTAATAAGCTGGGGATGGACTGAGGAGAGACATCTAATTATTTGCTTTGATAATTATCAACTTTGGCAGTCAGCATAGCTGGAGACATAATTCTGTGGCTTAAATTCTACATGCAGAAAGAATCATCGGCATTTATTGTGTAAGCCACTGTTAGCTGTATAAATGCATTGGCATTATCCTATTTTGGGTATCTAACTCCCTATTAATTAGCTCAACTTTCTATTGTGTGTATGTAGGATAAGAGAGGAAGGGAGGAAGGAAGAATGAAGAAAGGAAGGAAGAAAGAAATTTCCCCCAGTCAACAGCAGCAAAAGAACAAAGAAACAAATCACATACTCCTTTGTTCTACTTTGCTTAAAAACACACATGAAGTATTGGGGTTAAAAACCTCTCAAATAGTCCACTGAGTAAAGCAAAGATCTTAACTTTCCCTCCTCAAAAAGCAGCAGGAGCAATAAATAACCATTAATAATTTGCAATATAGTGTATAAATTCTCACCCTAAGATTGTAGTCTCCAGATCCAAAGTTCAAGACTGATTTTGCTGAGAAGTGAATCTTTTGTGGGATAAGGATGGAGGGACTGAGAAGGAGTCGAAACAGAAGAATTAACTGCAGGGGGGGATATCCTCTTATTTTTCTTCTCATGTTTCACAGGTAAGGGAACAGAGAGCAAGCAGAATGGAAGGCAAATGGAATGCTCTCTTGGATGATTTTATTGCCTTTGAGGTGGGCAGAGAGGTCAGTTGCTCTGGTCTTAAAAATCTGAACCTGGTATCAGGTCAGAAAACTGGGTTTTTATTAACCAGTGTCCTGTGCATCTCAATATTTTCTTCCTAATTCACAGTGAAATGAAGGAACCAATTGCGTTAGAGATGTTTCTCCAGCTTTATGCCTCACAGCACAGCCATAGAGTTTGTATAGTTTCAGACTTTGTCATGAACAGATAGACCAAAATATACATGTAGGAAAGTATAAGCACAGTCTTCCAAAACAGAAAGATATTTGGTACCAGCTGATTCAAGCCTTTTCCAAAAAGGAATCTTGATACAAAACCTCCAATGATCAGTTTTCCTTATTTCTTTCTTTGTGTAAGAGATAAAGGAAAGGAGAAGAAATCTGAAATGGTTCCGTAATGGAACTGATCAAATCCCAAAGGTCTGCGTCAAGGGGAGTGAGGATGATTAGAGAGTCTATCTTTGGTAAACCAAGAGCACTGTGATGTTATTTCTTCTTATGGAATCAGTATTTACTGAATGCCTTTATTTGTGTCTGGCAGTGTGTTAAGAGCTGGGGGAACAAGGATAGTATAAGACACAGTCCATGAAAAGTCCAGAAAGAGTTATGGACTAGTGGGGGAGGAAGTAAATGGACCATTTCATCAGAGGGACACAATGGGATCCAGAAAAGTAGCGTCTAACCCTGCCAAGATTAGAGATGTTTCTCCAGAGTCGGTAGCATCAAACTCGAGGCTAGAGGGTGGAGTAGGGGTTAGTCAGGTAAAGGGGAGAATGGGATGAATGCTCCAGCCAGGGGAACCATGTGTGCAAAAGCCAGCAGTGAGAGATGGAGTAGTTAAGTATGGCTGGAGTGCTGGGGACACTAGGGAAGTGAGGGCTGGGGTTGGTGGTGTGGGAACATACACTGTAAAATATGAGGTAGATCCTGAACGGTCTGCTAGGTCATGCCAAGGAATTAGGACTTTATTCTGAGGGTATTTAGAAAGTCATGGAAGGGTATTTTTTAATTAATTAATTTATTTATTTATTTATTTATTTTTGGCTGTGTTGGGTCTCTGCTGCTGTGCGCGGGCTTTCTCTAGTTGCGGCGAGCGGGGGCCACTCTTCGCTGTGGCGCGCGGGCCTCTCACCGCGGTGGCTTCTCTCGTTGCGGAGCACGGGCTCCAGGCACGCGGGCTCAGTAGGTGTGGCTCACGGGCTTAGTTGCCCCGCGGCATGTGGGATCTTCCCGGACCAGGGCTTGAACCCGTGTTCCCTGCCTTGGCAGGCAGATTCTCAACCACTGCACCACTAGGGAAGGCCATGGAAGGGTATTTTGCTGAGAAGTGATATGATCAGGGTTGAGTTCCTGGGGAGGCTAGACTGGCAAGGTTAGAGTCAAGGGCTGGTGAACCAATGCAGGTGAGAGATGACCGTGGCCTGGACCAAGGCTGCAGGAGTGAATGTGGAAGGGGAGGATGGGTTCCAGAGGTGTTCGGGGTGGGGAAGCAGTGGGACTCGGGGGTTGGTTAGAATTTTGGGGATGAGGGAAAAGACAATGGTTGAAGCTGACCAGGGTCCTGGCATTTCTGAGGCCCTGTAGATATCCTGGAGTCCAGTGTCCCACCTTCCAGAGAGACGGACCCTGTGTTATCCCAGCAGATGCAGCCTGAGAAAAATAACCTACAAGTCTGCAAGAAATGTGTAGGCAGCTTTAACTTTCTACAGAATGTGTGTACATATGTGGTCATTCTTTGTAACTTTTAATAGTAGGTTCCAAGGAAAGAACTTTGAATTTAATAAAACTTAAACATTTGGGAAAACCCTCCAAATCCCTTTAGGTGATTATGTTACTTTGGGTGCGCCCCAGGTATGGTTATTATCTGGGACCTGACTGGCTCCCTTGCCTTGTAAAGACTGACATGAGAGTTTCTTATTCTTTGATACGAGGACCAAAACTCAGGATCTTGTTTTTCTCTCTCTCCTTTTTTTTTAGGAAATGAAATCATTTATTATTCATAAGAACTGATTTTATACACTTATGGAACTGCTTTCTAATCTTTTTTTCCCAGTTTTATTGACATATAGTTGACATACAGCTCTGTATATGTTTAAGGTGTACAGTATAATGACTTGACATACATATACTGTAAAATGATTACCACGAGTTTAGTTAACGTCCATTTCCTCATATAGTTACAAATTTTCTTTTTCCTTGGGATGCGAACTTTTAGGATCTACTCTCTTAGCAACTTTCACATATACTACACAGCAGGGTTAACTATAGTTATACAATACATCTCCAGTATTTATTTATCTTATAACTGAAGTTTGTACCTTTCCACCACCTTTATCCAGTTCCCCACCCGCCCCTGCCCCGCTCCCCTAGGATTTTGTTTTTCTTGAAAACAAAACCAAGAAGCTTCTCTCAAGGCTGGACCATGAGAAGATGATGTTGGGATTTGGATATGCAGCCTGGAGAATCTCATGAACAATGCAGGTTCCATGTCCCTTGCTGAGTGTTTCTGTGACCTTTTGACAGTTGTCATGGATGATCATCAAGTAGTATATCTTCTTTAGCATAGGAAAAATAAAGCAAGTTTTTCACGGTTGCCATATTAACACAAGGATCGGTTCTGGAGGGCTCAAGGCAACAATGTAGAATTGAGGAAATGCAGAAAAGCATAAGAAGAAAATAATTATCACTTCAGTCTCACCACCAGAGATAAACATTGTTAACATTTTAGTCTATATTCTTCCAATATTTTTTTATATGTAGTTATTATATGTTATATAGACATACTGTTATTTTTATAATTTACATGCTATCTTGTTGCCTCCCTTTGGCTACAATTTCTCACGGTTGTTTTAAAAGGACTAAAGACAAAGAAAAGAGCTTGTGAAAATCCTGAAGCTGCATTTGAAGGAACAAGCTGTTTTTTTTCGCATTAACATTTATTTGGCATGTGATTGTCAATGACTGCCCAGTTACCTCAAGACACTTCCATATGATATAAATGAAAACATAGTTGAAAGAAGAAAAATCTCCATAAACAAATGCTGGTGGGCAAATGTCATATTCTTGTGCCCAGAGGGATTAGAGAAGGCTTTTCTCTCTTTGCTTTTGCCACTGAAGCAGAATCGTAAGCTTTTATAATTAGACAGTAAGACCGTGAGTGTAGATAATACGTAGTATTGTGAGAAATATTGGGGAAAAAACACACTTATTGATTAAAGGCTCATTCAGGTCAAGTCTTTTGAATTTAATTAGTATTTTTATGGCAATCATTATTATAGTGGAAATTGTTTCCTTGGGTTTCTCAAAGTGTGTGTGTGTGTGTGTGAGAGAGAGAGAGAGAGAGAGAGAGAGAGAGAGAGAAGGAGGGAGGGAGGGAGGGAGAGAGAGGAGTGAGGGACTGCTAAGTGAGCATATCCTTATCTCTAAACTGGGACATATATGAGACTGAAAGGGGAAACTATTAATAGTTATGATGGGACAACAGACATAAACTAGGCTGGTCCTGGGCAAACTGGGACCTAAGGACATCCTGGGGAGAGGGTATCAGACACCTGTGGTACCACTCCAGATCCCAGCTCTCATTCCAGCCACTGCAGCAGCATCAGTTCTGCAGAGAGGTCCACCAGTGTGAGCAGGTGCAACCTGCCAGCACCTCAGCTTTGCTCTGATGTCATGGAATGGATTACTCTGGGGCCTTGCTTGGCATTCACACATGTACAGCCTGGAAATGCAGGAGGGCTAACCTGGTAGGTCTTAACCAATGGGGATGGAAGCCGATGGATAAATGCTTCCACCATTTGTTGTTCATGTGGCAGGTTCTCAGGTTCATTTCATGAAACTCCTCAGATTGTTCCTTAGGCGGGATCACCCGTTGTCCATTGCAGTGCACCTTGAAAACTCATCCTTGTATTGGCTTTCTTCCTTTCCTGTTTCACTCGATCTGCACGCAATACTTTGTCTCAGGCTCTGCTTTCGGGGAACCCAGGCTGCCATAGTTGGGACAGGAATTTTGAAGCAGGCTCACTGGTCGGAGGTAGTAAGGACCCCATTGTTGGTGGGAGGTGGAGTGGTGATACCTGGCCAGCAGCGTCTCAATTATTAAGACCCATGGTCGATTGGGATGGGGTGAAGGCAGAGGCAAAGTATTGGGTTGTGTGGTAGCTGTGGTCCTTAAGCAGTATGGGAGCTCTGGTAACTTTAAGAATTGAGGTGGCTGGGATTTTAGACTACTTTGGAAGCTTTAGAAAAAGAAAATGAAGAAAATGGCAGGCTCAGGTCAGTCCATTATCAACACAAGGAATGTTGTGAAAGACTGAGAGATGCCTCTATGGGAGTGTTTCAGGAGTCTCTCACCTGTGTATTGTGCTGAAATTCTGATGCTCAAGGTCACCCTCCAAGCAAGCAACTTAGACCCACCAAGATGCTGGCCAAGGGTGAGGGAAGTCTGAATGGGTGATGGAGGGGGAAGATGAAGAAGATTACTATGGTCTTGGGATCAGATGCAACAGCAGCAATGTTTGTGCAGAGGTTGTGGCTGGTGGCCAGCTTGAAGGGGACTATCTATGACACAGGGACTATACAAGGAGGGGGGCACAACAAAGTGCAAGAAACGGATGGCGTCAGACACCTCCTGGGCGACGCTCCAAATCCTCCTGCTCATGCCACTACCGTGGTCACCAGTTCTGTGCAGGCTTCAGGCAGCTTTGTGTGGGTGCAGCCTGACAGAGACCGGCCTCGTGCTGTGAGCCTCTCATTTATCTCATACCAGAGTGTCCTGACATCACACCATGGGAACCAGATCAGTGCTTAGGCATGTGCAACTCACAGGTAGGAGGGAGTTGACATGTGTGAGGCCACCCTTGGCCAGTCGAATGGGGATGGGTGGAAAAATGCTTTCCTTTTCCTCTCACAGGCAGACAGTTTGGAGCTGCAATTTATAAGGCTCCTCAGAAATCCGGTGAGAGTGGGAGCTAGTCACCCATAACAGTGGCCAACCTGATGATGCATCCTGGCTAATCCTTTCCCTCCTTCACTCTTCTATCCTCCACCTATACTCCTGTTCCCTGAGATCACATTTTCAAACTAACTACTTCATTGAGGCCTTTGTCTCAGTTTCTGTTTTGGGGGAAACCCAGACTAAGACAGTGAGAGAGAGGGACTTCCCCGATGGCCCAGTAGTTAAGAATCCACCTGCCAATGCAGGGGACATGGGTTCGAGCCCTGGTCCGGGAAGATCCCACATGCCGCGGAGCAACTAAGCAACTAAGACTGTGCGCCACAACTACTGAGACTGCGTGCCACAACTACTGAAGCCCACGCGCCCTAGAGCCCGTGCTCCACAACAAGAGAAGCCACCACAATGAGAAGCCCGCGGACTGCAACGGAGAGTAGCCCCCGCTCACCACAACTAGAGAAAGCCTGCGTGCAGCAACAAAGACCCAAAGCAGCCAAAAATAAATAAATAAATAAATTTATTTAAAAAAAAAAAGACAGTGAGAGAGAGAGTAGATGAGTTGAGGGTACAAAGCAAGGAAGCACACTGTGATCTGGTATTAAACTGCAGGAGTATTTCAGGACATCAGAACCCAATTTAGTAGTATGATATCTCTAATAATGAAGATGACATATTTAGGCCACATGCGTCCCTGTCAGAAACTCTGTAACCAGAGGATATAGTGATTTTAGAGCTGGAAGAGTCCTTGAATCTCATTTTTAGCTTAACTCCTTTATTTTAAAGAAAAGGAAGTTTAGGCTGTGGGTATATTCCAGTACATCTGATGAAGGGGATATTACAGTATGTCAAACCATCCAGTACTAACCAAAATAATGATGAATATTCCTCAAAGTGTAAAATTATGTACCTAAGAGTCTTGAACACAAAGGAACAGGAAAAACAGGGTCAGGATAAGCTTCATTGAAGGCCATGTTCAAAAAGTACAGAAGGCGGGGATATTTGAGAGAGAACAAACCTTTCCAGTAGAGAGAGCTCTCTTGGACTTGTTAAAGTTTTGGCCGTGAAAGAAGGGAACTAATGCATTCTGCGTGCCAAGTGTTTGACAGACATAGTCATGTGAGTTGGGCATTATTATCTCCATTTTATAGAGCAGGAAGCTGAGGCTCAGAGAGGTTAAGTGACTTTGTAAGATGAGTTGTAATACAAATACTTTTGATTGTATTCTTTCCATTCATATCTCCTCTGACAGAGGACAGACCCAGTTTCCTCTGTCATCAGCTGTTCTAGAGTTTATAGGCAGACTTGTCAGGGCTCTAAGCAGAGTCCATCAGAGGTAGGAAGATACCACTGATTATTTCTTTTGGTCTCTACACCCCAAAGCGCCTATGAAAGGAATAATTCAATTTTACATTCAAGGCCAATTTAATATGCCTAGTTTCTACCTTTTTCTTCCCATTCCCAGCTAAAAGTTTTTACTAGATCTCTGGTGATAATTTGAGAATAATTTCATTGGAATGGAAAGGATAGTTCCTACCTAGAGTAAAAAGCAAGTTTTTGGCAGGCAAGGTAGTTGTATGAGTCAAAGTCAATGAATATATTTTTACCAATAGTGGCAAATTAAAAAAAATAGCATTCTTAGTGCTTTTGATACGGGATTCATTCATCCATGAATGAATGAAATACACTTTCATTCATTCATTCAAAAATGAAAATGAAATACACTCACTTTTTTTGAGTCCCTAGAACTGTGCTGTTTACTATATTCAGGAGTAGCCACACATGGCTATTTAAATTTAAATTTAATAAAAATTAAATTAAATATTAAAATTCAGTTTCTCAGGCATACTAGCCTTATTCAAGTGCCCAAGTAGCCACATGTATCTAGTGGCTACCGTATTGGCCAGAGTGGATGTAGAACATTTTCATCATCACAGAACGTTCTATTGGACAGTTCTGGCCATGCTGGGCACAGTAAGATAAGTTCTGGGGATACAGCAGATGGAATAGATATGGTCCCTACTTCATGAGCTCCCATTTTAGGGAAGAGAGAGATTAAAATATGCAAATAAAATAATAATATATGGTAATAATGCCCTTCTTTTGTAGAGTGCTGTCACCTGATAGATGTGAAGAAGCCACTGGGAAGAGCAATCAAGGAAGAAGGAAAAGGTGCAAACATCTTAAGAACTTCCCATGTTTCAGGGAAGGGGAGTAAAGAGAGTGTGAGGGCTTTGGACATCTGGCAAGAGAACTGGCCATCAAATGATATCATACAAGGATGTTTGTGAGAGAAGAGTGTCATAACAATATTTGAGAACAATAGTTTTTTTTTATTTTTTAAAAAGTTAAAAAATTTTAAATTGAAGTATAGTTGATTTACAATGTTGTGT
The DNA here is from genome assembly GCF_028023285.1 of Balaenoptera ricei. Lineage (NCBI taxonomy): Eukaryota > Metazoa > Chordata > Mammalia > Artiodactyla > Balaenopteridae > Balaenoptera > Balaenoptera ricei. The sequence goes on along the minus strand of NC_082640.1, from coordinate 145,218,015 downwards.
TAATTACTGCTGTACAGCAAAGTGATTCAGTTTTATATATATATATATATATATATATATATATATATATATATATAGACATTCTTTTTTAAATATTCTTTTTCATTATGGTTTGTCTTAGGATATTGAATATAGTTCTCTGTGCTATACAGTAGGACCTTGTTGTTTATGTATTCCATATATAAAAGCTTACATCTGCTAACTCCAACCTCCCACTCCACCCCTCCCCCAAAGCCCTCCCCCTTGGCAACCACCAGTCGAGAACAATAGTTCTTTTTTTTTTATAATTGACATAACATTGTATTAGTTTTAGCTGTACAACGTAATATGTACATATTGCAAAATGATCACCACAATAAGTTTGGTTAATAACCATCACCACACATAGTTACAAGTTTTTCTTGTGATAAGAACTTTTCAGATCTACTCTCTTAGCAACTTTCAAATATACAATGTAGTATTGTTAACTGTGGTCACAGTGCTGTACAAGCTATCTATCAGCAGGACTTATAACTGGAGGTTAGGGAACAATAGTTCTTAATCTATGCTTGAGAATCACCTGAGGGCTTCTTAAATCACAGACAGCTGAGTCCCGCCCCCTGCGTTTCAGATTCAGTAGGTCTGCTGGAGCCCGAGCCTCTGCACTTCTAACAAGTTCCCAGGTGATGCTGATTCTGTTGGTCTGGAGCCTGCAGTTTGAGACTCACTGATTCAGTAGATGAAGACGTGAAAGCCCAGAAAGATGGCGTGCCTAGCCTGAGTCCCCCAGCCAGTTGGTGACCAGAGAGAAAAGGCAGCGGAGGGAAGAGAGAAGAGGGCGAGAGAGTGGAAAGTTTGAGATAGTTCTCAAACACACGTCTTGTTTGCTTGCGGTGGGAGGGGACAGACGGAAGCTGCACTCAGCAATTTTGACATGGTTCTAACGACAGGCAAGCAGGAGCTCACCTTGGCGTGGTTTATAAGGATATTTCTTTCAATATGGCTCATTTCAAAGGAGCTTCTTTTCCTCCAGGTTTATTAATCAAGAACACAATGCTGAGGTAAGTATATGCTTGACTCAGCTGATTTTAGACCTCTCCATGTTTTTTAAAAATTATTGTATAGAAAATGCCAACCGCTATTTCATGCCTAAGGCACATGCCTTAGAAGTGGTCATGGATCAGTTTCAGATACTATAAAGTATTCCATCACTTTCAAACGTGACTGTTCCCCTCTCCCCCGACCCTCTTCCTGACTAGAAGACAAGGCCATTAACTGTAAAGGCCACAGGCTTGGGAGAAAAACATCATAATAACAATACTTCACATTTGAGTAGCTACCTGGAGTTTAGCATTGTGTTTCTAAACTTGGCTGCACGTTGGAGCTTTTAGAACTAACCCGCCCCAGCCCTATCCTCGGAGGTTCTGCTTTAATTGGTCTGGGTTAGGTGCTGTACACCAGTATTTTTAAAACTTTCTTGAAGATTCTACAGTGCATCCAGGGCTAGGAATCTATGGTCCAGAAAAATGCTTTTACATCTGCTCCCAGTAGGTGGGCAGATGGTAGAAAGTTGATTTAACACAAGAGTTCTCAAACTTGAGCCTGCATCAGAATCACCGGGGGGACTTCTTAAAGCACAGGGGGCCCTACCCCCAGAGTTTCTCATTCAGTAGGTCTGGGTGGGGTCTGAGTATTTGCATGTCTAACCGGTTTCCAGGTGATGCTGCTGGTCTAGGAACCTCACTCTGAGAACCACTGCTTTAGTAGATGGTTCTCAGATTTAGTAGGAATGAAAGCTCAGAAAGATGACATCACTGGCCTGATTACACCCAGTTAGTGGAAAAGAGAGGCCCCAAAAAAGTATTTAGGCTGAATTCTGGGCTCTTTACCCCCTACGGTGCTTTGCACCTTTAGATGCTTCACAATTGACTTTCTTTGCTGGAAGTGAAACCATATGTATCTTTCCCCCAGACTTCTTGTCTGCACAGTGCAGGTGAGGCAGCTTCTAGCTGCATTATGGAGGTGACCATCTTACCTTGATGTGTGACACAGTGACTATTGAGTTAGCAGCTGTTCCCAGAATTTTTCTTATGCAGGGAGAGAGAGCTTTGTTAAAGGAAATGCGTTGAAAATCTACTCTGTTGAAGAGGGTGCAGTAGCCAAAGCAGCAAAGAAGAAAATCAAACTGCCCTGCTTTTTATTCTTGAAAAGATGAGGAAAAGGCAGTGAGAAGAGGGCAAGACAGTAGACAGTTGGGTTCTTGTGGGGAGAAGCAGCCAGTGACAAATCCATGGTGGGAGGGTGTCCAAAGGTCTTTTAAAGACAAGGATGTTTAACGCTTATTTGCAGTTGTTTGTTACTTCAGTGGAAAGTCTATTAAATATACACATGCCTTTTGAAAAGTGTTTGTGAAAATCAAACCCAGGACTAAGTTTGCTACCAAAATCTCAGACCCTGTACACCAGCACCAAATCAAAATCACGGAGACAAGAGTGGCTTTACCTCTTTGACAAACAAAGGAGACCACAGCAGGCTAGTGCCCTCAAGACTGTGTCCTCCCTGAAAGGGTTCAGTGAGTAAAACTTATAGTGTTACAAGCTCAAAACAGTGTTCTTGATAAGGATCAGGGCAGGGGTGGGGTCTACATTCTTCTCTGCTCATGGAACATTTCAAAACCATCAAGACTGGTGTCAGGAGGTCCAGAGATGGGCTCTGGTGGTCTCCGGGGTTATCGTACTGTGATCTTCTCTGTGGAATGAACAGTGCTTACAAAGAAAAGGAGTGTTAAGGAGTGATTCAAAGGGGAAAAACACCAGGTGCCTGATACAGCTTTAACTAACAAGTGATTTACTTTTTAAGCAATTAGGTGCAAAGGAATCATTAATGAAAGAAAAGAAAAACATATGGAAAGAAGACGTGCAAAGTGAAGCATAAGGTGATGGAGACCTAGCTGGTCTGGCCAGTTTTAGCTACAAGAAGTTTCATGTTTAGGTTAGCATGACCCAGAACACCAACTGGGCTATGTGATGGAGCATGGAGGCATAAAGTGAGTTATTTCAGCTGCAGGCAGAGTTCAGAGCTAGGGAGACAATGGGACTCACCAGAGCCTTGGAGGTGATTTGGGCTTGACTTCCACAGGACGTGGAATAAGGAGAGGGCCACAGAGGGGCAAGTGGTATGCTGTAACTACTCCAGATCCCACAGGGGTGATCGAGTTTGGCTAACGGCTGGGTGACAAGTGGGAGGATGGGCCTGGCCTGGGTTAGAGAAAGGCTTCCCCTGTTAGGTTCTTAGGCCTCTGGACAGGTCATTCTCAGTGGCCCTGACCATTCTGAGAAATTGGGGCGACCTTGACAGTCTGGGGAGAAAGCGAGGCCCAGTACATAGCTCTGACTATGAACCATATTTGTCTAAATGGCAGCATCTGGCAAAGGACAAAGGATTTGAAATCAGGATCTGGACTCTCTTTCTCCCATCATTGGTAGCCTTATTTGGTGCATTAACCAATGTAGATAGTGATTTACCATGTGGGTTCTAGAGTCAGACTGCCAGGATTCCTAATTCCAGCTTTACCATATTGAGCTGTGCTAACTTGAGCAAGAAATTCAGTGTCTGCCTCAGCTAGGGTCCTGGCAGGAAGGAGATGGTACACTCAAAGAACTGAACTGAACAGAGTTTAACAAAGAGAGCCACCCTCGCCTCCGCCCCTCCACCAACCCCAGGTTGAGGAAGGTTCAGGTAACCAGGGATGGATGGTGAAGCCCCCAGGGGCTAACAGCAGGGGAAACCATGGTCAACTTCCTGCCAGAAGGGAGAAGAGGAAGGAACAGAGTTACCTGAACCTGGGGGGGCCCACACTACCGGACCAGAGCTGTGGTCCAGGGGCCACTGCCAAAGCTAGTCCAGCAGGAATGAGGAGGGGGGGATAAATGCCCATACCTCCCTTCTCCTGGTTTCCTGTCTCAATTCAGTGCCTGCCATTGGTCCAACTCAACTGGAACCACAGGGGGAAAAAGGCCCTGTTGATGCAGTCACAGAGGCCAGACAAATCAGTGCAGAGCAGGGAGCAGAACAGGTATGGAGAGTCAAACAGTATTACTGGTCCAGCTTCAATAAGCCTTAATGTTCTCATCTGTAGAATGGGGATGCTAATAGTAAGGGCGCTTACCTCACAGGGTCATTGTAAATATTACATGAGATGGTACATGTAGGGCTTGTGTTACTGAACACAAATTCATGTGCCCGGTGCACATGAGGTCAAAAAATACTGAAACGTTGGAGTTTGGAGCAGAGAAGGGTTTATTACAGGGCCATGCAAGGAGAACGGGTGGCTCATGCCCCCCCCCGAAACCCCAAACTCTTCGAAGGGTTTCAGCAAAGCATTTTTAAAGGCGAGGTGAGAGAGGGAGGTCGCAGGGTACGTGATCAGCACGTGCACAATTCTCTGATTGGCTGGTGTTGAGATAACAGGGTGGTCCACATTATCCATCCTTAGGCCCCAGAAGGTCCGGGGGCTACATGCTCATGATCATCAAGCAGTTAATTTCTTCCATTTGGTGGTGGGTTTTAGCATCTGAAAAACTCAGGAAATATGCATGAGATACTCTTATCTAGGTACTTCAGAGAGGAGCTACAGCAGAGGATATGGGGGTGGGATCTGTCCCAGGAAGGTCCCATAGGGTCCTGCCTGGTTAAACTCGGAGCATGGTGTCTGGCCCAAAGCACATGCTCCATTGTTGTTAGCTATTGTTATTATTCCACTGAAGGTAACCACTTAGGCTGCAAGGAAGGGACACTGCTTTTGGGGACTGTAATCCTCATTCCAAGAGGCTCCAGCCTCTAGGTCAAGAAGGCTCCTGGTTGCAGAATAATCTAGGCAGGCTTCTGTCAGGGCACAGGTAGCCGCTTAGTCACTGTTGGTGAGTAATGCGCTGAGTCAGAGGGGTGGCAGCAGCCCTATCTTCTTCCTCACCCTTCTTTCAGCCTTGCTGACGTTCAGTATGTCAAGCTAGATGAAGGCTTAGCCTGTCTGGTGGAGGTGACCAGCTTTATTTATAGACTCGAGCTCTCTGGGGTGAGCAGTCCCAGGGATGGGGATAGACAATCACTTTCTTTCCCCAAGATAGGATGAAGTGGTGTGTTCATGGAGAGTCTGGGACTGGCCAAAACTGCAGATTCCGGTGGCTATGGCTCGGGGCTGCCCAGCACATTTGTCTTATGGACAAACGTAAGATAAACTGCGGGTCTGTGGCAACTTCCTCCACCCCCGCCACCAGCAGACCCAGAACCTCGCCCGTCCAATCACAATACCTTATTCTTTTGGTCCTGAACTGATTCGGGGACCCAGAGATGACAGTTTCCACTTTTTAAAAAAAAAAAATTTATTTATTTAGGCTGCGCTGGGTCTTAGTTGCAGCATGCGGGCTCTTAGTTGTGACATACATGTGGGATCTAGCTCCCCAACCAGGGATCGAACCCAGGCCCCCTGCGTTGGGAGCATGGATTCTTACCCACTAGACCACCAGAGAAGTTCTGACAGTTTTCTCTTTAAAGAAAGGAGATGTACAATAATCATCTCTTGGTTCCTTTCAGATTTAGAATAAAGAACTAAAAAAGAAAACTTTAAACATGCCGGTGATTGACCACAGGTCATTTATTTCCCTCAAGGCATATAAGTATGTTGGTTATGAGTGCAGGTTTTGGAGTCCTAAGACCTGGTTTCCAGGACTGAATGTGACCCTGGGCAAATTTCCTAATCTAAGCTTCTCTCTCCTCATCTGCAAAGTGGGGATAATGTTTGTCCCTTCTCCCCAGAGCTCATCAGTCGGTAGCTGTGTAGCAGTTGGAGCAGATGAAGCAGGGAGGGCATCACCTCCTAAGAAGCCAGTGAATGAGACCGTGTAAGGAGTTGCTCAGCCCGGTCTCTGCTACACAGTAAGTACCTAAAAATGTTAGCTATTACTTATTATCTCTGTTTTTGAAGAACCTAAAGTACATAGATGTCTATGAAGTGCGCAAAACCTTTCCGAGCCCACAAATTCTACTTGGGTTTACACGGAAAAGGTCACCGAAATTTCAGCTACTGTCTTCACCCTCAAAATAGAATCAAGGCCAGCTTTCGGATAGTGACTAGAGTTTGACTCAAGATGTATCATGAATCAAGAAATAGATTTGTCAACGTCAGTAGGATTCAGCCAGAGAAGGCTTTGACCGATCAACCAGGTCTCCCGATGTAAGATGAAGTCACTCTGGCTCTGCCTGGGCCCTGGAAGGAAATGGGTCGCTGAGGGTTCAGTCCTTCCCGGCTGGCGTGATGGGCCGAGAGAGACAGGAAGCTGGTTCGGCTTTGGTGGGCAGGAGTGGGCGGGTCTGTGTCTGGTCGCATACTGGGGATGCTCTGGCTGTGTCCCTATCACACTGCCAGGGTGTCTCCCCAAGACCCAGCCCTACCCTCTGGCTCTCACTTGGATGGGAAATATGCTCCTGCAGCTGAACTCCTACCCAGGAGGAGCCAGGAGCGTCTGCTGTAAGGCCTGTAACCGCTGCATTCAGTTGAATTCTTCTTAATGTTATAGCTGCTGTAACAGGAAGAAAGGAAATAGAGAAAGCTACCTTCAGCCTCCCCTCACTCCTATAATCTGAATATTTCACTTTTCTTGTTCCCTTCTGGTTCTTGCTCATATGACTAGATGGTTTTTATAGAGCTGAAACCATGGCAAGAAATTACATTTTGAATTCTTGCTTCATTAAGTTTTGGAAATAACGCTTGCAGACTTTTAATTCCCCATGTCAAGAAAAATTGGTAAGTCCACCGCTAGACCCCCACCCTCTCTCCACCACCACACTCACTCATCTCCATTATCAGAAAAGTTGAAAAGAAACCTGTATATTTCTAGGGACAGGTGCTTCACTGATTGGCATTTCCCTCATTTTAGAAATTGCTGTTTTGTGTATAAAATTTAATTTTACTCTCTTCTACTCAGTCTTCTTGCTCTTTGCCTTTCCCAGAAATAGGACCCAGAAGCTTCCGATCTAAATATCAGATCCTTGGATAAACAACAAGGTCCTACTGTATAGCACAGGGAGCTATATTCAATATCCTGTGATAAACCATAATGGAAAAGAATATGAAAAAGAATATGTATGTATAACTGAATCACTTTGCTGTAGAGCAGGAATTAGGAAATTTAATTAAATTGCAAATAACTATAGTTCAGTAAAATAAGTTTTAAAAAATCAGATCCTGTCATCTCTGTAAAACATCAGGCTCTCCTGGAAATGCATTCTCTCATACTGTGTCTCCCAGCCTGACTCTCCCACCGAGAAGTGACAAATCTTATAGCCCCCTTCTGGATTTGGAAATCAGGGCCACCCTGCAGCTGGGGCAGCGGTTCTAGCAGTAGAAATCGTGCCCACCAGAGAGCTACCTGCCTGGGGTATGCTGGGCCCCCTGAGAAAGGAGAGGGGACCCTGGGGTGAAAGGTCCCAGATAGGGATAGGCTCTTGGACAAAGGCAGGAAGGCGAAGGCCTCCTATTGCCTCGGAGGAGAGGGAGACAGTTCCAGGAAGGTAGGGAATCACCCTGCCACCCGGATGAACCAGGCTAAGCTTCTGGGCTCAGAATGAAGCTCACCAAAGCGCACAAAGTGTGCACCCCAAGGGGGTGTCCCATACATTGTCCCTCCTAGCGTCCGCACAGAGGTGGTTATAAACCTCACACTTCAAAGTGACTTTTTTAGTCAAGGATGAATGTGTGTCGGTTTGTCTGAGACAGTCCCAGTGTATGCCTGTTGCCCTGGCATACTCATTAATAGCGCCCCCTCACCCTCAAAAGCATAAATAATTTGGTACAAATGATATGGTCACCCTAGTTTTTGAGGACCCCAGTAAGATTCTAGGACATCTAAAATTGACTGAGAGAATTGTCACATTTGGTGGGAAAAAGCCTGTTAAGGGGAGAAATATCTGTGAGCCTGAAGATCAGAGGCAGTGGCAAAGAGGTGGTAGTCACAGTGATGCCAAGACAGGAAGACTTCTGTCCCTCCCCTCCCGCCTCTGGGAGCAGCAGGGCCACAGCAATGAAGGAAATGGAGTTGTTGAACAGGGCTGGGATGAAGGTTGGCACTCATCTATTTCCCACAAATGGAGAGAGAAAGAAGGGGCTGGTTGAGTTAACGTTCTAAAAAGACTTGTTGGGGTGAGGATCGCACACCTCTGGGGTGGTACCCACTGCTTTGACTTTTCCAGTAACCACTGTGTCCTCCAGAAACAAGGGAATCATTCAGATAAGAAGGCAGGCTGCATCTTCTGAGTCCTAGCACCACGTCCTTCCCGCTACAGACAATTCTCTCTCACGATCTGGCTATCTCCACCTGCCCTCTGCTTCCGTTCACATCCCACCCCTTGGCTCTCATTGGCTTTTCTGAGTTAGAGGCTACTTGGAACAGTCTTTGCCCCAAACAAAAATGCTGGTTCATCAGGGAACTTGGGAAGCTGAGCAGCTGTAGACCCAGCTGGTGCCTGGAAGCCCTTTCAGCAGTGTCCGGCTCTGTTTTTGCTGAGTATCAACTTCCCAGGAGGCAACACCTATCATTTTTTTTACCCTCACAAAATCATCAGAACAACATTTAGCGGCTGCTGGCTGGAGTGGGGCTCTGGGAGCCACTTTCTCAGGCACAGCGTGCTTCTACTGCCCTGCTTCCGACGACTCGGCATTCCCAACGCACACTCCACCTCCCCCGCCCACACTTAAAAAATCTGCCCTTTAAAATATCTCCCAACAAGTAACAAGCTTCTCTTTTGACCGTGTCTGCTGACACGGTGTTTGATTTGGGAAAGAGGGCAAGGAGCCATGTGGAAGCATCACTCTCTGGGATGTCAGAGTCTCCTTGGAAGAGCCTTAATTAAGGACTCAGAATGATTGACAGGTGGTGGAAACTCACAAAAAGCACACTTGACATGCAACAGAAGTCAATGTCTGAGTTGCAAAAAAAAAAAAAAAAAAAAAAAAAAATTGGCAGTTGGAGACCTTGAAAAACCTTTTCAGGTAATACTATAATTTTGTTCCTTTGTTATACATTTGTAAAAAGGCTCTGGAATGGCTGTCCTATGAACCTAGCACTGATATGCTTTGACTCTCATAAATAGGGTGTAATATAACTTGGTAGAAAATTTATGATTTCAAATTTAATGGAATTTATTTTCTATGCTGCAAAGTCTTGCTGAAGTATAGTCTTTGAATGTATTCATTTGGGGATAGGAATCTGTGAACAGGGAAGACTGATTTACTGCTGAGGATAATAAAAGTTTAATGAGAAAGCAGAACCCGCAGAAGACGGAGGCTTGGAGAAAGAAAATTAACACGTGCAATATCCCTCCTGTGCCCTGTATTTGTACACGTTATATCCAATGGCACCATTTTGGGGATAAAAATGGTCACATTCCTTTTTTGTTCCTTCACGTTCTTTTTAATACTCAAATTACATGACTAGAAAACCCAATCGACTAGCACAAGAGCAGCCTTCTTCCCAGTCCCACCACTAATGACTTCAGATTAATCAGTTTCCCTGAGCCTCAGCTACCTCATCTCTAAAATGGGAATAATACCAAAAGCAAGTAAGGTTCTTGTTCTGATTAGACGAGAAGATACATGTGAAAAACTTAGCAAAGTCACCACTCATGGGAAGTGATAATACATGTATAACCTCTCTCAGGTACAATGGACTGGTGGTTCTTGTTACATGTGCTCAGAGGACAGAAAACCAGAAACTCAATTCAGGTCCCCAAGGAGAGGGTATCTTTTAACGGTTGTTGCTTTTGCTGCCACAAGGTGTCGCTGGTGGTCCCGAGGGCCAGGGCAGTTCTCCCTGGCTTCAGTGGGAGAAGGGAGTTCGGAGGTTGGTTAACAGCGTTCCAAGTGCAGGGAATAGAGAGGAGAGACCTCTTCCCCATTGATACATTCAGCTATGTTTGTTCCCTGATGCCCTAGACCAGGGTTCCAAGTGCTACAGCTCTTTCACAGCACCGTACAAGATAATTTTGTGATGATGGAAGTATTCTCTCTCTGTGTGGTTATTGAGCACTTGATTACTTCTTTTTCTTTTTCTCCCCGGCTTTGAGAGATAATTGATGTACAACATTGTGTGAATTTAAGGTGTGCAATGTTGTGATTTGATACACATACATATCGAAAATGATTACTGCTAGGTTTAATAAGGATTGTTAAAATATCCATCAACTCACATCATCTTACTTCACCATTTTGACGATTCGATGTCACTTCTCCTGTAATTACTTCCTACTGAGCCCTTAAAATGTGGCTAGTTGACTATGGAACTGAATTTAACATTTTATTTCATTTTAATTAATTTAAATTTAAATGGTCACATGTGGCTAGTGGCTACCCTTTTGGACAATGCAACTTTAGGGATACAGCTTACTCAGCCTGAAAACACATACATATACACATACGCATCTAGCCATTTTCCTGAGGCATATGCCTACATAACAGGGGGAAAAAGTCAGAAGGGGTTTCAAAGTCAGTCACATGCTATGCTTGAAAATTAGCCCTCTATCAGGACCAAAGAATCAGCTCAGGTTCTTTGTGCCACTGCTTGGTGGGGGTGGAGTTCAAGCTTCATAGTACTTAACAGAGGAGCCAGAAGGATAGAACAGTCTAACAGCCCAGAGATGCTGCAAGCCCAGCCTTCCGCTGTAGGACACTGCCAGAACATTTGTCTCTCAGACTCTCCAAGTCACCTGTCCAGGCACCAGACTGGAGGAAGCCCTTCTTGCTTCTATCCTAACACCCACCTGTACTGCCTCAGTCTGCCTGGCAGTTGAATTTCCAAGTATTTTTGTCTCATGGTCCTTAAGAGACAATAAGAAAAGTAAAGCCATCTAAGGTGGGCACATTTTTCTAGGTCTAGGCTGTTCAGTCTTGGCCATCGTCATATTATTATAATACGATCCTATTTAAACCTCCTAACAACACTATGAGGTAGATATTTGTCTTAGCCGAGACGCTTGTGAAAGCAGAGCCTGATACAAAGGCTCATGTGCAAGCAGATTATTTGGTAATGGAATTGGAGGAAGCAGATGTAAGGCACAGAGGGAGTGAAGAAGGACAGAAAGAAAGCATTAGTGTGTTGATAAACATTTATCAGCCAGCTCTCTGGAAAAACAACTACAACCCTGACTTGTGACATTTACTATTTTCTTTTTCTATTTTATTTTATTTTTTAATTGAAGTATAGTTGATTTACAATGTTGTGTTAGTTTCAGGTGTATAGCAAATTGATTTGGTTATACATACATATATACCTATTTTTTTCAGATTCTTTTCTCTGATTATTATAAAATATTGAGTATAGTCCCTGTGCTATACAGTAGGCCCTTGTTGGTTATCTACTTTATATACTGTAGTGTATATATGTTAATCCCAAACTCCTAATTTATCCCTTACCCAGCTTTCCTCTTTGGTAACCATAACTTTGTTTTCTATGTCTGTGTGTCTATTTCTGTTTTGTATATAAGTTCATTTGTATCATTTGTTTTTGGTATAAGTTGCTTACCTGGTGGGATAACCCAGACATTCATCCCTGAGGAATTGAGCTCGTATCTGATTTACCCTTGTCCAGCCATGGTTTTTGTAATTGTCCATTCACAATATCATAGTTAATTAACGCTACAGGAGATTCTCTGGTGAATCTTCTAGATTCCAGACATACTCCTACATGCTCCCATTGTATGGTAGAAATCCTTGCTCTTCATGGTAATCAGGGTTAATTATCTCCATCAGTACAGTATCTCCTTTCTTCGCCTGTTAATCCACAGGCAGGAGGAGCCTAAAATGACCAAGAGGTAGTCTCAGGTTCAAAGTCAGAGGAACTTGACTGTGTCTCCTAATTTCCAACCCAGGGAATCAGGATGTACATTTTAGAAGAACCTAGGTTTACAGGGTGAGGAAATACAAATCCTATAAATGGGTCACTGTGAATATGTTGCTGAAACTCAGCCTCTGTTCACCAGTGCCGATAGAATCATGGAGAGAGAGAGTTTTGGGTGAAGTAGAAAAGAAGAGTGTTATTGCTTTGCCAGGCAAAGGGGGCCACAGTGGGCTAATGCCCTCAAAACTGTGTGTCCCACCCTGGAGGGGGTAGTGAGGAGTCTTATGGTGTTCAAGGAGCAGGGCGTGATCAGCTCGAGGACATTCTTCTGGTGGGTTGGGGGTGAGGTAAGTGGGAATAACTTCATCAACCTCTGTTTCAATCCATCTGGGGTCTGGGTGCTTGTGGGCAGCATACAGTTAACTTCTTCCACCTGGTGGGGATTTCAGTATCTGCAAATCAGCTCAAAGGACATGGCTCAGAATATTATCTATAGTCCTTGAGGAAGAACTAAAGGTCCTTGACTTTGTTTAATGGCTAAAGTATTATTCTTTTGTCTTGCTTGACTGTTTTCCTTTCTTTCCGCATTTTTCACTTCTCTGGTTAAATTTATTCTTTAGCTAAAGTTTTTCCACAGACAAAAGGCCAGCGGAGGACATGGGTGAGGGTCTATTCTGGGAAGGCCTCATAGGGTCGTGCTCGGTTACAAATGTGGTAAAAGAGGCGAAACGATTTCTATTTCTTAATTCCTCTACCTGTGTATTCTAGCTATTATGTCAACCATTGGTTTGACACGTAAGCAGCATTTTGGATGGCATTGCTCCAACCCCACAGGAGAGTGTCCCTGAGCTGGTGCCTTAGCTCAGCTCAAACAAGCCACTATATCATTGTAATAGGTGGTGGTAAGACCAGAAGATCCCATGGCCATGTACACATTAGCCTGACTTTTTAAAATTTTATTTTACTTACTTACTTACTTACTTATTTATTTATTTATTTATTTATTTATTTATTTATTTATTTATTTATTTATTTATTTATGGCTGTGTTAAGTCTTCGTTGCTGCACACGGGCTTTCTCTAGTTGCGGCGAGCAGGGGCTACTCTTCATTGCGGTGCACAGGCTTCTCATTGCTGTGGCTTCTCTTGTTGCGGAGCACGGGCTCTAGGTGCGTGGGCTTCAGTAGTTGTGGCTCACGGGCTCTAGAGCGCAGGCTCAGTAGTTGTGTTGCACGGGCTTAGCTGCTCCATGGCATGTGGGATCTTCCCGGGCCAGAGACCGAACCTGTGTCCCCTGCATTGGCAGGCGGATTCTTAACCACTGCGCCAGCAGGGAAGTCCCAGCCTGACTTCTTTATCATAAGTTTGGGGCTCTTGATCTGAGGCAGTGTTGTGCAGGATACCATGCCGATAGATCAGACATACTGTAAATATTTGGTTGGTAGGGTTAGCAAAGGCACTGTGGGTAGGAGGGCAAACCCCTATCCAGAGTATGTGTCAATTCTACTATGGGCAAATCACAGCCACTTTTAGGGTAGGAGTGGTCCCATGCAACCAAGAGGCTCTCAAGTCTCCTAAGTGGATGGTGCTTTATAGAGGGCTCTGTGTCAGGCATTTTTGCTAGCAGGTCAGCTTCTAATGGTGAATAGCAGACCAGCCTTGGTGAGGGAAGCTGTCTTTTGACCCCACAGAGAACTCATCCCTGCCAGCATGGAGCATGTGTCTCCAGAAATGGTGCTCTCCAATGGGCATTAGTGAGAAATACAAAGATCTGTACACTTCCATAGGTTTATCCACATGCCTTTTCTCTGGACTTTCTTGTCTCTAATCTCTCATTCTCACCCCTTCCTAGTTTCTGAACAACTGGCCAAGCTATTTGCCATTGTTCAAAACCACTAGTATATCAGATACATGCCTACTTCAGACCACTTCTTCCTCCACACACAGGGACCCACCAAGAGTTGGATTCCTAATTCTGCCAGTCAAGAGGATTTCCTTTCACCACTGTCTTTCAGGGCCGCTCCTCAGGGGGGCGGTTTAGGGCAGAAGTAGCCCATTTACAGCTTGTCCGGATATACTGAGCAGGGACTGAGAATCTTCCTCTTCTATTGGTGTGAATTAGGGAGAGATGTCAGTAAAACAAAGGTTAGGTGCCATGAGAGTCTGGGTCAACTGTAATGAAATTTATTTTTGCCTTCAGAATCTACAATCCTGAATGTATAGTTTCTGTAGCAGTGGAATGTTGCTGTGCTGCTGACCATATGATTTGGTGGATCTAATCACACCCAGTTCATTAGGGGCAACTCTGGTCACATACTGACTCAGTTTCTACCAGTGCCCAGTAGCTCTCCAGGAGTTGTTGTCATTGTTGTTTTTTTCTCGAAAGGTAAATATTTCTGTGTCACAGAAGGAATAACATTGCTCCAGAACCCTAGATTCTCCTATTGGGTCTTGTCAGACTCCAGACACCATCCTTATCTTCTAAGGGTATCTCCAGTCCATTGTACCCATGGGGTCAAATGGCCCATGTGGCAGGGCAGCCTACACCACACTCTTTTTTTTTTTAATTTTAATTAATTAATTTATTTTTATTTTTGGCTGTGTTGGGTCTTCGTTTCTGTGCGAGGGCTTTCTCTAGTTGCTGCAAGCGGGGGCCACTCTTCATCGCGGTGCGCGGGCCTCTCACTATTGCAGCCTCTCGTTGCGGAGCACAGGCTCCAGACGTGCAGGCTCAGTAGTTGTGGCTCACGGGCTTAGTTGCTCCGCGGCATGTGGGATCTTCCCAGACCAGGGCTCGAACCCGTGTCCCCTGCATTGGCAGGCAGATTCTCAACCACTGCGCCACCAGGGAAGCCCCCACCACACTCTTGATTTGTGCAGAGTCTTCTTTTACTCAGGGTGCCACTCAAAATTTGCAGCTTCTTAATCACTTGATATATAAATTGGAACATTATTTCCAAGAGCCATACCTGTTGCCCCTAAAATCCAAAAAAATCTATCTTTTTCTTGGTGGTAGAGATTACAAGGCGCTACAGTTTTTCCTTACCTTAAGGAGGATTTGCCAGCATATCCTAGATTATTGCACCTTTAAAAATTTCATTGGTGTGGCAGGCTCCTTAATCTTTGTGGAAGTTTTCTCCTACCTCCTGGCAAACATGTTTCTTACTAGGACATCTAGCTGATTTCTTGCTCCCCAGGTAAAATTGGATTGATATTATCAATATGGTGGGCAAATGTGGTGTCTGCAGTATATCAAGACCATTGAAGAGTCTGCAGAAGAGAGCCCTTAGAGATAAGAAAGGGTGAATGTATACTGCTTCCTCCTTCTCATGTTAAAAAGTGAACCTCTTTTTTTTTTTTAAATTAATTAATTTATTTTTATTTTCTGCTGCGTTGTGTCTTCGTTGTTGCGTGCAGGCTTTCTCTAGTTGCAGTGAGCGGGGGCTACTCTTCGTTGCAGTGCATGGGCTTCTCATTGCGGTGGCTTCTCTTGTTGTGGAGCATGGGCTCTAGGCGCACGGGCTTCAGTAGTTGTGGCATGTGGGCTCAGTAGTTGTGGCTTGTGGGCTCTAGAGTGCAGGCTCAGTAGTTGTGGCTCACAGGCCCTAGAGCACAGGCTCAGTAGTTGTGGCGCACGGGCTTAGTTACTCCGTGGCATGTGGGATCTTCCCGGACCAGGGCTCGAACTCATGTCCCCTGCATTGGCAGGCGGATTCTTAACCACTGCGCCACCAAGGAAGTCCCAAAAGTGAACCTCTTTTGATCTTCCTTTCTTAACGATTGAGAAGAATGTACTTGCCAGATCAGTGGCCATATACCAAATGCCAGAGGCTGTGTTGATCTGTTCTAGTGAAGATACTATATCTGACACAGCAGCTGAAATTTGGGTCATCACCCTGTTAAGTTTGTGGTAGTCTGCTGTCCTCTGTCATGACCGACCTGGTTTTTGCTGGGGACAGTCAGGTGACTTGATGGGGCTTGACACTCCTACATGCTTTAAGTCTTTGGCGATGGTTCTAAGTTCTGCAGTTCCACCTGAGATGTGACATTGCTTCTGGTTTATTATCTTGGCTAGGTGTAGGAATAAGCACCCATATAACTCTTCCTATCATTCTGGCTCTTATTCCACAGGTCAGGGAATCAATGTGAAGTTCTGCCAGCTATTAAGAATATCAATCCCAATTATACATTACAAATAAAATTCCATCTATCTTCTGGCCTCCATACACCCTCTATCCCTGCTCTATCTATAGGAATGTGATTGCATTTCAGGTAGCACAGACCTAGATATTCCTCTTTCCCCAGTATATAGTTACCCTAGCAAATGCACACATGCACCTTTGCGGGTAGGTTTGGGGAAATATTTTCTATACTTACAGTGTTGCTGTTGATACCTTCCTCAACTGGACCTAGCCTCCTCTTAAATCCATGGGTCCTGGGCTTCTACACTGATTTAGATTTAGAAAATAGGTGAAGGACCATGGTTTTGCCTTATTGCAACTTACACAGGTTTCTGCTCTCTGGGTCTTTCATTTTATTGGTTATGGAAGTTAAGTAGTACTCTGATCTGGTCTCCATTTATCAGCACTCCTTGCAACACTGTGATTGCTACAGATACCTGGTGTTCAAGGCATTCCGATTGCCACTCCAAGTCATGCTGACCAGTATAATAATTACACCCATCTTGCCTCTGATAACTAAGCACTGCCATTTGCCATTCCATCATCCTCTTAGTTCTACTTACTTTATGGAGTCCAGCTCAATGGCAGATTCTCCCATTTTTAATAGTGACCTTCAGAGGACAGCTAAACCAAGCTTTTCAAATATTTCAGGGTCCCTCTCAGCAATGCATTCTTTGTTGTCTTAATGAAGGGAGTGTCTCTGGGCTGTCCTGGGTTATAGTCAATGGGTGGGTTTTCAGGTCTCATGTAATATATTGTTCCCCACTTTTCTGAGCCTTCTGATGCAATCAACACTGCGCTAAGGCATTTCCTCATTTTCTGGAGGTCATTATTCTGTCCAAGCTTCAAGGAACCATCCTAGTAGCATACTAGACTCAGCTCCAGGTGTCCTGCCAGATCAGTGTACCCGGAGTTACATAAAAGTATTACACAAGCTTTTTCACACCAGTGGTCTTTTCAATAGAAATGAATATTGATGCCAAGGCACCTGGGAGGTTGTGAGGCCTTGAAAACCCAAAGATGGAGCCCAGTAAGTTCACTTTCTTAGAAGCAGAAACTTCATCTTACTGAAGGAGATGAGGTTTGACATCAGGTCGGCCCTAGCTGTTGATGGCTGGTAGAGGGGAAGCCTGGACTCTGGGAATTGCAAGAAAAGTGGTCAGGGTCACAGAATGGTCACCTTCATCACCAACTTTTTATGTGATATGATCATTTCTGTGATTCATGTAGGGACAGGCACCTGAGAGCTTAGATAACACATTAAAATGAAACAATAACTTTGAGAATCCTGAATGAATGACCATTGATAATTTGCATACAAATGGAGTCAAGTGTTGTAAACCACATTTCTTTCTCTTCCTTTGCTTTCTATTATAATCCTGAAAAATTAGCCTCTGAGGAGTTAAATTTTTTTTTTTTAAACATCTTTATTGAAGTATAATTGCTTTACAATGGTGTGTTAGTTTTTGCTTTATAACAAAGTGAATCAGTTAGACATATACATATGTTCCCATATCTCTTCCCTCTTGCATCTCCCTCCCTCCCACCCTCCCAATCCCACCCCTCTAGGTGGTCACAAAGCACCGAGCTGATCTCCCTGTGCTATGCGGCTGCTTCCCACTAGCTATCTATTTTATATTTGGTAGTGTATATATGTCCATGACACTCTCTCACCCTGTCACATCTCACCCCTCCCCCTCCCCATATCCTCAAGTCCATTCTCTAGTAGGTCTGTGTCTTTATTCCCACTAGGTTCTTCATGGCCTTTTTTTTTTCCCCCTTAGATTCCATATATATGTGTTAGCATACAGTATTTGTTTTTCTCTTTCTGACTTACTTCACTCTGTATGACAGACTCTAACTCCATCCACCTCATTACAAATACCTCCATTTCATTTCTTTTTATGGCTGAGTAATATTCCATTGTATATATGTGCCACATCTTCTTTATCCATTCACCCGATGATGGACACTTAGGTTGCTTCCATGTCCTGGCTATTGTAAATAGTGCTGCAATGAGGTTTTCTCTGGGTATATGCCCAGTAGTGGGATTGCTGGGTTGTATGGTAGTTCTATTTTTAGTTTTTTAAGGAACCTCCATACTGTTCTCCATAGTGGCTGTATCAATTTACATTCCCACCAACAGTGCAAGAGTGTTCCTTTTGAGGTGTTAAATTTTGATGTCTAGCTAAGGTGAGGAAGTGTTTTCATTTGGTTCATCAAGCATAATGATGATGATGATGATGAAGAATTTTAATAGTGAGTGTACTATGTGCCAGGCACTGTTCTACACACTTTGCATATATAAATCTATTCAGTCTTCACAACCCTAGGAAGTAGGTATAATATTCTTATCTTCTCTTTACATATAATCCTTTCCTCATCATTTCTTTTTTTAAAATTTATTTTATTTAGTTATTTTTGGCTGCATTGGGTCTTCGTTGCTGTGCACGGGCTTTCTCTAGTTGCTGCGAGCGGGGGCTACTCTTCGTTGCAGTGTGTGGGCTTCTCATTGCAGTGGCTTCTCTTGTTGCAGAGCACGGGCTCTAGGCATGCAGGCTTCAGTAGTTGTAGCACGCGGGCTCAGTAGTTGTGGCTCGCGGGCTCTAGAGCGCAGGCTCAGTAGTTGAGGCACACGGGCTTAGTTGCTCCGCGGCATGTGGGATCTTCCTGGACCAGGGTTTGAACCCATGTCCCCTGCATTGGCAGGAGGATTCTTAATCACTGTGCCACCGGGGAAGTCCCTCCTCATCATTTCTTGAAATCTGCTTCCCGCTGGTGAAATGAGCAGGATTGTTGGTCGCCAGGTCTCTCACCTGAGCCACCTAAAGGAGAAGACACATCACAGCACATCTGCTGAGTCCCCCTAAACCACTGATCAGATGTTTGTTTCCATTTTTCATTCATCTTACCCCTTGGATCTAAGCAAGCAGTAACTATTTAAGTATTGTGGATGCTTGTCTAGCAACCTGTCTGTGGGAGATTAAAGAAGGCCACAAATTAATTAATAATCCTATTGAGAGGTGGAGTCTAATTCGCTTCTCCTTGAATTCGAGCTGGCTTGTTTCACTATACAATGTGGTAGCAGTGTTGTTCTGAGACTTCTGAGACTGGATCAAAAGAAGCCTTGCAGATTTCACCTGGGTTTCTGGGGAGCCCTGAGCTGCCATGTAAGAAATTTGACTACTCCAAGTTTACCATGCTGGAGAGGCCATGAGTAGGTGCTCAGCTGACAGTCTCAGCTGAGGTCAGCCTTCCAGCCAACCCCACCAAGACGCCAGACCTTTGAGTGGAGCTGACTCGGGCCCCTACACAAGCCCACTTGCTGGCTGGCTACCACCAAGTGACCTCCACTGAAACCACATGGAAAGGAAGAATTACTCATCTGAGTCCTGCCTGGACTCCCAACCCATGAAATCATGAAATTTAATAAGATGATTGATGTTTTAAGCCACTAACTTTTGGGAGTAGTTGTTACACAGCAGTAGGCAACCAGAACACTCTCCAGTCTTGAAGAGTGGCAGAGGTGATAGTGGGGGATGGTGAGGTAGTGTGGGTTTTGGGGAAGTTTGTGCACACATATGTTGAAGATTTGCTGTTACCTTTGTAATTACGTTCACCACTGAGCTTCTGGTGAATAAGAGGTGAGAATGCTGATAACTTTCATTTCCAGGCAATAGTCCTACTTGAGGCCTGCTTGCGCTTCCTTTCTTGGGGCCATGAAATACCCCAGTCTCCTTTTCTGCTTTAGGTAGTTTGAAGTCAGCTCCTGTTATACATAACCAAAAGAGCCTGAATTAAGAAATGAAGACTCTGTAAGGTCCCTCCCAGCCCCAGTGTCCTGTGGCTCTGAGGGCTCTGGCTAGACCACGACATCGATACCCCAGGAAATGGCATCTGCCTTCCACTCCTGATGAGAAACTTCCAGCATGGAAAAAGAACCACAGGATGTCTGCCCCTTCGTCCATAATCTTTCCCTAGAAAATCGCTATTATAATTTTGGGAAAAAGCTAAGGTGTGTAAACCCTATTGAAGTAGTGATTTGTGGTTGAAATCCATAATGACTCCTGGAGAGAATGAAACCTGGTGATTACAAGCATCCTCCTGGGTTCTCTGGCTACCTGAAAGTTATGTCTTTCATATCCTGCAAGGCAGTGCTTACATAAAGACTAATTATTCCCATATAATCACCCACTGAAAACTTCCTGGCATGTAGCTAAAAAGGAAAATATCACCACTACACAGCAGGTAATATGAGTAACACAGAACAGATGCTGTGGGAGCAACAAGGAGCCTGAACCCTCCCCAGCTCAGGGCTGGGTGTGGGAGCTGGACAGCCCGAGGGACAATGCGTGATCTGCTTGTGGCTTAGGGAACAGCTCATTTAGCTGCTTTGTGTCTTGTTTTACTGATGTGGGAATAAGTGTAATAATAGTATCTATCTCAAATTGTGGTTGTAAGCATTTAAATGACCTGGTATGTGCAAAGCATTAAGATAAAGGAACTAAAGTTGGTCATCACCATCATCATTATACTCCATGTCCATGTCAAAGACTGAGTGATCTGATTTTGTCTACAGTGGTGGGCAGGGACCCATTAGGCCTCCCCACGACCAAAGCATCCAGAGGTATGAGGATGAAGAGAATGATACATGCCATGAATGTGGCATTCTGCAAGCACCCTGCTCTGACTCCCCTGCTTGGGGCCCCGAGGGTGCTTTGGCTGCTCTGGGAGAAGGGAGGGAAATGAGACCACTAGGCTGAAGGCCACGACACTGCGATTGGATCCTGGCTCTGCTATTGATCAGCCAAATACCTGGGAACCAATCATTGCAATCCTTTGGGCCTCTGTTCCTTTTCTGTAAAATGAGAAGGTGTTAAGCCTCCTTTCTACTTCAACACAATGCTTTGAGGTGGTCCTCTCTTCTCCACGCTTTTAAAGCTACTTATTATTTAATTACAGAATATTCTTATAGTTTGTCTCCAAAATTTGACTTGAATCTCTCCACGTCTTTCCATCTCTGCTGCCACATTCTTTGTCCAAACCATTATCTCCTATCTGGACCACTGCTATAGCCTCCTGACGGAACTCCCTGCTTCTATTTCCTTCCAATCTCTTTCCATGTAACACCAATCTGCTTAAAAATGTCACTCTCTAGCTAAACACCCTCAACATCCTTTCTTTATATTTAGAATAAAATATAAATTCCTTCCATGATCTACAAACTGCTACATGATCTGGCTTCTCCCTATTTCATTACGTCTGATGCACCTTGACTCCCTCTTTCATTATAATCCAACCAGGGCCTTGCACCAGTTTCTGGAACACATCGAGCTCTTTTCCACCTCATGCTGTTCCCTTTGCCTGAAATGTTCCTTGCTGACCTTCACAGAATTGTCCCTTCATAACCTTCAGTTCTCAGTTTAACTTCCAGCTTCTCAGCCAGGGCCTCCCTAACCGTCATAGTTAAAACAGATTCTCCCATTATTTTTCCATCTTAGCTTCTTGTTTATTTTTTCTTAGCACTTAACCACAATTTTACTTCCTTTATTTGTTTCCTTATTTTTTAAAATTTTTATTGGAGTGTAGTTGATTTACAATGTTGTGTTAGTCTCAGGTGTACAGCAAAGTGATTCAGTTTTACATATACATATATCCACTCTTCTTTCCCATATAGGCCACTACCAAGTATTGAGTAGAGTTCCCTGTGCTATACAGTAGGTCCTTATTAGTTATCTATTTTATATATAGTAGTGTGTATATGTCAATCCCAATCTCCCAATTTATCCCTCCCAACTACTTATTTTTTTTTTGTTTCCTTCACTAGAATACAGGCTCCATGAACACAGAGGCTGTTTTTCTGTCTTGTTCACCATTTTACTACCAGCACCTAACACAGGGTCTGATTCATACAAAGGTGCATAAAAAAATATTTGTTGAATAAATAAATGATGAACTTCACTCTGCAGATAAATCCCTTCAGAATATGTGACTGTCAGCCTGAACCCAGGCCCTTTCTGGTTCTGGAAGATTGTTTCTGAGGGAGGCCTGAACTTGGTCTAGGTCAGCATTTCAATTTGTAACACCTGTTGGCTATTCGAAGTCCCAGCTTTTGACAGCCAGCTGGCCCATTCTCATTTCCTGGCCTTGCAGCCTGTGAGAACTGCCAGAACAGTTTCATGATCCCTAATGATAGACATCTACATTTAGACCTTTTCTAATTTAGGACTCTTTGGATTGCAAATAATATGAACCAGCTTTAGCTATTTTAAAAAGAAACAACCTAACCACTGATCTGGGACATTATTAATTTTAAAGAAAAAAGAGAAAGGGAGAAAGAAATACACTTTGGAGTTGATTCCCTCCTTCCCCTCCGTTGTTCTAGAAACTAAGTCTCTGGAGAATGTGTGAGCCCAGGAGAAACACTTACCAGAGACGATACCAATGGCGATGTACACATGGTAGAGCTTCTGTGAGAAGGAGGCTATCACCATGCCCGCGCTGACCATCGGCACCCCTGCCATCACCACCACACGCTGTCCAAACTGGCTGCTCAGGACAGTGGGGACAGGAGCTGCAGCAAGAGAGCAAAACGGGGTGTCTTAACTCCCAGGGGCGTAAGCCTTAGTTTCCCTAGGATTCTCTCTTGTTTAATTTTACATTTTCCAATTCTTATTGAAGTGTAGTTGATTTACAATGTTGTGTTAGTTTCATGTGTACAGCAAAGTGATGCAGTTATACATATATGTATACACATTAGTTTTTAAAAAATATTCTTTTCCATTATGGTTTATCCTAAGATATTGAATACAGTTCCCTGTGCAATACAGTAGGACCTTGCTGTTTATCCATTCTCTATACACTAGTTTGCATCTGCTGGCCCCAACCTCCCACTCCATTCCTCCCATATAGGCCTCCCTTGGGAACCACAAGTCTGTTCTCTATGTCTGTGAGTCCGTTGTAAGAGTCCATCTTATAAGCTTTGAACATGGAGGCAATGATGTAAGATACAGAATACATTTTATGCAATGGTTCTTTAAGTCAGTTCAGGACTTATTTTAGTATTTGTGCAAGCTGGACAATATATTTTGTGGGCTCCTTGAAGAGAAAGCAAGAGTCATAGTATAAAACATATCTTTCTTCTCAGCTGAAAGATTTTGACTCACCAGGAGCCCCTATAAAATTGGATATGCATTAAATTTATGTTATTCTGTAATAAAAATGGGCTTTTCCTATGGAAAAAAAAAGAAAAAAAAGGAAACAACCTGACCCCAGAACCTGACCACCATCCTGTCAC
The DNA here is from genome assembly GCF_028023285.1 of Balaenoptera ricei. Lineage (NCBI taxonomy): Eukaryota > Metazoa > Chordata > Mammalia > Artiodactyla > Balaenopteridae > Balaenoptera > Balaenoptera ricei. The sequence continues at coordinate 145,194,671 of NC_082640.1, read as the reverse complement.
TGATGGCAACTCCATGGTTTCCGGTTATACTTGATCTTCTTTTTTTAATTTTAGGCTGCGTCGGGTCTTAGTTGCAGCACGTGGGATGTTCTGTTGTGGCTCGCGGGCTTCTCTCCAGTTGTGGCATGCGGGTTTTCTCTCTCTAGTTGTGGTGCGTGGGCTCCAGAGCACATGGGCTCTGTAGTTTGCAGCACGTGGGCTCTAGTTGAGGCGTGTGAGCTCAGTAGTTGCTACTCGTGGGCTTAGTTGCTCCATGGCATGTGGGATCTTAGTTCCCTGACCAGGGATCGAACCCATATTCCCTGCATTGTAAGGTGGATTCTTTACCACTGGACCACCAGGGAAGTCCCCATTGAAGTATAGTTGATTTACAGTGTTGTGTTAGTTTCTGGTGTATAGCAAAGTGATTCAGTTATATATATATACTCTTTTCCATTATAGGTTATTACAAGATATTGAATAGAGTTCCCTGTGCTGTACCGTAGTTCCTTGTTGTTTATCTATTTTATATATAGCGGTGTGTATCTGTCAATCCCAAACTCCTAATTTATCCGTCCCTGCCTTTCCCATTTGGTAACCATAAATTTGTTTTCTATGTCTGTGAGTCTGTTTCTGTTTTGTAAATAAGTTCATTTGTATCATATTTTAGATTCTGCATTTAAGTGATATCATATGATATTTGTCTTTCTCTGTCTGACTTACTTCACTTAGTATGATAATATCTAGGTCTATCCATGTTGCTGCAAATTGCATTATTTCATTCTTTTTTATGGCTGAGTAGTATTCCATTGTGTATGTGTGTGTGTGTGTGTATATATATATATATATATATATATGCACCACATCTTTATCAATTCATCTGTTAATGGACATTAGGTTGCTTCTAGGTCTTGACTATTGTAAATAGTGCTGCTATGAATATTGGGGTGCATGTATCTTTTCGAATTAGCGTTTTCTCAGGATATATGCCCAGGAGTGGGATTGCTGGATCGTATGATAGTTTTATTTTTAGTTTTTTAAGGAACCTCCATACTATTCTCCATAGTGGTTGTACCAATTTACATTCCCACCAACAGTGTAGGAGGGTTCCCTTTTCTCCACATCCTCTCCAGCATTTATTATTTGTAGACTTTTTAATGATGGCCATTCTGACCAGAGTGGGGTGATACCTCATTGTAGTTTTGATTTGCATTTCTCTAATAATTTGATGTTAAGCATCTTTTCATGTGCCTATTGACCATTTGTATGTCTTCTTTGGAGAAATTAGACTTGAACTTCTTAAAAGTAATCAGTCTGCATTTTAATAAAGTAAGAGTATTTACTCACCAATCTCATCTCATTTTTATTTACATTCCCTCTCCAAGATAGGCAAATATGTTTCCTCCCACTTAGCAGGTGGAAAAATTGAGAAATGAAGGTTTTCCAAGGCCAATTAATTAAATTTTGTACTAGTTTATAAGCTCTTGAAGTCAGGGATTGTATATCCATTTTATATTTATATTTTCTTACGTTGCTAAGAAGGAGTCTTGGTATTGAGCTCCAGTTAAATGTAAATAATTGAGAACGTGAATCCAGGTTAGTGTTTGGGGCTTAGTTTAAATGGGTTAATAGTTGTAATTTTCCTTATTTGAAGTCTGGTTTCTTTGAATCTAAAATTATAATATTACTTGGCATTTTAGTCTAAAAATTTCTTTTAGTTTAAAAGAAACCAGGCTTCAAATAAGGAAAATTATGAATATTAGCCCATTTAAATTAGACCCATAACACTAACCTGATTTAATTTCCCCTCACCCCCCCAGAATGAGTACTTGGTGTGAAACTTTTGTTGGGGTTCCAGTGAAAATTCTGCTGGAACATTGAGGAGTGGGTTTGGTATTTCAGGTCAAGAACCATAAATATATCCATGCTCAGAACTCTATAGTCTGCTCTTTGGAATTTAGCCAAAAGAAATAATTCAAAAGAGGAAAGAAAAATATATGTAAGAACTTTATTGTAGCATTTTTTACAATATAAAACAAATATGAGACCATTTACAGATCCAAAAACATGTCCAAGTAAATTATGGCATATCTCATAGGCTATTGGACAGGTATAAATCAACTATGAATATTATGTAGTAACACTGACACATGGAAGAATGCTTACCAAATATTTTAAGATAAAAAAATGCAGAACACTTGTGTGCCCTGAATCACAACTTGATAAAAATAAATGTATATGTATAGGGAATAGATAGATTGCACAGAAATGTAAAGAAAGTGTATTAGAGATGTAGGTACATTTTAGAATTTTCCTTTCATTTATAATATTACACATCAATAAACATTATTTAATTTTGCAATAAAAACTGTCAAAATTATAAGACAGCGAGAATCTCATTGAGGAGGTTCATGATCAGCTTTACTAGGGTACTTTTTGGGTAATATCTTCCTTATATGGGAATCATTTGGTTTTGGTGTCATTCTTCTAGAATAAGCACCAGTTTTTATTCCTTTCTAAATTATTTTCAGGATAATCTACATATTAAGTTTTTCTAAGCTTGTGGTAAAATCTTTCTTAAGGAGTCTCTTTGATTAAAGCATAATACTGAGTGACACAATGTCTGGCGTGCTGGTCTAGGGCTAAGGTTCAAAGCTCTCACCATCACTGTGCTTCTAACCAGTCCAGTGAACTTGGAAAAAATGTTTAATTTTGTGGGCTAGGTCTCTTTATGTGTCAGACCTTCTCAGAATATGATCTTTCTAGATCTTCTTATCATCATATGAATTTTTGAATATAAATTTTAATTTCACATTTACTTTTCTAATTCCATGCTTTGTTAGATAACATATTTGAGTTCTGAAATTAGTCTTGATTTTTTTAAATTTTTATTTTTAAACATAAACTTTTATTTTAGAATAGTTTTAAATTTACAGAGAAGTTGTGAAGGTAGTATAGAGTTGCCATGTGCCCCTGACCCAGTTTCTCCTATTTTTCACGTCTGACATTTCCACAATATGCTTTTCACAACTAAGGAACCAACACAGGTACAGTACTATTAACTAAACTCCACCCGTTCATTCGGGTTTCCTTAGTTTTTACCTAATGTCCTTTTTCTGTTCCAGGATTCCATCCAGGATACCACGCTACATTTATTTATTTTTGTAAAATTAATTAATTAATTAATTAATTTTTGGCTGCATTGGGTCTTCGTTGCTGTGCTTGGGCTTTCTCCAGTTGTGGTGAGTGGGGGCTACTCTTTGCTGCGGTGTGTGGGCTTCTCATTGTGGTGGCCTCTCTTGCTGCGAAGCACGGGCTCTAGGGGCGTGGGCTTCAGTAGTTGTAGCATGCAGGCTCAGTAGTTGTGGTGCACGGGCTTAGTTACTCCATGGCATGTGGGATCTTCCCGAACCAGGGCTTGAACCCGTGTCCCCTGCATTGGCAGGCAGACTCCCAACCATTGTGCCACCAGGGAAGCCCTAGTCTTCATTTTTTTTTTTTTTAAATATTTTATTTATTTATTTATTTATTTTTGGCCGTGTTGGGTCTTCGTTTCTGTGCGAGGGCTTTCTCTAGTTGTGGCAAGCGGGGGCCAGTCTTCATTGCGGTGCGCGGGCCTCTCACTATCGCGGCCTCTCTTGTTGCAGAGCACAGGCTCCAGACGCGCAGGCTCAGTAGTTGTGGCTCACGGGCCCAGTTGCTCCGCGGCATGTGGGATCCTCCCAGACCAGGGCTCGAACTCGAGTCCCCTGCATTAGCAGGCAGATTCTCAACCACTGCGCCACCAGGGAAGCCCTTGATTTTTTTTTAAAGATAAGTTTAATGGAGTCCTAACTCTGGGAAGAGATTTCCAAGAAGTCAGATTAAAATCCTAATGTTTTTGACATTTCATCTTTACATTTGCTTCTTTGGGGAGGTTTAATTTTTGACATTCAAATAAGGGGTTTCCTGTGTTCCAGCAGTTGTACTATCTGTATCTCTAGTGAGATGATTCTCAATTTTAAGTGTAAAACACAGATTGCCAAGCTTCAGCCCCAGAGTTTCTGATTCAGAATGCATGGGGTCAGACCTGAGACTGCAGTTCTAATAAATTCCAGCTGATGGCAATTTCACTGGTCTGGGGACCACACTTGGAGGACCACTGCTCTGGAGAAATACTTGTGTAGCAGCACAAGGAGGCATGTAGAAAAATGGGCACACTGTACTTCCAGCACTATTATGAATTACAAAGTATTAGAAACCACTTCAATGACTACTAGTAGGTGAGTGGTCAAATAAACTGTGGTAATTCATTCCGTGGTATATTATACAGCAAGTAAAAAGGGTGAGGTAGATATTATTGTGTCATTGTGTAGTGGTTAAGAGTTTTAGCTCTGGAGTCAGATTGTCTGTGTTTGGAAACAGCACTTCAATGTTGAAGACAATGAAGACTCTGCATTATGATTTTAATTTAATATGTTAGAGTCATTTTATTTTACTCATAAAATAAATTTTTAAATGGAAGGATGCCTGTAGCTATGCTCCTAATTTAAAGTGGGTCTGCACTTGTTGAGTTCATTAGAACCAGATCAATGAAGTCAGAGTCAGTGGGAAAATCATCATGAGGTCAGGGTGACAGTTTCTATAATAAATGTTCTGACAAATGTGTATTTTTATATTTAATAAGCATTCATGATCTCAAGGTTAAAAGTCAAAGTCCTTGGCTTTATTAAAGCTCTTTGCCTTTTATAACAAACAGACTAACAATTTAAAATGCATGCTGTCAATATTGAAAATAATTACAGATTTATTTCACCTTTATGAGTACTGGAATTTAAATATTTACTAACCTTCCTTCCTACCTATCAAAAAAAAAAAGGTTAATTGTTAATTCATTGCATTATATTCAGAAAGCACTTTCATCTGAAGGCTCCTGCTATTGAAGCTGATGTCGTCTTTTTTTTTTTAATATTTTATTTTATATTGGAGTATAGTTGATTTACAATATTGTGTTAGTTTCTGGTATACAGCAAAGTGATATAGTTATACATATTCATATTTCTATTCTTTTTCAGATTCTTTTCCCATATAGGTTATTACAGAGTACTGAGTATAGTTCCCTGTGCTATACAATAGGTCCTTGTTGATTATCTGTTTTATATATAGAGTGTGTATATGTTAATCCCAACATCCTAATTTATCCCTCCCCCCCACCTTTTCCCTTTGGTAACCATAGGTTTGTTTTCTAAGTCTGTGACTCTGTTTCTGTTTTGTAAATAAGTTCATTTGTATCATTTTTTTAGATTCCATATATAAGTGATATCATATAATATTTGTCTTTGTCTGGCTTACTTTAGTTAGTATGATAATCTCTAAGTCCACCCATGTTGTTGCAAATGGCATTATTTCATTCTTTTCTATGGCTGAGTAATATTCCATTGTATATATGTACCACATCTTCTTTATCCATTCATCTGTGGATGGACATTTAGGTTGCTTCTATGTCTTGGCTATCGTAAATAATACTGCAATGAACATTGGGGTACAAGTATCTTTTTGAAGTGTGGTTTTCTCCGGATGTATGCCCAGTAGTGGGATTGCTGGGTCATGTGGTAGTTCTATTTTTAGTTTTTTAAGGAACCTCCATACTGTTCTCCATAGTGGCTGTATCAGTTTACATTCCCACCAACAGTGCAAGAGGGTTCCCTTTTCTCCACACCCTCTCCAGCATTTATTGTTTGTAGACTTTTTGATGATGGCCATTCTGACTTGTGTGTGGTGATACCTCACTGTAGTTTTGATTTGCATTTCTCTAATAATTAGTAATGTTGAGAAGCTGATGTCTTCTTGTCTCAACTTAATTTCGGTCAAGAGTAATGTAAAATATTTGGGGCTATAATTTTTAACACTACATCAACTACAAGCTGTGTGACTGTGGAAGCTTGTTTCTTCACCTCTGTGCTTCAGTTTGTGAGATGATGATAATAGTACCCACTTTAAGGGGTTGCTGTGAGGATTAAATTAGAGAATATGTATCAGTATTTGGAACAACAATTGGCACAAAGCTGCTACTATTAAACATGGGAAGAGTGCTCTAAGGCACAGCTGGTGAAAAAAATCAACTTGTCGAAGAATGTATCCAGTATGATACTATGTATGTAGAAATGCTCAAAACAATTCTGAATGCTTTTCATGGGTCCATGTACATGCATGTGAACACAAAGAACAAGATCTGGAAGAATATATTGCAAACTGATATCAGTGCTCATCTCTGGAGAGAGGAGGGAGGAACTGGATTACCTGGGGATGTGGTCAAAGGGGACTTTAGCTTTGTCACTAATATTATTTTTTTAAAATTTTATCTATATTTTTTATATAACAGGTTCTTATTAGTTATCTATTTTATACATATCAGTGTATATATGTCAATCCCAATCTTCCAATTCATCCTACCTTCCCCCCCCACCACCCCCCCCTTCCCCCCTTGGTGTCCATATGTTTGTTCTCTACATCTGTGTCTCTGTGTCTGCCTTGCAAACCGGTTCATCTGTACCATTTTTCTAGATTCCACATACATGCGTTAATATACGATATTTGTTTTTCTCTTTCTGACTTACTTCACTCTGTATGACAGTCTCTAGGTCCCTCCATGTCTCTACAAATGACCCAATTTCATTCCTTTTTATGGCTGAGATATATTCCATTGTATATACATACCACATCTTCTTTATCCATTCGTCGGTTGATGGGCATCTAGGTTGCTTCCATGACCTGGCTATTGTAAATAGTGCTGCAATGAGGTTTTCTCTGGGTATATGCCCAGTAGTGGGATTGCTGGGTCATATGGTAGTTCTATTTTTAGTTTTTTAAGGAACCTCCATACTGTTCTCCATAGTGGCTGTATCAATTTACATTCCCACCAACAGTGCAAGAGGGTTCCCTTGTCTCCACACCCTCTTCAGCATTTGTTGTTTGTAGATTTTCTGATGATGCCCATTCTAACTGGTGTGAGGTGATACCTCATTGTAGTTTTGATTTGCATTTCTCTAATAATTAGTGATGTTGAGCAGCTTTTCATGTACCTCTTGGCCATCTGTATGTCTTCTTTGGAGAAATGTCTGTTTAGGTCTTCTGCCCATTTTTTGTTTGGGTTGTTTGTCTTTTTAATATTGAGCTGCATGAGCTGTTTATATATTTTGGAGATTAGTCCTTTGTCCATTGATTCATTTGCAAATATTTTCTCCCATTCTGAGGGTTGTCTTTTCGTCCTGTTTATAGTTTCCTTTGCTGTGCAAAAGCTTTTAAGTTTCATTAGGTCCCATTTATTTATTTTTGTTTTTATTTCCATTACTCTAGGAGGTGGGTAGTAATGTTATTTTAATTTTTACATGATGGATTTATTTGGTAATACTCACATAGTTAAAAATTACTAAGACAACCTATTTGTCTTCTCTCAGAGAAAGTCACCTAGAGGGTTGATTATGGATTACAAAAATAATTCACATTTTAAATTCAAAGTGAAGAAAGGAAAGGATTCTTACCTATGAAAATATTATCTTAATAAAACTGAAATTTTCTTCTTTTTAACTTAGGGTAATAATTCAGACTGCTGTTAACATTTATTTATTTTAATTGTTAATGAAAAACACCAATCTGAAATTTGCTCTCAGACTTCTGCTTTTTTTTCCCCTTTAGAACTGTTTTAAATTTTTTCAGTTTCGAAGAAGTGTGTTTTCCATTCCCCAGATAAGTTGCTTGTTATTAGTAGCTTGGCAGAGAGATATAATATTATTTTCCTCTTGTACTGTATTTATTCACAGCCAGGATCAATCTGCATAAATCAACACTGTCTCTTTTACAATTTTTAATAGTTTATGTCATTTGTTAAATTATGAAAAGCATTTTGGTCTACTAGCTCCACTAATGAATTATGCATCAATCAGTTTTCATCTTGGTTAATATTTAAGATATATTGGCAAATTCTCAGTTATAGACCATAGACCTGCACTGAAATATTATGCTCTCTCTGCTTTTCTCTCCAGGCAGGAGAACAAACTGATGAAAATATATGTCTGAGAATCACAGTAGGGATAGAACACTGATTAGGCAAATAATTTATGGATGCTGCTGAGAGTTTGGGAGAGGCTACACATAGATCTGGGAACTTTTAAAATAGTGGCTGTCAAGCTTTACTTTGCATCAGAACCTCCAAAGGTCTCTTTAAAATGCAGATTCCTATGACACAAATGAACTTACTTACAAAACAGAAACAGACTCACAGACTTAGAAAATGGATTTAAGGTTACCAGAGGGGAAGGGTGTGGGGGGGAGGGATAGATTAGGAGTTTTGGATTGACATATACACATTGCTATATCTAAAATAAAATGCCTTTCCATGAAAAAATAAATAAATAAAATGCAGATTCCTGGATCCCATTACCAGACCGAGGGTCAGAGGATTCTGATGCAGGTAGATTATGGGCTATACATTGAGAAGCATTGCTGGAGCCCCATTTATAGTTACTGTTGCTGCCAAATGTTAGTTTCAAGGCCTGCCCTGGTCCTATATCCTTTTTCTTCTTCATCTGCCCAGAGATAGGAAGTAAAAGGATACCATGCTGGGGGAAGGAAACCAGGCTGCCAAGATACTGAAAGCCTTTGGAGTGGGTGGTTCAAGTGTCTCCAGGTTAAGAATCTTTGTGCATCCTTAAAACATGAAATAAAGAACAGGGCAAGTAGGTCTATAGACTGACTCTGTTTTATTTCTCACATCCTCACACTAAGCATAAGGTCCCCATTAGAACTTGCAGCCCTTTATGTACTCAATGAGATGAACTTTTTCATTAAAATGTACCTGGCTTCATCTTCAGGAGCTCAAGTTCATGCATTCTTCTGGGTGACAGCTAATTTATTTTGTAATTTAATTTATTATTATCTATCCTAGGTAACAAATCTACGTGCTAGGTGTGGTCGCCAGAATAATGCCCTCCTTCCTGCCAAAGACACCCATGTCTCAATCTCTAAAACCTGTTATGTTATGTTTCATGGCAAATGGGAATTAAGGTTGTGGGTGGAATTAAGGTTGCTAATCAACCAACCTTAAGACAGGGAGATTATCCTGGATTTCCATGTGGCCCCAGTGTAATCACAAGGGTCCTGAAAAGTAGAAGAGTGAGGTGGAAGAGGAGATCAGAGTGATGCAATGTAAGAAGGACTCAAACTGCCATTGCTGGCTTTGAAGATGGAGGGAGGGGCCCACTAGCCAAGGAGCGTGGGCAGCTTCTAGAAGCTGGAAAAAGCAAGGAAATGGATTCTCTCCTGGCGCCTCCAGATGGGAATGCAACTCTGCTGACATCTTGATTTTAATCCAGTGAGATCCTTGTCAAACTCCTGACACATAGAACTGTAAAATAATAAGTTTATATTGGTATAAGCCACTGGGTTTGTGATAATTTGTTACAGCAGCAAAAGGAAACTAATGCACTAGATGAGGCCTCTTGGGGTCATAGCACCTTAATCTAAAATAGTGATTTTTTTTTCCTAGGAAACATTATTCATTATGGAAGACAAGTTTAAGTGATACCTGGGGGCACATGGAAGCCTGGTGACTCCCTCATATCCCAACATACCTGCTGAGAATGTCTATACAAAGACCCCTCTCCAACGACAGTAACCCTGACCTGCTTCCTGGCCTGTAATTTCATTTCTGTGGTTGCCTGTGATTCTAGGCCCCTCTGCCTTCCCAACCCAGCAGCGTTTCACACGCATCCAGTGCTGTGTTTCTGCACCAACATGTGGAATGCTGTACAAGTGCTTCCTCCAGCGAGAATAGAGAAGGCTCCTTTCCCCTAGGAAAATGGCAGGCTAGGTATAGTGAGGTCAGATATAGGAAGAAAAGAACTTGAAAATCACCATTTTAACCTTCTTGACTCCATGACAAACTTCCAAGTTTTGTGTTTGCTTAATGATTAGGCTACTTAGGAAAGTTGTTTTCACATGTGTAGAAGTATAGGTCCTCCACCAAATGTAAAATAGCTAGCTAATGGGAAGCAGCAGCATAGCACAGGGAGATCAGCTCGGTGCTTTGCGATGACTTAGAGTGGTGGGATAGGGAGTGTGGGAGGGAGGCTCAAGAGGGAGGGGATATGGGGATATATGTATGCATATGGCTGACTCACTCTGTTGTACAACAGAAACTAACACAGTATTGTGAAGTAATTATACTCCAATAAAGATCTATTAAAAAAAAAAGTATAGGTTCTAGTTTTTCTGCAAGAGCTTTGAGTTTTTATTAATAAATTGTTAACGCATTTATTCACTTACTTTAAGAAAAAAGTTAATAGCATTGTGATCAAATATCTAATATTCAAACTCTATCATGATCTACATCTGACCAACATGATACCTCTGAAACAGTCTAAATTTGTTTGCTTGTTGATGGTCAGTGAAAAAACTAATTATAGGAAAATATCATCTGTCAAATATAAAGAATATATTTGACCAGAGGGAATGAGAGATAGTCACAGTATGAGAAACATATTCAAATCCTTCGCTGTGCTTATAGCAGTAACTCATTTTTCCTAAACTGGGGTCTTGCATTTTCATTGCCATTTTTAAAAAAATTTATTTTATTTATTTTTGGCTGTGTTGGGTCTTCGTTGCTGTGGGCAGGCTTTCTCTAGTTGCAGAGAGTGGGGGCTACTCTTCGTTGTGGCGTGCGGGCTTCTCATTGCGGTGGCTTCTCTTGTTGTGGAGCACAGGCTCTAGGTGCTCAGGTTTCAGTAGTTGTGGCACGTGGGCTCAGTAGTTGTGGCTTGTGGGCTCTAGAGCACAGGCTCAGTAGTTGTGGTGCACGGGCTTAGTTGCTCCACGGCATGTGCGATCTTCCCGGACGAGGGCTCGAACCCGTGTTCCCTGCCTTGTCAGGCAGATTCTTAACCACTGTGCCACCAGGGAAGCCCTTCATTGCCATTTTTGATGAATATGTTTGTACAAAGTTTTACTCTTCTAGTTTGTTTTCTACTTCATTTTTCTTTGATTTTCCCAAAGTTCTAGAATCTCTCTTCCTGGGGGAAAGATTCAAGCCACAATCAAGGTGCATCTTTTGCTCGCCTCTGTCCCCCTCTGCTCTTCTCCTCCTCGTTACTTTTGCAGAGAAGCTGGACACACTGGTGGCTGTGGGAGGTTAGTAGACTGTTAAAAGTGGGACCCATCCACCCACCGGGACCCCTTCACTTCCTCTCTCCTCCCAAGGCTCTGTCTCTGAGATTTACATATACCAAGTAAGTGATTCAACTCTTCCAAGTGAGGAGAACAGATCTCCCCCCAAATCTGCCTGTCCTAGTAAATGCTCAAGTACAATGGCTCCTGCACAACAATGCTGTTTATTAAGGAGGAGCTAGAATGAAAATTCTAGGGGTTGGGCGGTGGGCAGCCCACTACCCTCAAGATGGGCCATGGGCCGCCTATCTCTTTCCAAGCGCCCAGGGGTTGTGTGTCTGCTGTGAGCCCTCTGTGAACGCTGATGACTAACAGCCTGACTCGCTTGGTAGAAGTCAGATGGCTCATTTCTGTTTGGTGACAGCTTGCTTTTTTCTGCCTTTTAGGAAACAGCACTGAGCGACCCGCTACTGAGCCTGTGTCCCTTCATTCCCTCTCTCCAGTGAGTCTCCAGCCTCAGGGGCTGCTCTCAAGAAGATGCTGCTGGACCACTGAGCTGAGGAGCTGTGAGCGAAAGGTTCCAGAGGAGGGCACGCCCCCTGCCCTGTACTGGCGCTCGAGGCTCCATCCGCGCTCCATCCGCGTTGGCCAGTATTGCCCCGGGTAAAGCAGCGTCAGAGGCCAGCAAGCCACGTGTGGGGAGCAAGAGAAGAGTTGAACAGCTGACCAGCCGTAGGCTGGACTGGCTTCCTTGTCCAGCAGACACCATCCGCGTGGAGGGGCTGGAAGAATCCATACTGCCCAAAGCAAACAAGGCTAGGAGTTAATCCTGAGTTTTAACTTGGAAAGATGGCAGGGCTTCTGCACAACATCAGTCACCCAAGTGAGAAGGTCCAGAGGAAGGAGTGGACTCAGGGTAACTCCCTCCTGTTCTCCTCTGGGATTCGTGCAACTTGGATCACCTGGCAGCACCCAGCAGTCCACACAGCACTGGAAAGTATATGCCTTCTTTCCCTTTTTCTTCTTATTTAGTGGGCAAAAAGACTGCCCCGTGTGTTTCTGTTCCCTCAGCCTCCAGCACGTAGCCTGCTGCAGGATTGACACATATAAACAAGAACAGAAGAGCGATCGAAACTGAGATTTTACACAGGTTGCAGCAGCAGAGGGAGGGTAGGGAGGAGTGTATCTAGAAGGGATGGGAGGAGCTTTTTCTAAAATTTCTCCTGGGAGACAGACCAGCACTGAAGTTTTCTTTTTACAGACAAGCACTGCTAGGTGATTCCCAAGTTTCCTCTTGCTTTTAATCAACAACTGATCTAATGACTCTCTAGTCCCTTGGGGCTGCTGCCTAGGACCGTGTACATTTTGCTTTCCTCCAGGGGATGCCTAGTACATCACAGGCATCCAGGAGTCAGATAGGGTTAGACAGTTTGGTCAGGTGGCAGGAATGGGCTCCCTTTCCTATAGATGGGGCAAGGCTGGGAGTCTGGGCCCCGGCCACTCCTGTGCTGACCAGAGCCCCACAGGGCCTTCCACATGGGCTGACCTGGGCTTAGAGCCACCCCCAGAGCCATAAGTCAGGCCACATCCTCAGGAAGTGGTCTCCATTTGGTTCTCTTCCCTTCCTTGTCATCCCAACAGGCCACCCAGACCTCCAGCCTCTTGTAACCCTGGACTCTTGGCCCACTTGATGCTTTTCTACTAACTACGATATAATTTTTCTTCTTGCTGGAGAACTTTGGAATGTGAGGACAAAGTCATAAATTCAAAGAAGTTTTAAACTGCTAGTAAAAAATATAGTTGTTCAGGGCATGAGCTTTGGCTTAAACAGGACTGAGTTTGGATTCCAGCTATACAACCAGAAACAAGTCCTGCAATCTCTTCTGATGGATCGATCAATCCATTCATTTCTTTATTAGTTATTTCCTCAGAAATATTTCTTGAGCATCTACCTGTGCTGGGCATCTGCTGTTCAGGCATCTGTGTACAAGTCTCTGCTCTAATGGAACTTACAGGGCCCTAGAGGAAGGCGGATGTTAAACAGATACACTGATGATTATGTACAACACCGGTAAGTGCTGAGAAAGAAACCCACAGGGAGCGATGAGGGTATTATAACAGGAGAATGTGAGGCACGGAGAAGTGAGATAAGAAGAAGGCAAAGGAATTAACCTGACAAACATGTGGAAGCATTCCAGCTGGAGAGAGCAGCATGTACATGCAAAGATCCTGGGGCAGCACCTTCTGCGGGAGAAGGCCAGTGTGGTTAGACAAAGAGTGATGGGCAAGAGGAGCACACTGGAAGCCGAGGCTGGAGATTGGGGCTGATAGACGTGGTGAGAACCTTGTACTCTTATCCAAGAGCCCTGAGAGGTTTAAGTAGGTAAGGGACATGATCAAATCTAGTTTTAGTGTTTAAAACCATGTCTCTGGCTGACATGAGGAGGCCAGACTAGAGTGGGGAGAAGAATTGATGGAGAGAGGAAAAGTCCCAAGGAGTGTCAGTTGCCCCGAGGTGTCACGGAACAGCCTGTTAATTTCAGGACTCTCTCCTTGGGACTTGTTTACTCTGTGTCTCTGCTCTGTTCTCTACAGTGCAGACTGCCAGGAATTTCCTCTTTCTCCTCTGGATTTCCTCGGTGTTCTTCTGGGACTCAATGCCCCACCAGTAAGCCAATGAATTATTAAAAATAATTTGCTTTCCTAGAGATGGTATTTAGTCTTGATGCAGATTTTTATGAGTTACAGAGAAACCAGACTAGTACCCACAGCTCACTAAGTATGGGGCCCAGGGCCCAGCCCAAGTGCCAGCAGCCAGAAAATAGAGTGTCTGTTTCCGAATGGGAGACAGATGCAGCTGACTCATCTGCTCAAGGCGTCTCACGGCCGAGTCTGTGTCCGGACTGCAGCCCCACCTCGCCTCCACCCCCACTAGTTGCCAGCTGGAGGGAAGACCCACTCTTCACGCTTGCCCAGGGTCCTACAGAAAGGCCTGCAGTATATCTCCAGGGACCCCAGTTCATTTATATACTTGTTCACGTTGGAGGACCAAGAGGGCGGAGGTGAGACTGAGCTCACGTCAGGAGCTGTGGGGGACCCTGGACCATCTCCTTGATGGTCGACCTAATTCTTCCCACTACGCCCTATCTCCAACCCAGGTGTTCCTTGATTTCTTCTATTGTAGATCATCTGCCTACCAACCAGGAGAACTGCTAGAATTAGAAGAGGGTAAATCTCCCAGTTCCCTCTAGGAATCAGGCCACCCTAAATAAACTTACTTCTCCTGCCAGTGTCTTTGATCCTTTTCTTACTTTCTGTTTCGGGTGGCTGGTAAGACTACTCAAGGTTTTTTGATTCTGTTTGTGTTCATTGTTTCTCATATTTGAGCATTCTTAAGTATTCCTGGATAGAGATTGGCAGAATGATAAGGGGAAAAAAAAGACAGAGAGACTTGGAGTAATTAAGGAATGTTTGGGGTCAAAAGTTTTTCGGAAGGTGGGTCTCCTGAAAAGGGCAGGGAACCAAAGGGGACGTAAGAAATGTCTTTCTGGACATGATGGCTGGATGCAGAGTCCTTTGTCAGGTGGCATCTCAGTGAGCCCCAAGGCTGTTGGTGCTTCTTGGGGCAGTGTTATTACGGCTGACCAGGATCAGCTATGCCCGCAACGGATATCAAGGGGGTCTTCGGGCACTGAAGTCTTGGTCCAGCACCAGGGTCCTCTGAGCAGACACCACTGCCCAAACCGCCAGCTTCCGCAGAGAGAAAAGAGGACCTGGTAAAAATAGCTAACACATAACTCTTACCATGTGCCGCCTATTAACTTGCAGTTGTGAAAGAATTTCAGTCTAAAATAGAACCGGGGATATTAAATGGAGAATCTCACGCATGTGCCCTTGGGAATATAACATTTAAGGACTACGTGACTGATTTCCCATAAATGCCTGATTTACAGAAAACTGATAGTGTCAGAATTTTCTTGGATGATGGGGGAGGGGTTGATCAGAAGTTGTCTCATATCAACCTTGGGGAGTTTTACCAGACGCCTGAACAGGAAGTAACCCAGGTTGAGCTGGTCTCACAATGTGGGCTGGATTGAGTTTTGTGTGACTGGATCGATTTTGTCTGTGTGGGACGTTTTCAAGGCTGGTCTCCTTTGTTTTTGATTTTAACTGACTCTAACTGAACTCTTCCCTCTTCACATCCCCTGCCCATCAATACAACTTGCCCAAACCCTCAACGGACTTGCTTGCAACTTGCCACAGTTTGCTTGTCCCAAGTTGCAATTCCTCTGCTATTCCTGAATAAACTTATCTTTCTGAGATTGCCTCAGTTTACCTCTTTATTTGGGTCAACACAGTTAATATATATAATCTCATGAGGTAACTACAGTTGACCTTTGAACAACGCGGGGGTTAGAGGTGCTGATCTCCCCACCTGCCACAGCTGCAAGTCTGTGTATAACTTAGAGTCTGAGGGTAATTTACAGCTCTTTGTGTTCAGGGTTCCTCCATATCTGTGGTTCTGCACGTGCAGGTTCATCCACCTGCGGATCGTGCTGTACCATAGTACGTATTTAGTGAAAAAAATCCGAGCATAAGTGGACCTGTGCAGTTGCAACCATGTTGTTTAAGGGTCAACTGTGTTGTTATTACTCCCATTTCACAGATGAGGAAACTGAGGCACAAAAAAGTTAAATAACTCATCCCAGGCAGACTGGCTCCAGAGCCCTGGCCATACTCTCCTGTCTCTGGGTAGTGCCTGAAGGACTCCTGGTCAGATCCGGCTTTTCCCAGCTGCTCTCAGCAGGAGTCCCTGAGGTCCTCTTCCAAGATGGAGCCTCAGCCCAGCTCATTTTCTCAGCCTGGCCTGACCAGGAATGTCCATAGCCTCCGTCTAATAGCCTGGAATAGTCTTATTAATGTTAGTAACAGTAGCAGTCGTAAGTAACATTTATAGAGCACTTTGAATGTACCAGGCACTTTATAAGCTCTTAATAACAAATCCTCATCACAAATGTACCAGGCAGGTATTAGCAACCCTACTTTCAGATAAGGAAAATGAAGCTTAGAGAAGGTAAGTTACCTGTCCAAGGTCACGGGACTGGTGGGTGGTAAGGACTGACTCAAGTCAGTGTGTTAAATCTTCACACAGTGTAGCTCATGGCTTTCTACCACAAATGTGATCACATCTGTCATGGCTGGGGGAGGTCTTGGGTGATGGGGTCACCTGACAGGGTCATATATTTTGTAGTCAGACAGAGCTCATATTAAATTCTGACTCTATCTGTAGTTGTGTGATTTGAGAGTGTTACTTGACCTCTTGGAACCTCAGTTTCCTCTTCTGTAAGCTGGGTCAAATTCTACCTTCCTCACGCTGGGTGATTGTGAGATCAAAAGAGATAATACTGGATTTCCTAAATTTCATGCCTTTATGATTTTTGCTAGTTAAGATTTGCCATAGGTTGACTTAAAGAAAAATAAATATTTTAAAAAGGAAACTATATTACCACCATGAATGAAAAGACATAAATATACTCTAACTAAAAATTCATAATTCTTAAAGTAAAACAGTTTTTCTCTGTATCTTTAAAATGACCCAAGGTTACAACCAGCAGCACACATGCCATAGAAAATACTAAAATATTGTTTATAAAGTGCATAGGTCAGAGCTCAGCACAGAGTAGGTGGTCATTAAATGGTAGCTATTCTCCTGCCCATCTCCTTTCTTCTCATCCTTTTTTTGGATTGGCTTGGTTTTTTTTCCTTTTGAGTTGTATGAGCTGTTTGTATATTTTGGATATTAATCCCTTGTCAGTTGCATCGTTTGCAAATATTTTCTCCCATTCTGTAAGTTGTCTCTTTGTTTTGTTTATGGCTTCCTTTGCTGTGCAAAAGCTTATAAATTTGATTAGGTCCCATTTGTTTATTTTTGCTTTTGTTTCTTTCACCTTGGGAGGCTGATCTAAGAAAATATTGCTATGATTTACATCAGAGAGTGTTTTGCCTATGTTCTTTTCGAGAAGTTTTATGGTGTCATGTCATACATTTAGGTCTTTAAGCTATTTTGAGTTTATTTTTGTGTATGGTGTGAGGGAGTGTTCTAACTTCATTGATTTACATGTGGCTGTCCAGCTATCCCAGCACCACTTGCTGAAGGGACTGTCTTTTCTCCATTGTATATTCTTGCCTCCTTTGTCAAAGATTAGTTGACTGTAGGTGTGTGGGTTTATTTCTGGGCTTTCTACTCCATCCCATTGATCTACGTATCTGTTTTTGTGCCAATACCACCCTGTTTTGATTACTATAGCTTTGCAGTATTGTCTGAAGTCTGGGAGGGTTATGCCTCCAGCTTTGTTCTTTTTCCTCAGGATTGCTTTGGCAATTCTGGGTCTTCTGTGGTTTCATATAAAATTTAAGATTATTTGTTCTAGCTCTGTATACCACAATTTTTTTTTAATCCATTTCCCAGTTGAGGGTCATTTGGAATGTTTCCAGATTATTGTGATTACAAATAAAGCTGCCATAAACATTCTCATATAGGTTTTTGTGTGAACATAGCTTTTAATTTCGCTTTGATGAACCTAGGAGTGGGACTGCTTATTGTATGTTAGGTGTATGTTTAACTTTACAGAAAACTACCAAGCTATTTTCCAAATTGGTTGCACCATTTTACATTCCCACCAGTAGTGTATGAGAGTTCCAATTCCTCCACATCCTTGTCAACATTTGGCATTTCCTTTTTTTTTTATTTTTAAATTTTAGGTATTCTAATAGGTGTGTAGAGGAATACCACTGTGTTTTTAAAAATTGAGATATAATTCACATACCACAAAACATCCTTTTAAAGTGTAGAATTCAGTGGTTTTTATTCAAAAGTAAGAAACCATCACCTTTATCTAGTTCTAGAACATTTTCATCACCCCAGAAAGAAACCCCATACCTATTAGTCACTTTCTACTCCCCTCTACCTACAGGCCCTGGAAACCACTAATCTACTTGCTGTCTCCGTGAGTTTGCCTATTTTGGACATTTCATATAAATGGAACCATATATACATTTTGACTGGCTGCTTTCACTGAGCATAATGTTTTCAAGGTTCATCCACATTGTAACATATGCTTCATTCCTTTTAGTGACTAATACAGTTGATTCTCCTTATTCACAGTAGTTAAATTCTATGAAGTCACTGCAAATAATGAATTAGCAGATATTGAACCATTGGTCCTAGGAGAAATATGTACATATGTATTACATAGGTTTTAATCTTAAATCTGAAAAATAACTCATCCTGGTAGATTCTCCCTCCCTCCCTTCTTCCCTCCCTTTTTTACAAAAGGGAATGGGAGATTCAGGGGTGTTAAGTAACTTCCTTGAGGCTGCCTCACTAACAGGTACAGGCTAGGTTGGGATACAAACCCCATCCAGCTGGCCCCAGAGCCAGAACTTCCTTCTGTATACTGCGCTGCCCCCCACCGGCTAGTCCTCTGGCCACTTCTGCATGAGGCTTGAAACGAGCATGCACAGAGTCACCTTTTCCATCTCAGCTGGCGACGAGCACTGCAGGACGCTCAAAATTTTCTCTGTTCTGCGCACCTCCACGAATGACCGTGAAAGCGTCGTGAATTTTGGTTTGGGGGTTACAAATAAATTTTAGCGAGTAGGTAAATTTGCACATACAGAATCTGTGAGTAATGAAGATCAGTTGTATATCACTGTGGCTTTAATGTATGCCTTTGCCAAATTTGGGGAATTTTTAGGCATTGCTACTTCAAATATTTTTCTGCATCACTGTCTTTCTTCTCTCCTTCAGGGAGTGCGATAGGCATACTGGACCATTTGATATCATTCCACAGGTCCATGAGGCTTTGTTAATGTTTTCTTTTCTTTTTTTTTTTCCTCAATTTTTTCTTCTCTCTTCTCCCAATAAGATAATTTTAATCGATCCAGCTTTAAGTTTACTGACTTCTTCCTCTGTCATTTCCTCTGTCACTTAAAAATCCACCCATTGCGTTTTTTTTCTTCTGATAGTGTATTTTTGGTTTGAAATTTTCAATTAAGAAATCATTTCCATTTCTCTGCTGAGAAATCTATCTTCACATTCAGTTCAAGAGTGTTTCCCTCTACCTCATGGAGAAGAGTTTAATAGTTGCTCAGGATGACATCTGCTGATTATCTTTTCCTTGGAGAATTGTTCATATTTCCTTTGCTCTTTATATTTGGAGTAATGTCAGTTTAGTTTTCAAAATCTTAACTATGCTGTTTGAGTCTGCCTCTTGCTTGGGCCACTCAGGGGTTAGTCTGGGACTTGGGTGGTGGTTTATATCATAGTTTAGTTCTTAGAGTCTGTACTCTGCTTCTTTATGAGTGTCCCTCACACATGCTGCATGGTGGTGAGCCAGTGCTTTGTGCTGGTCTATAAACAGAAGCAGGGCATCCCCTTTCTTCAGCTCTCTCCTCTCTGGCTTCAGACATCTCTTTTCCCAATTCCTATGGCCAGAGGATGGGGTCCTCTCAGAGTCTGAGTCTCGTGCTGTTGTGCACTCCTGTATGACGTGGCCCACCTTTGCAGGTGATGTGCAGAAGTAAAAGAGAGAAAAAATAGCAAGGAGGATCCCACTTGCACTCCTTGCACACAGATGCCCTGTTTGCTGATTTTACTCTCCACAGAGTCAGGTTTTCCTTAGAGATTTTAGGTGCTGCACTGAGTCCACCACCATCCCTGCAGCAGGCTGGTCTTGGCAGGGTTGGAAGAGAAAAAACAAGTTCAAGAGATAGGGATTCCCCTCACATTCTGTAGGTCTCACAGGACCCGTTTCTTGATCCTCTGACCAGGAAAATGGGTTCCTCTCGGGATTTTTGCTGTCTGCACCTACTCCTTGATTCTTCAATTCAGCCTGACTTCAGGTCAAAACCAGGAGATAAAGGAGAAAAAAAAAAACCCCAAAACTAAGAAACTCACCACTATACTGATCATTCTTTAAATTTTGACTTCCCTCCCCAATATGCCTGCTCTGGTTTACTTTCCAGATTTCCCAGGTAATAGTTTCCTGTATTCATCCAGTGTGGAGTTGTAATCAGTGAGAGAGGTAGGCTGTAGCAGGGCTATTCCATTGCAGCCATCCATGAGTGTTTGACTGAAGGATGCTGTCAGTAACATTTTAACATTACAGTGTTGAATAATAACAAAATAGAAGCCATTGTCACAGAGTCACAAAACATTCATAGAGCATAGCACCATAACAGGTTGAAATGATTTAGAAGTTATAAAGGAGCGTAAATCAGTATAACTTTTGTATGCGGTTGTTCAGCAGTATGTATAATAAACATCTAAACCTAAATATATTTTGGCCAAGCAATTCTATTGCTAGGGGTTTAACCTAATGTAACAAGTTCCCAAAGGTGTGTGTATTTATAAGGATGCTTATACAGTATGGTCCATAACAGTAAAAAAAAATTGGCAAAAATTTAAATGGGAAATAACAGGAAAATGCTTAAACAAATTATGGGATAACTATAAAATGGAAGGTTATATGGTTATTAAGAATTTTGGGGCTTCCCTGGTGGCACAGTGGTTAAGGATCTGCCTGCTAATGCAGGGGACACAGGTTCAAGCCCTGGTCTGGGAAGATCCTACATGCCACGGAGCAACTAAGCCCGTGTGCCACAACTACTGAAGGCCGTGTGCCACAACTACTGAAGCCCGTATGCCTAGAGCCTGTGCTCTGCCACAAGAGAAGCCACTGCAGTGAGAAGCCTGCACACCACAACAAAGAGTAGCCCCCGCTCACCACAGCTAGAGAAAGCCCGTGTGCAGCAACGAAGACCCAATGCAGCCAAAAATAAATAAATAAATAAATTTAGTAAAAAAAAAAAAGAATTTTGACGGAGTGATGTTGATGTATACATTGATATGGGAGATGTTTTGTTAAAAAACAGCCTATTTTATCAATATCTCATATGGATATATACATATATATTTATATATATAAACATAGCCTTTTTTTTTTTAACAAAACATCTCTCATACCAATATATACATTGCTCCATTGAACAAAGCCTCACAGACCTGTGGGATGATATCAAACTGTCCAAAAGCATGTGTTTCTCTATGACATAAATCATAGCAAGATCCTTTTTGACCCACCTCCTAGAGAAATGGAAATAAAAACTAAAATAAACAAATGGGACCTAATGAAACTTCAAAGCTTTTGCACAGCAAAGGAAACCATAAACAAGACAAAAAGATAACCCTCAGAATGGGAGAAAATATTTGCAAATGAAGCAACTGACAAAGGATTCATCTCCAAAATTTACAAGCAGCTCATGCAGCCCAATAACAAAAAAACAAACAACCCAATCCAAAAACGGGCAGAAGGCCTAAGTAAACATTTCTCCAAAGAAGATATACAGATTGCCAACAAACACGTGAAAGAATGCTCAACATCATTAATCATTAGAGAAATGTAAATCAAAACTACAATGAGATATCATCTCACACCAGTGAGAATGGCCATCATCAAAATATCTACAAACAATAAATGCTGGAGAGGGTATGGAGAAAAGGGAACCCTCTTGCACTGTTGGTGGGAATGTAAATTGATACAGCCACTATGGAGAGCAGTATGGAGGTTTCTTAAAAAACTACAAATAGAACTACCATACGACCCAGCAATCCCACTACTGGGCATATACCCTGAGAAAGCCATAATTCAAAAAGACGCATGTACCACAATATTCATTGTAGCTCTATTTACAATAGCCAGGACATGGATGCAACCTAAGTGTGCATCGACAGATGAATGCATAAAGATGTGGCACATATATACAATGGAATATACTCAACCATAAAAAGAAACGAAATTGAGTTATTTGTAGTGAGGTGGATGGATCTAGAGTCTGTCATACAGAGTGAAGTAAGTCAGAAAGAGAGAAACAAATACCATATGCTAACACATATACATGGAATCTAAAAAAAAAAAAAAAAAAATGGTTCTGAAGAACCTAGGGGCAGGACAGGAATAAAGACGCAGATGTAGAGAATGGACTTGAGGACATGGGGAGGGGGAAGGGTAAGCTGGGATGAAGTGAGAGAGTGGCATGGACTAATATATACTACCAAATGTAAAATAGATAGCTAGTGGAAGCAGCCGCATAGCACAGGGAGATCAGCTCGGTGCTTTGTGACCACCTAGAGGGGTGGGATAGGGAGGGTGGGAGGGAGACGCAAGAGGGAAGGGATATGGGGATATATGTATATGTATAGCTGATTCACTTTGTTGTAAAGCAGAAACTAACACACCATTGTAAAGCAATTATACTCCAATAAAGATGTTTAAAAAAAAAAGAACTTGTGTTTGATGTGATACCATCTCTCTTTCTCTCTCTCTATCCTTTATATATATGCATCTGTATATAAATATACAAATGCCTGGAAAATTTAACAATCTCAGTGAATGAGATTTAATATTAGAGATTTTTTCTTTTTTATTCTTTCCTTGTATCTTTCAATTTTTTGTGCTCAACATAAATGAAATGTTATAGCAGAGTCTGTACTCAAATATCCATGTGCTTCTGTACATTTTCCTGCCTCCCTTGTATGTTTGGGGGTCAGGTGATTAGGTTCTGGTCAATGGGATATTGTTGGAAATGATTCAAGCTGCTCTGAGGCCTGGTCCTTAAATATATGCATGTGGTGAGCTCGAAGGTCACAAACTCCAGATGTCGTAGCTACAGGATGGAGATCAGGTGGGCTCTGCATCATACCATCCTATGTGAGAGAAATAAGCCTTTGTAATTCAGAGCTGCTGTGGTACCCAGCGTTCATTACTCCAATGGATACAGCAGTGTAACGAGGAATGACTAAATACCATATTGCAATGAGGAATTACTAGAACACATACAAAAAGAGCTTTGGAAAATGGTGAGACTTTGACATATATACACTAATATGTATAAACTAGATAACTAATAAGAACCTGCTGTATAAAAAAATAAATAAAATTAAATTAAAAGACTTTGAAGTAAAACTCATTTGTCTTGGATGTCAATGGGCAGAAATACTTTGGAAAAGTTTTAAAGATTAGAATAAATCGACTTTCTGTTCCTTTAATTTAGAAGATGCCAGTTTATTAATTCAGAGAGAGAAATGTAGTGGTCAAATGTAGTCCAATATTCTTTTTGGCTGCTTAGTAAATTCTAAACCTTGAGGAAAGCCAGAAAGGAAGCCAAATTACTAGTGACAGCCTTGTTGGTGAGGCTGCAATTGGGGCAGGAAAACTTGGCTATAATGGCAGGTTGGCATCATGGTTATGTCCACAACCTGGGGGTGGAGGTCCAGTCTGCCATTTATCAGCTCTGAACATCTGGACAATGCACTTCATTTATCTGAACCCCAGTTTTCTCACCTACTAACGGGACCATGATGACAACAGCTGCCTCTTAATCATCCTTTTGTATCACAGTGGAAATTCATTTCCACTCGGGCAGCAGCTGCTTTTTCTGCTTCGCTCAAGGCAGAAATAGTAGCTCTATGGGCTGTGGACTCTGTTCTCTCTGGAAATTCATGAACTCACGACCTATTTGTAGATGCATGGCTTTCAGCAAGTGGCCACCTTAGCTGGGTGGTGTGTTGTAAAAGCCTCAAAAAGCACAGTTTTGGAGAGTAAATAATGAATGTGAGATGAGAAGGTAGGCAGCCCTGATGAAGAAGAGAGGAGTGAGGGAAATGCAAGCAGTGGGGGTGGGGAAAAGTTTGCATACTTTTTATTAGGAAACAAGAAATACGTAAAAGTTTGTCAAGAATGGGAGAGCTTGATAGGACTATTCAGGAAGAAAAGCTATATTTTCAACGTGGGAGAAATTACTGGGTTAACTCCTATGTATGCATGTGAAAGGTCACTGATAAGAGGCTTTGTTTGTGGTTATGGATATCTGGGGATATCTGTGTTCATGTTTTCTTGGTAGATATAGAATACTTGGATCAGTAGAGGTAGAAGAACGAGCGTTGGTAGCCTGGTACTTGGCGACACAGGGATGACTCGGGAGGAACAAGAACACTGTTGACTTTGCAGCCACCACAAGAGTGAGACAGAAACTGGTGCGGAGCTCGGGGGACGTCTGTGCAGAGGACAATGTACCTTGAGCTCATCTGGGGAGGGGGGTGAGCTGTGGATCAGAGGAAATGTGCTGAGTCGTGTGCTGGAGCCATCGTGAGTGTGGTAGCTGCCTGTTGTCTTGCCCATCGGTGTGTCCAGGAGAGTAGAAAGAAACCAAGTGCTTATGAACCTATCGTCAGTTCCCTCCCTTTAATTTAGAAGATGCCAGTTTGTTAATTCAGAGGGAGAAATGTAGTGGTCAAATGTAGTCCAATATTCTTTTTGGCTGCTTAGTAAATTCTAAACCTTGACAGAGGGAAGGAAGAAGGGAGTTGCTACCAAGGACTCCATGACAGGAAGAACCACTAGGGATATTCAGGTCCCCAATATCCTTCAGCAAATCTGGCACTTTCCCAAGATTTAAGAATCAAAACCAGCATTGGTAGTTAATGTTAGGGAAGAAGCTCATCTTGGTCTGTCTATGGTCCATACAGACACTGGGGCTGGGACACCCAACTCTGGGATGTGCAGAGGCAGCGGGGAAATATGAGGAGCCGGGGAAGTGGGAGGATGGGGAAGAATCCTGCTGCATCAGGGCAATCTGCAGTAACCCAGGGCAGCGTGAGTGGGACAGAGAAGAAGCTCACTGGAACGGGCACTGCTGTTTGCCAGGCTGAAGCACTATGCGGTGAAGCTATTAACTACAACAGAGAAAGAAAGAAATCCAGGAGCAAGAAAAATCATAGATATCCCAGCACATGACATCAGGTCTCTCCTTTTGGAAAGGGTACAAACTCGTGCATGGGAGGAATGGACTTAATGAAAGGAGATTGGAGAATAGCGGGAAATTAAAAATCACATCAGGAATAGGGTGAGAATCTCACTGCTCTTTGCCGAAGTCTTCAGTAAATAGCAGCTGTATAGACGACAGTTAGATAACTTGAAAATGGCACTCATTTCCCATCCGTGGTGTCTTTAATATTGTCAATGGTATGTAAAAACTATTGGGGGTTGCAGCAGGAACTGAGGGCATGGTAATTCTTTCTGCAAGGCAAAAAGAAGCAATATAGACCAGAGTGCCTCAGCGTATTAAAAAAAAAATTATCATGCGATATAACCTCTATTCTCAAGATGTTTATAGGCCGTGTATTCTCACTCTGGGTTACATTTTAATGGTCTTAAGCACACATAAGCATTTTTTAACAAATTGAGGTGAAATTCACCTAATGTAAAATTAACCATTTTTTAATTAATTTTTTTATTTAAACATCTTTATTGGAGTATAATTGCTTTACAATGGTGTGTTAGTTTCTGCTTTATAACAAAGTGAATCAGTTATACATATACATGTGTTCCCATATCTCTTCCCTCTTGCGTCTCCCTCCCTCCCACCCTCCGTATCCCACCCCTCTAGGTGGTCACAAAGCACCGAGCTGATCTCCCTGTGCTCTGCAGCTGCTTCCCACTAGCTATTTATTTTATGTCTGGTAGTGTATATATGTCTATGCCACTCTCTCACTATGTCCCAGCTTACCCTTCCCCCTCCCCGTGTCCTCAAGTCCATTCTCTAGTAGGTCTGTGTCTTTATTCCCGTCTTGCCCCTAGGTTCTTCATGACCATTTTTTTTTTTTTTTTTAGATTTCATATATACGTGTTAGCATATGGTATTTGTTTTTCTCTTTCTGACTTACTTCACTCTGTATGACAGACTCTAGGTCCATCCACCTCACTACAAATAACTCAAAAATTAACCATTTTAAAGTGAACAATCCAGTGGTGTTTAGTACATACACAGTATTGTGTAACCATTACCTCTATCAAGTTCCAAAACACTTTTGTCACTCCAAAGTAAAAACCTCATCTCATTAAGCAGTTGCTCCCTACCCTGCTTTTCCCCCAGCCTCCCCTCTGCTGTCTGTCTTTATTTACCTATTCTGAATATTTCATACCAATGAAATCATACAATATGTGAGTTTTGTGTCTGGCTTCTTTGACTTAGTGTAATGTTTCCAAGGTTCATCCACATTGTTGTAGCCTGTATCAGTACTTCACGGTTTTTTTTGTTTTTTTTTTTAACAGCTGAACAGTACTCTATTGTATGGATATAACACAATTTGTTTATCTATTCATTTGTTGGTGGACATTTGGGTGTTTCCACCTTTCAGCTATTGTAAATATTGTTTCTTTGAATATTTGTGTACAAGCACTAGTTTGAGTACCTATTTTCAATTCTTTTGGTTATATATTTAGGAGTGGAATTGCTGAGTCATATTGTAATTCTATGTTTAAATTTTTGAAGAGCCGCCAAACTGTTTTGCGCAGCAGCTGCATCATTTTAGATTCCTAGCAGCAATGTACAAGGGTTCCAATCTCTACATCCTCGCCACCACTTGTTATCCTTGTTATTTTCCACATTTTTGATTATAATCATCTTAGTAGGTACGAAGTGGTATCTCACTGTGGTTTTGATTTGCATTTTCCTAATGAATAATCATGCTCAGCATCTTTTCATGTGATATTATGTATTTTTACAAGGTAACCAAAGCTACTTATGAATAATGATGCCAGGTCATCTGAAAGACATTATCAGCTTGTCCCTGGAAGGAAGTGGGACCTGAGATCACAGAACAAAGGACTAGTCAATTTTGAGAGGAGGAGAAAGAGAAGAAAGATAAGGGCAGGCTTGGGCACGGTTTGAGTTTGGGGAAGGGGAACAGTTGTGGAAGAGAATTCGGAAGAGGAGACACCTAGGCAATCATGGGATGGACTGAGGGCTTTGTGTATTGGTGAGGTTGGAAAGATGGCAAAATGAGCTTGCATGATCCCAGAGAGATAAGGGTGGTGGTAAGACCAGCCTCTCTATTTCACAATTTCTCTAGGAGTGACTACTCTGTTGATGAATAAATGACCTGCACCGCTCAGGGAGAGGTAGCAGAACTATGGACTGGTCATCAGAAAACCTCTATGCCCGGGAACATGAGCGAAAGCAGCCTTTATCTGAGATAAGAAAGATGAGAGAGCTTTGAGAAAATCAAGACTGTGGGGTGGTGCAAGCCTCGTCTTTAAAAACCACAATTTTGGGGTAAGTAGAATGAACTAATCTTTTAAGGATTGTTTTTAAAGGTAGAATTCTTGGCTATCGCTTTGGAACATGTAACATTTTTTCATATTTATCTGCCATCTCACACTTAGCAAAAAACCCATTTCATCAAGGAAATTGCTTTGGAGCCAATTTCCGGAAATAGGATTTAAACTCCCTTAAGGGTTACTTCCACTCAGTGGATGATAATCCTGAGCCTTGACCTGGGAAGGTCAGACTTCATCTTTACTCAATTCACACCTCTTCTGGTCTCTACATAAAATGAAAGCTGTGCTGAGTGTTGTAGAACGTTGGCCATAATGGCTTTCATGGTCAGAATGAGCATCCTCTGGGGCTAATTTTCATCCCCATCATTTGCTGACACTGCTCTCCCAAAAGGGAATGATAGCTTCTTAACTGCCAGATCCAGTGGCCTTTTCTTAGCTCTTACTTAACCTGTTTAACCTAGTTACCATTTATCGATCACTTTCTATATAGCAGACACGTTGCTAAGTACTTTACATATTTGTAGTGTGGTTGTAAACTTAACTCACTGTATAACTTGGTTGTTTAGAGAAAAATATAATATCTTTATTTTATCTCTAAGAAGTTTGGCCTTCTTTTCAAGCCCCAACTCAAATGATTTAATTGTCCAAATCAATCTCAGACTTAGTCCAATTAAATAGTTCCCTTAGGTAGCATGGAGTCTTTGTTGGATTAAAATGCTCAGCTTCTCAGAGAACCTCTCTCCCTCTGCTGCTTCTTTTCTAGGGATATGCAGGGAGGGGCAGCTTTCCACAACCCCAGGGCAACATGGAAGAACCAGGGTCCTTACGGGGGATGTCCTTTTCTCTTCTGGTCTCCTGGCCAATGTCCCTTGTCCACCTGGGTGCTGCTTGATCTGGTGACATAGGTGGCTAAAGTCCATAGCTGCTTTCTCTTGCCCTGGGCAGCCTGTGGTCCTTTTCGCTGGCTGACTTAGTCTCCCTCCAGTCTAGCTGATCGAGAAACTCCTTTGAGATCTGCTGTAACCCCCATTTGGTCCCAGCTCAGGAGGTCTGCTTTGGAGTCTTTCACCACTGTCATGGAGATCCTCCCTGGATAGCTTCCAAGGCAGAATCTCAGCTGTCGTAGAAACCTACCAAAGCAACATGGAATTCCAGGGCAGCTTGGGAAAGCTAAATCTTTCCCTCAGTACTACCCTCATTCATCGGATGCACCTCTCCCTCTCTGGGGTAAAGCCCAGAGAGAGGAGCCCTGAAGCATGCATCTCCCCACTTTGCTCTGCTACTTCCCTCCAGCTTCCTCTTCCCACAATCCTCTGGGCCTGGAACGAAGTTGGCTGTCTCCCCTTCCTCTTCTAATCTGGACACCATTTACATAAAACTAGGGTCTCGTCCTGAACCTGCTTACACGTCTACGGTCTTATTGCAGAATCCTAGTTTTGAAGAACAGAAGTTGAATATTATCTCAGTCTTACTTTTGCATCCCTTCTGTCACATACCTTCACCTGCAGCAAATCCCCATCAGTCGAATGCCTCGGGCACCCTGCAGTCTTGCTGCTAAAGTGTGGTCTATGCAGCAGCAGTATCTCTAGCAGAGTTTGTCAGGAGTGTGTAACGTAGACTCTACCCAGTTCCACTGAACCAGAATCTGTACTTTAACAAAATCTTCAGGTGGTAAATGTGAACATCAAAATTTGAGAAGCAGTGGACTAGGACAAAGGCTGTGTCATCAAAGGCAAAAGAGAAAATCACCTTAATAAATTTGAAACATTTTTCCTGCTGCATATGTATCATTTGATTTCATTTAGTCACATCTCATCTCATCAGTCATCTTATGTAACCACAACAGTCCCGTGAGGCAGACATATTTTTCTCCATTTTACAGCGCAGCAAACAGGCTCTGGAAAGTTAAGTGAAGTGCTGATGATCTCACAGTAAGTGGACCAGGGAGCCGACTCTGAGCCTCGTCTGTCTGTCTGACTCTGCAGCTCATGTTCTCAAGCAGGCCACAGCATCCCACTGGACTGTTCACCACACTCCTCTTAACATTTTTTCCCCTCTTTGTCACTAAACATGACCTCCTATTGTACCCTTTTGTTTTCCCCTCTGCCAGCTTGAGAGTTCCCTGGCTGCTTGTCTTTGGCATCTGGGTTTTCTTAGTATTGAACTGTTTGGCTGCTGGATTTCTGCCCCTGCCTGCTCTACAGTGTTCTAGGCTGTATCTCTCATCTGTAAATATTCATGTCTCCTTAGGCTCATGTCTTTTTGTACCATGCAAGATTGAATATTGGACCATCTTCTGTATTCTTGTTCTGCGGTGACAAGGAGAGTATCAATACAAAAGATGTGTCTTTCTTTAGCTGGCCTCCAAGGTGGGTCGAGAGGGGAGAGAGTATTACAGATGAGAATTTAATGGGAAAAGGTTCCGAAGGAAGAATGTGCATGTGATGTTGGGGAGACGATAATTTATTGCTGTCTGCCTAGCTAGGATCTGACATGATGATGCATTTCTCTGATTTCTGACTCAGATGCACTTCTTTACCCTTTATCACCTGTCTGGTTGTTGACCCCCCTCCTGCCCAGACCTTCAGCTTCAGTATATTCCTGGTTCTCAGAGGCCCAGCTTCCCACCTCCGAATTCCTTCATTTACCATCATCACCAAACTCCCAGAGGAAGAGCCAAATCTTTCATTCTTTGTGATATCTCCTTTTTTTCTTGTCCCTTTCTTTCAATTCTGCCATCACTACTATCATTTGGGCTCGTATATTTGGTTATTTATGATAAACTAGTAAGTGACCTTTCTGTCTTCTGTCTTTTCAAATCTAAACTGGACTACACATTCTGAAATTCCTGGACCTGGTTCAGGGCAGCTGCATTTCAAAAGTGAGTAAAATATATATTCATTTCCTGCTTTAGAGTTGTCAATTTTGCACTACTAAATATAAGGGTAGAGCTCAATTCTTTAATGTTATACCCTTAAGGTCTTCCCAAATCCAGCATCACTGTGTCATGTCCTATCATATCTCAATATGGGCTCTCCGTTTAAGATAGGCTGGCTTGAACAGTGTTCCTTCAACATTTCAAGTATGTGTCTGCTTATGGACCCCCTTTTCTCCATTGAAATTTCCTCCTGGAATGGCCCTCCACTTACCCAAATCACTCCCATCTTTTTAAGGCTCAACAGAAGATGTATTTCTTCCATGGATCTCCCCATAGTCATCCCACAGCAGAGATCCAGAAGATTGCTCAATATTAAGAGTCTAGTGCAGAGTTTCCCAATCATGGCATTATTGACGTGTTGGGAAAGATAATTCTTGGCTGTAGGGGACTGTCCTGTGCATTGTAGGGTGCTTAGCAGCAACCCTGGCCCCTATTCCAGATGCCAGGAGCACACCCTCCCCTATTTCTAAAAACCAAAATATATCCCAGATTTTGCCAAATGTCCCCTGGGGAAGGAGAGACTCAAAATCACCCCCTAACTGAGAGACACTGGTCTAATGTAATGAAAGAAGATCTGAACCAATGGAGCTGTCAGTATTTGCAGAAGGGTTAGAGATGGGAGCTATTTTCTGGGACATAAAAGTCACATCACAGGATGTTTTCTAACTGATATAGAATATTGACTTGGAGGACACCATTATAAATATGGCTATATTCTATAAGAGCTTTAAACTCTGTCTCTGTAACCTCATCCCCGTTGTCTGGCTGTAACAGCCTTTATAAAGAAAAATACATCTGATCCATGCCTACTTCTAGCTGGTAGTTTCATTGTCATGTTCTTTAAACTTAAAAATGGTCCTTTGAAATTGAGGCCTGCATTCAGCATGTCTGTAATTCAGAGATACAGTAAAGAACAAAATTGAAACTTAATATACAGATCTGTGCAGAGATGCTTTCATAGTTCTCCACATTTTTTCCAAGTACACATACTGCTGATTTAATTCAAACTTATTTCTAAATCAGTTTTTGATATTAAGAATTGGCTTTAATATCATTACTTTCAAAATCAAAATCCTAATTTTAGATTGGATGTTTTTTCTTCGTGAAACTAGCGCAAAGCATTTGGAGTACAGGAATGAATTAGTAATTATTATGATTGTACAGAAATTTGTCCAGTTGGTTTAAATCCCTGGAAGAAACAGTATATATGGACATGGTAAAGTATTAGTAATAACAATAAATAGGACACCACCTGAACTGTAAAGATATGAACCCTAGAACTGATTGGATAGGTACACCACTCTATGAATACCCATTCTTAGTCTTTGTTTTCTAGACTCTAAGAAAGGTAAGACTATTAGGGGCCATTTTGTGAATGAGAAAAGTGGGGTCCGGAAGATTTGATAACTTGTTATCTTTTGTTTAATCCTGAAGTAGAACCCAATTTAATGGCTTGGGGTCAAATGAGCTTCTTCCTACAGTCTCTCCAAGACCCCTCAGTGTGTGTACTGGGTGCTTTGACCACTCTTTTAAGCCACCAAGACCCCCTTCAACAAGGACAGACAATGCTGCTCTTTTCTATCTAGTACTTCCAATTGAACAAATGGATAGCTCGTTGAGCTGTAGAAATAATTTCAAAGAACTTACTGTTAGGGAAAATCCTATTCCCTAGTTCTCATGTTTCTATTCATTCATTCTTCAGTGGGTATTTACTGAGATCTATGGACTTGGGATTCAGCAGTGAACAAAATAGAGAAATCCTTGGGGAGATTACATTCTATTTCAAGAAGGGACATCTGACTCCAAGAAGGAAAATAATGGAAAGGTAAGTTCTAACCTTCTCTCTATCACCCTCACTCACTCCTCCCCAACCGTATCTGGTTGTTGAGACTGGGAAGTGAGTGTGAATCATGGGCCAAGTCTCCCTTTTCTCTTTCTGAAGCACGTCTTGCTGCTTCTTCCTGTAGACTTCTCCCCTTGGGGCACTGTGTCTCTATGGTTAGGGGTTGGTAATCCAATGCTCAGGGAAAAGGATTCAAAGCCCAGTTGTGACTCCAGACCCAAGTTCTCTTCTCCATATCAGTAATCAAGCTGGTGAGTAATCAGACTGACATGTTGATCTTCCATTATTTTTCTGTCTCCTTCTTAGTTGGTTCAGAAGTCAGAGAAGAAAAAGAGGTGATTAATTATCAGCCTCAAACTTTCTACACTCAACTCTCAGTCACAAATTTATCAAGTAAGAGCAACAGCTCTGCTATTGGTTACCCATGAGGGAGCTTTTAGGGAGGACCTGGCCCCATTAGGGGACAACAAACATTTTACTGCTGTGTTCAAGCAGGTGACAGGTGCTTAGAATGCCTCATACCATGGGGTCCTTCTGGCCAGGAGTTCTTACTATGTACTTACTGTAACAGAGTCAGCCAGAATGACTAAGTTCAAATCCAAAGAGCCAGTAATCCCTCTATGCCGGGAGAATGAACTGTGGGACGTAACATGTGTACTGCTTGCTCTTTTATGCAATGTACATTTTCATGTTCTGAAGGCAACATCTATTAGGCTTGCTGATTTTACAGATGAGGAAGCTGAACCCAGAGAGATGAATGTTTCAGAGTTTCCTAACCACTGCCCACCCTCCCCATCACCCTTCCCCCTGCAACTTGGTTAACAGGGATCAGAGGGTGAAATAGAACGTGTCTCATGTTCTTTCCACAGCATCACAAACTGTTCTCCTAAGAATAAACAATGTTGGAACAGTGCTTGGAGATTATCTTGGTATTGTAAAAAAGCAATTAAAAAAATAACTTTCTCCCCTTACAAAAGTAGTATACTTCACTTTGAAAAGTTTAGAAAACATAGACAAAAGGAGGAAGTAAAAATAATCCATAATCTCTCCACTCAGAGGTAACCACTATAAATATTTGAATGTATATTCTTCTAGTTTTTTAATATATATTGTACATTAATGTATATTGAAACAAACACATTAAGATAGAGTTGTACTGTATATACTGTTCTGGAGGCCACTGGTTTGTCACCTAATAATATATTTCGGAAATCTTTGCATGTCATTAAATAGTATTTTCATGGCATCATTTCTGTGGTTTCTTTTGTATTTTATTGTGTGGGTGTGATTAATCTCCCGGCGTTGAATGTTCAGGCTCTTTCCGATGATTAGCCGTAATAAACAACGGTGTGACAAACATCCTTGTAGTTAAGTCTGTAGACACTCGCCTTTACTATACACCTGAGAAAACTGGGGCCAAGGAGGCATAGTGACTTCACTTGCCTGAGTTCACATGGCTACTAAAGCCAAGTTTATGAACTCCAGATGCTGTGCTTATTTCACTCTATCACAGTTTCCCTCTGACTTCCAGGACAGAGTCCAAGGGTTAGTGCCTCCTCTGAGTCCCAGGCTGTTGGGTAGCATGTCAGAGTGTGTCAGCCCGGTTCATTCGTTTATTCAACAAGTATTTGTTGAGCATCCTCTGTCTTCCAGGCACTGGTTCTACCCCTGCGGGTGAGCAGCGAACAAGACAGATGGATCTTTGTTCTCATGGAGACGGTTTTCTAGCTGGGAAGACAGACAGTAAGTAAACATGTTTATAAACAAGAGAATCTCAGATAGCGTTAAGGGCACATAAGAAAATAAAGCAAGGCTGTGTATTTGAGAATGGTGGGGTTGGAAGCTGAGTGGATGCCGTCGGTGCATTTGCTGGGTCTGTGTGCCCAGACCCTGCTTCTGAGCATTTGCCCTCACACAGCCTGCAACCCGGGAGTCTCTTCAAAGGTCTGCCTTTGTGTTGCTGGAGCCACTTCACAGGCAGGTGCAAGAGCTAGGAGTGCTGGGCGTTTCTGTTCACGTGACTCTTCTCCAGCCAGCTTTACCCAGTGACTGACTGGTGCAGGGGTATGCAAGCCCAGCTCCCTTGCAGTGAATCCAGGCAAACTCTCAGGCCTAATTGACACCAGAGCTCCTGCGGGATCAGGCTGAGGCTGGGACTCTGCCTCAATTCACACCCTCGGCTGGCTTGTTCTGACGTCTCATCCTGTGTCCCTTGCCCCTCCCTCACTGGTTTCCGCAGGTGGTGCATCCTTAACAAATCACCTGTATGTGAACCCGCGTCTCAGGGTTTGCTTCTGGGATACTTAACCCAAGAAGTGGGGATTGCGTGTTTAGATGGGTGAGCAAGGAAGGCCTCCTTGAGGAGATGACGTCTGAGCCGAGATCCAAGTAACCAGAAGAAGCCAGTCATGAGACCATCTGGGGGCAGAGCATTCCAAAGGCCATGAGGTGGGAATGAGCTTTGGGTGTCTGAGGAACAGAAAGGAGGCCAGTGTGACTTCAGAGCGAGTGAAGGAGAGAATGGCAGGGGAAATACCCACACCCGTTGCCTCAGGATCTAGAGGCCAGCCTGCCACTGATACAATCTTCCTCACGCCCCCCGTGGCAGAGGCAGGAGTTAGGGGAGTTGTAGCAACCTTTTCTTCCCCAGCACTCCACAACAATCTACGGAGGGAGGCCTGAAACTGGGAAAAGCCCACCTGAAAGATATTGACCCCAAGAGAAAATTGAGACCAGCTTGTGTTTTCCTGCTGCGGTGATTGAACAGCATTTTCATTGCTTAAGAGTTGCTTGCAGTGATCAAATACATCCAACAACTAACTAGAGGGCAACAGAGATCCTGGGAGGATCCGGCTCAGTTTCTGTGCAGACGTGGTGATTTAAGCAGAGAAAAGCATCACTGCGGTGTCTGGTAAGAGACTGATATGATAATAATTTCCACGTCTCGGGAATCTTCTCATTTCAAGTGTAACTGTGTGCCAAGATTCTTCATGAAGTGTATGAGTGTGACCCTGGCCGGGCAGCGAAAACAGATGGAGGATGGATGTCCCTGTTAGGAAAATCTTGCTCAGGTGAATGTTTGCATTCTTGCAGATGGACCGGCCTATGGAGTTGGGGGTCAAGACTACTCTACTGTGTGTCTTGGGTGGGAAAAAGAAAAGGCCTTCCTAAGGGAAAAGCAGGAAGGAAGGGAGGTTTTTTTGTAGGCTTGAGCCTCACTGAAAACTGGTTAATAAGGGCACCCTAAAGATTCAAAGCATGGAGCCTGGCTCAGTTGGGACTTGGCCAAGAAGGCTCCCACCCATTAAATTCATCTTCTTTGTTGATTTTTTTGTCAGAATGAATCAGTGACCCTCATAATTCATGCAAGTGGACTTTGATTTAAATTTATAGAAATAAAAAAGTAATATAGATGAAGAGTGAGGGTAACCCCCTAGTGACTGGGGCAAAATATCATGTTCTTTAAACAAACCTATTCTGCTCAAATTGTTAAGGTGTTTTAATTATATTTTCATGCCAAGACTTTATTTCTTGCTTCAGGTGCACTCAATGAGAGATAATTGCTGCAATTTCTTCCTGATTCATGTTGTGCTTTGTCCTTAATGCAATTTTAAAAGGAAGGTTTTAGCAGCATTTGTGTAAAAAAATTCAAATATGTGTGCTTAAAAATATGTACGTAGATTGATTATCTAGGTCTAAAATCCCCTAAGTTTCTTTTCCCATTTGGTTTTATTTCATTTTGTCAATATTTGTGTTAAGCACTCTGCATTGATTTCAATGAAGAGATGCTATCCAGCTACCTTTTCAAATAAATGGCGATGTGCCAGAGCAGAAAGGAATCTTCTGCCAAACCCTTCTTGGCTGACTTAGCCACTCAACCAACTGGCATCAGTGTTGTTCTCTTATTTTCAGTAAGAGAAGAAACAGCATACAAGAGGGAAAGGTATCTCATTGATTAAACAAGGAGACCAAGTAACTAGCTTTATTCACCCCACAGCTTAGGGGCTCTGTGCTGTAGGGAACCTAACAATTTGTGGGGTCTTTGAATGAGATACCAAACTTACTGCACTAAACTCCAAAAGTAATAGGAAAGAACTTTGCTTCATTGACCTTCTGAGGTTGATACCAGCAGGGAAATGCGGGAATGTCATTTTCCCATGGTAGAGAGGATGAAATCTGTATTGCATCAGAAATGCAGAGCTTCTGTTTAATCTACATCCATGATTTCTATTCAGCTGTGAGTGCGACACATTTTATTATATGCTGTCCATAATTGTAGCCAGAGAAAAGTCAAGCTGCATGTGTGTCTTGAGGGGAGAAGTAGGCAGGAAGGGAGAGAGAAATGAAGGCTAGTCATGGGAACTGCCCGACAGAAGACCTACCCCAGATGGGTTCAAGCCCATCATGTCACCATTCTTTAGATTTACCAGTGAATTTTATTCTTCTTCCTTTATGTACCTTATTTTTTTCTCTCTTACCCATGTAAGAGGAGAGAAAGAGGACAGAATATGGGGGTTGGGGCCAGCAGAGGTAGTTCTCAATCATATATTTCATGGCACTGACTGCTGCTACATACTCTTTGGTTGTCACCATTTGGGGCAGGTAAATAAGTTGATGAAATACTAACCTTGGTAAGAAACCTTAGCACCCCTTTGCATCACAGGAATTCTAAACCTTCAGTCCCTTGATCATTCTTTTTTATTATTATAAAATAAATTCATGCTAATTGTAAGAGATCAAATAGACAGATCTACATAAAAAAAAAAACCCTTCACCATCTCCCAACCTCAATTCTCATTTCTTCAAAGTATTCATTGCAAAGTTTCTTTCATCAATTTTCTACATACATCGGCAATGAACACCTTCAAATTTTTTAAAAATTAATTTTTATTGGAGTATAGTTGCTTTACAATGTTTTGTTAGTTTCTGCTGTACAGGAAAGTGAATCAGCACTATGTATACGTATATCCCCTCTCTTTTGGATTTCCTTCCCATTTAGGTCACCACAGAGTGTTGGTCTACATACATATTTTTAAGCACACATATTGAATGTTTTTACACAAATGGGATTATACTTAACACACTATTAGGTGACTTGATTTTTTCCCCAATCATAGTTTTGACATATTTCCGTATTCATGTATATAAATTTATATGCAGGATGACTGTATGCTTTATCCAGAGACACTTGTTGAGTGACTGGGAGTGCTATTATTAATCCAATGGGGCAACAGGTATGAACTGGACATGTTCTGGGTGTTCGGTCCCACTATCTACAGATCATGGTTTGAAGTCAATCTCTCTTAGTTTGTCTGAAAAAGGCAATGTTTTGAGAAGGAATAAAGAGGTGGAGGAGTTCATCAGAGAACAAGAGATATTCTCAACATAAAAACCGCGTAAAGCTTTGGCTAAGCAAACAACTAACACTGCCGAACTCTAGCAAGTGGACATTACAATTTTTTTTTGACTTGTGTATTTTATTTTTACTATTATTATTTTTTTACTTTCTAATCATTTTTTTTTTACCATCTTTATTGGAGTATAATTGCTTTACAATGTTGTGTTAGTTTCTGCTGTATAACAGTGAATCAGCTATATTTATACATATATCCCCATATCCCCACCCTCTTGTGTCTCCCTCCCACCATCCCTATCCCACCCTTCTAGGTGGTCACAAAGCACCAAGCTGATCTCCCTGTGCTATGCGGCTGCTTCCCGCTAGCTATCTCTTTACATTTGGTAGTGTATATATGTCAATGACACTCTCTCAGTTTGTCCCAGCTTACCCTTCCCCCTCCCTGTGTCCTCAAGTCCATTCTCTATGTCTGCATCTTTATTCCTGTCCTACCCCTAGGTTCTTCAGAACCTTTTTTTTTTTTTTTTTTACATTCCATATATATGTGTTAGCATACGGTATCTGTTTTTCTCTTTCTGACTTACTTCACTCTGTATGACAGTCTCTAGGTCCATCCACCTCACTACAAATAACTCAATTTCGTTTCTTTTTATGACTGAGTAATATTCCATTGTGTATATGTGCCACATCTTCTTTATCCATTCATCTGTCGATGGACACTTAGGTTGCTTCCATGTCCTGGCTATTGTAAATAGAGCTGCAAGAACATTGTGGTACATGACTCTTTTTTTTTTAACATCTTTATTGGAGTATAATTGCTTTACAATGGTGTGTTAGTTTCTGCTTTATAACAAAGTGAATCAGTTATACATATACATATATCCCCCTATCTCTTCCCTCTTGCGTCTCCCTCCCTCCCACTCTCCCTATCCCACCCCTCTAGGTGGTCACAAAGCACCGAGCTGATCTCCCTGTGCTATGCGGCTGCTTCCACTAGGTATCTGTTTTGCGTTTGGTAGCGTATATATGTCCATGCCACTCTCTCACTTTGTTCCAACTTACCCTTCCCCCTCCCCATGTCCTCAAGTCCATTCTCTAGTAGGTCTGTGTCTCTATTCCCGTCTTACCCCTAGGTTCTTCATGACCATTGTTTCTTTTTTTAGATTCCATATATATGTGTTAGCATACAGTATTTGTTTCTCTCTTTCTGACTTACTTCACTCTGTATGACAGACTCTAGATCCATCCACATCACTACAAATAACGCAATTTTGTTTCTTTTTATGGCTGAGTAATATTCC
Organism: Balaenoptera ricei; assembly: GCF_028023285.1. Taxonomy (NCBI): domain Eukaryota; kingdom Metazoa; phylum Chordata; class Mammalia; order Artiodactyla; family Balaenopteridae; genus Balaenoptera; species Balaenoptera ricei. Next base: position 145,155,934 of record NC_082640.1, on the reverse strand, counting down.
ATTATGTATATGTGCCACATCTTCTTGTCATGCGGTACATGACACTTTTTGAATTATGTTTTTCTCGGGGTATATGCCCAGTAGTGGGATTGCAGGGTCATATGGTAGTTCTATTTTTAGTTTTTTAAGGGACTTCCATACTGTTCTCCATAGTGGCTGTATCAATTTACATTCCCACCAGCAGTGCAAGAGGGTTCCCTTTTCTCCACACCCTCTCCAGCATTTATTGTTTCTAGATTTTTTGATGATGGCCATTCTGACCAGTGTGAGATGATATCTCATTGTAGTTTTGATTTGCATTTCTCTAATGATTAATGACGTTGAGCATTCTTTCATGTGTTTGTTGGCAATCTGTATATCTTCTCTGGAGAAATGTCTGTTTGGGTCTTCTGCCCATTTTTGGATGGGGTTTTTTGTTTTTTTCATATTGAGCTGCATGAGCTGCTTGTATATTTTGGAGATTAATCCTTTGTCAGTTGCTTCATTTGCAAATATTTTCTCCCATTTTTAGGGTTGTCTTTTCGTCTTGTTTATGGTTTCCTTTGCTGTGCAAAAGATTTTAAGTTTTATTAGGTCCCATTTGTTTATTTTTGTTTTTATTTTCATTTCTCTAGCAGGTGGATCAAAAAGGATATTGCTGTGACTTATGTCATAGAGTGTTCTGCCTATGTTTTCCTCTAGGAGTTTTATAGTGTTTGGCCTTACATTTAGGTCTTTAATCCATTTTGAGTTTATTTTTGTGTATGGTGTTAGGGAGTGTTCTAATTTCATTCTTTTACATGTAGCTGTCCAGTTTTCCCAGCACCACTTAATGAAGAGGCTCTCTTTTCTCCATTTTATATTTTTGCCTCCTTTATCAAAGATAAGGTGACCACATGTGTGTGGGTTTATCTTTGGACTTTCTACCCTGTTCCATTGATCTGTATTTCTGTTTTTGTGCCAGTACCATACTGTCTTGATTACTGTAGCTTTGTAGTATAGTCTGAAGTCAGGGAGCCTGATTCCTCCAGCTCCGTTTTTCTTTCTTGAGATTGCTTTGGCTATTCGGGGTCTTTTGTGTTTCCATTGTGAAACTTTTTGTTCTAGTTCTGTTAAAAATGTCATTGGTAGTTTGCTGGGGATTGTATTGAATCTGTAGATTGCTTTAGGTAGTAGAGTCATTTTCACAATGTTGATTGTTCCAATCCAAGAACATGGTATATCTCTCCATCTGTTTGTATCATCTTTAATTTCTTTCATCAGTGTCTTATAGTTTTCTGCATATAGGTCTTTTGCCTCCTTATGTAGGTTTATTCCTAGGTATTTTATTCTTTTTGTTTCAGTGGTAAATGGGAGTGTTTCCTTAATTTCTCTTTCAGATTTTTCATCATTAGTGTATAGGAATGCAAGAAATTTCTGTGTATTAATTTTGTATCCTGCTACTTTACCAAATTCATTGATTAGCTCTAGTAGTTTTCTGGTAGTATCTTTAGGATTCTCTATGTATAGTATCATGTCATCTGCAAACAGTGACAGTTTTACTTCTTTTCTGATTTGGATTCCTTTTATTTCTTTTTCTTCTCTGATTGCTGTGGCTAAAACTTCCAAAACTATGTTGAGTAATGGTGGTGAGAGTGGGCAACCTTGTCTTGTTCCTGATCTTAGTGGAAATGGTTTCAGTTCTTCACCATTGAGAACGATGTTGGCTATGGGTTTGTCATATATGGCCTTTATTATGTTGAGGTAAGTTCCCTCTATGCCTACTTTCTGGAGAGTTTTTTATCATAAATGGGTATTGAATTTTGTTGAAAGCTTTTTCTGCATCTATTGAGAAGATCATATGGTTTTTCTCCTTCAATTTGTTAATATGGTGTATCACATTTATTGATTTGCATATATTGAAGAATCCTTGCATTCCTGGGATAAACCCCACTTGATCATGGTGTATGATCTTTTTAATGTGCTGTTGGATTCTGTTTGCTAGTATTTTGTTGAGGATTTTTGCATCTATGTTCATCAGTGATATTGGCCTGTAGTTTTCTTTCTTTGTGACATCTTTGTCTGGTTATGGTATCAGGGTGATGGTGGCCTTGTAGAATGAGTTTGGGAGTGTTTCTTCCTCTGCTATATTTTGGAAGAGTTTGAGAAGGATAAGTGTTATCTCTTCTCTAAATGTTTGTTAGAATTCGCCTGTGAAGTCATCTGGTCCTGGGCTTTTGTTTGTTGGAAGATTTTCAATCACAGTCTCAATTTCAGTGCTTGTGATTGGTCTGTTTATATTTTCTATTTCTTTCTGGTTCAGTCTCGGAAGGTTGTGTTTTTCTAAGAATTTGTCCATTTGTTCCAGGTTGTCCATTTTATTTGCATAGAGTTGCTTGTAGTAATCTCTCATGATCCTTTGTATTTCTGCAGTGTCAGTTGTTACTTCTCCTTTTTCATTTCTAATTCTGTTGATTTGAGTCTTCTCCCTTTTTTGTCTTGATGAGTCTGTCTAATGGTTTATCAATTTTGTTTATATTTTCAAAGAACCAGCCTTTAGTTTTATTGATTTTTGCTGCTGTTTCCTTCATTTCTTTTTCAATTATTTCTGATCTGATCTTTATGATTTCTTTCCTTCTGCAAACTTTGGGTTTTTCTGTTCTTCTTTCTCTATTTGCTTTAGGTGTAAGGTTAGGTTGTTTATTTGAGATTTTTCATGTTTCTTGAGGTAAGATTGTATTGCTATAAACGTCCCTCTTAGAACTGCCTTTGCTGCATCCTATAGGTTTTGGGTTGTCTTGTTTTCATTGTCATTTTTTTCTTGGTATTTTTTGGTTTCCTCTTTGATTTCTTCAGTGATCTCTTGGTTATTTAGTAGTGTATTGTTTAGCCTCCATGTGTTTGTATTTTTTACAGATTTTTCCTGTAATTGATATCTAGTCTTATAGTGTTGTGGTAGGAAAAGGTACTTGATATGATTTCAATTTTCTTAAATTTACCAAGGCTTGTTATGTGACCCAAGATATGATCTATCCTGGAGAATGTTCCATGAGCACATGAGAAGAAAGTGTATTCTGTTGTTTTTGGATGGAATGTCCTATAAATATCAATTAAGTCCATCTTGTTTAATGTATCCTTTAAAGCTTGTGTTTCCGTATTTATTTTCATTTTGGATGATCTGTCCGTTGGTGAAAGTGGGGTGTTAACCTCCCCTACTATGATTGTGTTACTGTCGTTTTCCCCTTTTATGGCTATTAGCATTTGCCTTATGTATTGAGGTGCTCCTATGTTAGGTGCATAAAGATTTACAATTGTCATATCTTCTTCTTGGATTGATCACTTGATCATTATGTAGTGTCCTTCTTTGTCTCTTGTAATAGTCTTTATTTTAAAGTCTATTTTGTCTGATATGAGAATTGCTACTCCAGCTTTCTTTTGATTTCCATTTGCATGGAATATCTTTTTCCATCCCCTCACTTTCAGTCTGTATGCATTCTTAGGTCTGAAGTGGGTCTCTTGCAGACAGCATATATATGGGTTTTATTTTTGTATTAATTCAGCCAGTCCATTTCTTTTGGTTGGAGCATTTAATCCATTTACATTTAAGGTAATTATTGATATGTACGTTCCTATTACCATTTTCTTAATTGTTTTGAGTTTGTTTTTGTAGGTCTTTTCCTTCTCTTGTGTTTCCTGCCTAGAGGAGTTCCTTTAACATTTGTTGTAAAGCTGGTTTGGTGGTGCTGAATTCTCTTAGCTTTTGCTTATCTGTAAATGTTTTAAGTTCTCTGTCAAATATGAATGAGGTCCTTGTTGGGTAGAGTAATCTTGGTCGTAAGTTTTTCCCTTTCATCACTGTAAATATGTCCTGCCACTCCCGTCTGGCTTGCAGAGTTTCTGCTGAAAGATCAGATGTTAACCTTATGGGGATTCCCTTGTATATTATTTGTTGCTTTTCCCTTGCTGCTTTTAATATGTTTTATTTATATTTAATTTTTTTTTTAAAGATTTATTTATTGATTAGCTGATTGATTGCTATGTTGGGTCTTCGTTTCTGTGCTAGGGCTTTCTCCAGTTGAGGCAAGCGGGGGCCACTCTTCATCGCGGTGCACGGGCCTCTCACTATCGCGGCCTCTCTTGTTGCGGAGCACAGGCTCCAGACGCACAGGCTCAGTAGCTGTGGCTCACGGGCCCAGTTTCTCCGCGGCATGTGGGATCTTCCCAGACCAGGGCTCGAACCCGTGTCCCCTGCATTAGCAGGCAGATTCTCAACCACTGCGCCACCAAGGAAGCCCTATATTTAATTTTTGATAGTTTGATTAATATGTGTCTTGGCGTGTTTCTCCTTGGATTTATCCTGTATGGGACTCTCTGTGCTTTCTGTACTTGACTGACTATTTCCTTTCCCATATTAGGGAAGTTTTCAACTGTAATCTCTTCAAATATTTTCTCAGTCTCTTTCTTTTTCTCTTCTTCTTCTGTGACCCCTATAATTCGAATGTTGGTGAGTTTAATGTTGTCCCAGAGGTCTCTGAGACTGTCCTCAATTCTTTTCATTCTTTATTCTACTGTACAGTAGTTATTGCCACTAGTTTATCTTCCAGGTCACTTATCCGTTCTTCTGCCTCAATTATTCTGCTATTGATTCCGTCTAGAGAATTTTAAATTTCATTTGTTGTGTTGTTCATCATTGTTTGTTTGCTCTTTAGTTCTTCTAGATCCTTGTTAAACGTTTCTTGTATTTTCTCCATTCTATTTCCAAGATTTTGGATCATCTTTACTATCATTACTCTGAATTCTTTTTCAGGTAGACTGCCTATTTCCTCTTCATTTGTTTGGTCTGGTGGGTTTTTACTTTACTCCTTCATCTGCTGCATATTTCTCTGTCTTCTCATTTTGCTTAACTTAATGTGTTTTGGGTCTCCTTTTCACAGGTCGCAAGTTCGTAGTTCCTGTTGTTTTTGGTGTCTGTCCCCAGTGGGTAAGGTTGGTTCAGTGGGTTGTGTCAGCTTCCTGGTGGAGGGGACTGGTGCCTGTGTTCTGGTGGATGAGGCTGGATCTTGTCTTTCTGGTGGGCAGGACTGAGTCTGTTGGTGTGTTTTGGGGTGTCTCTGAACTTATTCTGATTTTAAGCAGCCTCTCTGCTAATGGGTGGGGTTGTGTTCCTGTATTGCTAGTTGTTTGGCATGGGGGTGTCCAGCACTGGAGCTTGCTGGTTGTTGAGTGGAGCTGGGTCTTAGCAGTGAGATGGAGATCTCTGGGAGAGCTCTCGCTGATTGATGTTACGTGGGGCTGGGAGGTCTCTGGTGGTCCAATGTCCTGAACTCGGCTCTCCCACCTCAGATGCTCAGGCCTGACACCCACCCAGAGCACCAAGACCCTGTCAGCCACACGGCTGTCAAGTCAAAGTGCTGAGACACCGAGGTTTGCAGCGAATAGAGGGCTTACTTGCAAGGCAGTCCAGCAAGGAGCAGTAGAATGAATCTCAAATCTTGCCTTCCCTGAAGGCAAGGGGCTGAGATTACAATTTTTGTCTTTGAGTTATATGAATGGAAAACTGGGGGAAAATATTAAAGGAGGACACATTCCCCATAAAAGATATGAATATTTTAACAATGTCAGCAAGGCAGTGAGATGCACCAGAGAATGAATGAAGATCTCCTTCAAGGACACAGGGGACTGACAAGAGAAAATGTGTAGATTTAGGGCTTTTGCTGATCCTACTCCTATGTAACTTTAAGTCTACCCTGCAGATGATAGTTTTTACTCCTCACCCTTCACATACAGAACTTTTTACACATTGGGGTTGGGGTGGGGATTGGGAAGATTAATACTGGCTTTGTTATCCCAAACTCGAGGAATTTCCTTAGGGCATTTCTGGTTTTCTCTTGTGCTTTGTGCTTCATTTGATGTAAAGTCAGTTTGGGACTTGGGGTGTTTTGTTTGGTAGAGAAGCAGTTGTGAGATAATTGGTTACCAGAGAATGGAGGAGCCACAGACCTCCAGCAATTGGATCTCTCACAGTCAGGACAAAGCATTGTAATGTTCAAAGGGGAGGATGGGGTATCACCAATCTCTGTTTGATGCAGCAGATTGTTATTTTCCCCCCAGCTACATGGAAAGGACTAATTTCATTTTTATGTGACTTGCACTTATAGTTTCTCATTTCTAACAGACTGTTTTCCAAATTCACATCACCAAGCCAGCTGGCTGGCACATCTGCACATGCCTTGTAGAGAATCTGCCTAGGCCTGTGTCTTTCCTTTTAGTTTGATCTTTGTCAGACAATAATTTTGTGGACATTGATTAGAGGTCCTCTTTTAACTCTATAAATAGAAAGGGTTAATTGAAATATGACAAATTCAAAATTCAAGTATGATGATGTAAGAAGTATGGACAAAAGCATCGGAAAGTTATTTTTCTCTTCTCTGGGTATCTAGTCTGTGAAACTGGACACCACCAATGAGATGTACTAAAAGAAGCACTGGATTGGCAGTCAAGTCTAAATTCTGATTCTGATTTTGATTCTGACACTGATTCACTGTGTAATCTTGAGCAAGCCTCTGGGATTCAGTTTCCTTCTCTGTACAGAGGGGTAGAAACAGTTGACTTTGTCAACTGAAAAAAATGCACCATCTACAAGGTGAGAATTATGTTTTATTTGGTGGACATACTGAGGACTTAAGCCTGGGAGACAGCCTCTCAGATAGCTCTGATGGACTGTTCAGAAGAGGTAATGGAGAAGCAAGGATATACAGGAGTTTTTGCAACAAAAACCAAGTAATCAAAAGATTACTGTGATTTAAAGAAAAACCAGACATCTCAAGTTAGTGAATTTAGCACTTTTCTATGTATGGGAAGATGCATGAGTCAGAGCTCATTGAAATCATTCCTTTGATATGCATCTTAACTATCTAGGGGCAATATCCTAGATCTTTTTTTCCATCCTGAATCCCCTCAGGGTGCACAATCAGGGGAAGCTGCGGTGGCTGGCTGATGGCTTGATGGCCACAACATCCTTTGTTTACTGATGTGGCAGGCGACATTCTTCGTCCGCAATTTCTAGGGTTTCCTTCAGGTCTAACATTATCTATGATTTTGATACTTCATTTTCTTACAAAGTGAAAAATCACAAAAACATTTTTCTTGACTTCACATTCAATTTTTTATTCTAATTTTTTTCTCTTAATTACCATTTCCAACTTTCCCTGGAGGAGGTATCCTTCCGGTTCTGCTATTCTTCCTTTCTTTATGGTCTTGACAGGCACTGTTAGACTTGAGGTGTGGGCAGATCAGGAGACTGCCTTTTAAACATTATCGGAAAGGGGCTACATCCAAATATTTCCCGCATTGGCCTGCCTCTGAAATTCCATCCTCAGGAGTTATTTTTCCTGCAGATAAAGCACCTGAACTCTATTCATATACATATGCCCTGGGGAGGCAACACGTCAAGCCTGTTTCAGCTTAATGGGAATGCTTTTATCTGGGTTTCCCCAATGAGCTGGCTAACTGACCGCAGCACCTTGGAGCAGGAGAGAAACAATGGCAACGTTTTTATAGGGCAGAGGAGTGAGTGATACATCAAAGATCTGGACAATGCCTGGTGTTGCTACCAGGTGGGAATCAGAGTCAGAGACAATGGGGAGCTCAGGAGGGAGGTGGATGAGAGATTAGTGGTGGGGAAAGTTGTAGGCAGCTGCGAAGAAGGAAGTCAGCAGACACCAAGGGCCCCCAAAACAAATTTGCTGCACAATTTTCCTTAGCTTGGGTCTGTCCATGTTACTCTGTATGAAACTAGTGTACTTCTCAGTGAGCATTTGAGAACCGAAAGGTAGGGAAGGGAATCACATTACATTAACTTGTGACACTTTCTCATGGCTCCTCCAGAGTCTCTTTGTTTGCATTTTGCCTGAATTTCAGACCTATAATTAGAGTTGAGAAGAAAATGTTCTGCACAGGGAGTTTTGCTAACACCACCATTTTTACAGAGGAAATTTTTTTAGAGGTGAAGAATACAGTAAATCTTCCCCCATCCCTTTATAAAACACACTCCCTGTTAAGAATCTAAGAAGGGTAGGTTGCTGCAGTTTCTTTCTAAATGAACTCATTTCTGTTAAGGAGGAAAAGAACACTTAGACTCACTCTGCCAGCGTTGCTAGTGCCCACCCTGCAGCTTCTGTGAGAGTGCAGGGTCAGAGGTGCATGCCGGGAGACTCACTTTTCTTCAGATCTTAGTGTCAGTATCTCCCGAATGCCAGTGATTCTTTCGTTCTTAGTGGACTTGGTCCCACCAAAGATGCCACATTAAAGATGAAAGTATTCTGTTTTTCACTCTGCTTTGCTTTGTTTACTCTTCTTTCATTAATTCTTTCACTTTGTCCACTGGACAAGGAGAGATCAAGGGACTAGACAAATTTGTTTAGCCAACCATTGAGGAGAACATAGCAGATGAGGAAATAGAAGCTCATCTTCTACACCTCTAGATACCATATATCCCTCAGTCCAAGCCCACTGCTCTTACAGAGGTAACACAATGTTTTACACCTCAAAACTACTTACATTTCAGTACTTTTTCCCATGCAGGTTTGGATCAGTTGTTTTTTTTCAGTCTGTTTTCTGCCTGTTGTTCCCATTTGTTAATTCCTATTGTTCTGTCTTCCATTTCACTGATTCTTTCCTCTGTGTCCTCCATTCTGCTGTTGAACCCATCCACTGAGCGTTTATTTTAGTTATTTGTTTTCAGTTATTCAATAACTGAAGTAACGGAGGAGACAGAGGAAAAAGTCAGTGAACTGGAAGATAGAACAATAGAAATTACAAATAGTTGTAAATTTCCATTTAGTTCTTCTATTTCTTTGCTGAGGTTTTCCATTTTTTTCATTTAAGAGTATTCATAATTGCTTGTTGAAGCATTATTATCATAGCTGCTTCAAAATCTTTGTCAGGTAATTCTAACATCTCTGTCATTTTGGTGTTGGCATACTTTAACTTTTTTCATTCAGTTTGAGATCTTCCTGGTTCTTGATGTGACAGTAGATTTTCAGTTGAAACAGGCCTTTTTAGATTATGTTATGAGACTCTGAATCTCACTTAAACCTGGCTTTATCTGTCACCACTCTGGCAGGGAAGGGCCTTTGCCTCATTACTGCCAGGTAGAAGTGGAAGTCCAGGTTTCCCACTCAGCCTCAGTTGACACCAGAGGGAGGAGGTTCCTCATTACTGTTGGATGGGAGTCCCAGCTCCCCATGTGCTCTTCACTAACTGACACTGCAGTGGAGGTGACCTTGTTACCACTGAGTGATGGTGGAAGTCCTGACTGTCTATTAGGCCACCTCTGATACCACCCCAGTGGAGAGAAGAAGAGGTATCTTCTTCCTGGTGAGGGTAGAAGTACAGGTTCCCCACGTAGTCCCCACCGACACTGTGCGGGGTGTGTAGGGGAGGAGAGAGGAGACTTGTTACTGGCACAGAAAAAAGTGCTGGCTTCCTATTTGGCCTTTTCTGACACCACCCTGGTGGGTGTATTGGGGTGCCTCATTAGAGCGGGCTGAGGATAGAAGCCTAGATTCTCCACTTAGCTTTTGCTGGTATGGGGGAGACTGAATCCTCAGTTTTTTTTCTGTGGAGCTATGTTGGAGCAGACCAGTTACTATCTGAAAGTTTTCTGTCTTAGATCACAGATTTAAATATAAAATCTAAAATTTAGAATGCTTTTAGAAAAAATGTAGAACATATTGGGTGTCTAGGGCTAGACAAAGAGTTCTTAGACTTGACACTAAAAGCATGATCCATAATAGGAAAAATTGATACATAGGATTTCATCAAATTTAAAAACTTTTGTTCTGTGATTATGTTAAGAAGTTGAAAAGATAAGCTATAGATTGGGAGAAAATATTTGCAAACCACATATTCACCAATGGATTCGTATATAGAATACATTAAAAAAAAAAAAACTCTCAAAGTTCAACAGTAAAAAGCCAAACAGTTCAATTCGAAATGGGCAAAAGACATGAAGAGACATTTTACCAAAGAGAATCTATAGATGGCAGATAACACTTGAAAAGACTTCCAACATTATTAGCTATTAAAGAAATGCAAATTAAAACCTCAGTGAGACATTACTACGTACATACCAGAATTGCTAAAATAAAAAATACCAACAACACCAAATGTTGGTGAGGCTGTTGAGAAACTGGATCACTCATAAATTGCTGGTAGGAATGTAAAATGGTACAGCTACTCTTGAAAATGCTTTGGCAGTTTCTTAAAAAGCTAAATGTGTAACAACCATACAACCCAGCAATTGCGCTCCTGGGCACTTATTCCAGAGAACTGAAGAGTTATTCTCACATAAACACCTATACACAAATGTTTAGAGCAGCTTTATTTATAGTAGTCAAAAACTGGAAACAACCCAGTCCTTTAGTGGGTGAATGAATTAACAAACTAGTATATTCATATCATGGAATACACTTCAGCCAAAAAAAAAGGAATGAACTGTTGGCATACACAATGACCTGGATGAATCTCTAGAGAATTATGTGAAGTAAAAAAAGTCAGTCTCAAAAGTTTACATACTATATGATTCCATTTATACAACATTCTTGAAATGACACAATTATAGAGATGGAGAACAGATTAGTGGTTGTCCAAGGCTAGGAAGGGCATGGAGGCAGGAAGGAAGTAGATGTGGTTATAAAAGGGCAACATGAGGGATCCTGTGGTGATAGAATTGTTCAATATCTTGACTGTATCAATGTCAATATCCTGGCTGTGATATTGTCTATTGTTTTGCAAGATGTTACCCTGGCCGGAACTGGAGAAAGGATACAGAGGATCTCTTGGTTTTATTGCTTACAACTGCATGTGTATATACAATTGTTTCAAAATAAAAACTTTAATTAAAACACACACATACACACACACACACATCTAGTAAGTCAGACAAAAAAGGCAAAGATTTTCCAGACAAAGGTAACCAGAAAAAGCTAGTCAGAAATTCTGGGTGTGAGGCTGAGAGATCAAGTGGTTCTAAACCTTGGGTCCTTCTGAACCACCAGAAGGAGCCTCTGATTATGACCCAGATCCTTTGAGAAGTAAGGCATTGTACATAGGAGAGTCTCTGTAAAACTGCAGGCTTGCACCCAAGGCAGGCATTATTACAATCAAGTGTTACTACCACTCTTCCAGGGGCTTGTGTATTCCAACGGAAGCAGGACAGCTTGCAGAATGGCAAAGCCCTGATCCACAGAAAGGACTCAGCTAGTCAGACCCCAGATGCAGTGTTGGTGGGGTGCTGCTTGGAGGGGCCATCTCGGGGGCAGGTTACACCTGCTGTACCTTTAAGGAAAGGTGGAGCTGCTGGCTTTGGGGATGCTGCCTTCATTCTCCAGGCTGGTCACTTGGCAGTGTTTCTTGTCATTCTCTCAGTTTGCGGCTCATTTCAGCATTGCTTCTCCTCTACTCAGCCGGACAAAAAAGAGGCCAGAGGGAGGCTGTGGGATCGAAGCGGGACGTCACCGGTCTCTGCTGGAGGTGAGGGGAGGATGCAGATGGAGCACATCTTTGGGGAACAAGGGTAATCTCAGACCAGGCTCACTTGCCTTCTTGTCCCCTCTCTAACCCATCACTATGCCTTTTGCTACATATATCCACCGTCCCCCACCCTATTCCATTGTTACATTTGTTTTTTTTTTTTTTTAAAGAAATGGTTAAGGATATCTTCCCAGAAGAAGGAAATCATATTAGCTGTTCAGTTTATTAGAGATTTCCCCATCTCTCACTTTTGATTTGCAAGAGCAGTGCGCAGCACGGGAAGATGTGTACCTATTTAGATATTTCCCCAGGTAAACTTTTTTCCTAACTTGCTTTCTAGCATCAGGATGTTTTTTCATCACTACCTTTAGCATTGGAAAGTTGTTTCTCCTCTTAGTAAATATACAGCAGCAGCTGGAAGTGGAAAAGGCTGTGTGAGTGTGTTTTCATGATCGTGTAAGTGACGGGAAAAAGTTACATGTGGTGTCTGCTTGTAAATTTTCTTAGTGAAAGGATGCATCATAATTCATTTCTAAAGAGACAATGGAAATATCCTAACAGATGGCAGCCAGAGCATTGCAGAGCAAGCACTTATAGGTCATGTGTCAAACACCGGAGAGGTCCTGCAGGTATAAAAAGGTTGGTGACACAGGCCCTGCCACAAGGGCTTTATGGTTTGTTAGTAAAAATGGTAGCTGGCTTGTTTGGAGCATCTGCTATGGGCCAGGCAGGGCGTTAGTAGCACTACTAAATGCTCTCAACCATTCTGCAAGGTAGTGAGAAGCGTTCCTGCTTTACACATACGGGAATTGATAGTCAGAGAGATGAAAGAACTTGCTTATGCTCACAGAACTAGTAAATGGTGATGTTCATTTATGAAGCAGATCTGCATATACCATACTATCTTTAAACAGAAAAGAGAGAGAGAAAAAAAGCAGTAAATGTGCAGGTTCCGTGGGCCCTCAATATCTGTGGGTTCCGGAATTCAATCTATGATTGGTTGAATCCACAAATGCAGAACCCTCGGGTACGGAGGGAGGGCCAATGGTATTAGGCCACTTGGTATAAGGGACTTGAGAGTCTGTGGATTTTGCTATCCTCGGTGGGTCCTGGAAGCCATCCCCCACAGATAGCTAGGCAGACGACCGTCATAAGTGCTCAGGAAGTGGCAGATTATTAATAGAGGCAGTGAGAGGGGGAGAGATGGTTATGCCAGGAGTGAGCACTTCATAAATATGAATTGTGAACTCGTTTTCAGGTCTAAGCTAGGGGGTATTTTTGGTATTGTTTTAATTGGCAGTGGATGCTCTAACAGCAAGCCAACTCAAGCATGTCTATATACTTTGTAATACAACACACATTATCCTGTTGACAAAACATGAATAAATGTTATCCTTCCATTTACATTTAAAGGAAAAATTCCTTCGAACTTGGCTCAGAACTTTCCACCTAGAAGAAGTGTTTCTCTATTCTATTTTACACCAGGTCCCTCCTGCCTGTCTTCTTCCTTCCTTCCTTCCCATTTCCAAGGAGAATCTGTTCTTGCCAAATCTTGGTCTTTGCAGTCAACCAGTCCTCCGAAATGTAGAAAAGACAGAGTGTGTCCCCAAATAAACTACTACCAGTAAGTCGTTATTCAAAGAATCTCTTCATTCCTTGGGACTCCACATAGGCTATGGAGAATATATGGGAGAAACAAACAACAAACCAGCCTGAGATTTGTGGACAGGGCAGAAATGATTAACATGGGAATGTTCAAACAACTCACCTCCTTCTTCCTCTCTGACAAGCCTCCTCCAATCAGGAGCTCAGTTCCCCTCCTCTTCACCCAACTAAAGAGGGAAGATCCTCTCTTGCCTCTGGAGAAACTACGTCAGTCCACAAAAAGAAGGAATGGGAGCAGGGCAAAGAAAAGAAGCTAAAAGCATCAGGATGGGATCTTTGGAGCAGATGTGGAATGGGGAAGCCCTGTGGTTGGGTGGGAGTATGTATGTGGATCTTCTTCACAGATTTTAAGGAAGTTGAGGCAGGTATTTGCACAATTTCCTGGTTACTTTAGGTTGTTGGTGGATAGAGTTTCTGTATTTCCAGGAACCAGAGTCACTTCTGGTTGCCCTGCCAAGCTTACAGCATTCCGTGACTACGAGACCAGCAAGGATCAGCTCACCTGGCTCTCTGGGTGCTTGGAGGGAGGTGGGCGAGCAAAGTAAATCAATTCAAGAACAACCAATGTGGAAGGATCACCTGTAAGTGAACTATTAGGTTAAACTTTTCAAACTGCCATTTTTAGAGGAAAAAAAGTGTTGAATATCAGCAATTTCTTAAGTTTCAATCACATATATTCTCCTAATCTTAAATCCATTTCTAGAATGTTTTAAAAGGACTATGAAACTGAATATGTGGGAAGGAATGGACTTTGATGTCAAAAGATATTTGAATTCTGGAGCTTTTTCTTAGTAGATGTACGGACTTGGGCAAGTTAGCTCAACTCCTCTGAGTCTCAGTTTTCTCATCTGAAAAATAGATATAACAACATCTACATACCTCATAGGGATGGAGTGAGAGATGATAAGGCATGTAGAGCTTTCAGCCACATTGTAGGCCCTCAGATGTTAGTTTGTCCACTGAACCCACTGCATTGAGGTCTTCAGCTTTTATTTGCTTGAAATGTTGGACAATAGTTCGTTTCTCCGGAATTTCACTAACTCCAGCGCTCAGAATCGGTTGCTTAAGAGAAAGAAGGAAGCTGCCGGCTCATCCAGCCTAATGCCACACTTTACACACGTGAAAATCCAAGCTCGGAGACATTTCCATAGGTCACAAAACTAAGCCAGTGTCAAGATCCCTGCTGCCCAGGTCCAAGCTGCCAATTCCAGAGGGTTGACTAAGTTGTAAAAGAGAGTTGGTCTGACCTTGCATTTCACTATCCTTTCATCCACCCAGCAGAAACCCAGGGTGGGGAGGAGAGGGACAAAGAGAACCCTGAATGGGCCCCAAGGTCAACTTTACTTTCAGGCACAGATAATAAAGGCTCTATGTGGCTCCTTCACCCTAGGAGACCTGGAGCTGCCCCAAGTCTTAGGCTGGAAGAGCAGATTGATTTCCTCTCGCCATCAATTATTTGTAGTTGCCTGGGGAGCTATATTTGAGGAGTGTTCTGTGACCATTTCCAGGTTCAACAAGACAGAGTTCTATGATGGATGAATAATATCTGCTTTGGGTGTGGAAAGGGAAAGTAGTAGCATGAATTCCTGGACCCTATCTTCAATGGATTCTGCTGAATCAGAATCTCCAGGGATGTAGCTCAGGCATCTGCCTTTTTAATAAGCTCCCTGGGTGAAGTTTGAAAACCACTGACCTAGTGGACAAACTAAAAATCCTTCTGAGTATGCCCTGGGTAGGTTTCCTGGGACCTGTCTCAGTGGGTTCCACCCTGAAGTTAATGAGACGTGTGATTTAGGAGAAAAGGTCTCACCCAGCAGTGGAGGCTGGGCAGATGCCAGTTTGTCCAGAGCCCTCCTCAGTCTGCCATCAGTCTAGCTGGGACCGTCCTTGAGGCCTGAAAAAGCACCCAAAGGCACTGGGGTAATCACAAGAAAACGGCAGATAACATTTATAGCAAACTGGTTGTCATGGGTTGAATTGTCTTCCTCCAAAAATTTATGTGTTGAAGTTCTAATCCCTCGTACCTCAGAATGTGACCTTGCTTGGAAAATAGGGTTGCTGCGGATGTAATTCGTTATGATGAGGTTATATTGGAGTAGGGTGGGCCCCTAACCCAATATGACTGCTGTCCTCGAAAACGGGGAAACTTGACACAGAGGTAGACCCATGCAGCAGGAAGACTGTGTGAAGAGACACAGGGAGAAGATGGCCATCTTCAGGCCAGGGAGAGAGGCCTTCATGCATAGCTCTCAGAAGGAACCAACATTTTGATTTTAGACTTCTAGCCTTCTGACAGTTTCAGAACTGTGAGATAGTAAATATTCTGTTGTTTAAGCCAGCCAGTTTGTGGTTATTTGTTAAGGCAGCCCTCACGAATTAATACACTGGTCTAAGGACCTTAGGTACTATTATTATGCCAATCTTAGAGATGAAAGGCCACGGTACAGGGAGGCTTCAGGTAACTGCCCAAGGTCCTACAGCTAGCAGATGGTGGAATGAGGATAAAACCCAGATTTAGCCCTTCTCTTGCCTTGGGATTGCCTCTCATGGGAATAGCTTGCAACATCCTGATACTGAACCTGCTTTGCCCATTCCTGCCTCTCTGTCCCCCTGCATGGCATGTGATGCTGACCTGGGTTCTTATAGCCAGTAACCAGTCCGGCTCTGGGTTTTGCCTCGTTTCTGTGCTGTCACTGCCCTGAGGGATAATGAGCTTACGTCCGCCTGAGCTTCCACAATGTTGACGTGTGTCCTCGTTCAACAAGACGAATAATCTCCTGAAATAAACATGATAATAACTGATGAAAGAAGTACAAATTATGCTAGGAAGATGGTCTGCGCCTAAAATATTAGAACATGTGAAAATGGAATCATCTTTAACTTTTCTTCCTTTCAGGGGAGAGGGAGGTTTATATCTGTAATATCATTGTTTATATTGCTATAAAAAAGAGCTTTGTATTCTATTCATTTGCTGTAAAAATGTTTCCAGAGGACTCAGCTACTGTTTTTTTCTTCTCAAGTTTCTTGATGCTGATGGGATCCTTCAAAGACTCAAGCCCATTGGACTAGAAATCCCATAAGGGGTTATAGCCCTGATTATAATACATTGCTATATTCATTTCTATCGACCCATGAATTTTACTGTTGTTATTATGTGACCTAAGAGCTAAGGCTGCTCCGTGGGGAGGGGAAATGGTAACTAGATTAACTGGGCAGAGTTTTCCAAAGGCTTCCAATCCCATGGGAAGTAATTGGTCTGATTTTTATATATGTTCAGTAATATTTTATATCTGATTCAGGAAATACAGAATCAGAAGAATTTATAACCAAAGGCAAATGTAGAGTGAGTCTGTTGGTAGTAATTCACTTGAGCTAGCATGGTTAAATAAATATAATTGACTTTTTGAAGACATATATTTTATACAGTAAGGAATGTGAGTTTTTAATTGAAAGATAAGGAAACAATGTGTAAGCATTATGTCTATATCACAGATTTTACGGGGCAGGTTGAGCAGAGAAGTTTTGCCTCCCAGGATTGTGAGCAAATATGCAAAGAGGTAGGGCTTGAGAAAGTGATCTGAAAGATGGTGGAGTGGTTTATAGAGGCAAAGCAGGGACTTTCCTGGTGGCACAGTGGTTGGGAGTCTGCCCGCCAATGCAGGGAACACGGGTTCAATCCCTGGTCCGGGAAGATCCCACATGCAGCAGAGCAGCTAAGCCCGTGCGCCACAACTGCTGAGCCTGTGCTCTGGAGCCTGTGAGCCACAACTGCTGAGCCCCCGTACCATAACTACTGAGACCCACGTGCCTAGAGCCCATGCTCTGCAACAAGATAGGCCACCACAATGAGAAGCCCGCGCACCACAACGAAGAGTAGCCCCCGCTCACCACAACTAGAGAAAGCCCACGTGCAGCAACGAAGACCCAATGCAGCCAAAAATAAATAAAATAAAACAAATTATAGAGGCAAAGCATGATCATATCCATAAGAATCACCATTTTCTCACTGGGCCTCTTTCAATATGAAAGCCCTTGTCAAAATCATATTCCGTCCTCAGGTTGAATCTCCAATGCCCTCCCCTCCTCAGCCTTCCACGCCCTCCAAGGGGCTGTGACATCTTCCCCTGGAGTCCCTATTGGCCGTCACTGGACATCTAGGCTGGCACCTCACTCTGCCCAGTGTTGTGGTTATTTGGGAATATTCTCTGGCCACACTTCCCCCAGATTCTACAAATGAAAACTCCTTGATCTTGTGGCCTTGGTTCTTGGCCCGCCTGGGGGATGTAAAGACCCTGTACCTCAGATTAGTTTGTCTGCAGAAGATCCTGCTTTCTCTTCCTTGCTTCCTGATTGCTCCCTGCCACCAGAAGTCAAGTATGCTGGAAAACCAGGGAAACAGAGAATAGACCATTTACCTTGAGACACTGAGCTCCCTGACATGTACTAACTGCTTGTTGAAACCCTTTCCCCAACTACTTTTTCCTTCTAAGTGTTATGAATTAGAAAACTTCCAAATACTTTTTTCCTTATGGGCAGAGTATAGGGAGTAGATGCTTGCTTCTTATTCCATAAGTTTGTCTCTCTCTCTCTATTGGTTAGGGTAAAACTGTCTGCTATAATAAATAAACCTCATACTTTTAAAAAATAGAAGTATAGTTGATTTACAATGTTGTGTTAGTTTCTGGTATATAGCACAGTGATTCAGTTATATATATACATTTTTTATCATATTGTTTTCCATTATAGGTTGTTACAGAGTATTGAATATTGTTCCCTGTGCTATACAGTAGGACCTTGTTGTTTATCTACTTTATGTATAGTAGTGTGTATCTGCTAATCCCAGACTCCTAATTTCCCCATCACCCTTTCTCTGTCTGGCTTACTTCACTTGGTATGATATTCTCTAGGTCCATCCATGTTGCTGCAAATCTCATTATTTCATTATTTTTTATGGCTGAGTAATATTCCATGGTGTGTGTGTGTGTGTGTGTGTGTGTGTGTGTGTGTGTGTATACCACATCTTCTTTATCCATTCATCTGTTGATGGACATTTAGGTTGCTTCCATGTCTTGGCTATTGTAAATAGTACTGCTATGAATATTGGGGTACATGTAACTTTTTGAATTAGAGTTTTCTCTGGATATATGCTCAGGAGTGGGATTGCTGGGTCATATGGCAACTCTATTTTTAGTTTTTTAAGGAACCTCCATAGTGTTTTACATAGTGGCTGCACCAACTTACTTTCCCACCAACGGTTCAGAGAAACCTCAAATTTTTAGTGGCTTACCACAAGGGAACTTTATTTCTCCATTATGTAATAGTCTGATGTGTATAATCCTACTCAGCAGAGAGCGTTCTTACTTATGGTAATCCAGATGTTAAGTTTCCTTCCATCTTGAGAGTCTTCTTTCTTCTGCTTCCAGTTAATGGAACATTCTTAAAACGGCACGTCTCTTCTACTCACATTCCATTGGTGAGAACTAGTCTGATGGCCACATCTGGATACAAGGGGTACCGGGAAATAATGGTTGGACAGTCACTTCCCAGCAATGAATTCACACCCAAAACGGGGACCATAAATTTTGGGGGGTTAGCTAGCAGTCTCTGTCACACTATCTATCTTAGTGTGGGTGAGAACCGTGGTATTAACATACTTATTCCCCACCAAATTGCCTCACTCCAGTCCAGCAAGCAGAGTTTTCAAAGTTGTCCTTGAGTTTGGCTGGACCCTGTACTGTTCAATCTCCACCATCAGACCTAAGCCCAGCCTTTGGAAGGGCTGGCAGTGTGTGACGGGCGCTGTTGTAGAAGGGTCAGCAGCAAGTTGTGCATCAGGGTCCCCAACCACCGCGTGCAGCAGCCCTTCCCTGTTCTGCAACTTTACTCTAGATAATTACAAGGCTGGAGAAGGATATGCTTATTTCTTCCCCTGTTGGCATGGCTAAAATAAATATATTTTTAAATCATGTCCTGGTCATGCTTGCTTCTCTTTCAGCACCTACGACTGTTTCCACATCAGCCCCAACACAGTGCCTTGTTCAGACAGGTTCATACACGTGTTGAATGAATAGACAAACTAACATTAATGTCTTAACAATGTCCAAGGGGAACTGTATATCAGGGTCCTGAACAGTTTATACGCCAACTAACCCAAGCCCCCCAAATAAGCTTATTCGTGCAAACATGACATGGGGACCACCCAACGCAAGGGAGACACCCCAACCCATGTTCTTTGATATCAGTGCTCATGAAATAATGCTTTTGATGGGTCTTTTCCAGTCACTCTTCGCTAAAAAGAGGATTTTTTTCTTGGCAGGTGAGGTGGATTGTTACTTAGGATTATAACTAAGTGTATTGATTTTCCAAGGTGGGCTGGGCTGGTGTGAATCACTCTACTGGAATCTTAGTTGCGCTGCCCTTGAGCACCTTGGGCAGCCAGGACCCTGTGCACAGAGCAGAGCCCATCAGAGCCCAGTACTGTCTCTCCCCGCTTAAGCTAGAGGCACGGAGACCATGGTTGTCAGCCTGGGGCTATTGGGTTGGATTTGAGGGGAGGGAAAATATGAAGCGGTAGAATCCTTAAGGGGGAGACACATGGATACTGAATAGGTGCTTTAATGCCTACCTAGAATCCAGTGAACAAAATTTATGACCAGATAAAGAAATCAGAAAGGCAGAAGTACAGAAAGTGTTTGTGAGAAGAAAATAGTATCGTGAAAACATTCCCATTATCCCGAAGACTGGCCTAAATGAAACGTTCACCTATTCAACTCATCCTCAGTTGTTGGTGAAGCGGAGCTGCTTTCATTTCCTTTAAGCCTCGGAGGCATCTGGGAGGTAATTCGCAGTGAAGTCCCTGGGGGAGGTTGAATGCACTTAGATGCAGGTTCTCCGTGGAATCCGGAATGGAAGGGGTGGGGTTGGGGTCCTACTTAGCTGTTCTCCCCTGCCTGCTGGGAAGCCTGGCAAATGAGGTGGATGAGGGGGCACCAGAGGGCGGGGGAAGGAGGAGGTTGGCTGCTAGTAACCATTTTAGAGATCTACCAGCGAAACAGATATTTAATAGTAGATGGTAATCTATTGATTGGGACCACAGACCTATGCTCCCAGACACATCTAAGAGTTTATAGTGGTACCTTCCATTGATTTATGGGAAGTAGTTTCTAGGCAACTGTGAGGTTGTTTTTGGTGACTTTCATCTCCCCTTCTATTTGTTTAAACACCCTTTAACATTTTCATCAGAAATAATACCATTATAAATTAATTTCTCTGCCCTCAATTCTAAAATGCAAATATTCCTGAAAAGGGTCACAAACATAGTCGATACACGCTAAAATGATCCTGGCTTATTAGATGTTTTCTGTCAATAGGAGGAAATGTTGAAGAATGTTGGGAATTGGAAAGTGGAAGGAAAATCAAGGAGACACTGTGGCTTCTGGACTGGAGCCATATGGTAGCTGGGAAGCCTTTAATGTACACCTCAAACCTGTGGAAACATGTACATAATTACTTACGTAAGTACAATGCCTTGGTCATTTGATGTATTTTACCCTGCAATATGAATATGATGACTCTTTCCAAATGTATGGAGTTTTCACCCTAACACACAAGGCTTAGAACTATCTGACAAAAGCTTATTTACACTCTGAATAAGCTTAGAGTTGGGTTTGCTTGGAAGTTAAGTTAATGATAAACATCTAATGTAAAATAAATGCATGCAAATTGGTACAACCTTTTGCGAAGACAGTATCTATTAAAAATTTGCATGTGCATACTCTTTGGTCCAGCAATCCTACTTCTGGGAATTTTTCCACCAAAATATTCCCACAGTTATGCCAGGATATTGCATAGGATGTTCCCTTAAGCCCTGTTTATAGTGGTGAATAATTAGAAGTAATTCAAATGTCCTTTTTTAGGAGATTCGTTAAATAAATCAAGCAACAATCATAAAACAGAATACCAAGAGACTTAAGAAGAGTGAGGCATTTCTGTAGTTACTGATCCAGAGAGATGTCAAAGCTATATTATTATGCGAACAGGCAAGTGCAATCTGATACAATTCTCTAGATGGCTGTACATTCTCAGAAAAGGTCTGCAAGCACATATACCAAATTGTAAGTGGTAGTCATCTGAAGGGGACGAGGAACTTCTACTTTCTCTTTTCATTATTTCTGTGCCGTTTGAGTTTTCAACAACATCTATTACTTTTGCAATAATTTTTTTTTTTTAATAGAAACTATACCCTGCCAAGGTGTGGGCTCAGTTTTGTTCACAAGCCCTCCTCACCAGGGGGATGCCCTTTCTTCTCATGCCTGCAGTGCTAGGTGTGTGTACTGCTTCTATTTCTACATCCTCTTTCTGATCTCCTGCCCTCTGCTGTGTGCTGGGGGTACAAGGTCTCCTTCTTACCAACTCACTGTCAGTGCCTCCATCCTTTGAGATTTGATGTCTTGCTTCAAATCCTTTTAAACTTGCTTTCCTTTCCTCACATGCCCTTTCCCTGTTCTTCAGTTTTCATTGTGTTCCTTCTCCCTCCTGCAGTTTTCTCTACCCTCTGCTATCCATTGTCTTTTTCACGTGGACTTTTCTTTCTCTCTGAAGAATTCCATTTTCTAAAAGCTATCTTTCCCTAACTGCTGTTGTTTACTGCCACCCACTCCAAACAGGGTGGAAAGTTCTCCTTCACCTACTGTAACTGAAAGTCTGAACTCATCCGCTTTCAGCTGCTGGCATTCATACCACCAGCTAAAGAGACTCTGGGGTTCAGTAGTTTTGCAGTAATTCCCTGACTTTCTAACTCTGCACTGCCAGAGAGGCAATTGAAATACTGTCACAGGCAGCATGTAACCTGCTAACTGTCAGAGGAATAGCAAGTGGGCTGAGGTGACCAGCCTCCAAGATGGCCCCCGGGATCCTTACCTCCTGGTGTTCCCACCCTCTGTAGTTCCCCTTGGATCTGTGTGACCAATAGAGCACTGTGGAAGTCACTGTGTATGATTTCTGAGGCCAGATCATAAAAGACTTTGCAGCTTCTTCCCTGGGTTCATGGATTGATAGATGTCCAGTTGTAGATGTCTCAAAATTTATTGAACTAATCCTCTATTATTGGATATTTAAATTACTTCATATGATTTGCTATTAGGTTTGCTGTTGTGTGATTTGCTGTGGTAAATTTCCTTTTACATTGCGTTTTACCCACTTATACAAATATATTTTCAGAAAGAATTCTTAGGTGTGAAGGTGTGGGTTAAAGAAAATACACATTTTAACGCTTTTGCTCTGTGTTGCCGCAGTACCATTTACTGAGCTCTTAACTACTTTTCCTGATCTTAGATTTATCAGGCACATCTGTGGGCTTTATCCTAGTTTCTCTGCCAATGGTATAATTCACCTAAAAACAACAGATACGGATGCATATCTAGTTCTGGGGAAAGCCAGCTATCATGCTGTGGGGACACTCAAACAGCCCCAAGGAGAGGCCCACATGTAGAGGCTTCCTGTCAAAAACTGGCACCCACTTGGCTGCCATCTTGAGACATCTTGGAAGTGGATCCTCCAACTCCAGTTAATGATTCAGGTGGCTGACGTTCCAGCAGACATCTAGCCTCATGAGAGACCTGAGTCAGAATCATCTGAACAAGCCAAAGTCTTGACTGACTTACATGAAGTGATGAGATAATAAATGATTCTTGTTGCTGTAAACCACTAAGTTTTGTGGCTATTTGTTCTTCAGCATTAGATGAATAATATAAGAACCATGTCCCAAAGACATGAACTAGTCCTCCTCAACAGTCTTTCTATGTTTACTTTTTGTGAAGTTAAGGCTGTAGAAAGAAGTAACCTAAGAGCACAGGCTTTGGTGATAGACCTGGTTCTGATCCCAGCTCCATGAAGTCCTAGTTTTTTGACCTTGGAAAAAGTTGTTTAACTTCTCTGAGCCTCAGTTTCCTCATTTTAAAAATGGGGAGCCCAAAACCATAAAACTCCTAGAGAAAACATAGGCAGTAAGCTCCTTGACATCAGTCTTGGCAATGATTTTTTTTCTTGTATTTGACACCAAAAGCAAAAATAAACAAGTGGGACTACATCAAACTACAGCAAAGGAAATCATCAAAAAAATGAAAAGGCAACTAAGGAATGGGAGAAAATATTTGCAAATCATAAGTCTGATAAGGGGTTAATATTCAAAATATGTAAAGAAGAACTCATAAAGCTCAATAGCAAAAAAAGCCAAACAATCTGATTAAAAATGGACAGAAGGGGGTGGGATAGGGAGGGTGGGAGGGAGATGCAAGAGGGAGGAGATATGGGGATATATGTATATGTATAGCTGATTCACTCTGTTATGTAAAGCAGAAGCTAACACACCATTGTAAAGCAATTATACTCCAATAAAGATGTTATAAAAAAATGGACAGAAGAACAGAATAGACATTTTTCCAAAGGAGACATACAAATGGCCAAAAGGTACATAAAAAGTGCTCAGTATCATAAATCATCAGGAAAATGCAAATCAAAACCACAATGAGATATCACCTCACACTTGTTAGAATGTCTATCATCAAAAAGACAAGAGGTAACAAGTGTTGGTGAGTATGTGGGCAAAAGGGAATACTTGTACACTATTGGTGGAAATTTAAATTGGTGTAGCCACTATGGAAAACAATATAGAGGTTCCTCAAAATATTAAAAATAAAATTACCATATGATCCAGCAATTCCACTTCTGGGTGGAATATATATCCAAAGGAAACAAAATCAGTATCTTGAAGAGATTCTGCACCCTCATGTTTATTGAAACATTATTTACGACAGCCAAGACGTGGAAACAACCTAAGTGTCCATCGACAGATGAGTGGATTAAAAAAAGTGGTTTACATACAATGGAGTATGTAAAAAGGAAGAAAATCCTGCCATTTACGGACAACATGGATGGATCTTGAGGGCATTGTGCTAAGTGAAATAAATCAGAAAGGGAAAGACAAATATTGTGTGATCTCACTTATATGTGGAATCTAAAAAACCAAACTCATAGAAATAGAGAACAGCCTGGTGGTTGCCAGTGACAGGGATTGGAGATGGGGGAAATGGGTAAAGGTGGTCAAAACATACAGACTTCCAGTTATAAGATAAATAAATTCTTGGAATGTAATGTGCAGCATGGTGACTATGGTTAACAATACTGCATTGTATATTTGAAAGTTGCTAAGAAAGTAGATCTTAAAAGTTACAAAATTTTTTTATGCGAGATAAAAAAATAGATATAGGTAGATAGAAAAATAGATAGAAATAGGTAGATATGCGAGATGACGGATGTTAACTAAACTTATCGTGGTGATCATTTCACCATATATACATATATTAAACCATTACGTTGTTCACCTTTAACTAATACATTGTTACATATCAATTACACCTCAATAAAACTGGAAGAAAGGAAAATGGGGGAGAATGATGGTATCTGCCCAGCAGAGCTGTAGATTAAAGATGATACATGTAAAAAACAAAAGTATCCCAGATCCTGTCACAGGGTCAATGTTTAGAAAATATCATCTTCAAAGAAGACAAAGAGATCCAACAGCAAAAGCAGAAAACTCCTCTCAATGTTTCTCTTCTTAATTCTTTTCTGGTCAGATGTATATAAAGCTAACAAAAATTTGGATTCAGTTCAATTTTGTTTTGTTTCTAAATTCATTGCTAATTCACTGTCTTGCTTTTGTGTGAATGGACTTATTCAAAACTTAGAATGGGACACAGGAGTCCTTGAGAATGTTTTGACCAGTACATTAAATCAAGAGGAATATGAGACTGGTGCTTGCCTTCCGTTATGGATAGAGCAACACCGTTCAGATTTTCATTATGAAAACGGGCACCTTCTCAATGGACTTAGCATTTTCTCTGAGTCGGAGCATGAGAGACAGGTTGCCATTGCTTTTCCTATTACTATAAATGCACATTAGTGGGACTTCACCACCAACAGATACACCTTCCAAAGATGCTGTACAGTTTTACGGTGGAATGAATAATTCAAAGCTTGTGTAGACCCCAAATTCCAGGCTTAAATTGTTAATGAATCTATCAGTGTGACAGATGCATCAAAATAGAAAACTACTAAATATTTATAATGATTCCTTATTAAGTTACTGAGTGATTCCACTTTCCCAAGCTAATAACTTGACCCGTAAAGGCAGCACTTTTTTTTCTTTGCAAGAATATCCTTCCATCTCCCAACCAGTTAATTAAGTTGTTTAGGAAAAGCACTTGTAAGATTCATGTCAAATGGCAGAATCAAAAGATTTATTGAAATTGATGATATGCTCAGGAAAATCTGTTGCTGGGTCAAAAGAAGGTCTGTAAGAATTAGTTTTAAAAAACCCATCAGGATAGATCACCAGCACTACTTATAAACATTAACTTTATTCAGAGTAAATAATTTGAGAAGTTTTTACTTAATTATTTTTCTTATCGGGGATTTCTGTTAGTGTACTTTAAACAGTTGTCTATAAACCTTATTTTAGGGGAGTAGACTAATACTTAAAATAGACATTAATTAAATTATATTAGGTTTTTATAATGTGCAGGTTTTTAATTAATTAATTTATTTTTTGAGATAAACTCGACCCAGTTTTGACCAAAGTAGACTCTGGCAGACAAGGTTTGTTTTCCACCCAGGTCCACTTTGTATCAGTCAGGGCTCAATTAGAGAAACAGAACCACCAGGAGGTGTGTGTGTGTGTGTGTGTGTGTGTGTATGATCTACGTATGATTTTTAGAATAGATATTTCACCTTATGCAATTGTAGGGGCTGGATAAACAGTCCCCTGAGAGGCTATCATCTCATATCTGATGGTGGATCCTGAAGTGTGCATGCAGAGTAGGCAGTTGGGAAGGGAGGATGGATAGAAACTGGGGGAAAACAAGGACCAGCTGGAATCTACGAGCATGAGCTGGAGCCCATGTCAGTTCTCACTGCCTACCGCCTTGACATCATGGGTGTCCTATAGGAGGAGCATGTGGCCTTCATCATGCAGCTAAACAAACACCTGACCCAGGAGTGGGAGAGGATGCAGGAGGAGCCAAGGCAAATGGAGTCTCCTTGGAGCTCCCTTACCCGAGGGTAAGTTATAGGCCTGGTCGCTGTCCCACATCAGTGAAGCGGGCCAGCAGATAAGCAACAACATGTGTGAGCTACAAAAAAATGCCTGACTCCACCTTCTGAGCATAAAAAATAAAGTGCCCCCGCTCCACTTTCACCCTCGAAATCTTGTACGAAGTGTATTTTTGGCCCTCCCTAACTGGAAACTTAGGTGGAAGGGAATTCTCAGATATGAAGTCCGGTCTAGCCGCATCTCCATATGACAAAGCTTCCACAACCATGGATCCTTTATACCATCTGTTTTTTTTGTGCCTGCTCTCTCTACCTGCTTTCAGTGTGCTTTAGGCTCTCAACCAGCACCTGCAGCTCTTCTTTTGGAGGGATGAACTCGGACTACTGGAGTGGCTTTCCCTGGAAGTGCCTGGGAGTTTCCTTTCCTCCAGGCAGCCCTTGACCTATGACTGACCCAGTGTATCAGTCCTCGGTGTATCCCAGTTACTGGGGTCTTTGCTTTGGATCTAAGTTTCTCGATAATAAAATTTTTCTCTGGCATCTTATATGGCCCAGTGGCTGAAAATTTTTTTCCAGAATCTTATTTTTCCTATGACAAGGCCCCTGAGAGAGGCTGTGACTCTCTGGAATTGATTAACTGTCTTTGTGATGACCAGACCTATACCTCATTTGATAGACACCCTAGGTCGTAGATCCTAGGTCCCCCATTCTTTTCTTGTGAGCTGATTATCCAGGTCTGGACTCACCATAAGACTTACCTCTCACATGCCCTTCCCAAGACTATGAACTCTGGCTTGGGCTTATAGGTTCAGATCTCGGCCTTTGACCAACCACCAGACTTTCTGGATCTGCTTTTCAGAGCCTTCCCCAGAAGTTTCCCCAGAAGAAACATGAACATCCTTCATGTTTCTGCCTGAGCCCCATTTCTGACAAAAAAGAAGGAGCTGGCAAATAACAATTTTTGATAAGTGAAGAAATACAGAAGTCAAAGATTGAAGAATAAAAGACAAAAAAATATTTATTCAACAGTGTTCCAGATATTGTTCTAGATGTTGGACACATTGCACTGAACTAACCAAAGTCCCTGCCCTCATGAAGCTTATCTTCTATGGGGAAGAGAAAGACAATAACAAAAAAACAAATATATGAGGTAGAAATAAGGGCTAAAGAAAATAAAGCACAGTAAGGAGACAGAAATAGGACAATGAGCATGTGCTGTTTAGAGATGGTGGTTTGGAAAGTCCTCTCTGATGGGGCCCCATCTGGGCAGAGACGTGAAGGAAAGGAAGGAGCACGTCAAAGGGATCCGGGGGAGGAACTTTCCATGCAGGTAGAACACAAATGTGAAGGCCCATTAACATTCGAGACTAGGCAGGGAATTACTGCAGCTTACATTAATTGATCACGAGGCCTCCTTCTAAGCACTTTACATATATTATCTCCTTGAATTCTAAAATGTTAATGTTATGATGAATGTTGCTATGAACATTTTATGTGCATGAATTTTTCTCCATTTATTTCAATCATTTTCATTGGGTAAATTCCCAGAAGTAGAAATTTAAGTCAAAGAATATGAATATTTTTATAGCTCTTGATATTTTATTACCAAATTGCCTTCCCAAAGACTAGACCAACAATTTACATTGCCATCAGGAATGTCCAGTTTAGTAAGGAAGTAAGTATTGGAACGGCATGTTTTGTTGTGAATGTCCACACTCAGAGGGACAGTTTAATATTTCCCCAAGTATAGGGTAAAAAGATGTTGTTACCTGAAATTTTGTGCTAAGTAATGCCTTCTTTAAGGAAAATTTGCTCCCAGGGGGCATTTAATCAAAATCCACAGTATAAACCTATACCAGCTTTTAGAGTCCTGAACGGAGATCAGAAGAAGTTCAAGTTCTGGCTTTGCCTTTTATTATCTGGGTGGTTTTGGGTAAATCTCTTAACTATGCTGGGACTCAGTTTGCTCATCTGTGAAATGGTGATTTGTACTTGGTAAGGATATAAAGAGAATAGAATTATATAGGACATATGGAAGCACTTTCTAACTCTGGAGCATGGTACACATTATTTATTAGGCATTCTCTGTCATTGTCCTGTAAGCAGATATGAAACACAGTGTTTATTATGAGAGTATTTTAGTGGCTCTTTTTCTGTGTGGCTTCCTCTTCTGGTAAGAGAACTTCAGTTTCTTTGGGGCACTGCCCCGCCCCCTTCACCTCTCACTTCCTCAGTCCAGGTGGTATATAGGAAGCCAACTTTGCACTAGGCTTTTGACTTGAGTACATGACCTAGACCTAAACCAATCAGTACATTACTCTCCTCCTGACCCCAGTGATTGGTCCAGGGATGGGCATGTGACATAATGAGATGTAATCCTGGATTATTCACTGTAACACCCAGGAGAGCATCTTCCTTTTCCTGCCCTGAGAATAGGTTCAGTATCTTGCCACTGTGGAAGAAGAGCCTGCATAATGATGCAGCCAAAGCAGGAAAAAGGAGAGCCAAGAGATGCAAAAAGAAAGCCCTGACATCAATGTCTGAGCCCCCTAGTTCAGCCCTGTTTGCCCTGGACTTGCCAGTGATGTGAATTAATACATTCTTTTTGCTTAATGCAGTTTCAGATGGATGATCCTTAATTTGAAGCCCAAAGATTTCAGAATGATACAAAGCCTGTACATTTGTATAGCACTCTTCTGTTCCCAAAGTGTTTCACTATTATGTTAACTGTTGGTTTCTCCCAGCATCCTTGTAAGATAAGCACGGTAAGTGCTATCATACAGTTTTAAAGGTGAACTACCTGGAGCGGTGTGTGTGGTGGTCCTGAGCCAGTTCAACACTCAGGTTAGATCTGCTACTTCTTACCTTTCAACCCTTTCCCGAAGTGGTTTTAAATCATGAAGTCTAATTTACAGAAATATTGAAGGATATTCCTAGAAAATCTACTGAGAAAACTCATAACAAAGATTAACTGTATCTATAAGGCAACATGGGGGAGTGTATCAAATAACAATATTTATTTCCAGACTGAATAAGTTGGCAAAAAGAAACAGGAATCTTACTGAATTTGCTGATCTCATTTCTCTTTCCTTTAATATAATAGAAATGTTGACACGCAAACTGAGTAGTGGAATAACTGCCAGATATTTTAAGTGCTTGTCGCCTCATTTGAAATGGATGAATAGTTGCATCATATGCTTATATATTAGAAGAGACAGAAGGTGTTTTCATGGGTCTGTTTCTTGTGTCTCTGTTTCCTTCTGGTTTTTGCCCAAGAAATTCATTAAGGTGTTTAATGATCTGCTTGCAGCACCCATGAACACATCTGGTTAACATAGTTACTAACTTTCCATTTCCTAGGCAATAAAACTCCCCAATCCCATGTGTCTTAAGCCCAGAAGGAAAATCATTATATGTCCTGAAGTGAAGGCATACAATGAATCATGTTTAACTTGCAGAATTCAAGCATTTCAATGTGGTGATACAGCCTATACCCAGAAAATGCAGAAGATGCAACATTATTATGAACCTGATTTTCCTAGTTGTGTTATTGAGATCATTGCATTTTTACTCTGCCACCACTAATATTCTAGTTTTCCTAGTTTTGGTTAAAGTGTCAGGAAAACCCAAGATGATATAAATGCTAATTCCTATTAGTGTCTATAATGTTTCTCTTTAGAAAAATCAGTGTCTAGGGATGCTTCTGGAAACATGATATGCATGGAGATTCATGATTTTGCTGCCGGTAGTTCCTTTGCTACCTGGAGAAGGTATATTCAATGCCATTTACATTTCTTAGCACTTCAATAGTCATCTACTAGCATCCATAGAGTCAATATCGCTTTTAATATCGGCATTATTACCTGGAGATTCTAAATGAGACTCACTGGAACTCATTCTGAAACCCAAATATTCAGAAGCCCATTACCTATGCTCTGTTTACAGAAGATGTCATTGGTGAGGGCTAAATTTAGAAGCAGGGCAGCAATGCCCTGGGTGACTGCTCTCTTGAGATAATTTGTAGTTGAAGAGCAGTAACCCAATTATTTTCCATTTCAGAGATGTTTATTTGTTTATTTATCTATTTTTGTAAGCAAGAGCGATGCACGGAGTAACCAGCTATCTAAATAACATCTTCTTGCACAAAGTGGACGAGGTGTCTTTTCAGTGAGCCCCGGAGACCTGGTTGGAAGCAGAGGTGGATCTGCTGAAGCGTGCATCGCTGATCTGTGATCGCACGTCAGGGCTGAAGGAGGGCTGATGGTCTGACTGCCTCCTGCATGGACCCAGGAGTTATAGTTCAGTCGCTTCGTTCCTTCCTTGCAAGTGAAAATTTTATTAGAAAGGATGGTTTGTGTACTTGCCCTAAATCCTTTTTGGTTCTTCTTGTTTTATGACCACAGTGCTCCACGGTAGATTTTCTCCTGTTCCAGTGCCTCCTCTTTGTCATTTATCATGCTGACAGTTTAATAGAATTGCAGGCCTGGCAGATGGTGCTGGGATGTCCTTTCCCACACAGCGCTAAGGAGCTTTAACCCTATCAGGGAGTCTCTTCACACACTACTGCAAGAAATGGTGATAACAATCCCGATATGACAAAGCAGCAAGCAGAAGGAGAGTAAAAAGGTACATGCATCAACTTCATATGGTTTTATCTCCAGTGCTTCTGGCAAAGTTTATGAATAGGAGGTCCTCAGGATCCCTTGGGGGCCAATGTGTAGACAGCTACACTGGTTCACTTAGTTAAGTTAATAAAACTCATAAGAGGGGATGAAATGAATTTTCTGGAAATACCATAGTACAGTACAGCTTGTCTTCCAGAGAACAGCAAGAAGATCAGGGTCTAGCAAGACAGGATGAATGTGAAAAGAGGCACAGCCTTCTCAGTTAAAGGAAAAAGTTACCACTCACTGAGAATTTGCTATATTCCAGACAAGATCTAAATACTTTACATCCATTATTTAATCTACTCGCCAACCTTTTCAGGGAGTTATTATCATAACAAACCTTTTCTGAGCCTTTCCACATGCCACTGTGATAAACACTTTATAGGCATTAGCTCAGTTTTTCTTCTCAGTGACTTTGGCTCTCAAATCTCTCTCCAATATCTATTCACTTCTTCTAGATTCTACTGCCCTCACCATAGGCCAGGCCACCAACAAGATTTGAAAACTTTTTTACATAAAATAAAGAGCTTACAGAAAAGGGCACAATACCATCAGGTACCCACATTTTAAGTGCATATACATACATATCCTTACGAGGACTGCCCTGATCAAGATAGCGAACATATCTAGTGGTCTAGAAGGCTCCCTCATGTCCATGGCCAGTGGATACCCTCCCAAAGGGTATCGTTATTTTGACCCCTATCACCATACATTGGTCTTGCCTGTTCTTGAACTTAATATAAATGGACTCATACTGTATATGTCTAGAGTCTGGCTTCTTTCATGTAACATTATGTCTATGAGATTCATTCATGTTGTTGCACAGATCAATAGTTTATTCTTTTTCTCTATTGTGTAGTTTTCCATTATACAAATCTACAACAATTGTTTGTCCACCCACGATTTTTTCTTGCCTAAATGACCAATTAGCCCCTTAATTGGTCTACAGGCATCTCCACTTGTCTTCTAATCTTCTCTCCACTCCATAGCCAGAATGGTTTATTCTGTCCCTTCTAAGGGAGATATGCACACTGAATCTGGCAAGCACTAGTATTCTGACTAACATTCTGGGTTGAATTTTGGGATAAAGAGTCCAATTTAAAATTTCAATGCAATATACACTTATCGTACAGCCAAGGCATGGCTTCTGCGCTTTAAGAGTACACAGGAAGTTCACAGGAAGACAATTGTATAAATTAATAAATTCCATTCAGTGTGGTTGGCTGTACCCAATACCAGGTACAGGGAGATCACAAAGAGGTTGAAACCCTCTTCAAGATTCCTGTCCTTGGCTTTGAGTCCACTCTCACTGAGAAACCTTCTAATTATTGATTGGCCTCCAAGATATCTGTATATGTGGAAGTGGGTCCTAAATAGGAGGTGGAAGCAGATGAGTCAAGAGCATCATTGTTAAAAAAATACATTGGGGGGCTTCCCTGGTGGTCCAGCAGTTAAGACTTTGCCTTCCAATGCAGGGAGTGAGGGTTCGATCCCTGGCTGGGGTGCTAAGATTCCATATGCCTCACGGCCAAAATAACTGAAACATAAAACAGAAGCAGTATTGTAACAAATTCAGTAAAGACTTTAAAAATGGTCCACATAATAAAAAAAACTTAAAAAAATACATTGGGCTTCTGGGTTCACAGATTGGTTTGTTTTGTTGCCACGTCCCGTGCTTGGCTAGTATGATCCCATCCTTGAGATACTGGCCAATTGTGTGTATATGGAGAAGAGTGTGTTTCTGCTTTAAGATGCTGAGAATCAGACCCTACGAATGCAGTGCTGCCAGGTGACATCATTTAGGTACCAGGTAGCCTCCCTTTCTGACATCTGCAGTTCTATAGTTTCCAACTGTATTCAGTTCAGCACACTGCACAAATTAGGCACCCAATTCATAATTTTCAATTTGACCTGACAGTGAAGTATAATAAAAGGCTTATCTGCTTCCTTAGAACAGATGTTGAAGAGAAGACAAATGGTCAGCTCCTTAGTTATATAATAAGATATTTTTCTTTAGTTGATGATGCCAGGAAAATCTGTCTATCCCTGAAATTCTCAAATAACTTCTAATTTTTTCCAGTCCTGTCAAGAAGGTGAGTCCCTCCTTTATGACTACATTAAGTTTACCAAGTGAAACCATGTAAAAAATTGAAATTACTGGTTGATTTTATTTGTCATTAGTTTTTGGTGAGTGAAAAGTTAATTTTTTATTTCCATGACTGTAAATAGTTTTGCTCTGAATTTGGTATAAATTCAGCAATAGAGTTTAGAAGTTTGTTTACTGAAATATTTACAGAAAGGTACCCAAATATAGTTCAACAAATCATGTTAAGGAGAACATGCCAGTGCAAAGTTGAGCAACGATACATATTTTACATTGCTTTTTGTTGTTGTTTTTGTTCTGCTTTTTTCACTGACTGTTGTTTTGTATATCTAGGCACTAATAGATCTAAATAACTCTCTCTTAAAGGTTATCATGTTGGTATACATAATAGCTTGTGGAGCCATTTCTTCTCTTGTTGGGCACTTGAGTTTTTATCCTTTTACTGTTTAAATAGTGCTGCAAAGGAACTATATGTGCAATTGACTTTTTTTCTTTCTTTTAAGCTTGGAACATGAAATTATCAGTTTCTTCTAATGTGAAATTACCAGTTCAAAAGTCATGAATTGTTTTAAGGCTCTTTTCCTCAGTTTCAGATTGTTTGCCATAATAGCAATGAATAGTACCTTGAATAATACTTATGTATACCTGTACACTAATGCTAAACATTGAGTTTTATAATTTTTATTTATTTTACCATGTTTCAGTATAATTGTACAAGGGATTTGATGTGGTCTATCTCCATTCACTATCTTCCTATGAGCTGGCTATTAAAACTTTGGCTGATGAATACAGGTATATCTCCTAACTATATTTAGGGTTGTGGGTATATGATACAGTTAGTGGTCAGTTATCTGAATTTAAAATTAAACGAAAATACTTTTGAATTTTCATGAAGAATAAAAAGGATCCCAGTGATTACTTTGGTTTGGGAAGGGGTTAGAACTGTCATGTACTTAAACTGAAATTCACTCAGCACCTACTTTGAGGGGTTGGTTTGCTTTGTTGACATGGAAACATGAGAGCTCTCCCATAAACCTGAGAACTCCGTTTATTTCTTTTTTTTTTTTCACATCTTTATTGGGGTATAAATACTTTACAATGTTGTGTTAGTTTCTGCTGTACAACAAAGTGAATCAGCTATATGTATACATATATCCTCATATCCCCTCCCTCTTGAGCCTCCCTCCCACCCTCCCTATCCCATCCGTCTAGGTCACCACAAAGCATCGAGTTGATCTCCTTGTGCTATGCAGCTGCTTCCCACTAGCCATCCATTTTAAATTTGGTAGTGTATATATGTCAATGCTACTCTCTTACTTCATCCCAACTTCACATTCCTCCCCTTGCCCTCAAGTCTATTCTCTACGTCTGCTTCTTTATTCCTGCCCTGCCACTAGGTTCATCAGTATCGCTTTTTAAAATTCCATATATATGCATTAGCATATGGTATTTGTTTTTCTCTTTCTGACTTACTTCACTCTGTATGACAGATTCTAGGTCCATCCACCTCATTACAAATAACTCAATTTCATTCCCTTTTATGGCTGAGTAATATTCCATTGTATATATGTACCACATCTTCTTTATCCATTCATCTGTTGATGGACTTTTAGGTTGCTTCTGTGTCCTGGCTATTGTAAATAGTGCTGCAATGAACATTGTGGTACATGACTCTTTTTGAATTATGGTTTTCTCAGGGTATATGCCCAGTAGTAGGATTGCTGGGTCATATGGTAGCTCTATTTTTCATTTTTTAAGGAACCTCCATACTGTTCTCCATAGTGGCTGTATCAATTTACATTCCCACCAACAGTGCAAGAGAGTTCCCTTTTCTCCACACCCTCTCCAGCATTTATTGTTTGTAGATTTTTTGATGATGGCCATTTTGACCAGTGTGAGGTGATACCTCATTGTGGTTTTGATTTGTATTTCTCTAATGATTAGTGATGTTAAGCATCTTTTCATGTATTTGTTGGCCATCTGTATGTCTTCTTTGGAAAAATGTCTATTTAAGTCTTCTGCCCATTTTTGGATTGGGTTGTTTGTTTTTGTGATATTGAGCTGCATGAGATGCTTGTATATTTTGGAGATGAATCCTTTGTCAGTTGCTTCATTTGCAAATATTTTCTCCCATTCTGAGGGTTGTCTTTTTGTCTTGTTTATGGTTTCCTTTGCTGTGCAAAAGCTTTTGTTTCATTAGGTCCCATATGTTTATTTTTGTTTTTATTTCCCTTACTCTAGGGAGTGGGTCAAAAAGGATCTTGCCGTGATTTATGTCATAGAGTGTTCTGCCTATGTTTTCCTCTAAGAGTTTTATAGTGTCCAGTCTAACATTTAGGTCTTTAATTCATTTTGAGTTTATTTTTGTGTATGGTGTTAGGGTGTGTTCTAATTTCATTCTTTTACATGTATCTATCCATTTTTCCCAGCACTACTTATTGAAGAGGCTGTCTTTTCTCCATTGTATATTCTTGCCTCCTTTGTCAAAGATAAGGTGACCATATGTGTGTGGGTTTATCTCTGGGCTTTCTATCCTGTTCCATTGACTTATATTTCTGTTTTTGTGCCAGTACCATACTGTCTTGACTACTGTAGCTTTGTAGTATGGTCTGACGTCAGGGAGCCTGATTCCTCCAGCTCCGTTTTTCTTTCTTAAGATTGCTTTGGCTATTTGAGGTCTTTTGTGTTTCCTATTTCTTTTTTTAAATTTACCATTTTTTATTGAGATATAGTTGACATATAACATTATTTAGACTCAGGTGTTCAATACAATGATTTGATATTTGTATATATTGCAAAATGATCACCTCAGTAAGTCTAGTTAATATCCATTACCACACAGATACAAATTTTTGTTCTTGTATTGAGAACTTCTAAGATGTGCTCTCTTAGCAACTTTCAAATATACAATACAGTATTATTAGCTACAGTCACCATGCTGTACATTACATCCCCAGGACTTATTTATTTTATAACGGGAAGCTTGTACTTTGAATCATCTTTACCCATTTTGCCCACCCCTTACTCCATTTAGCTCTGTAAAGAGCAGAGAGTAACAGGGCACCTACAAAGCAAGCTTTCAGGGACTAAGACCTTAACGCTTGGCCTCCTTCTCTTGCCGATTGGCTGTTAGTGTCCTGTGGTCCAGGAAAGAGGATGTATGGACATGTTGGCTAAGAACAACCTAGCCTCGTTCTTTTTGAAGGAAAAAGCTGCCAAGAGCTGGGAATTCTAATAAAAGATGGAAAATGGGCATGGGTTATGAGTTAGGCATTTAGACATAGGGAGCTTGAATTGAGTCGCCCACAAGTTATCTCAGCTTGGTTTTATAAAGGAGATCAAGTTTCTGAAGTAAGATAAATGACTTCTTTGGAGGCAGCATGGTGTAATGCTAGAGAATGTGGGCTTTGGAGACAGATAGAGCTGGATTTGAATCTTGCCTTTTCCCCTTACTAGTTAGGTGACCTTGGGGAAGATTCTTAGGCTCTCTAAGCCTTATTTTCACAATCTGAATAATGGGAATCAAATCTATCTCAAAGAGTAATTGTCAAGTTAAAATGAGATAATGCATATAATAACTGACACATAACATGTGCTCAGTGTATGTTGGGTATTAATCTTTTTCCATGGATAAATGTAGACTCATAGCTTCATGAAGATGCTGATGGCTGCCCAAAAGGGGGCACTAGAAGACAATTGGTTGCTTCTTAATCTTGTGAAGGTGGCTTCAGGATAGGAAAAGAGCTTGAGTTTCCTCTCTGCTGTCCTTCCACAGAACCTCTAGAAAATTTCCATAAGCAACTGGCAGAGATCTAAGCTGGGATTCCCAACTGATAAAAAGCATTTAGAGCCATGACTATTTTTTCCTAACTTCAAAAAAGTCCAATTCTATCCTTTAAGGATTTTTCTTTCTTTTAAGCAAGAAACAGGATAATATAAGCTAAATATAACCTGCAATAAAAACTATTCACTGATTTTTTTGTAACGAGTCAAATTTTAGAAAGCCATGTTGTCCCCACAGGTTTGTAGGCTGCTAAAACCTTGAAGGAGTGCACAGGGAGAACATTTATTATTTGTGGAGAAAGAAAGATGACCTGGAGTTCTGCGCTCCACACGCTGTATTCACTGGATGAATACGACTACTTTTGTGACTTCTGTGGAAAATGTCAATCATGGATACTACCTCTAATACCAAGGTACTAATCCAAGTCACTTGTGTCTCAGACACAAAACAAAAAAATTGTAATCCATGCTTAATCCCTCACTGGAGGTGGAGTATTGTATATTGAAAACTGTAATCAGCTTTGAAACTTCAAATGAATTGTTCCTGTCACATCTTCTAGGCAGGTTCCTCACCTGCCAGGTGGTTCTGGGGCCTATGGATTGAGGAGTAGAATTATTTTGGGCTCATCTTTTAGCTGCCTGAGATGTGTTAATGGACTTGGTGATAGGAAGACACACCCCCTGGGTGCTGAGCCCAGCTGTGCAGCCAGCGTGGGAAGGATGTGAGGAAGCTCTTCTCCTGAGACCAAAAGTGTCATCTGATCAATGGATCTAGATGTAGTTCTTCAAAAACGGGAAGCCCAGTGGACATGCTTTATCTCAGACCCTCCCTCCAATATGGCATTGTGGAATTGCCACGAGCTCTTCAGGCCACGTGTCCCAGATCTCTTTCCTCATTAATTAGAAGTGAAGAGATGAGAAAAAAATGCACTTAGACAAGGACATGAGGAACACCTCTCAAACTGACTTTATCTTAAAATTTTAGAATGTCATGAATAATACAGGACAACATGGATTTTGGAAAATGATCCCCATAATCATATTCTTATTTTTTCAAAACTCCAGGAGTTCTTTGTTTTTACTATAATATGTATAAGAAACCATAAATTCATGGACCTTTTCTATAATAATCTGGGGATTATAGACCCAGAAAGAGTCTCAAGCAGTCAGTCTGATTTGTTGTATTTACATTATTATTTCTACTCTAAGTTACCACACTTGGGATAGAATGTAAACTCCATGGGGGCAGATGATTTGCCTGGTTTATCACAGTATTAAAACTGCATCAAAGAGTACCAAGCAGAGTAGCTGCCTAATGAAAATTTGTGGAATGAGTGAATGAATATCTATTTTTTAAATTAAAGATACCATCTTAGTGAGGCATCTCAAAGGCAACTTCAGTTTTCCTATTGGATCGACTGGGGTATGTTTAAAAAAAATATTTTTTTGATGGTTTTGAAGTCAACAGGGGATGTGGGCTATGGCTTTTTTACCCATCAAAGAGATCCACAGTCTCCAAATACTGGGGAAACAGTGATTTGATACATTCCTCTGACTGATCAGGCCCCAGCATCCCTTGTTTTTCCTCATGTTAAACAAGTTTGAGAGGAGATGTCTAGCCTTCCCTAGAAACTTGTTTCAATTGATATTTTTTTTCTCCTGCATCTAAACCTAAACTACCCTGCTCCAAAGAGCTTGCTTAGTTTTATTTGCTTCTCAGTGGAGAAGAAGAAAGAGCTTGTCAATATATTTTAACATTCATATTTTTGGGAAAACTGTTATCTTGTCCTCCAATTTTTCTCCTCTAACATCAGTCAACAGTATTTAATGAAGTCTTAAGAGCCCAGCAGCCTGCCTTCCCATGGCTTCATGCCTTATTTACAAGACTTTTGATAACATTTTTTCATTCTTTTTAAAATCTTCTCCAATTGTCCACAGGTTGCTTAAAATATGAATCCACAAAACTAGGCATACAGTGGTGAGTGCATGAGGAAAATCAGCTTGTGCGTAGGTTTTTCAGGGAGATCTAGGCTCCCTTTTATTCATATCCAGAAAAGGGGATATTGATAAGTGAAGCCCCATGCAGATATGGCATGGGGAGAGGGGGTTACAAGCACAGAAGACAGGGTAATAAATATGATGTTTTCCAAAATATCTCTGCTGGCATATAATTTTTCTTTCATAGAAAATAAATAGCAGGTTATAATCAAACTTTCAAAATGTTGGAAATTTTCTTGCTTTATTTGGCTCTGTATTAGAGAGTTATTGCCACAATTATGTTGTGTAACAAACCATCTCCAAACTCAGAAGCTTACAAAAGCAAAACAAGGGGGAGAAGATGAACCCTCCAGCTGCTGAGACCCAAGAAGATGCCAAGAGCTGCCCGAACTCTCCTTCCTGAAGCTAAACTTTTAATTCCATCACTGAACATCCTCTACTGATTGATTTAGTGTTACAGATAAAGGTGATTTCATAACTGATTAAAAGCCAAAATATCTTGAGGAAGAACAGATGCTCTGATTACCACTGGTTTTGTTTAATTGGATTCCTGAAAATAAGAAGTACCTAAAAGAGTTATTGTTAGAGCTTTGACAGAAAAGTCTTCAGCATTTGTCAATATTCTCAAAATGCCAAGGAAGTATTCTAGTGGTTGCTAAATCTAGAGCATTTAGAAAAGCAGCTTAAATAGTAAAAGAACCTGGGGATAAAATTTAGAAGTTATTTTTATCCATTACTATTATTAACTCTATTACCTGACCTTTTAGTTGGAGAACTTTCCTTTCTCCTTGTATTTGTGATTTTAAAGTTAGAAATTAGTTGGAGTTTGCAAATAATATAGACAACTAAATAACAATTCTCCCGAAAAATTTAAAGAAGAAAATTCGTGTAGAAAATAGATAAGCCTAGAGAAACTAAAAGCTAAATACCTGAAATGAGGCTATATTAACACATTCCATGGGGTCCAGGAGAGAAAAGGCCAAGTTAATACAAACTTGATCTTCATTTTGGCCACCTCAATCCTGACTGTGCATTGGAATCACCAGAGGAAAACTAAAACATACCAATGATGAGCCCCCACCCCAGAATAATTAAATCAGGATTCTAGAGGATGGGGATGCAGTCAAAACAGAGGGAGTCTATTAACAATTTCATCTAAATTGTTAAGTCCTCTTAAATTACGTAGCTGTTTGTGCCCTGTACATGGATGTGTTAGTTTACTTCATTCTTTTTTTTTTCATTTCCAGACCACAATTCATGCTTCTTCACCTAAATTAGAAGGTTCTTCCCAATTCCAGAGATTAAAACCCTAAAATGATGATGTATTTCATTGTGGAGGTTAAATGCTAAAATGACAATGCTATTTTAGGATACGTTCATTCTGGTGCTGTCACTTTTGAGTGAACAGCCTATAGAAGAGTGACCATCCCAGGGACCTTCTCACCTCAAGCCCATGAGAATGTGACAGAAATGCCATTTTACAGATATTAAACAGACGTCATCCAGTTTCCATCTTGAATCAGTTGGCTCTTGCCGGATCATGCTTTGTGATGAAACATATCTCAGAGGCATGCAGCTATAAGCATTTGTGTGTCACGTGTCTGTGGTCACCTTGGAGACAGGTGCATATGCACTGGGCTCTGCTGGGTGACTCTGCCAGAGCCAGGTCTGACTGTGAAAGGCTTGGTACTTACACTAGAAAACTCACTTTCGTCTTGTAGACGATGGAGAACCAGTAAAGGTGTTTTTCACTACGATAGTGATGTGATGACAGCTGTGTTTTGGAAATATCCAAAATGGTGTGGAACACAGGTTGGAAGAAGATGAGACTGGAGGCGAGGAGCCCCATTAGGAGACTGGGCATTGGTCCAGGTGAGAGATAGGGAGGCCCGGATCACAGAAGTTCACAGTGGGGATGCCAAGGAGAGTGCCTCCCCTCACCTAACACTTCTGTTAGCTGCCCACCATCTCAGATGGCCCTGAGCACCCTCTCTCCCTCAGACCTCTGACCTGAGGCCTGGGAGGATTTGGCTCTGGTCCTAGCTCTGTCTTCACACAGCTGTGTGTCATTGGACACATCACCAAAACTATCTGGATTTCAATGTCCTCATTGAAAAGATGCCAAACACACTAGATGATTTCCAAAGTCTCCTTCTGCCCCAAAGGCCTATGAGCTATGGTTCAGGACCTATCTTTAGTCTCCCCAGAGAATGCTATGTTTTCTTAATGTACATCTCAAACTGGATACAGTGAAAAGGGCCTCGGACTGAATGAATACTTCTAGTGTTCAGTAGATAATTGAGCAGAAAAGAAACTTAAAGACCAGTGAGTCCACGTTTCTTTATAGCTGTGGAATATTTTCTTCAAATGAAATATGCAGAAACTTGATGTAAAAGACAGATGAAAGTTGACAACATGAGGCTGATCTGGAGGAGAGAGCAGGGAACCCTGCCTTGATCGATGTGGCCACACCTGTGTTGGGGGGCAGGGCTGGTCCCAGAGCTCAGACTTGATGGTTTGGACCCTGGGCAGAGCCAGGCTCAGGATGGAGCATTAAGTTGTCCAGCTCCAGGGCAAGGAGTATTCTGGGTCATGACCCCCACGATCATATAGTTAGTGACAAAGGTGGGATAAATCTAGGTCTTCTGACTCTTTCTACTGTTACATGACAAGACAAGATCTTCAAACTAATACTATCTTGAAAAGTGCAGTGTCAAATACCTTGCAAAACTCCTTGGACTATGAGATGTGGCAACACCTACTTTAAGGTTTTTCCCACACCAAAGTTATGATAATGTTCTAAGGGCATAAAAGGTTGGGGGTCTCAATTGCCCACATGTCCTTGTTTAGGAGAGGATCTTGACTTGTTTTCCGAGGAAAATTTTGACCCTGCCTGGATGGAATGGCAGAGCTGCTACACGCTCCAGTGTAGGCATGAGTGCAGTCAATACATTAGACAACATCAAACATATCTTTAGACTTGTTGCTTGTTGAAGAGGGACATGGATCTTCCTTTAAGGAGTAACACAGAATATTTGGCTCCAAGGACTTGTCTGTGATAACCAATATTAATTACTTAATTAACCAATGAATGATACAAATATCTATTAAACACTTTCTTTATGCTAGGCATTGGGAATACAGTGAGGGGCAAAAGCAGAGCCAGGAGCTGCCTTGTGGAGCATACAGTCTATTGGGGGAGACACACAGATGAAAAAATCTTTCTTGAAGAAGCAGCTTCTAGCTTGAGACGTGAAGGAAAAGGTCCAGACAAAAGCAGGAGCCAAAGGATTGAGGGAGACAGTGCTCCAGATAGAGGGAACAGCCTGTTTAAAGATCCAGAGTTGGGAGAGAACATGACTTTTTCAGCAATCTCAAAGAAGTTCCTTCGGGATGGCTGGGATGAAGGGAACAGTCAGAGAGCTGAGGCTGCAGATGTAGATGGAGGCCAGTCTGTATTCAACCATCAGGGGTGTGGAATTCATGCTAAGAGCCTTGTGCAGCCATTCAGGTATTTTTTTCTTTCTTTTTAAAATTATTATTACTTTTATTGAAGTACAGTTTATGTATAATATTATATAAATTACAGGTGTACAATATAGTGATTCACAATTTTTAAAGGTTATATTCCATTTATTGTTATAAAATATTTGCTATATTCTCTGTGTTGTACAATATATCCTTATAGCTTATTTTATACCTAATAGTTTGTACCTCCTAATCCCCTGCCCCTATATTGCCCCTCCCCCTTATATTTAGGTGTTTTAAGTGGAGTTTTGTTTTAGAGAAAGCAGACTGGCTGTGGTTTGGAGAATGGATTAGGATAAGGCAAACAAGCTAGAAGGCTGGGTGGTAAATCCAGGCTGAAATGAAGGTCACCTGACCTTGGGGAGTGGCATTGAAAAAAGAGAGAAAAAGGCCAATTGGGACCTACTATCGACAGGATTTAGTGATATTTACCAGTTTTTCATTTTAGAGAATCCATATTTACAGAGACTTCCCTGAAGGATAGTAACCTGTGAGTCTCCAAACTTTGGTTTTGGATTAGTTAAGAATTATAGAGGGTGCTGTAATAGAAGTGCATTATCAATGTGATTTTACTCAAGAGTGCTTTAACATTGGGCCATCAGGCTATATGTTTGCATATCTTCCTATGGAGGGTTCTTCAGTCTACTGTTTAGAACATTACATGGGATCCTCTTTAGGAACATACCTGGGAAAACTTACTTTCAGGGTGCACAACCAGTGATGACCTGTGCTTCTCCTGACTGTGTTTTGAACTCTGACTGGGATGAGTGGTATTAACAACCACAAGTTCCTCTTTGGTGTCTAGGAAGCCCCAAATCAAATGATTGCTACTTCTAGCAAAGTGTATTAGCCCTTGTGGCATTTTTTGACCTCATTCTGGCTTCATTTTCTGGTTTCTATTTTTAATTTTACTTTCTTCCCAGTTCCCTATTTGTTTATTTTTATTATTTTAAACCTTGCAATATAGTATCTTTATAAGTCACTTCCATTTCTTCTTAGAATGAGATTGAGTATAAATAATTATAATAATGTGAGAAGAACTTCTTGGATCTTTGTGCCACGGAAAACTTAGGAAGTTAATATTGGATATATACACTTAAGGGTTTAATTGTGAGTTGAGAATTTAGATTCAAGTTTTTGAAATTCTAAGGGTTTCTCTTCACTTATAAAGCAAAACTGCATTTCTTGGTCCTTTTTCCTCCGGATAATAACTTGAGCATCACCAAGTTTTTCCTTCTTATTTAAGTTGAATTTCTGTTTTTGTAAGGAATAACTTATCTTCACCAGTAATTCTATAATTTTTCATATGGGAGAATCTTTGAGTATTTGCAAAGATTCATTTAAAAATATAAATGTGGTTATATTGGGTTAGTTTTTTTCTGAGTCACAGAAATAAATCTCTCCCTCTCTCTTTTCCTTCAGTAGTCAGACTCTGTATATATACTAGACATATGGATTTAAAGATTTATTTGTATCCCAAAGAAACTAGAAATCTAGTAGAGGAGGGAAGTCAAACAGATTTTCACTACACAGTGTGATAAATGCCCCCAAAGGTGGTAAGCACAGTGAATGCCTTAACTTTCCAGGTCCCTACTTTTTTTTTTTTTTTGTCTTGGTTGTGGGAATAGCCCTGCTGAGTCAAACTCACTGCATTTCTTTGTTCTGTGCCTGATTGTACCAACGTTATGCAGACCCAGCCTGTGTGGGTGTCCAACTTCTTGCTCCCCGTTTTAAAGTCAGAGGTCTGGAATCACATGTTATGCAAACAGCTGCAGCTTCTATTCAGACAAAATCTCATCGTTGCAGGTAACCTTTTAATACCAGAATTTCTTTAATAATGTTACTTCCCTGTTGCCTCTGTTAACCCATGATTGGAAGATTGCTTTGCTGATCTGGAACCAAGGAATTCTTTTAAAGGATACATTCTTCAGAAAGGACATTCTTATTAAGTCTCCAATCAATCTGC
Organism: Balaenoptera ricei; assembly: GCF_028023285.1. NCBI lineage: Eukaryota > Metazoa > Chordata > Mammalia > Artiodactyla > Balaenopteridae > Balaenoptera > Balaenoptera ricei. The sequence goes on along the minus strand of NC_082640.1, from coordinate 145,111,623 downwards.
TTTGCAACACTGGCATTGGTTTACATTGGTGGATGTGGTAGAATCCAACAATGGTCATTGTTTTTTTTTTTTGCAACCATCCCATCAAGAGGCAGAATCTATTTCTCACCTGTTGAATCTGGGCTAGCCTTGTAACTTGCTTTGGACAATAGCAATGGCAGAAGCAATATAGTGCAAGTTCTGAGTCTGGGCCTCAAGAGGCTTTGCAAGCTTACCTTTACTCTTGGGACTTTCCTGCTATCTTGAACAAGCCTGGGCTAGCCTGATGGATGATGAGATATGTGGCCCAGTAATCTTTGTCTCTCCATCCACTAGACCTGCGAGAGAGGCCATCCTAGACTATTCAGTCCCCAGCTGATCCACCTGCTGGCCACAGATGCATAAGTGAACTCAGCCAAGATCAGCCAAGCATGGCCAGATCAGTAGAACCACCCAGCTGACCAACAGGTCATGAGAAGTAATAAGTGGTTGTTATTTTAAGCTGCTAAGGTTTGGGGTTGTTCAATGTGCAGTAAAAGCTAGACAGTAGTAGTGCAGTTTTGACGTCCTTGCAGTGGCTTGCAGGTAATAGTGGACTTCAAAACAGAGTAGAAGGAAAGAAGGAAGGGAGGAAGGAAGGAAGGGAGCAAGGAAGGGAGTTAATGAAAAAGGAAGGAGGAGGAACACGCACTCCTCATCTTCTGTATGTCCAACTGATGATTTTTTTTAAACCTAAATTAATGAAGAAATAAGTAAACAAGTCTTATGAACATTATATTGGATTATAGATAATGGCGGAGAGTCAAACCTCCTAATTAATTATGATTCCAAAAAGATTTGTTAAAATGAGCTGATGATATTTATGGCAGTGAATTTTGAAAATATCAACCCGATAATAAGAAAATACATAATTCTGTTCATTTACTCATATCTACAGGCAACACAAACCTTTATTTACCCCTACACCCACCACCTAAAAGATGAGGGGTAACAGTTTATTTATTCATCCTCACCCCTAACACCCAAAAGATAAGGGGTAATAATTCAATTCAACTGGATGCCTAACTGGATAAATAACCAGGTACTGATTATACCAGAAATATAACTCAAATAGACTCCAGATAATAGACATCTTTGGTTTCAATTTCATTTAACAGAGCCCTTGATGGACAGACTTTGCTCTGTCTGCCGAGCCCAGGGCTTAACTAGGGGAAGGTAGAAAGACAAGGAAGAAAAGTGCATGACCTGCCTGGGAGGGTTGAGGAGGGAAAGGGGTTGTGGGAGTCATCAGAAAGCCATGTAGGAGAAGGTGGCACCGAACAGTGATGGGGAAAGGACGAGGCACTGAGAATGGGAGGGGGGGGTTGCCACCAACTCGCCAAGGAGCCTTTGAACCATTGACTAGCCTAGGCTCAGTTTCCTCATTTATAAACTGTACTGAGCAAGTTGTTACACTCCTGGTCTTGAGACAAGTCAGCCTTGTGTGAACGAGTGTATGTGCCTTGCCCCTTCTTGAAGAAAGTGATCCTAATGCCAGGTTTTCTTCATTACAGTGATCCCTTTGGTCCTTCATGTGTTTTGATTGTCTGGTGTATGCCAGGCACTCTGAGAAGCACAGCCACACAGTGGTGAACAAAATGCAGTCCCTGCTTTCGAGGAACTTAAGTATACAGTGTGGAGAGGACCACGCAGTGTGGGAAGAGCGTCTGGCCCCTCCAGGAAGGGGGATGTTCAGAGAAAGTGCTCCAGAAGAGAAACTTCTTTAAAAATAGCTGAAGGATGAGTAGCACTAGCCAGATGAAGAGGCATTTGTCACTGCTATTCAAGCATGGATGATCTTATCACTTGGTTCTGCTACACAGATACATATGCCCAGAAAACTGTGCACCTAGAGTACTTCATTAGCTTAAGAATCTGAAGATTTCAGGACTACCTTGAGCTGTTGCAAAACTTATTATGTACTCGTTGTCATGGAGCCCTGTTTTATTATTTATGAGAACATGGAGAGCCAGCAGAGTTAGAGACCTTCAGCCAGACTTCATCACATCCACTGGAAAAGAGATAATTGCAATTACTGCAGAGATTAATGTGTAGGCAGGCAGCCCTCTTAAGCACAGAGCACATAAAGGCCCAGCCACACTGGAGAACAAAGAGCTGAAATGGGTTTTAGGGTTTGTTGTGTGGTGTGTGTGTGTGTGTGTGTGTGTGTGTGCGCGCGCTCGCCCATTCATTTTAAGACTAGCGAAACCATATTTCAGAAAATTTGGAAAATGAGAGGCTTCTCCTAATCCTACTACTCTAACAATCACTTTTTGCATTTTGAATATCCTAACAATACTTTTCCTAACAATACCAAGGCATGTACTGAACTGACCATCCTTTGGCTTGAGACCAACTGATGTATGTGGGCAAGAGGCTGTGTAAGCGATAGCTTCTCAGCGCGGTCCCTTCCGAATAGAATGGAGAAGAATTTATAACCCAGCTCTGATCTACTGTGCTCACAGGTTTGCCCGGTGTTGCATCTGAAGCCTGCACTTGCAGGCTGTACATGCTTGATTCAAGCGGATGCACTTTCATGTGTCAGCATCAAGGAAGAAGCCCTGGGGCAGGAGGCTAGAGGTGCCTGGCGTTGGCAGGAGGTGAGGCGCTGTCAGGCTGTGTCTGTGTGAAGTTGACGGGAATCCACACAGAGCTGGTCACTGCCAAGGTGAAACAAGAGGAAGTGAATTGGAGTATAAAAGGTATTTGATACGACCTTTTAGCTTTCCCTTTCTGGTCAGTTAGGAGCCTTCTATAATATCTGGGTAAGCGGAAAAAAATAAAAAGACAAACGTCAGTACTGATGATCTGCATTATCTCAGGGTATTTGAAGAGCAAATTTTATTCATGGGAATCACTGACACTGAAAATAATGATGAAATCAAACCTTGTAAACATATTTCTTACAAATTAATAGTTCTTGAGGCTAAAGGCAAAGTTGTTCCTGGGATTGCTTTCGGCAATAGTTATTCAAGATGTGGGTGTATTGAACTGGGTGGATGTGTTCTGGGCTCTCCTTGTCTTATTTGATGCATTCTAACGAGTTTTAAATTTTCTATTCTCTCTGATTTTCCATACCACTCGTCATGCTTCTTTCCAACAATTTATGATGTCTTCAGTATTGCTTATTGATAAGTTGATTCAGGAACCGGTGAAACTTAAAACATGCATAGTATGCCCTTAGAAAACAAAGATACAGAGAATAAGATTTGAAAATTAAATGTAGTGTTTATGGAAGGATTCCAACGTTTTTGGTTTTAATTTTTAGTAACTTCACTTTTTATGTGTCAATGTCATCTTGAATGTTGATGGTCCTTATGCCAGAGGGAAAGAGAAAATTCTGAGTGCCGTGTGTTAGCTGTGGCTGATCATTTAGAACTAGAATCAGTCACATAGCCCCCATATGACCACAAGGGGGCAGGAAGTGCCATCCTGTGGAATGCCTAAAATGGGGGAGAAACATAAGTATTTGGCAAACGGTACCAATGACTACCACAGAAATTTGGCATTTTTAACAGGCAATGTTACAAAAGCTTTGTGTGATAGATACTATGCAGTAGGTTTGAGGTTGTGTTGTGTGATTAAAAAAATATGCAGTAGGTTGGAGGTTGTGGCATGCATGACATTTTTAGATGTTTAAATTACAGAAAGTCTTACATGTAAAATGAATATATAGCAGGTTTGAATGTATAACTACCAACACAGCTGTTTAAAAATGTTACAATAATCTTTATTAGCTTTAAATTACTGTAACTCTTCTCTGAGTCCCTATTCCCCATAAGAATAGTGGAAAATGCATTGTCAGTATTACTGGGGCTCCCCTGCTACAGGGTTATGCAGTCAGGGGAGATCTTTGGCTAAGCTCAACCATCATCGACCCTCAGGGAGACACCTTGGTCCTCAGCCCTCTGGTCACTGTTGAGAGGTATGATAGTCAAGCCCACATTCCATCTCTCTCAGGCTGGTGGCTCTCTGCTGCTTCTGGGCTGAGCTTGGAGGCAGCAGAATCTCTGCAGAGGCTGGGAAGCCCAGGGTTAATGGCCCAGCCTCCCTCCCTGTGTTCTCTCTGAGGCCATTCCGCTTCCCTAGAGCACTGTCATCAAGCAGAATTCGACTCCCTCCCATGCCTGGGGACGACCAGCTTTTTTTTTTTTTTTTTACAACCAGCTTTTGTCCCTGTCTTAGTCTGAAGCAAACGCTGTGTCCTCAGGCCTTCTCAAAGGATAGGAAGAACTGCGGGCCCTGAGCCACTTCTCTTTCTGCAAAGCACTTAAATTCTGCAGCTCACCTGTTCCATTGGTTCACAAGATCTGCCTCATGTGCTTATTCTCATGGTTGGAAGGTTTAAAGGATACTTGTAAAAGCAACTGCTGCAGAGGAGTTCTTATTACTGTGAATGAAGTGTTAAAGCGTGAATTAGCTTTGGTAATAAATAATGGAGAGAGTGGAGCAAGGGTTGCACGAAGGAAATTAGTACTTATTATGTACCTACTATGTGCCAGGACTTGGTAAGATATTTTCATATGTTATCTCACTTAATCATCACAGCAACACTACTAAGTGGATAGTATGAGCCCATTTTATAGAGGAGAAAACTGAATCTCAGAGGGTTCTATGTATGCACACAATAAAACAGTAATAATAGTCGGCATTTATGATGCTTATTAGATGCCAGCCACTGTTATCAACTCTATATGAATGTAAACTCATTTAATCTTCACAATATTTCCATGAGGCAGGTACAATAGGTACAATATTCTTACTTTATGGATGAGAAAATTGAGTCATAGAATTTAAGAGACTCATCCAAGGTCACTGGAAAATGATGAGGTCAGATTTGACCCCTGGCAGTTTGGCTCCACAGACCATGCTCTAAAGCACTGTACTATGTGGCTGAGAGAGAGGGAGAGCAAAAGAGATGGAGGGCGAGAATGAGGAAGGGAAGGAGGGAAAGATGGAGGGAGCAAGAGACAGAGTCAGATGCACACCCACACACACAGGTCATAGACAATTTCTAAAATTTGAGTGTATGTTTTAAAATTACTTAAGACTTTCTCCAAAGAATTTCAGTGAATTTCCAAAAATAGTCCTGTGATGGAGCTTGGTACCAGAGGTCAAGGATGAGTGGACTTTGCCCTGACTTCTTAGACAGATAGTGAGGGCTGGGTTCCCAAGCCCTTTCAGTCCTACCATCAGCTGAAAGGTAAATTAACAATGCCTACCATTGTCTAAGATTGAATAGAAAGGCAGAGTCAGCATTCCAAGTGTGGGTCAGCTGATGACTTGGTGGTTAAATACTCAAAACAGCTTTCCAGAAAATGGAATATTCAGACCATACTTTTTTCTTCCCAGATGCCACTACTATCATCTGATTGGTCAGAGGCCAGATGCTTCTTTTTTTAATTGAAGTATATGCCAGATGCTTTTAGTCATTTTTTAAAAAAATTAATTAATTTATTTATGGCTGTGTGGGTCTTCGTTTCTGTGCGAGGGCTTCCTCCAGCTGCGGCAAGCGGGGGCCACTCTTCATCGCGGTGCACGGGCCTCTCACTATCGCGGCCTCTCCCGCTGTGGAGCACAGGCTCCAGACGCGCAGGCTCAGCAATTGTGGCTCACGGGCCCAGTTGCTCCGCGGCATGTGGGATCTTCCCAGACCAGGGTTCGAACCCGTGTCCCCTGCATTGGCAGGCAGATTCTCAACCACTGCGCCACCAGGGAAGCCCCCTGCCAGATGCTTTTGAACACAAAAACCGTGCAAACTACATGGGGTCAACTCTTTGTAAATAGCGCTGATGATTGTACAAGGCAGCATGGCCCTTGGGTATTAAAGCTTAAACATTCTTGGCTCTCCAAGCAGCCAAGTTACTCTTAGCTCAAGGAGGTAGGTGCATTATGTTGGTTTCCCAGAGGGAGAAAAATGATCGTTTTCCCTTCTTTCAGCATCTTTCAACGGTAACTCTGAATAATAGGTGGTCAAAAAGATTAAGTGACTTGTTCCTGCCATGAAAGAGGACCCCAGACTGCTGATAAGAGTAAGGAAGACTAGGTTCCATGGATTTTATTTTACGAATCCTTCCAAAGTGTAAAGGCTGATGTGGTATTTTAAAACAATTTGATGACAGACTATATATCTTGAATAGAACTTATTTATGCCCAGTGATCATGTTTGGTTTTTAATGTTATTACTTGGTATAGTTATTTTAGTATCAGACACAAAGATTTTAACTATCAGATGAACTACTTTACAAATAATTTTTTTACAACACAAATAGCCAAGTTCTGTATATTCAGTTAATATAAATATCTAATCTGACTTGATCAGATAATCAAAATAAATATGGTCCAGATATCAGAACCCACTTGGAATCACAGACGGATGCCCTGTGCTTAGTGCACTAGCAATATTTCTGAAAAGGTGCATACAAACCAAATTTTTGCAGGTCGAGTTATGATTTACTCAGAAAATTGATTTACTATTTGATTTACTAGGGAAATTGGCTATGTGAAACCGGCTACTATGAGGAAACATTTTATGAATCAACTAACTACCTTCAGCCTTTATTTGTTTAATTATGTCTTTCCTCAGTTTTTCAGAATAGATTTTTGGTAGGCTGATAATTCGCATTTTGTAAATTTGAATTTTTGTACTGTATTGGGTTTGTGGAAACCGGCAGACTGAGCAGGCAAACATATGAAAATACTTTTAAAAATTCTCCTTTCAAAATAATTTCTATACATTTTTAATGATGTCTGAAGTGACATTTGAAAGGTTCAGTCATTTTTTATGCACCAAAGAGTGCTATCACTAGTAGAAATGTACTTTTCATTGTTGATCAATTTATAATTGTAGAACTTTAATTCCATTAAAAAAAAAGTGCATCCTAGATTATGGCATCCGCTTGCATTTACTGTTTTAGTCACCCTATTACAGATGATTGCAGAGACATTTGTAAATGCTCTGCTATTTTAAAATTAACTTCCAGGTCAGTCTGAGAATTTTTATAATTTCTTTTAGGAAACACGGACTCTTGTGGGTCTAGTATTTACATTATTTAACTTTATGCTGAATTTGCTGTTTGTATGAATGAGGAGATCTGGTTAAATACATTTCTACTTCTCTGGAAATTTCTGAAAACAAAGCAAAACTAGGAAGAAGGCAACAACTTACACAATGAGTGTAATTTAGAATTTAAATACATTAATTATGATAAAATATAAATGTGAATAGGACAAAACCACTTGTCTTTAAAGTCTACACATATTCATATTCCTGTTACATTAGAAGGTTTTTGCTTGAGTTTCTTAATTTCTCTCTTGTTGAATTTATATATCAATATGCTATGGATTATGATGTTATTAAACACATGTTAGAAGTAATATAGGCAAATTTGTTTCATAGAAGCTTCAACCAAAAGGAGCAGCTTATGCTAATGTGATCAACTCATTTTACCGTGTGCAATGCACACATTTATATAAGGTGTGCCACAGAAATAAAAATAATAAAAGTAACAAAAGTGTGTTGAAAATCGCTTTGGGGCGGGTGGTGGAGTGTAAAGGCACAGTCCTTTCATTTTTGCTTTAAATAGTCAGCTCCCCGCCATTGCAGTAGAGTTGCTTTGTCCTTTAAGTTCATTTTGACCTTTTAGTTCCTTCCACCCTCCCATCTGTCCTGGCCCAGGAAGCAGGTGTGGGAGGAAATTGGTTTCTGTATGAACTCTCCTCCCAGCCACAATCATCTCAGGTTCACTCCACACTCACAATCCTGTGCTAGGCTTTGTGTCCACACAAAAACCCTAATGCGTGTCCCCATGAAAACCCAAATTTAATTCTGCATTTTCTTATGCTTAAAATGAATTCATCTTCAAAAAAAAAGTTTGCCTATTTCTTCCCCCTTAAAGACCCATACACAGTTTGGAAAATGTTTGAAGGCAGAATGATGTGTGATAGGTTCTTGGGAGGTTTCTGAGAGGGCACAGAAGTCGACTGGTTTTTGTCTTTTCTCTCCCCCCCCCCCCCCCCAACGCTTTAGAAATGTGAAAGCGGCAGGGGTGTCTTAAACTCACTCTGGATGGCAGGTGGACATAATGACCTCTAAGCTGATGAGCTCACACCCCACCCTCACTTGCACATACCGGTTTAGTTTCTGAGGTGAGACTTTCAGGTTTATTTTTCAGGAGGCGGTGACTGCGAATAGAGGAATAGACTGCGAATAGAGGAATCGTCCTCACTGCTCACTGACTTTAACCTGGTGCCTCTCTGGCCAAGACAGGAGAGTCACACCTGAGGGGAGGTGTTCACTCTGAACACACAGCTTCAAGGACGTTCTAGACTCAGGTGGAATATCTCAGGATTGTAGCTAAAACTTTCCCCCGCCCAGGGTTATGTACAGGTTGAAGGGCTTCCCCCGATGTTTTGGCAATAAGAAGAAAATCATTTCTCCTCGGGGCATTTGGAATGGGCAAAATAAACATGCTGTGCACAGCTGCGGCTCCCAAGCCTTTAATGATTTCACTGGGCGGATGGAGGGTCCGGCCCGACACGGACTGTCAGACTTGGAGGCTTGATCTCTGTAAATATTTGTGTCCACGATACCTGAATAATCACTCCAAGTACCACCTGCTGGGGCCTCATTTTTCTTTTCATTTCTTAAAAAAAAAAAAAAAAAAGACTCCCCGTCGTCTAGGCAAGTGGAGAGAACTGATTAACTCCAGGGAACGCTTGCAGATCAGCACACCCCTGGTGGTGCAGACGCCAAGCGTAGACGAAGCCCTGGGGGCACCCCAAGGTGTCATCTCCCCGAGCGACAGCGTGCACCTCTCACATTAACAGCCCTTGGTTCCGCTTGGGTCTCTCCCATCCCCGGCCCTCCTTCCTGAGCCCTTGCCACCATCTCACCTTCTCCTCTCCTTCCACGCCCTGGACCAAGCGTCCCTTCTGGCAGGTGGGGCTGGGGGATGTTTAGTCTTCCGGGAAGGGGTCAACAGGGTTAATGATGAGAGTCCGCGCAGGTGGGGCCGCCCCGGGCAGCGGTGGGTGTCGGAGGTGAGGGGGCGCTGTTCGGGCAGCAGTGCGCGGGGTGGCGGGCGGGAGACCTGCCAGGCTGACAGAGAGGCCGGCCCTAGTGGGGGCCGCTCCGCCGCCGCCGCCGCCGCCGCCGCCGCCGCTGTGATGCGGCGCCGGTGCTGCGCCGGGCGGCGGAGTCAGAGCCTGGGCGCGGGCGCACGAGCTGCAACATCAGCACCGGCGGCGGCACCTGCACCAGCTCCCGGGCCCCGCGCTGCGCTTTCCGACCCGCCGCGCCCGGGGCCGCCGCCCCGTGCTCTCTATGGATGTCAAGGCGGCCCCCAACGGGGTGGCCACCATCGAGGACCGGATCCTGCGGATCACCGGCTACTATGGCTATTACCCGGGTTACTCCAGTCAGAAAAGTAAGATGCGGCGGGGCTGTCTTGCTCCAGGCGCCGGAGGGGTGGGATGCGGGAGGGCGCGCCGTCCGGACACCTACCTGCAGCCCTGCTGGCGTGGCTAAAGCCAATCTCCTGGCAGTGGGGCTACCGCGGCTAAAAGTGTGTTCGCTGTCCTCGGTGCTGAACCGTGAGAGAACGGGTGTCCGGACTGTTGGCGCCTCGGAGTTTGGAAATCGTGGTAGCCTTGGGGGCAGAAGCGCAGAGGGAACCGGGTGAGCGCTCCTGACGGCCGTCGGCCGGCTCACCCCAGGCTTATTCACGACCGAGCAGGCTAACATGGCCGTTTACTTAGCGAAACTCAGCCCTTGGGGCTGCACTGCCCCAAAGTCCCTACTGGGTGCCAGGCTGCGGGCTGGGCGCTGGGGAGGCTCGGGGGTGGAGCTGGCGGCGGAGGCCGACCCAGACGTGGGTCCCGGAGCCGATGGGTCAGACTGTTCACTCCAGGCTGCTGAGACGTTGCCAGCGCGGGAATTACTCTTGTTAAAATGTTTCTGGGTGGCTGTCCGCCTTGGGCAGAGAAGGAACCTGGCCAGGTCTCCGAGGCTGGGAGCTTGGGGCCAGAGACCCGTGAAAAGACTGGGGGCTGGGGTGGGTGAGAGGGGGAGGCGCGACCGGGCCACCCCCCCACCCCCAGCTGCCCGCCGCACGTCGCGGCTACCTCGGAGCCGGAGCGGGCTGCTCTGCGCGGTTCTGCCTTTCTTCCGGCTAAGCGAGGTCATGCGGTGCGGACGCGTTCACGTTTCTGGAGCAGTTTTGCGGGGAGGGCGATGAGGTGCGCTCTACTCTGTCCCTCTCTCCCCGCACACGAACCCACTGGCTCTGTTTGCTGGGATTAGTTCTGCCGGCGACCCAAGTGAAGCTCGTTTTACTCTGAATTGGGGGAGTAGCTGCGGCTTAATTCCCATGCAGGTGGGATTTCGCTTTTTCTCTATCAATGCATTTCTGTCGCAATAGATGGAGCTTAATTGATGTTTTTTGCTGTTATTTTTAACCGGAAGCTTCTGAAGCTCCTAGATGCATTTCTGATTGGTATTTTTCTGAGACATTTGAGGTACATTCAACGTTACAGTTTCTCTGAAACGAGTAAACCCTAACACATACAGGGAAAAACACCTTTTTTCTTGTAACTCCTCCCCCCCCCCTCCCCCTCCCCGCTATGCTCCATCTCTATTGAGCTTTCTTCCATGGGCTGTCCTCACACAGATATTTTCTAGTATAATATTTCATTTGGCTTCAGGAAAGGCCCATTTGATCTGGATGGTTTCTGTCTAGCTGTTTTTAGCATTAGAAGATTACATTATTCATTTTCCATACAAAAGTAATTATATAGTGTTAGAATTTTCTAGAAAGAAAATAACATGATGTGGAATGTGGTTTGAAGTCTTTGTACTATAGATTCAAAACTTCTTTTTTTTCCTATTGGCAAAGGCTTTTTGTTTTTAACCCTAGAAACTTAAGCGAAGGCAGTAGTATACCAGGTAGAGATTACTTAGATTTCACCTTTGAATATTTTAATTAGGAACCATGGGATTTTGGTTGCTTAGAAAATGTAGAAGCTGTCTGTGAGATCACAAGACCCAGGGTAGCATATTATTATAGTTTTTATAACAATGGAACTTTGGTTAATAAAGAACAAACCAAAAAGAATACTGGAAAAGTGACATTTTAGAGACATGTTCATGTTAGCTTTTCATATTTGCTGAAATAGCTGCACACGTTTCATTTGCCGTACAATAACTGGACAAACAGAGGGAAGAGCACAGGTTAAGACAGTAACTGAAGCTAAAAGGGATAAAGATGCATTTGGCATAGTTATTTGTGATGGGCTCTTAGCTAACTTCGGGCCACAGAATTCAAACAGTGAAGGCAGAGAATCTCACAAGGACAGAGAATTATATGATAGTCAAATACCTTTCAGGATGTTTAAGCTTTCAGAGGTAGAAAGAGATTGCCATTTTGCAGAGTGAGAGGCTAGGAGAAGAGAGAGCTGGAAGAGGGCCAGGCAGCTGAGCACCATGAAATAATCCTGCCCTTAATGCAGGCTTCAACTAGTAAACAAACACATTGAAGCAAACCAGTACAATATGGTCAATTGATTTAGCTGTTACCGGGAATGAGCAACAGCTTGGGGGAAGTCTGGAAAGACATATTTAGGAAAAGGCTGTGGTGAGGAATATGTAATATGTGAAGGCAAGGTGGCTTTCCCATTTTCTGATGGTCATGTTTGAGACCTCTCTTGATATCAATGCCATTTACTTTTCTAGAGGCAGGTGGGGACTCATCTCTGACAGTAAGCATTAATGATCAGCCTCATGGTATTGCATCCTGCTGCTACCTGCTGCTACCCCTGCCAGTCAGGAAGATGAGTATCTAGCTCAGAACAAATTCTAGTAGTCAGGCTGATGCAAAAAGAAATGTATGTGTACATATATTATGTATGTAAAAGTTGCATACATATACAATATACATTGTATACATAAGATATATAAACGTTATGTATAAAAGATATATATGCATTATATATAAAAGATATATATATATCTATATGCAATCATCTCTATATCTATAAATTTAGATAGATAGATGGGTACAGAGATGATTAAAGCATTAGTCTAACCTCAAGTTACTTATGGTCTGGTAGGGGAATTAGATTCACTCATTCAACAGGTGCTAATTGAGTACCTCCTATGTGCTGGGAATACATGAGTGAACAAAACAGACAAAAGTATTTTCCTTTTTAGAGCTTAAGTCCTAGTGGGAAGAGACAGACAATAAGAAATAAATAAATAAATACATAAATAAAGTATTGTATTTCAGGGTGATAGCTGCCTCAACAAAAATATCAACAAGAGTTAAAGGGCTACAAAAGTCTGAGGGGGTAGCAATTGTGGAAATTTTAAATAGGGTGGCCAGGGAAGGCCTCACTGAAGAGGTCACAACTGAGCAAAGACCTGAAGGATGTGAGGGAGTTTGCTGTGTAGACATCGGGAGGAAGTCGTTCCGGGCAAAGGGAACGGCCCATGCAAAGCTCTGGGGTGGAGCGTGCCGGGCCTGAAGTAGCACCTTACAGGCCATTGTGCGTCCTTTGGCTTGTACTCAATGAAATTGGGAGCCTTTGCAGGGTTTTGACAGAGGAGTGATGTGACTTGACTTACATTTCAAAAGGATCAACTCGACTGCTCTATTGGCGCAGAGGTGGAAGCAGAGAGACTAGTTAGTATGTCACTGTAATAACCAAGGCGGGAGATGATGGTGGCCTGAACCAGATGTGTAGCAGTAGTAGAGGTGAGAGGTGGTCAGATTCTCTATATATTTGAAATTAGATTCTCTATATACTTGAAATTCTCTATATATCTGAATAGGGTTTCCTGATGGTTGGATATGGTATCTGCAAGAAAGAGAGGAGTGAAAAAATGATTCCACCTTTTCTAGTTTGACCAAGTTTGAGTTGCCAATGGCTAAAGTGTGGCAAGATTCAAGGCAGAGAAGTTTAGGTGGTCAAGGGGTAAGGATAACATTTTGGAAAGTTTAAATGTAATTGGAGACATAGAATAATCCTGGAGTTCAGAGGAGATGCCTGACTGGAGATATAAATTAGGGATTTTCCAGCATTTGGATGGTTATTTATAGTCTAAGACTAAAGAGATCTCCAAGGAGTCAACGTATACAGAGAAGAGAAGAGGAGCAAGGACTGACTCTGGGGCACTGAGACATTAAGAGGGTGAGAAGAAGAGGGGCATATGATACCCTAGAAGCCAGTGAAGAGTTTCAGAGGGAAGAGATTAGCCAAGTCCAATGCTGCTGAAGGGTCTAGAAAATAAAAACTGATAACTGACCATGAATTTGGCAACTGGACATCATTGGCTACCTTGACAGGAACACGTAAGGTGGCAGAAGGTGGGTTAGAATGTGCTTAAGCAAGAATTAGAGGGAGGAATTGGAAATGTGAGTATAGACAATTCTTCAATGATTTTTGTGCAAAGGGGAGCAGAGGAAATGGGGGTAGTGGGGTTAAGAAAGTTTTTTTTTTTGTAAGATGGGAGGCAATTGCAGGATGTTTGCATGATCATGAGACTGATTCAATAGAGAAAGAAAAATCAGTGATGTTGAAGAGATAGTGTACCAAAACTAGTGCACAAAGGAAGGGACATCGCTTTAGATAGGAACATGGATATAGGGCAGAGGGTATGGATGAAGGGTCTGGAAGGAGGAAAACTGAGGTGGTGGGAGTCTGGTGAGATTCTCTTCTGGTTGCTTTCATTTTCTCCAAATAGGAAGCAAGGTCATCAACTGAGAGTGAGGATAAAGGAGGAGGTGGTAGAGGTTGGAGGAAAGAGAAGGTGTGAATTGTTCTATGGGGGGAGCAAACGGACTGAGGAAGTACAGTAAAGTTGTCTGGCTGCCTTAAAGGGCACGTTTAGTTTCTGGTCAGAAATTTGAAGCGAGACAAGTCAGTAGGTTGTTATGTTCATTGACACAGTGGTGGCGTGGAGCAAGTGAAGAGAAGGATTTAACCAGAGTTTCAGATTATCCAGTGGGTGTAATAATAGCATCAAGGGAGTTGTGAATGTATGCAAGGAAGGTATTGTAGTGAATGACCATAGCATTTAAAGCTGGTGAATAGAGAAGGGAGAAAATCGAGATGATTAGGGAGAGTGAAAAGTTGGTAGGATCAATGGATTGGGAATCTCAGTGAGATCAAAGGCTAGTGGATGGTTAGCTGGGAGAAAAGAGGTGATGATCAAAGAGGGTTGTATTGCTATAAGAAGTCATTCATTCCATAAGTCAAGTCAAAGGATAAATCCATTTATATTTTACTGTATTCTATTATCAATATTTTTGGGGTGAGCCTTCTTTTTGTGTTTGCATAAGGAGGCAGTATATTGATGTGTAGTGAATTAAATTCTAGGGGTTTGGAAATTGATTCTAGTTAAACCTGCCAGCAACTTGGCTCTGAGACCTGAGACACCTCTCTGTGGCCATCAGTTTCCTTGTTTGTAAAAAAAAAAAAAAAAAAAGAAAAGAAAAGAAAAGAAAAAGAAAAAGGGTAGAAGTCATTGTCTTAGGACAGCATGCAGTAGGTCGCTTTGACAGCTTTCAAAAAAGCCCCACCCTCCATGGAGAAATCTCACTCAGTAAACTAGTATGTTTACTTCACCTCTCCTCGCCCCACCTTCCATCTCAGATGGTGGCCAGTTCCCTCTCTTTGTTCTATGCCTTTTGTGCTGGTTGGCCTTCTGTTTTTTTCTATGCTCCGCCAGTGACCAGGTTCTGTGGTTGTTTTCTATCGGTAGCTGCAAATTTATAGTAAAACTTTTTGTCCTTGCTCTGATCTCAGCTCTGACCATCCCGTTTCCAAAAAGAACTCTACCAACTTCTGGCTCTTCTGGCTCTCTCAATTCTCCAACTATTGCTGTGACTTAGCATTTCCCAAGGTTCCAGACTCAGCTGTCTCCTCTCACTTTATTTTCCCCGAGCAAGTACATTCAGTTTCATGGCTTCACCATCTTCTATGTGTCTGTATTTCTAGGTCCACTTTTTCTGAGTCCAGACCCATATTTCAACTTTCTATGAGAATTCTTACCTGAATGTCCCCCTGGCATGTCACACATAAAACTAAATTCATCATTCTGTCCTTAAAATATGCCTTTTCCTTCTTATTATGCTTTTTAGCTTCCAATATCTGTATCTAACCAATTGCTCAGAAACCTGGAGTTATCCTCAAACTCTGCCCTTCCCTCTTCTCCTATATTCAGTTAACAAGTCCTATCTATTTTACCTCACATATGTGCTTTCCATCCCTATTATCACTGCCTTAGTTCTATCCATTGTATCTTTTTTTTTTAACAGCTTTATTGGAGTATAATTGCTTTACAATGTTGTGTTAGTTTCTGCTGTATAACAAAGTGAATCAGCTATACATATACATATATCCCCATATCTCCTCCCTCTTGAGTCTCCCTCCCACCCTCCCTATCCCACCCCTCTAGGTGGTCACAAAGCACCAAGCTGATCTCCCTGTGCTATGAGGCTGCTTCCCACTAGCTATCTATTTTACATTTGGTAGTGTATATATGTCCATATCCATTGTATCTTTCACCCAATCTCAAATCTTTTTAATCCAGTATGCACACCTTAAGAACAGTCAATTCCCTAAAATGCAAATCTTCCTCTCATATCCCTGATCAAATGCCAGGAATAAATCTTCATTTTCTGTGGAATAAAGTCCAAATTCCTTAGCCTGCCACAATCTGAGCCCAGCTTACATTGTTCTATTTTAGCACATGTTTTCCCCTCTAATTGCCAAAGTAATGCATGCTTAATGCAGAAAATCTGGAAGGCAGAGAAGCAAAGAGAGATTAAAAACAAAATTACTTATAATTCTACCAGCCAGAGGTGATTAGTGTTAACATTTTGGCTAACACTACCCCTTCAGTCTATTTTATATCCATAGACCCATGCAAGTGCTGTTTATTTTGTACTGAACATTTCTCTCGTTGGTCTATATATTTTAATAACTGAAATTTAATGTATGCAAAATCTTCCATATATTTAAACACCTTAATCTACTTACATTGTTGAATTTTTCATCCAGTTTTTCTTTTTAATTTCATATCTCACGTAGCCTCCACAAACCCTGATCATAGTCTCATCAAGCTGCTCATTGTTTTAATAACATTCTTGTCCCCAAGTTCTTCAGGGCCTCAGTGCCTTTTTACACTATGGCCTGAATGGCTTCCTCTCCCCAAGTCTCCTTCTTCACTCTTTGGAAAGCTCCTATTTATCTTTAAAGGCCAAGTTCAAATGCACTGTCCTCTGTAAAGCTTCCTGATTGCCCCAGGCTGGGTTAATCCTCCCTCTGTGCTCCTGTAATACTGTGTACTCACCTCTGCTCCAGCATTTAGCACACTATTTTGGGCTGTTTACTTTTCATAAGACTGTTTCACCCACGGAGCTTGGGGAGGGAAGGGACTTATCTTTATTTATTTTTATCTTAGGCAAAGTGAAAGTGTACTGGAGTACATTCTGGGTGCTCAATGAAGTTTATTGTACTAATGAATGAATCATTATAGTTTCTGTGGAGAAACTGTGGAGAGTTAATTATTTCCACACAGAAAAAGTGTACATGGTGGTAGTGATTGGAGGGAAAGAAAAAAGTCACCAGCTATGAATGAATTAAACAGATGTGCCTATTCAGAGAATGAGAATAAACCAAATGGTATTTTATGATCACTTTACCTTTGTAACTTCTGCATTTGTGTCCTTATTGCCTTTATAACCTTTTCTGTACTTGAATGGGGAAAAGGCAATTTTTAAAATACAAAATAGTATAAGGTTATTAGAATTCTAAGAAATAAAGTGTGGTCCCTTCCGCCTTGTGAAGTGGTTAGTATTGGTCTTCATGGTACGATATTAATATAACACTTTAGTACTCTAACTG
Organism: Balaenoptera ricei; assembly: GCF_028023285.1. NCBI lineage: Eukaryota > Metazoa > Chordata > Mammalia > Artiodactyla > Balaenopteridae > Balaenoptera > Balaenoptera ricei. Next base: position 145,094,697 of record NC_082640.1, on the reverse strand, counting down.
GCATTAAGTTATAAAATTGTCTCATACTAGTGAAATGAATGCAGTAAATATTTCTCCCAGTTCATAGTCTTTTTATACCTTGATAATAAGCTTTATGCTTCTTTGTATATGACAGGTAGTGTTTTGTAAACAGTTATAAATAATTACCATTGATACGTAGTAAGAAGTCTTTGTAACATAGTTTTAAACTATAACTTGTAAGGTCTACATTGATACTGAATATCATTGTATGTTATTGATGTTGCATAATGTGGTAGTTTCTACAATGTTTATTCTGATATGTATTTTTCATTTAAAATATAAATTTACATATAAACTTGATATTTGTATTGTAAAATACTACTGCTACTAATAGCTAACACATGGGTTTAACATTAAGTGTCAGATAAACTTTCTTTAGGAAGCCCATCTAAGACCTGTTTGAGGCCATAAGGTCTAATGCAAAGACCACAAGACCCTGCTCTGTTACTTGCTAGACTTTTAAACTTGCATAAGTAACTTAACCTCTCAGATCAACAGTTTTGTTCCTGTAAAATGGAAATAGTAATAGTTGCATCACAGGTCATTGGGAGGGTTATATAAGATAACGTATATAAAATGTCTGACACAATGTGCAGTTCAGTGTATGGAAGCCGTTGTGATCATGGAGGAAACCAGTTGAATCGGCTTCATGATTTCAAAAAGGCTTGCTCACTTTTTTCTTGTAAGTAAATGGTTACCACTTACATTTTTTTCCTATCCAATGTTGTACTCTGAATTGTTATTGAAAATTGTGTTACAGCAACGTTAAAGATAATTTACAAATTATCCAAGTCTGCAATGGTTTTTATTTTTGAAGGTTGCCTTCTACTTCCTACCACTTTCTGGCTTACCTAGATCGCCCCTGGGGATAGTTTAAAATGGGCTGGAGCCATTTGTGATGAGATTATTCCCAATGGGCTGATCCAAAATAGAGGAGACAAATCTAGGGTTTATGGGTGACAGGATGGGTCTGCATGTCTGGAGATGCAAATACCCAGACATCAAAGTAGAGAGAAGTGCAGGAGTTGGGGGAGGGGTGTGGACAAATTGGGGGAGAGAGTGGGGGAGGGGAAGGGTGAAATCCCAGCTGAAGATGAGTAGCATGGGATGAGGTGGGGTTATACAGGATTGGGAGGGCAAATAGGTGAAGAAGCGAAGGCTGATGATTAATTGTGGCCTAGTCTGCTGGAAGTTTCATTGTTCCTTTTTACATGTGGAGTCTTTTTATTTTTATTTTTTCAAAAGTGAATAGCCTTTTATTTCCTGGTTATAGTTAAATCCTTAAACTCATTTGATTTCCTGTGCCCCATTACATGTGGAGTCTTAAAGGGGCAGTTGATTTTCGGTCTATTTATATAGTGGCAAACATTACAGATAGGATATTTTAAGTTCTACTTTTAAAAATGCGTCATTATGATATAAACACATTTACATAGTCTTCGAAGTTATAATTCTGTTATGTTATGAAGTATTTAACTACTTAAAGACACAGAATAATATGGAGAAAAAGGAAAATAATCCTGTCACTGTAACATGACTACCGTTATTTTGGTTAATTTCCTTCCAATCTTCGTAATGCATATAGGGCTTCACTTCTTGATTTATTGACAAATATAAACTATAGTGTAGTCATAATTCTGATATATACAATTTTGTGCCCAGCTTCTTTCCCATTTGACATTTTAGGATAAGCATTTTTCGTTTTGTTGCATTTGTCTGCTTGCAGAGCCTGGAATTAGATTCCCTTTCAGAGCTCTTGGCTTAAAGAATTTGGGCAAGCTGGTTCTCAGTTCTTTGAGACTAAATGAAATGGAGAGACCTGGAGTGTTAGTGAGGGCTTGTTTGGTTTCTCATCACAGGATTCCACCTGAACTGGCTTAAGCAAAAATGGAAGTGATTGAAACGATACTGTGAGTCTTCCATGGATTTTAAGGGCAGGGGTTAGGTGGGATAAGCGTCAGGTCCCAGACTGTTGTAGGGAAAATAGGAAGCCCTCTTTCACTGCCTTTCATCTCTTTTTTTTTCTGGCATATGTTCTCCATTCTTGTCTCTTGCTGCAGACTGGCTTTCTCTATTCCTTGTCCAAATGGTTGAAAATAGCCTCTGCAAGCAGTTCCAATGTTTATATGTCCTCTATTCAAGAGAGCAGACAGATTGAGCAAGAATCTCTTCTAAATCCAGATTCCCAGGGAAAGGGACTCTTTGGCCCAATTTGTGTCAAGTGTACACTCTTGATCCTATTGACTGTGGTGGTCTGGGGCAGGGTCAAGTTATGCCATCATGGCTGCCAGAGGCTTTCTCCTGTAACCCTACTGACAGTAGGGCAAGAGGTAGTTTCCAGAGAAAAGGAGTGATTGGCTGGACAGTCAATAGCTATTTGGTTCACTGAGCTTTGCATAAAAAGTTTTTCATATTAAATCATAGGCTTCAATCAAGATCCAATCTTTCTTCTGGTCTGATAGTCCTTATAATGTACCTACATAATATTTAGTGAGGTTATAGATAGTGTATTCCTAAACTGGGAAAACCCAAGTGTTTGTTTAGAGTATAAGTCCCTAGGGAGTTCTGTTTAAAAGTACTCAAGGAGCACTGCAGACTGCTTATTAAGTTTTATTGAAGTGCTGCTGGTTACATCAAAACTGGAAGACATATTTCTTTTTCTAGGTCGGATAGGGCAACACACCAGTCCCTTCAGACTCAAGGTATAGTAATTGAGGGTGACATTGAACATTGTACACTTTAAACAGGGACTGAAAATTACACTATTCTGCAGTCTGGGATTTTCTATATTTAGTTCTGGGCTAATGCCAAGATGGCACTACTGAGGGTCAATAATGGTTTTATGGTTCTGAAAACCAGACATACTAAGAATTCTTTATCTCTTGTGAAAACCAGACATACTAAGAATTCTTTATCTCTTGTGAAGCTAAGATTCCTAAGGGTGGTAGAGCCTGCACGTTTTCGCTGCTGATGCCTTGCTCCAAGTCATGTGACTTTGGTATCTATCTTGCATTTTTGTTCACACCCATGTTTTACATTGGCATTCTAGAGGAAAGATCCAGATTGAATGAGCCGGGAACCATTTGGAGCACCATCTTCCCTGCTGGAGTAATGGTGGCAGATGCTAAAGAAGCAATATATACATCTAAAATGAATTATTATTTCTCAGGGACATTTTAGAACAAATATACTTAGAAGTTGAGAACTTTTTATTTCTCCTTAATTAAAAAAAATTGTGAGTGCCTCAAGTGGGAGCTTCTTGTCTTTCTCCTTCCTAGTCCACATCCACAGAGCAGTCATTGTGATATTTTAGAAATATTAATTGGATCATGCCATTCCTCTGGTTAAAGTCTTCAATGGCTTCTCATATTTCTTTGGAAAACTATAAAAGCCTGAACCTAGCCTACATGGTCCTACGTGGTTGGATTCTTCTGATGGCACCACTCTTGCATGCCCACATGATGCTCTGGTCATGCTGGCACGTTCTCCAAGTCCTTTCCTTCCTCCAGGCTGATGCACAAGCTCTTCCCTCTTCCTGGTGCTGTTACCTGGCTGGCTCCTCACCATCCCTCAGGTCTCATATTAAGTGCCACTGCCTCAGGCTTCCAGCTTTGCACCTCTCTCATCTCATGTACTTTTCCTTTATAGCACTTACTGCAAACTGTGATTACAATTTATGTTGATTCTTGTGACTGATCAATGTCTTTCCTGCCTGCTACTCTCTTAGCTCCGTAAGGGAAGGGATGGATCTATTTTGTTCAGCACTATGTACCCAGCACACAGAACAGTACCTGAACACTCCATACATATTTGCTGAGTGATTAAATCTTGTTAAAAATTTAGAGTAGACTTAAAAAAAACCCAACATTTTATTTGGAATGATTTTAGACTTACAGGAAAGCTGCAAAGATAATTCACAATGTTTCTTTGCACCCCTCACCCAGTTTCCCCTATTATTATTATTTTATATTACCAATGTGTATTTGTCAGAACTAAGAAACCACTATTGGTACATTACCATTAATTAAACTCTAGGCTTTATTTGGATTTCACCAGTTTTCCCTTTAAGGTTCTCCTGCTGTTCCAGGATCCAAACCATTGTACTCTATTGCACTTAGTTGTCATGTCTCTTAAGTAGGCTTTTAATGAACTGAACTTGAAAAGATAATTTCAATTTTATAGGAACTTCCTGGCCATTTTTTTAGGGCTTGGGTCAGATCACATTTGAAATTTTAATTACTAGTTTTCAAGGTAACATTGAATTAAATTCATGTTAGAAATGATCTGTGACTTGACATGGTAATTACATACTATTTTGGAGGACTGTTCTATAGTGTAGAACAGTTGTTTTTAATGTTTCTGCTTTTTAACATTTTGGGGGAACATAGGCATTTTTGAAAATCTAAACAAAACTATAAATTACTCCCCCCATGTACATATACACCAAATATTTTCATGCAGTTCACTTTATTACACTGGAAATTTATTATTTCATAGGAACACGCTATAAAAGTGATAATTCCAATGAGTCATATCTGTTTTTCTATTTTATGAGAATGTGTGTGAAATTTGATGGTAATATCTGGAAAAATTGAAATAATTAAAATTTGTTAACTAAAATGAAAATGAATTTCAGTTTTATTCAATTTTCAAAAGTGAATTTTAGTGAGAAAGCTCTCATAGTTTGGATTGAAAAGCAAGCTGAAAATTTGGGGTGGTCTTAGGCATGAGAATATGCAGCTCATCTTTGATATTCAGTTTACTGCAACTTGATTAAAATATTAACACTTTCTAAAAACTCTGACTTACAAGGATACGAGGTAGCAAATGAAATTAGAGACCCCATAGCTTATTTGGCAGGGAGAGGTGGATTTGTATCAAGAAACTTCTTGAAGACTCTTCAAGTTGAATTAATGTCACATCATTTCATTCGTACTCAAGTCACTGAGGTCACCTTTGAGGCAAGATCTGCATCATCCATGCTGTCTTTGTCAGCAAAGAAAGAATGATGAATCCATATTTCATTTTAAGTTTGTCTAAGCAGAATTAGTCTTCAAATATATCTTGCAGTGTATCTAGGTACTTCCAGATTATTTGTCTGCACGGACATTTTATGACATATCACTCTGTATCCTTATTTCCTGAGGAGCTCTGTTTCCAAAAGACCCTGTGGTTTTCAGCTGCATTATAATAATGACTTTAAGCCTTTCACTGAAAAATTGTATCATTTTTGGCTGCACAGCACGTGGGATCTCCCCAGACCAGAGGTTGAACCCGCACCCCCTGCAGAGGAAGTGCAGAGTGTTAACCACTAGACCACCAGGGAAGTCCCAAAAAATTGTATCATGTTCATATCCATAAAGTAAGCAAAGTGAAGAATGAAGTTCTCCTTATTGAACAACTAAGGATGGGCTTCACATTTTTTTTCCTCAAGGTGATACAAATGTCCTTCAAAGATTTCAAGTCAAGATTTCTGAAAAGATATTAGCTTCAAAGTAGTCAAAGAGAAGTCCACATTCTCTTCACTGGCTCTGATGGAATTGACTTTCAAGGCAATAGAAAAGGTTTCTTGTTGGATCATTGGCAATATTTTAGGTTACAACATGCAGCAAGTTACACTGATATGCAAAGCTACTCTCATCACCAAAGCAGTACAACCTACTTTCCTCCCCATGTGCAGTTTGTTTGACATTACAAACTTTCAAGTTTCCTAAAAAGCTCACAGAATAGGTGTTCTCCTTAGGTGACACTCATATACATATAACAGAAAATCAGGAATTGGGAGCATTGTGAGATATGCAGTCATTTGCTAAAGGGAAATAGCATAGCTGCTAGTATCTCCAATGTTTGCACCAAAATTATGGCAAAAGAGCAAGTTTTGAGAGGACTTTATTTGATAAAGGCACTGCTCCCATTTTTATCCCGTGCTGCAGACCACAAACTAGTTTATCCTTTTCCAGGGCAGACTGGTTCCCAAGGTCTCCCCAGGATGAATTTTTAAAAATTATTTATTTATTTATTTATTTGAGTATAGTTGTTTTACAATGTTGTGTTAGTTTCTGCTGTACAACGAAGTGAATCAGCTATATGTATACATATATCCGCTCCCTCTTGGACCTCCCTCCCACTCTCCCCCCCAATCCCACCCATCTAGGTCATCACAGAACACTGAGCTGAGCTCCCTGTGCTATACAGCAGGTTCCCACCAGCTATCTATTGATATTTTACACATAGTAGTGTATATATGTCAATCCTAATCTCCTATTTGTCCCACCCTCCACTTCCCTCTCTGTGTCCACATGTCTATTCTCTACATCTGTGTCTCTATTCCTGCCCTGCAAATAGGTTCACCTCTACCATTTTTCTAGATTCCAAATATATGCGTTAATATATGATATTTGTATTTCTCTTTCTGACTTACTTCACTTTGTATGACAGTCTCTAGGTCCATCAACGTCTCTGCAAATGTCACAATTTCGTTCCTTTTTATGGCTGAGTAATATTCCATGGTACATATGTACCACACTTTCTTTATCCATTCATCTGTTGATGGACTTTTAGGTTGCTTCTATGTCCTGGCTATTGTAAATAGTGCTGCAATGAATATTGGGGTGCATGCGTCTTTTTGAATTATGGTTTTCTCAGGGTATATACCCAGTAGTGGGATTGCTGGGTCATATGGTAGTTCTATTTATAGTATTTTTAAGGAACCTCCGTACTGTTCTCCATAGTGGCTGTATCAATTTACATTCCCACCAACAGTGCAAGAGGGTTCCCTTTTCTCTACACCCTCTCCAGCATTTATTGTTTGTAGATTTTCTGATGATGGCAATTCTGACCAGAGTGAGGTGATACTCCATGGTAGTTTTGATTTGCATTTCTCTAATAATTAGTGATGTTGAGCCTCTTTTCATGTGCCTCTTGGCCATCTGTATGTCTTCTTTGGAGAAATGTCTGTTTAGACCTTCTGCCCACTTTTTTTTTTAAACATCTTTATTGAAGTATAATTGCTTTACAATGTTGTGTTAGTTTCTGTTTTATAACAAAGTGAATCAGCTATACATATACATATATCCCCATATCTCCTCCCTCTTGCGTCTCCCTCCCACTCTCCCTACCCCACCCGTCTAGGTGGTCACAAAGCACAGAGCTGATCTCCCTGTGCTATGCGGCTGCTTCTCACTAGCTATCTGCCCATTTTTTGATTGGGTTGTTTGTTTTTTTGATATTGAGCTGCATGAGCTGCTTGTAAATTTTGGAGATTAATCCTTTGTCAGTTGCTTCATTTGCAAATAGTTTCTCCCATTCTGAGGGTTATCTTTTCATCTTGTTCATGGTTTCCTTTGTTGTGCAAAAGCTTTTAAGTTTAATTAGGTCCCATTTGTCTATTTTTGTTTTTATTTTTATTACTCTAGGAGGTGGGTCAAAAAGATCTTGCTGTGATTTATGTCAAAGAGTGTTTTCCCTATGTTTTCCTCTAAGAGTTTTACAGTGTCCAGTCTAACATTTAGGTCTTTAATCCATTTTGAGTTTATTTTTGTGTATGGTGTTAGGGTGTGTTCCACTTTCATTCTTTAACATGTAGCTGTCCAGTTTTTCCAGCACCACTTATTGAAGAGACTGTCTTGTCTCCATTGTATATTCTTGCCTCCTTTGTCATAGATTAGGTGACCATAGGTGCGTGGGTTTATCTCTGAGCTTTCTATCCTGTACCATTGATCTATATTTCTGTTTTTGTGCCAGTACCATACTGTCTTGATTATTGTAGCTTTGTAGTATAGTCTGAAGTCAGGGAGCCTAATTCCTCCAGCTCCATTTTTCTTTCTCAAGATTGCTTTGGCTATTTGGGGTCTTTTGTGCTTCCATACAAATTGTAAAATTTTTTGTTCTAATTCTGTGAAAAATGCCATTGGTAACTTAATAGGGATTGCATTGAACCTGTAGATTGCTTTGGGTAGTATAGTCATTTTCACAATATTGATGCTCCCAATCTAAGAACATGGTATATCTCTCCATCTGTTTGAGTCATCTTTGATTTCTTTCATCAGTGTTTTATAGTTTTCTGAGTACAGGTCTTTAGCCTCCTTAAGTAGGTTTATTCTTAAGTATTTTATCCTTTTTGTTGTGATGGTAAATGGGATTCTTTCCTTAACTTCTCTTTCTGGTCTTTCATTGTTAGTGTGTAGGAATGCAAGAGATATCTGTGCATTAATTTTGTATCCTGCAACTTTACCAAATTGATTGATGAGCTTTAGTAGTTTTCTGGTGGCATCTTTAGGATTTTGTATGTATAGTATCATGTCATCTGCAAACAGTGACAACTTTACTTTTTCTTTTCTAATTTGGATTCCTTTTATTTCTTTTTATTCTCTGATTGCCGTGGCTAGGACTTCCAAAACTATGTTGAAGAAGAGTGGTAAGAGTGGACAGCCCTGTCTTGTTCCTGACCTTAGAGGAAGTGCTTTCAGTTTTTCACCATTGAGAACGATGTTTGCTGTGGGTTTGTCATATATGGCCTTTATTATGTTGAGGTAGCTTCCCTCTATGTCCACTTTCTGGAGAGTTTTTTATCATAAATGGGTGCTGAATTTTGTCAAGAGCTTTTTTTCTGCATCTATTGAGATGATCATATGGTTTTTATTCTTTAATTTGTTAATATGGTGTATCACATTGATTGATTTGCGTATATTGAAAAATCCTTGCATCCCTGGGATATATCCCACTTGATCATGGTATATGATTGTTTTAACGTGTTGTTGGATTCTGTTTGCTAGAATTTTGTTGAGGATTTTTGCATTGATGTTCATCAGTGATATTGGTCTGTAATTTTTTTTGTGATATCTTTGTCTGGTTTTGGTAACAGGGTGATGGTGGCCTCGTAGAACGAGTTTGGGAGTGTTTCTCTCTCTGCTATATTTTGGAAGAGTTTGAGAAGGATAGGTGTTAGCTCTTCTCTAAATGTTTGAGAGAATTCGCATTTGAAGCCATCTGGTCCTGGACTTTTATTTGCTGGAAGATTTTTAATTACAGTTTCAATTTCATTATTTGTGATTTGTCTGTTTATATTTTCTAATTCTTCCTGGTTCAGCCTTGGAAAGTTGTACCTTTCTAAGAATTTGTCCATTTCTTCCAGGTTGTCCATTTTATTGGCATAGAGTTGCTCGTAGTTGTCTCTTATGATCCTTTGTATTTCTGTGGTGTTCACTGTAATTCCTCCTTTTTCATTTATAATTTTATTGATTTGAATCCTCTCCTTTTCTTTCTTGATAAGTCTGGCTAAAGATTATCAATTTTGTTTATCTTCTCAAAGAACCAACTTTTAGTTTTATTGATCTTTGCTATTGTCTTGGTCGTTTCTATTTCATTTATTTCTGCTCTGATCTTTATGATTTCTTTCCTTCTACTAACTTTTTTAATGTTCTTCTTTCTCTAGTTGCTTTAGGTGTAAGGTTAGGTTGTTTTTTTGAGATTTTTCTTGTTTTTTGAGATGAGATTGAATTGCTATAAACTTCCCTCTTAGAACTGCTTTTGCTGCGTCCCATAGATTTTGGGTCATCATGTTTTCATTGTCATTTGTTTCTGGGTATTTTTTGATTTCCTCTTTGATTTCTTCATCGATCTCTTGGTTATTTAGTAGTGTATTGTTTAGTCTCCATGTGTTTGTGTTTTTCACAGTTTTTTCCGCTGTAATTGATTTCTAATCTCATAGTGTTGTGGTCAGAAAAGACGCTTGATACAATTTCAATTGTCTTAAATTTACCAAGGCTTGATTTTTGACCCAAGATATGATCTATCCTGCAGAATGTTCTCTGTTCACTAGAGGAGAAAGTGTATTCTGCCTCTTTTGGGTGGAATGTCGTATAAATATCAATTAAATCATTTGTAGAGACATGGATGGATCTAGAGACTGCCATACAGAGTGAAGTAAGTCAGAAAGAGAAAAACAAATATCGTATATTAACGCATATATGTGGAAACTAGAAAAATGTTACAGATGAACCAGTTTGCAGGGCAGAAATTGAGACACAGATGTAGAGAACAAACGTATGGACACCAAGGGGAGAAAGTGGCGGGGGGGGGGGTGGTGGGATGAACTGGGAGATTGGGATTGACATATATACACCAATATGTATAAAATGGATAACTAATAAGAACCTGCTGTATAAAAAAATAAATAAAATAAAATTCAAAAAAAAAAAAAAAGCTGGAAAAGGCCTTGGGGGTGGGGCTTAGGCAGGGGCAAGGTTTAGGCCAGGTGGGGTCTAGGGTCATCACAGACAGAGGGAGCCCTGGAGGGCGGGGGTTCAGGCCCAGGAACCCAGCAGGCTTGCAGGGCCTGAGTGGGTGGGGGAAACACTGGATGCGTTCCCATCTGATCTCCTGGTCCCCTGAAGGTCTCTCCCTGTCCCTGCTAACCCCTGCTTCATGGTGGTCCCCTCGAGTGTGGGAAACCTTCTCCTCTCCCCACTGCCCCTCAGAGGCTCTGGTCCTGTTCTGCCTCCACTTTTCCTCCCCCTACCTCACTCCCACGCTCCCAGGACCTGCTCGGCCGGAGGGGCCCCTGGAGGGCTGAGGTTTAGGCCTGGGACCCCAGTAGGCTCACCAGGGCCTGAGCGGTTGGGGAAGATGCTAGCTGCATTCCCTCTGATCCCCTGATCCCCTGAAGGTCTCTCCCCATCCTCACTGATCCCCACACTGTGGGTGGGACCCTCTAATCATGGGAACCCCTCCCCTCCCCCAGACACCCCTCAGGGGTGCCGGTCCCCTCCTCCCTCCACTTTTCCTTCCCCCCTTCTTCCCCTCCAAGTCCTACCTGGTCACACGGGGATTCCTCCTGTCCCTTTAGGTGTCCGAGGTCCCCCACCAGTGCCTGTTAGGTGCCCTAGTTGTGAGGAGATACAAACTTCATGTCCTCCTATTCCACCATCTTGGCTCCTCCCCTCTCCCCAGGATGAATTTAGCAGCAAGGAAAGAAAACTCAATTTATATTGGCTTAGGCAATGAGGAAATTTATTCTTTCTGAGCAGGAAGTTGAGAGGTAGGGTGGCTGAATTAATAGCTTATGCTGGAATGAAGTACCCAGATTATAATCTTTTCTTTTCTGGTTTCCATCTCTTTATCTGTGTGCTGTACGTTGTAGGATATTTTCTTAACTCTATTTTCAAATTATTCAATTAAGTTTTTCACTTAAAGTTTCATTTGAAGTTATAATAGCTCTTTTATTTTCCTAATATTTCTTTTAAAAACATGGCATCTTATTTTCCCTATGATTATGATCTTCAGAAATAGGCTCATTAGAAGCTGCATCACTTCTGTTTTCAAGTTGTGTGGACAAAAAACAAGATCCAGCACTTGTCTAGAGATGTTTCAGTGAAGGATGTGCTGGGCCATGCTGTGAATGTAGTAAGAGACATTGAACTGTAAACTTTAAAATGGTTAAAATGGTGAATTTTATGTTATATGAATAAAAAGAATTGTTACTATTCTAAAAAAATGTCATCTTATTCTTGTTTTATGGATATAATAGCTTCTTTTATTATTCCCTGAGGAACTTTTTTTGAAAGTTCTATTCTCTTGAATGGGCCACTTCCTCCAAGTTGTTTTTTTAAAATTTTTTTATTATTGTTAGCCAGTATTCTTGGATATTTGGTGATTTTTGTGTATCTACATGTATTCTAGAGTGGAGGACTCCAAAACTATTTGGGAGCTGTGAGAATGGTTGAGTAGGTCAGGAACTATGAAGGGTCTTACCCCACTTTCGAACTAACAAGTTAGTCTGCTGTATTTTCATAGATGCTACCAGAACACATGAGATTCCTGGGTCAGATACAAAGGACATTATTACTCACAGTTCAGCAAGGAGCATGAGCTTCCTGCTCACGGTGGTTACCCTTGCTCCAAAAATTTCACAGGGACAATACAGGGCAAGCAAGGTGGGTCCTCACTATGTAGTGGGTTTTTGTCATACCTGAGGACACCTGAGCTCAAGAAATTCCAATTATTTATAATGGTCTACAAGCAAACCTACTCAATCTTTGCTCCAGAGGGAGACATTAGCAAACAAACCTGCCTTCTATTCTAGAGGGAGACAAACTTCACTATACAGGGTCTTGAAAAGCTAGTCCAGGACAAAGAGTTGTCAGATCCTACACAAGATGTTCAGAAATGGAAGAAAGACCCATGGAGAATTATCTCCCAACAGGGGCTTGTCTATTGTGACTTCACTGTCAAATAGCTGAGCTGTTTCCTTGGGAACCTTCAATTTCATTTTTTGTGAGATCTGTTCCTTTGGATCAGAGAAGGCTTTTCTAATCTCCCAACTGGCTGCTAGCATCCTGCGAACCAAGTAGGAAGGAAGCCTGTGCATCTCACTGAGCAATGTGTGTAGGTTCACCTAATTCCTCCATGATCTTGGTATGTTACCCCAATCTTCAACCATGTCTGGGGTCCCTGTGGACTTCTGTTTGGACCTCTCCAGAGAATAAAGCTCTGGCCTGTGCCAGAGTAAAGGGAGGTGTAGTCAAATGCTGTACAGAGTGAGGATGGGAATTAAGAAGCCATTAGTCTTCTTAAAAAGACTTAAACAAGGCTACTGATTGTAGCCTCACTGTCATACCTGTTAATTTGGCAACTGGTAAGTCTGGAAAATTCTGTGTTGTAAATTGGACTAATATCCATTTTTCCTACCCTCAACTTAGGTTTCAGTTTCTTCAAGCCTGACAAGTCATTTACCACTTTCCAGCTTCAAAAATTTTGTTATTGTTTTCTTTCCTGATTCTTGTTTTTAAAATTGCACTTATTGCCATTTTAGTGGAATTTCCTGAATGAACAAATAGAAGTGTGTGTATTTCAATCTGCTGTCTTTACCAGGAAGAATCATTGTACTTTCTATTCCTATTCTTTGAAATCTTCCAACTTTAACTAGACCTACCGTAAACAAGATAAATATCATATTCATAGTGACAGAGTACATTGTCTTTATTTTCTCTCAGTGGGAAGCTATTTTAAGATATCAGGGACTTCCCTGGTGGCACAGTGGTTAAGAATCCACCTGCCAATGCAGGGGACGTGGGTTCAATCCCTCGTCTGGGAAGATCCCACATGCTGTGGAGCAACTGAGCCCGTGCACCACAACTACTGAGCCTGTGCTCTATAGCCCGCAAGCCACAACTACCGACCCCATGCGCCACAACTACTGAAGCCCACACTCCTAGAGCCCGTGCTCCACAACAAGAGAAGCCACCACAATGAGAAGCCCACGCATTGCAATGAAGAGTAGCCCCTGCTTGCCGCAACTACAGAAAGCCTGTGCACAGCAACGAAGACCCAATGCAGCCAAAAATAAATAAATAAAATAAAAAAATTTTAAAAAATGTGCTAGCATTTAAAAAAAATTGGCATAACATGGGGGCAAATAATATTGTGCATTATCTGTTTCTTGATCTGAATGCTGATTTCACGGATGTGTTTACTTTATGAAAATATCAAGCAGTGCACTTGAGACTTGTGTACTTTATTGTATGCATGTTATATTGCCATAAAAGGTTTACATTAAAAATTGTACATAACATGGCTGTATGTCAAAACATTCCAGTTCATTTTACTGTTGTTGTTTTTTTTTTTTTTTTTTAATTAATTTATTTATTTTTGGCTGTGTTGGGTCTTCGTTTCTGTGCGAGGGCTTTCTCTAGTTGCGGCAAGCGGGGGGCCACTCTTCATTGCGGTGCGCGTGCGTCTCAGTATCGCGGCCTCTCTTGTTGCGGAGCACAGGCTCCAGACGCGCAGGCTCAGTAGTTATGGCTCATGGGCCCAGTTGCTCCGCGGCATGTGGGATCTTCCCAGAGCAGGGCTCGAACCCGTGTCCCCTGCATTGGCAGGCAGATTCTCAACCACTGCGCCACCAGGGAAGCCCTTTACTGTTGTTTTTAATAAAACATGGAATTACCACTTTAAAATATTTTTCAAATTTTCAAAGTAACATAAAATAATTACTTTTGTGTGTTCCCAGTTCACTCACCCCTAAGTGCATCCCCTAATCGCTAAACAGTATGGGGAAAGTGGTTCTCAAATACTTTGCTGCATATTAGAAACACCTGAGAGTTCTAAAAAAATCCCACTGACAAGGCTGCATTCCATCCCAATTAAAACAGTGTCTCTGGGATGGAGACCCGGGCATCAGTACTTTTTAAAGCTCCCCAGGAGAGTCCAATGAAGTTTACAGCCAAGGCTGTAAACACAGGTCTAGGGTGATGCTTCTCAAACTATCTGTGGTGAAGAACCAGTTTGTGTTTTTAAATTCCCAACTCATCACAGATCAAAATTCTTGCAAAATCAATAAAAATGAACTAATAGAAAAATAATCATACACTGAACAATCACAGCAATCTCAACTTGCTGTCAATTTTTCTCACTGCTTACTCTTGATGTCTATATCTTGCCACAGACTGGTCACAATTCATGGCCAGGACCAATCCATAGAGCACACTTGGGTAGCACTGACTACTCAGAACCCTGGAATACTCTCTCTCCTTCCTAGCACAAGCTGGGTATCCATACCCTCTCCTCTCTGTGCAAAGAATCTTTTTGGAGTCTGAGGGGATTTGGCCTGGGACACGTCATGTGTGCTCCCACCATTCTGCACAGCCCCACCGACACATTGCATCCACTCAGATGTTGGGGGCTCTGAAAGCATGGGCTGAAAACCATTGTTAATAACCCATGAATTTGTTTGAGATTTTCCAAGTATTGTTTTTGCTCAGCTGTATTAATTCAAGAAAAACTCTTGACTATTAAAATCTTAGAATGTGATCTCATGTATATCTGTAGTGGATCTAATCTGTAAGTTGTATGTGCAAGTGAATTTCAAAGGAAAATCCACTAAAGACTCTCAGGAACAAAAATGTGCTTTGCTCTCAGTGATTTTGCACCTTAGCCTACAATACAGTGAAAACTCTTCCGTTACTTGGGCTGGAATCTCTAAAGGACAAGTGGAGTTTCACTCCCAGGGGCCTGAATGTTGTGTTTGTAGGACTAAATGAGAGGGAGTGGGCTGCCATAATCTGCTACCCCTGGACACTTGGCCCAGTCATCTGGCAACATGAACATTTACCCATGTGGAAGGAATCCCATTAGGTTTATAAAACATGGAATGGAGAACAAGGTTTGGGATTGGAGGGACTTTCATCTGAGAGAGGAGTTCAGAATGACTCAGATGAATCTCCTGATGATGACCTCTTAGCCCCTTCCCTCTGGGATCTTCCTCTTCTTCCTTTTCCTCTTCTTTCTCTTCCTCTTCCTCTTCTTCTCCTTCTCCTTCTTCTCCTCCTCCTCCTTCTTCTTCTTCTTGGCCACATGGCATGAGGGATCTTCGTTCCCCAACCAGGGATCAAACTTGTGCCCCCCAAAGTGGAAGCATGGAGTCTTAACCACTGGACTGCCAGAAGTCCCTGGGAGATTATTCTGATGGTGATGCAATTGAATTCTGGTTGAAGCAGATTATCTGATTACCATGATCCAAGACATCTCTGATTTTTTTTTTTCCTTTCTAAATCTTGGCTCACCTATTTTAGAGAATATGACACAATTATGCTTGTTAGAGAACCAAAGGCCACACCAGATGTTATTAATTCCACTCTCAGTCCCTTGTGTAGTCTTTAATGAAGCTGTCTTCAATGGCCTTATTACTCATCTGCACCTCTGTTGCATTCTGATTATATTTGCTGGGTGTGTAAAATTTTACTCCCCTAAGTGTGACTTAGGTCTGTCTCTCAGAAAGGAAGAGGAAAGGAGATGGGGGATATGCTCTGTGACTCTGGACTTGGGTACCCTTCCCAACTCAAGTTTGGTTATTTGATAAGGGGTGGAAAATTGAGGTAAAATGTCTAACATACTTGTGTATAGAGATCTATCTTCTTCAAAGTTTTACACTCTATGTAAAGCTCATGCATGTAAAACCACTAGCACATGTAACATGTGGCACATGAAAACTTATTAGGGAAGAAAACCAGGAATGGAAATCTAAGCCTGTGCCATAAGTTAAGGAGTTAGTTATCTCTTGGCTTTTAGTAGAAAATTATACTGAAACATGTACTATGTGCAGCCATGGTGAGGTTGTAGCCAATGTCAGGCTGAACTGTGTGCAGAGTAATCTTTGAAGATTGACTCTAGATGAAATGCTTGGACTGAAACATTCTGAAAGCGACAGCAGGAGCCTTAACTTAGCATAGCACACAAAGGATTCAGGCTGGGAATTCTGAATCATGCTACTGCTGCTCTGTGACAGCTGTATCGCGTTTTCCACTCTACGAGGCAATAGCATATCTGATTTCATGAAAACTCACAGCCTCTCTGTGAAGTAGGTGTTACTATCGCTATGTTACAGGTGAGGAAATTGAGGCCCAGAGAGGCTACCTTGCTCAAGGGCACAGCTACTAGGTATCGGGTTAGAGTTTGAACCCAGAGCTGTCTGCTTCCCAAACCCATGTTCTCCCCCAGAGAGAGTAACAAGAAGTCAGCATTGTAAAGTTCAGATCATCCAGTGGCCCAGCTCCTTCATCTCCTGAAATCATGGAAGAAGATGGTAAACTTCACTTCATTTTTAGCAATGCCCTTAACTCACAAAGCACAGCTCTGGTAGTGTTTAGCCTCAGGACCTAAGCGAGGCTTCTCCCTTTCCCCCCAAGTCTGAATTTTACCTTGTGTGGACGCTGTGCTTGAAGGCTCTTTTTAGAAAGAAAAGGAGAGATTGAATAAGACGGCTTTGAGAATCAGGCCGGTGTGGGGGGTGTGTGTGTGTGAGAGAGACAGACAGAGAGAGAGAGAGAGAGAGAGAGAGAAAGAGGGAAAGAGAGAAAGAAAGAGGGTTAGACACATCTACTAAGATGCAGTTGGTATCTGGAATCTTACCCTTTTCTAGGGAAGGAGGAAGGGCAGTGGAGAGACAGGAGGAGACGGCCCCCCTCTTGACTGGGTATTTCAAGCTCCTGGCTCCCTCCAGATTTTACCTGGATATTTGAGGTGCTGTCTTTCTGGTCACACTGAGGAAACCATGCTTCCAGAAGATGGCTTTTCTTCTTGAGAAGGATTCTCTATTTCCTGAATCCACAAATTAAAAAGAAATAAGCCTATTAAGGGGATGGAGGAAGAGGATGTTGTGTATTCCTGTGGCAAAGTATAGATATCTGTAGTTTTGAGTCATTTGTGGCTGGCATGGTACCTGAGAACAGTATGTATGGAATTTAAACCATATATCATCCTTGCTTGTCAATACTCACTCTAATAACTAATAAAATTTCTCTAGTTTTAACTTAAGTCATTGGAATGTTGATACTGGTGTTGCTGTTGTCCTTTTCAGAAAATGGAGTCCAATATTGCTCTAACATTGACTCTGTGGGTCTTTTGGTCTCACCTTCTGTTGTTTTATTCACATTACTGAGGCTTCTTCAAGATTCACTGCAGACCTCTCCCAGTAGCCTTGTAAATGCATGTGGTTGTAGTGATGCCTGATTACAGCTGGGATTTGAGCATCATTAGATTCACCCTTGTTGTAGCTAAACCATGCTTGTTTCCAACATTTCTGTGTGAATCTCTTAGATGGACAAGTGTCCAAGTGTCTCTGCTGTGATTAATAAGATCAGTGGGTTTTTAAAAATGTTAAATCAATTGTATTTATGCTTGATGGGTAACCATTTACCTTCTAAGATGATAATCCTACCTGCTCCTATCTTAAATAAGCATTGAACATAAAGTCTCTGACTACTTGATGGAAACCAAAACAAAAACTGAATTTAAGAGAAGTTACCAGGAGGTTATAACATCCTGCACAGCTATTGAAATTGTTTGG
Source organism: Balaenoptera ricei (assembly GCF_028023285.1). NCBI lineage: Eukaryota > Metazoa > Chordata > Mammalia > Artiodactyla > Balaenopteridae > Balaenoptera > Balaenoptera ricei. The sequence goes on along the minus strand of NC_082640.1, from coordinate 145,076,834 downwards.
CAGTTTTGAGTTTGTTGCAGAAATATTATATTCTAATTCTTTTGATAATCTGACAAGAGTGTAAATTCAGTTTTAAAATTATATGATTGTGAGAAATGTTCTAAGTACATTAGGAAAAAACCCAAATGGGGAGAAACTGAGCTTCAAGCCCCTTCTACTCCAGCCTTTTAGATCTTTCTCTTGGGTGCTCTGTTTTGGGGAGTTGCTGGTGGCTTAGGTGAAAATGATTTTTTCCCCTCACAATACCCAGAAACCAAAATCTCTGAAATTGTTGAGCTGATTTAGGGGAGGGTGAGATTTGGAGTGGCCCTCAGGATGCTTGGCCAAGTTAGAAAGAACAGACCCCCTTTCCTTGCACCCAGGATTGACACTTTTTGATACTAACCCGAACAGCATTGCCAGTGGAGGTCATGGAGGTCACGTTACTCTCCCCGCTCCATCTACTGGAGGGGCGACTATGGAATGATTATATTCAGTCCAGGTCCTGGCAGGAAACAGAGGCAAACTCATATTGGACATCTAGAGGAGGGATGGGCAGGGCGTAGAGAAACCAAAAGGATTAGAAGCCTTATGGCTGGGAGAGTGGGCTGTGAGGATGCAAGAGGAGAGAGCAATTCCTGAAACATGGGAAAGAGGGATGGCTGTGTGGAGAGGGCAGCCTGGTAGGACTTGTGTTGACTGGAGGGACCCTGCAACCTGTGATGAGTTTTCCTGGAGGGATCTGGGGTACAGATATCTTGACATCATTCTCCTCTCTCCCGCCCACCTCTTGCAGGTGGGGACTCTCCACTGGCTGAACAACATGAAGGTTGATGGGCAAGGGGTCCCACAGTTGGAGAACACATAGCTCAGCCTTCAGGCCACAGAGCAGGGTGAAAAGACACAGAGAATATCTCTAGCACTCCAGCAAAGAATGTCTTCTTTTATCCTGCCCCTTTCAGGTTTAGCTGGCTTGACTCTCTGCCCTGTTTCAGAATGCTCTTCTAGAGGAAAAATTAGAAATGTCTCCATTTAACTGCTGTGAACCCATATATGGAAGGGATATGTGAAAATATGAAGGAAACAAATGTTTTGTGATTTTTTTTAATGGCTTAGACAAGCCATCAGCCATTTATCATTTTTAGCTTGGTTATTTTGCTACCCTTTTCCACACTCTCAGAATAAGCAGTCTTTACCCAGCATTTCTGTTATAGAGAGAGGAATGAGAGAAATACTACTGTACATAGAATTACCTATTGTGAATAATTTCCTCTAGCCAGAAAATAGATCATTATGACTGCCAACATTTGATAGGGGCACAAAAATAACTTGGTATTCCAAATATCTCCTTTATGTAGTTTCTAAATATCAAGGTGCCTGACATTCAGTACACAAAAATTTCCAAGCATTTAGCTGTTTTTTTATTCCAGTTTTCCATCCTTTTGGTTTCAGTAGAATTACATCCCAGAATTCCAAGATAAAAGGAGATATTTTGTGAAACATGGTTAGTACTTGTAATGATCTTTTTGGCTCCTAGTCCCTGTAGATTGACAATCTCCACAGCTGGATTTAACCATTTGGCCCTCACCTGTAGATTTGCCCTTTGCCACGGTCCCTGGTACCAGTCCTCTATCTTTTGGGGACTGGGGACTAGATGGAACTGAGAATCAATAGGCCAATGGCTCCCAGGTTCAGTGCCCTGTGAGTCTTATTCTGATCTTGTGCCCATTCCAAATATGGAGACTTGCCTGTTTCCATTTAACCAAGCCACTTCCATATCCCAGTGTCAATGAGTGGGTCTGGGTCTCTGAGACCCCATTGCCTCAATTCCTGTTTTGGCTTCCTGCCTTGTATTCTGGAGGCTGGTGCTTTGCTTTAAACCTTGACCCATGTCATCTTAGGGATTGGAGATATGTCAGTAAACCCAGCCCCTTTGCCTGGTCCTCACTACCTATCGCCAGATTTCCCAGACTAAAAACTGCTCACCTTCTTGGATGATCTCCCATCATCTGGGGTCAAACTTTCCTTGATCTGCCACTCAACCCTGCATTCCGACTGGTATCAGATATTAGCCATACCTGTACAGCTAGTCATACCTGGTTAATGTACTGCTGTTAATTGATAATAAGGTTTCAAACATATTTTCTTTTTCAAAACCTGGTAATAAATAAAATTTCTAGACTGTAGATGAGCTCCTCTGGGACAAGGAATCTCTTTCTCTCTCTCTCTTTTTTTTATCTAGGAATTCCCAGTCCCCGAAGTAGCACTTAATTTTTAAAATTAAATATAAAAAGAACAAATGAAATCGTTGTTTAGATGAGAGATTCTTTTTTTAAAATTAATTAATTTTTGGCTGCGTTGGGTCTTTGCTGCTGCACGCGGGCTTTCTCTAGTTGTGGCAAGCGGGGGCTACTCTTCGTTTTGGTGTGCGGGCTTCTCATTGCAGTGGCTTCTCTTGTTGCAGAGCACGGGATCTAGATGCGAGGGCTCAGTAGTTGTGGCTCGCGGGCTCTAGAGGGCAGGCTCAGTAGTTGTGGTGCAGAGGCTTAGTTGCTCCGCAGCATGTGGGATCTTCCCGGACGAGGGCTCGAACCCGTGTCCCCTGCATTGGCAGGCGGATTCTTAACCAGTGCATCACCAGGGAAGTCCCAAGATGAGATTCTTAATGTAAACATATGTGCATGGACACGTGTCCGTTTTTCTGAAAGTCTTCATAAGGTTCTTTAGATTCTCAGTGGCACTCATGACTCTCAAAAGATTGAAATAACCACCGGCTTAAAATGTACAAGAGAGAAAGGAATACATGAATTACCCTTTTGAAAATATTCATTCTTTCAGGGCATTTGGATATTCTGTAGCAGCATATTGAAAAATATCAATACCACCTGATGCTCAGGTGAGCTTAAATAATGAGTACAGGGTTTCTCTTTGGGTATTAATAATAAGGTGATCTGATGGTTAACTTTTAGCTCTTGGAAATGAATGAGAATCAGCAGGACTCAGATTTTGAGGGCCCTCTGACCTGAGGGAATCGGAGTCAAAATCCACTTCCTTAAAGCTTCATTTATGTGTTTTCATAACCATAGCTTATATAGTTTTTCCTCCCCTCAAAAAACTACTTTTCTATTAGTGAAATCTTTACCTTGTTAAGTTGCTGGGTAACAAAGCTTCAGCCTATTTGATATAGTCTCTGTGACAAATATTATCCCTTGGATCTTGAGTAAATAACTGTTACTTTGGAGTACGTGAATATCGATATATACTGTATGTGACTGAGGACACGGTACCTGGCATATGGATAGTGCTTGGTCAGGTATTCAATGAATAAATGAATATCATTAGTTTGGGGAGGCAATGTAGTGAAGTGGCTAAACAGAGCATTTATTTTGGATCAATGCATTCTTCGGTGTGAATTCCAGCTCTTCTGTCTAATTTATGACTTTGGCAATAGGAATATTAAAAGTTTTTTCCTCTTTGGATTCTGTGAGAATTAAATAAGATAATATGGGTAAAAACAATTAGCACAGTGCCTGTGGGCAGAGTAGGCACTCAATAAAAGGTAGCTATTAAAGTTATTATTATCATTAGCATCATTCTTAGATCACTTGTCTGGATTCCTTGTAAAAGAATAGAACAAAGTGTGCGTGTGTGTGGATTTCATTCAGATCTTAGGTAATAAGTTTGGGGACATGTTTTGGCCTACTGGGTATCTGTCAAGTTCTTAACTCTGGCTATACATCAGGATCGCTTGTGGAATATTTAAAAAATACAGAGGCTTGTCTCCAATTCAGGATTTTGGGGCTGGGTCCAGGGCATGTGTGTTTTTAAAAAGCCCAGCAGGTGATGATGATTCAGACTGGTTCAAGAATCATTGCCATAGGTATTATATAAAGAGTGGCTTTAAAAATGTGAGATGAAGATGGAGTGAGGTTTGCTAACATTGGACCTAGTTGGGTCCTAGATAGGAAGAGAGGAATACCGAAGAGTGATGAGCCTGGGCTTGGGAGCCCAGTGTAAGAATTCAACCCATCCACTTATAAGCTCTGAGGACGATAGACTGTAAGCCCCGGAGGTCAGCAGCCATGTCTGTCTTCTGCATCTGTATATTCCTACACTGACCTTGAACAAACTATGTAACCTCTCTAATCTCCCTGTGTTCTTATCTGAGAATTAATTTAGTTAACTTATGGGTACCTGTGCAATTTACAGGTAATAGATGCTCAACAAGTAGTTCCTATCCTTTGTGTGTGCATGTGTATACATGCTGCATCCTCAGAAAGGACCCCTTGTTGGAGGCGGTCATCGAGAGAACGTGACCACTGGTTGATCCACAAGCTAAATCCAGGCAGTTGGAGGTTCCTCATCCCTCTCCCACAGAATGCATTCTTTCCACCATTGCTACAGCAGGGGCCATTTTCAAGGACACAGCCTTGAGATAGTAATGTATTGTTGAAACCATCTGGACTGAATACCAGACTGAACCCAGTTAAGGCCTCTATATAAACTTTTAAGTTTCTGGGAGATGGGGCAGAGATCTACACCTCTTGTGACCGCCCAAGACAAGCCTCCTAGATAAGTTCCCTTGCTGATTAAACCTACCATCTACCAATCTGTCTCTTTCTTAGGTCTCTCCTTGTCCTCCACGTACAGGGACCAGTTTCAGATTTCACCCAAGAAGTTCCCAAGTTTGTGGACCAACACCCCTCCTTATTTTTCGAGGTATTTTAATTCATGCTATTCTGCCACTCAAATTCTCTATTCCAGCCAAATAGATTTATTTACTAACCTCTGAACTTACCCTGTGTTTTTCTGCTTTTAATTTAGCACTTCTCTCTATATGTGTGTATCTCTATAAAGTTTCCCCTGACTCACACAATGTAAACTAATCACTCCTTTAAAAAAATTCTCATGGTTGTGTTAATTTTGGCACTTGATCATGTGCTATATGTGAGTTTTTTTTTTCTATTATTAGACTGAACTGTCAAGTCTTTTATTTTTGTTTAACTCTCCTTGCATTTATATACATAGCTCCTCAGCTAGGTTGCCTTTAAACAAGCATTGGACCTTGGAGGCAGGGACAGTATTAAAGTGTATTTCACATAGCAAGAGTTCAATGAAGATGCATTGATTTGGAAAAAAATTTGTTTGACTCTATTTTCTTTTGATTCCTTCATTTTCTTTTATGGGTTTTTGATCAAGGTTTTTTTTGTTGAAACTCTTATACATATTGCTGGCCCCGACTAGAAGATAATTTAAGTGCAAAGAATGTTTAGGGAACATTCTAAATTTGGAAGTATATACTAAGGGTTTAAGAAGGAGGAGACATTCTCCCTCTTCTTTGCCTGCCTGGTGAATTCTCACCTGTTCTTTAAGCCTCACTTCTGTCCTCCCCACCTTCCCAGAACCTCACCAGGGATTGTGAATTCTTCCTTCACCTGAACTGTAGACCCTCTATTATGGAACATTGCTTTGTATCCCTTCATTTATCCATTTATTTCTCCCACTGGCTTGTGTGTTGCTGAGGACATAAATTTTGGCTTAGTCATCTTGATATCACTGGCATTAAGCACAGTGATTTACCTATAGAAAAAACTCATTAACTCCTGAATCAGTGTGAGAACACAGGGACTCATATTCAAGTTGTAGAAGCAGGATATGGCAAAAGACAGTAGTTATAACATAGAAAAGCATGTATTAAGTTTCCAATGAGTGAGATAAACAATAAACCTTTGGAAAGAGTATTTGAGGAAACATAAGGAAGAAACCTTAGACAAGGTAGAACTTGATGGAGGGGTCAGATTTGGCCATCTGTAGAAGACTGAGAAGGTCATTTCCGGTGGAGGAAATGAGCCAAATTAGGGAATGGGGGCAGTGCATCAGTAAGGACTTTTGGTTGCACACAACAGAATCAACTCTAGCTAGTTTAAGTCAAAAAGGAATTTATTAAATGATTTAGAGAGCTCACACAATCTCTTCACCTGAGAGTAATACTTAGACGCTAAGGAGCAGTCCCCCACCCTGCTATGAAAGAGTCTGGACATGTGACCTTTCTGGCTTTTACCTTTGGAAGGTGGGACAAATGATGAGTGAAATAATCAGAATGTAGGGTAGTATTAAACTATGTTAGGTGGACATAAATGACTTTGTGCCTGAGCATATTTGGGTGACAGCAATTAGATCAGGTAAGCTAAAGCAGAGAAAAATATGAGGAAATAAATTTGGGAAGATCAGTAAGAGCCAGATCTGGGAGATCCTTGAATGGTACTGCAAAGATGTGAACTTTTCTCCGAGTGAAAGGGGAGCATGGAAGATATTTGAGCGTATGTGTGTGGGGTGGGGGTGAGAAATATTCTGGAAAATGTCATATTTTGGCATTTCTTGAAGGCTGGGTGATTTAGTCACAGGAGAGAGCTCTCATGAGGAAGGAGGATCTGGGGCCTGGCACTAAAGCCCCTTCAGAGGAAGATTGGCTTTGGAAAGGTGGGGGGTTAGCTTGGGTAATAGTGAAGGTTCAAGAAATGATGGGCTGGGATGTGGGGGCCATCCGGCTGTGACATCAGTCACCTCATTGATTCAGCTGATCTGGTTGGTTCCGTAGTGTCCCCTTCCTCTCTCCACATTCACAGGCATCCCCCACCCCAGCAGCTGTGAGATCAGTCAAAGAAAACCTTCACCAATAGAGGAAGTCTGTTCTTTCATCAAGGGCATATGAGTGTGTGCATTCCCTTATTAGAGCATTAGGTGAATTCCTCTGCAAGAACCAAAGAAGCTCTCAAGAAGTAATGGGGTGACTCAGTAAGTTGGGGGACCCAGTAAGAGGCTCTCCTTCCCTCTTTTGTAGCTCCCTTCTGTTCTTGCTGCTGTTAGAACAATTTCCCCAAATTATGAATTCCGTCAAACCCAGAATTCTTAGATGGTTTCCTGTTCCCTATAGCAGTGTGTCCCAAAGTGTGGGACAAATATTCCTGGTGAAATGTAAGATGATTTAAGTGGTATGTAAGCATGGCATTAAATCATCTTAAGTTACATAGTGGGAAATTTATTCCTTTTTAACTTCTCTTTCAGTCCTTCTGCTTTTGACAATGAGGAAGTGTAAGACTAGTCTATCTAACACTTCTAAACTCCATTTTTAATAAGGAGAAAGGGCCTTAAGCTAAGTGTTCCAAATGCAAGCATATCATGCCATAATTTTAATAATATTATTTTCTTTAAAAAATTTATGGCGAACGATTTCAGTTTTTCGTATATGGCAGTGACATAAAATTTTAATGTCTGGATACTTAGGAATTATTATTAACTTTCTTGGATGTGATAATTATGTTTTTAAAAAGTCCTTTAAATAATGATTGAGAATCCCACAAATTAATGTCAGACACCAAACCACAGATCCTTGCAACTCAGAGAACACCAAGAGTGAACTTTTAAGGTAAACCACAGACTCTGGGTGATTATGATATGTCAATGTAGGATCATCCTTGGTAAAAAAATGTACTGCTCTGGTGTGTGATAATGGGGGAAGTTATGCAGGTGTGGGGGCAGAAGGCATTTAGGAAATTTCTGTATCTTCCTCTCAATTGTATTGTAAACCTAAAACTACTCTAAAAAATAGTCTTTTAAAGTTTATGTATACACACACACACACACACACACATGAAATGACATAGTGTCTGTGATCTGCTTATCACAAATGAGTTAATTCAGCCATGTGTGCTGGTGGAGGTGGTGTGGAAGGAAAATATAGAAGAAACAAGGTTAGACATGGATTGATATCTGTTGTGCTGGGTACATGTAGATTTATTTTACTATTATCTCTAATTTTGTATATATTTGAAAATTTCCATAATAAGGTGTTTAAAAGTCAAAAGAAAATTTCAATGTTTAATATAGAAAATGTAATCAGAAAAACTAAATCAAATAATATAGATGGTATGTGGATAAAGCATTAGTCAAATTACTGAAGTCTATGGCATACTGGTCTACTGGAAAAAGTTCAGTTTTCACATTGGGGGATCTAGGGTCTTTCCTGTTAGAACCCTTTCTCACTTCCTTTCTTGCTTCTCCAGATGCAATAATATCAGGTTACCAGGAGTTTCCTGGTGTGTCATGCTCTCACACACCTATGTCTTAATGTAAACTCTTCTGTTTCTCAGAACGCCATCCACACTTGTTTGCTTGGAGAATTCCGGCCCAAACAAGGGAAAGAAAGGAACATTCTTATAGGCCCTGAAGGAAAAGTTGAAATCACTTGGGACTAGCTGGACTTAATACCAGGAAAATAAGGAGCCAACTCCAAGGTTTTAATAGTGGAATGATGGCAACTTTGACTAGGGAAGCTGCAAAGGGGGAGGTATTCTTGGATGATCATTGGTAAATGAGGTTTTAGGCATGTTGAATTTGGGGTGTCCTCCAGGAGTCCAGGGTGTTGCTAGCAGAAAGTGGGCAGGGGTCATTTCTCTCCAACCAACTTTTGAGAATTCAGTAGATAATTACGTGGCAGAAATATTAGAGTCTTTGTGTTCCCCTATTTCCTGTGAGTCATATTTTGAGTAGTATTACGCTGACAGACAATGATGCAGAGCAAAAAACGGAGAGGGTGTAAAATACAAACCAGTCATTTGCTGCTTTATAGGGGTGTTGACAAAGACTTGGGGGTTGGGAGAGTTCGAAACTCTTGGTTTATGTCCACTTTGCCATTGTTACTGAATTCTAATCTGACTTCAGATTGCTGACAGGTAGCTGTAGTTAATGTGGCTTCACCATGGCTTGTGAACTTCAGGGGCTACTGCAAGACCTATCTGGACTTTGTGGTCTTTTACATAACTTGATCTTTAATGAGGAGCAACAGTGTCATTATAGCACCTGAGGAAGATGGGGTGGGTCCTTTACCCCAAGCATGGGTTATCCTTGGGGAGAGTGAATTACACGGGTTCTGTTTTCAAGTTTCTGCTGCAAAGAGCAGCTTTTTGTACTGGTCTGTTACCACTTCATTCTATTTTTTTGAGAAGCAGCTCACTGTACTGACATGCTAGCTAAGAAAGGTTTGATCTAATTTTAGTTGGAGTAAATAGAATGCTGTTCCTCCACTGTGTTTGCACTTTCCATTAATAGAATGATGGTTTACTTATGCCACTGTCCTTTCTAACACGCATCTTATCATGTCCCCTTTCTTCATTGGCAGCAGGGACCAGGGATCAGCTCTACTGAGATGTCTTTGCAATTCCCATCATTATATTTTGTAGGCAAGAAGCATATTTTTCTGTGTATTTAAAACTGAGAAATACGTGATTATCGCTTTGGGCCTCCTTGTGAGAGCAGGATTTGACTCTATTTGCACTCTATAATTTATGACATTTTTGTAGCTCACTGTTAGGGCTTGCACAAAGCAGAGAGAATGAATCTGTAGAGGAAAAAGAAAATAGAAAAAAGTGAATACATCAAGGGACTGCAGTTACTCGGTGATCAAAATCTTGCAGTAGTTTGTTTTGTTTGAAACAGATTTTACTTCTCAGGACCCACTTGTTAATTTTTCTTACTTTTTACCAGTTCTGTCCTTTTGGTGTTGACATTTTGTACCCTAAAGTTTTCAGATGTCATTGTTGGGGACTCCATTCTCTAGTAAAGTTATTTCTTAAAATGTTAGATTGCTCTTGTCTTAGTTGGATTTTAGAGTCTGCCTCTGATATTATTTTAACTTATAAACTTTTAATGATGTGTGGTATTTCTTTTATGTTTCACTTAATTCAGCACAAGATTTTGTAAACAGATTCAGGTTGATTTTAGCATATGAGAAGAGAGGGAAAAAAAGATTCTTGTAGTAAAATTAAACCCTTTTTCAAATTGAGGCTGCGGCCTCGTTTGTGTTGTTGTTTAATGTGCGTTTTTATTGTTTGGTGTGAAGCTAGTGTTCATGAAGGTGATTTGCGAATATAGGAAAAAATAATAAGAGATGCATCAGAATTGTGCATGCAGTCTCCATGGTATATTTAAACATACTCAACCGCTGCCCTAAGGAGCAAATTAAGCATTTATCCAAATTGAAAAGCCGATGAGAGGTTAGCTGTGGTCATGACTGGAAGCTGTATTAGAATATTCATTTCACATAGATTGTTGCTGCAGTGTGTCCCCCCAGATGGTGCGGATGCCTGTCAACTAGAGAGCACTTCTCATTTTTTTGGTTTGCCTCCGAGTCAACATAGGGGAGCTTTTTCACAATACAGATCTCCCAGGCCTTGAACCCTGAAGATTCTGAGTCAGTTGTTCTGGGACAGGGCCAGGCACCTGCGTTTTGGTTCATCAGAATCACCTGGGGAGCTTTCACAACACACTGGTACCTGGGCTCCATCCCCCAGAACACTGACTCACATCCTCTGGAGGTACGAGGCCTGGGAAGTCTGTGCTGATGTTCACAAAAGGATGAAAAAACCCGACTTATCTAGCAGGGATGGTCCTTGACAAATATTATTTACTATCCCAGAACATGCAGAGCTAGGGGTAGGATTGAGGTCTCTTGGGACCATGAGAGACCATGAAAGAAGAGGAGAATTCTGTCTGTCTCCAGGGAGATTGCCCTGAGACTGGATGATGATGATGATGGTGATGATAACAAAGTAGCTGTCAGCTTTATATCAGTTCTAAGTAGAGGATTTTTGTGCCTGTATTTCTTTATGCATATGTGATTTTTGTCTGCTTAATTAACATCATTCACGGGATACCTGCTCTCATGTTCTTAAAATATTTATCATTAACTAAATGAACAAATTCTCCAACAATTATGAGGACTTGGAGAGAATAAAAATACACTGGGTCTTTATTGGCAATGCTCACAGAAACCAACACCTGATATATTTCATATATTTTCAGAAGGGTACATTTTGCTATGAAATGTGAAATTTCTTTATTAGCGAGTGCAATTTTATAGATTAATTTCAGTTTCAGTGTGCTATTTTTAGTGGCAGTAACAGCATGTTTATTGCTATCAGAGATGTATGGAGAATCTGAGTTTCCTTTTCTCTCACCCCATTTGTAGACCATGCCAAAATTGGAGTTGGTAAAACATTGGGTTAGGAAGAACATGACTTGAGTTCTAGTATTTTCTCTTTCTTTTTATGAGTTTTGTGACCTTCGACAAGCCACTTGAAGTCTTGGGGTCTCATCTTCCTCATGTATAAAATGATAATAACGTGTCTGCAAGCAGGGGACTAGACCTGTTAAACTCTTGAAGCCCATTCCAGCTACAAGTTCCTGTACTGAGTCTGCAGAGGAGAGAGGAGTGACCAAGGCAAGGTCAAGTCCAGTCGAGTGGGCTGGGAGGAAGTGGGCTTCCGAGCTCAAGAAGGCTGTATATCCCTCCTAGTGTTGTCCTTTAAACCCCGGCTGCCTCTTCAGTCTTGCCCCTGGTTGCTATGGTTTTCCATGTCTCCTGGTTTGTAGATTCATGGATTTACTAAATAATGTGTGATAAAACCTCAGTGGGACTCCTGAGTCACTTGTAAGGGATTAAAGATATTTTACAGAGTTGTTTGCTGACTTGGACAGTTGCAGGGCTAAAAACATGAACTTGTTAAGACACGGATATACATTTATGATTAGGAAGAGTTTTAATGAAACATTCATGACTATTTCTTACATTTGTCTGGAAAAATAACTTCAATCACAGTAGGGTATTTTGCAAAGATATTATTGGACCCACAAATATACTCTAGTCTCTCGAGAAGAAAAAAGCTGCAAGATTTTCACTCTTTAAATTACTGAAGAAAAGGGAAATGATTACATTGTAATATCCCAACTGGCTGCTTGAGAATTTCACAGAAAACAAGAACACTAGGTGGATTATTCCCCGTGGTGGTTTGTGAAGCATGACTGCTGCCATACTGCAAACCTTGCTTGCCTTTTGCTATCTGTCTGCTCTGGATCGATTCAGTTTGTCCCTCCTCCCTCCCCTGTCCAACCCCTCCATCCTCCTCAGAACTGGGAGGCTGAGCTATCAGACTGAATCCACCGTGTCTTAGTCTGCTTGGGCTACTGTAACAAAATACCATAGGCATTTATTTCTCACCATTCTGGAGGCTGGGAAGTCCAAGATCAATGTGCCAGTCAATTTTGTTTCTGGTGAGAGCTCTTCTTTCTGGCTTGCAGATGGCTGTCTGCTTGCTGTATCTTACACAGTAGAGAGATATAGGGCTCTGGTCTCCTCCTCTTCTTATAAGGGCACTAATCTCATCAGGGGGCTCCACTCTCATGACCTCATCTAAACCTAAGTACCTCCTAAAGGCCCCACCTCCTAATGCCATCTTACTGGGGTTAGGGCTTCAACATGTGGATTGGGGGTGGGGCGACACACTCAATGGATAGTAACCAGACTCTCTTGCCCTGCCCTCTGGAATCAAGCTGAGTTTGCTTAATGGAAGACACTCGTAGGAAGGGATGGAGGAGAGCGAAGTCAGGGTGTCCTCGTGGCTCCCACTTCTTGGGCTGCATCTACCCTTAGGTATCCCCTTCTTCCTCCAGTGTTCGGCCCTGCTCGCTCCCCTTCCCCTTTGGGCCTAGGGGTGATAGTAGCTCCATCATGCTGTCCTACTGTCCCCCTGCCAGTCTTGACTCTGGCCTACTCCTTCATAAACAACCACTTGTTAAACAATCCTCCCCACTCCCCACTCTAGAGCACAGTCGAGTTCCTGCTAGGATCCTGACTGATTCACTGCCTGAAGAGTTGATTACAAAAGATCACTGAAGAACCTCCTTGCAACTCCAGTACACTGTATTGCACTTGCTGTTATTATATTTACTTCTCTTTTTACTCAGAGGAAATGGCTACTGAAGTGATTTGGCTGAGAAGCCACAAAGTTCTTTGATTCAAAAATACATGTTCCACTATTTTCTTGTTTTAAAAATAATAGTCATTGCATGGTGGGGGTGTGACAAGATGAACATTTTATATTTTCTGGTAGGATGATAAACTGCTGCAAACTTGATGGAAAGAAATTTGGCAGTTTATACTAAGAGCCATCAAAATATTTAACTTGTTGACCCAGTAGTTCTACTTCTAGCAACCCATCCAAAGGAAATAATTGTCATTGCAATGATAAGTGCTCAAATAATCCCATAAAACTTTTATTGATCATAATTCATAATAATAAAAATAACTAAATGTTCAGCAGTATGAAGATGGGTTCATAAATTAAAGTACCTCTGTGTAGTTTGTATACCATGCAGTCTTTAAGTTTATAAAGAATGTTATATACCATGATAAAAAAATCACAGAACAAAATTTTACACACAAAATGAACTCAACTATTTCAATTTATGTGTGGGTAAAAATACATCTATATGTCTGTATTTATATCTATGTATCTATCTATAGAGAAGTCAGAAAGAAAAACTACACATTGAAAAATCTTCAGCGATTAACCTTTAGCAGAGAGATTATGAATGACTTTGATTTTTCCACTTGTGATTTTCCATATTCTACAAATATATATTCTTTAAAGTAAATATTACTTTTCTGTATTTAAGCACATACATTACTATAAATGAAAAGTAGTTTTTTTTAACATGAAACCTTCAGTAAAACCTGGGATATTTTTAAATAGTGTAGCATGGTCACGATGCTATTGAGTAATCTTCTTTGGTAGCAAAGCTAAGGAGCTGAGAGATGGTGTCCAAGGCCGTGGGACCAGGGCCCATCCCTAACCCTGCTGATGCTGTGCTTCCCTCCCCAGAGGACGACAGCTTCGGTGGCTGCCTTTCCTAACCTTATTTCTCTCCTTGTCAGATAAACCTGGTTGTATGTTGCATTTTCCTCCTTATTTATTTATTTATTTTTAAAGTATAGAAACTAATGCTTTTTTTTTGTTTTTATTTTTTAGAGAGTATTAGTCATTTTTAAATTTTTATTTATTTATTTACCCATGGTTGTGTTGGGTCCTCGCCTCCGTGCGAGGGCCCTCCCCAGCTGCGGCAAGCGGGGGCCACTCTTCATCGCGGTGCGCGGGCCTCTCACTGTCGCGGCCTCTCTTGTTGCGGAGCACAGGCTCCAGACGCACAGGCTCAGTAATTGTGGCTCACGGGCCCAGTTGCTCCGCGGCACGTGGGATCTTCCCAGACCAGGGCTCGAACCCGTGTCCCCTGCATTGGCAGGCAGACTCTCAATCACTGCGCCACCAGGGAAGCCCCCCTCCTTATTTTTAAAGAGGGAAATTTGGCCTGCCCTCACATCTACCTAACATGTAGGTTTTCTTTCTTTGTCTCTTTTGGGAATCCAGTCCTTTTTTAAAAATTTTTTCTCATGCCACATCTTTTTTCCTTGCCAGGCGTGGGTTTTTAAAATAGTCTTTCAGATCAGGCTATGGGAAATTGATTTTTTTTCGGCTCATTCTTCCTCATAATTATGCAAAACCTGATCCGACCTCCTAGTTTTCTGCATTCTGTGGGCTTTCAGACATGGAGTTATAGAGGTAGATTTATAGGAAGCAGGGCCATCCTTATGGTTTACACACAGCTTGTGTGCCTGTGGAGATCCTGTTAAGATGAAGCCAGCTCAGGTGGAGGTGGGGAGAGTAATGCACTATAGCATGTCAGTAGTCAATACCTTTGTGGTCTGCCAGGTAATTAATTAGCTGCTTCTTTGGAAAGCAGAGTGCAGGTCCAGAAGGAATGAGGCACAGTTGAAGTTTAGATGGAAAAAAGAGGAAGAAGATGGAAAGGACCCTTGGGATACTAGCCCAAGCCTTACTTGAACAGGAGCTTTCAGCCCAGGAGGTGGAATCTGAGGAAGAAGCACTGGGAAAGGGTGGTGGTAAGAAGTCAAAGATGAGTTTTGCCTATTTTTCATACTGCCTGGCACCAGAAATCATGACCAATGAGCTACTAAATTGGGTGCAGTCTGGTACAGTGAAAAAGGCACAAAATGGTAATAATTATCATCATAACTTCCATTTATTGAGCATTTGCTATGTGCCAGGCTGTGCTAAGCATTTACATATCTTATAACTTTTAATCCTCTCAATGATGCTGCAAAGTAGATTTTATAACTCCTACTTTATGGGTGAGGAAACTGACAGAGAAATGAAGGAACTTGTCTGAGCCATAGTTAGTAAGTGATAAAGCTGAGTTTTGATCCCATACCCTGTATCATGGCTGAATATAAAGTGGGCATCCCTTGTACAGGGGGTCCTGGGTTTGAGTCCCAGCTGATAGTAACAGTGACCTTTCGCCATCTTTAACATCTCCAATGATCAGATTCCTGTACTAGAACTCATCACTTACACATAATTTACATTTTATCAGATGCATTAGAGTTTGCAAAGTGCTTTCTAGCAAATCCTCTAATTTTATCCTCCCAACAATTCTGAGCGGTATCAAACATAATACCTGTTCTAAAAAGCTGCTTTAGTATTAGATCTATAAAATTGATTCGGAGAAACCTTGGCACTCTCTATACACACAGAGGAATTGCTTTGATGACAAGACCTGTAGCTGACCCTATTCAGTCCACTCACAAGCCTGGACCCAAAGGAAAAATAAGAAGAGAGACTCTTAGGCAGATGCTCTTGGAGATGGAGCTTGAGGATTCTTCACTTGCATGGGCCCCTCGCAAGGTCCTGGGAATGGCCCTGAAATGAGTTTGTCCCCTCTCACATACTGACCTTCACTCATTGCAAGTGGTATTGGAGTGACTGTTGGAAGTTTTGGGATCCAGTTAAGGGGAAGTTGAGTTGGGGATACATTTAGTTTGGATTTAACTACTTCTTATTTTCTATATATATGTGCCAGCCTCTTTGTTTTTCTTAAGCTGTTTCTTCCCCATCATGCCCTTCCCCCAACCCTTTATGTCAAAATTCTCACTGATAATCACAGTTCCTGTCAAATGCACTTCCTTCAAGAAGGCTTCCCTGATTACCCTACATGGATGGCATCTTCCCTCCCCTTCCTTCCCATGGGGCTTTATCAATCTCTCTCCTTTTATTCATAGCACTCATTTGCTGTCTACTGATGTGTTTTTTTTCCTCCTGACCCCAATAGACTGTAAATGCCTTTAGCATCCTCTCACTTCCCCCTTTTAAATCTCTTTACTCTGTGATTATACTTTCTAATATCATCTCTCTATTCAGACCATAAATGCATTGAGAGCAGACATCCAGCCTTCTTCAGCCTTTTATCCTCCTCCAATACCTTATGGGATGCCTTGCACATAGAAATCTTCCAGCAAATCTTTGTCAGATGAATAAATATTCTTTTTAGCTTTAACTTCAAAGAAAAATAGAGATGGGGAGCAGTGTTATTTATTATAACATCAAATTGTTTTTCAAAAAGTTATGTGCTCAGCAACAGTGACTGTACTATTTATCTATTGCTATCTAATAAATTATCTCAAAATGCAGGGCCTTAAGACAACAACATTTATTATCTCACAGTTTCTGTGGGTCAGAAATACAGGTGATACTTAGCTGGGCCTTCTCTCTCCAGGTCTCTCACAAGGCTGCAGTCACCTCAAGGCTCACCTGGAAAAGATCTCCTTCCTAGCTCACCTGCATGGTTGTTGGCAGGATCACTTCCAAGTAGGCTATTGGACTGAGGCCTCAGGTCCTCATGAGTTGTTGGCTTGAGACATCCTTCTGTCCCTTGCCACATGGGCCTTTCCATAGAACATCTTGCGACATGGCTGCATGTTTTATCAGATCAAACAAGTGACAGGGCAAAAGACAGAGCAAGTTGGAATCAGAGTCCTTTATAAACCAGCTTTGGGAGTGAATTACACACATTTGCTGTATTCTATTTATTAGAAGCAAATTACTAGGTCAAGCTCATTTTCAAGGGGGAGGGGACTACACAAAGATGTGACTATGGGGAGGCTGGGATCATTGGGCCATTTTAAAAAACTATGTATTGGGTAGATAACTGTATCTGTGTACGTTGCAACACTTTATAACATACAGTTAAGTTATTGCAAGCTCTCCTATGAAGAATGGCTTCTCGATATGAGAATACAGCAAAGCAGTGGAAGAAAAGATAGGAAAAATCATCTGAGGATGGATCATCTGAATCTTGAATATCAGGTTAGGAATTCAGATCTTACCATAAAGGCAATGGGAGTTACAGATATATTTGAGCACAGGGATGGTCCAATTAGAGTTGTGCTTCTAAAAGTTCAAATTGATCGGAGGGAAAACATTTGATTTGATTTGTTCCCCAGCAATTGCAGTCAGTTGGGTGGGAGGAAATGACCAGGGTTATGAATAGAGTAAATGAAAGGAGGAAAAGATATCAGGGATATTGTGGAAGAAGAGTGACAGTATTTGGTATTTATAAAAAGTATGAAGATCAGAGTTGGTTTTTTGAAAAAATAAACAAAAATCAAGAAACTCTTAACTAGACTAAGAAAAAAAGAGAGAAGACTCAAATAAAATCAGAAGTGAAGAGGAGACATTAAAACTGATGGCTAGAAATAAAAAGGATCACAAAAGACTATTATGAACAATTATATGTGAACAGATTGGATAACCTAGAAAAAAATGGATAAATTCCTAGAATCATACAACCTCCCAAGACTGAATCAAAAAGAAATAGAGGGCTTCCCTGGTGGCTCATTGGTTAAGAATCTGCCTGCCAATGCAGGGGACACGGGTTTGAGCCCTTGTCCAGGAAGATCCCACATGCCGTGGAGCAACGAAGCCCGTGCTCCACAACTACTGAGCCTGCGTTCTAGAGCCCGCGAGCCACAACTACTGAGGCCGTGTGCCACAACTACTGAAGCCCACGTGCCTAGAGCCCGTGCTCCTCAACAAGAGAAGCCACCGCAATGAGAAGCCCACACACCACAACAAAGAATAGCCCCCGCTCGCCGCAACTAGAGAAAGCCTGCGTACAGCAACGAAGACCCAACGCAGTCAAAAATAAATAAAAATTAAAAAAAAAAAAGAAATAGAAAGCCTGAACAGACTAATAAATAAGGAGATTGAAGTAGTAAACAAAAAAAAACCTCCCAACAAAGAAAAGCCCAGGATCAGATGGCTTAACTGCTGAATTCTACCAAACATTCAAAGAATTAATGCCAATCCTTCTTAAACTCTTCCAAAAAATAGAAGTAGAAGGAATACTTTCAGACTCATTTTATGAGGCCAGCATCACCTTGATACCAAAGCCAGACAAAGACACCACAGGAAAAGAAAACTACAGGCCAATATCACTGATGAACATGAATGTAAAACTACTCAATAAAATACTAGCAAATCAAGTCAAAAACACCAAAAAGATTATACACCATGATCAAGTGGGATTTATTCTTGGGATGCAAGTTTAGCTTAATACACACAAATCAATCAATGTGATAAACCACATCAACAAAATGAAAGATGAAAACCACATGATCATCTCAAGAGATGCACACAAAATCTGACAAAGTTTACTATGCATTCAAGATAAAAACTCTCAACAAAATAGACATAAAAAGAAATTTAGTCAACACAATAAAGGCCATTTATGAAAAACCCACAGCTAACATCATAATCAATGGAAAAAAACAGAAAATACTTCCTCTAAAATCCAGTGCAAGGCAAGGATGCCCACTCTCACCACTTCTGTTCAACAAAGTAATGGAAGTGCTAGCAAGAGCAATCAGAGAAGAAAAACAAATAAAGGCATCCAAATTTGAAAGGAAGAACTAAAATTATCTCTGTTTGCAGATGACATGATTCTATATGTAGAAAACCCTAATGACTCACAAAGTTTTTTTTAGAAGTAATAAATGAATTCTGTAAAGTTACAGGATATAAAATCAACATAAAAACAGTTGCATTTCTTTAAACCAACAATGATTTATCCAAAAAGGAAATCAAGAGAACAATTTCATTTATGATAACATCAAAAAGAATAAAATAAAATATTAGGAATGCTTTTAACCAAGGAGGTGAAAGACCTGTACACTGAAAACTATAAAACATGGATGAAATAAATTGAAGAAGACAAAAGCAAATGGAAAGATATCCCATGTTCAAGGATCAGAAGAATTAATATTGTTAAAATATCCATACTACCCAAAGTGATATACAGATTCAATGCAATCCCTATCAAAATTCCAATGGCGTTTTTCGCAGAAATAGAAAAAACTATTCTAAAACTCATATGAAACCACAAAAGACCCCAAATAGCCAAAGCAATCTTGAAAATGTAGAACAGAGTTAGAGGCCTCACACTTCCTGATTCCAAATCATGTTACAGAGCTATATTAGTCAAAATTATATGGTATCGGCAAAAAAACAGACACATAGACCAATGGAAGTGACTAGAGAGCCCAGAAATAAACCAAAATATATACAGTCAACTATTTTCAACAGGGTGCCAAAAATATACCACGGGGAAAGGACAGTCTCTTGAATAAATGATGCTGGGAAAACTAGATATCCACACGAAAAGAATGAAATTGGTTCTTTATCTTATTTATACCATACACAAAAAAGGTAACTATGTGAGGAGATGGTACATGAAGTACATGTCTGAGGTAGTTATTTCACTATGTGTACATATATATACATAAAATCACCATATTGTACACCTTAAATATATACAATTTTTATTTTTTAAAAAAGAGGAATGGGAGAAATTGAAAATGATCTCAACAGCTCTAGATTGAGTAACTGGTTTATGGTAATGGTGTAGTAACAGAAATTGAAACACAGTGGGGAAATCAGAGTTGGGAGGGAAGATAATAAATTCTGACAGAACATGTGTACAATTTCCCACTGGCAGTTGGAGAGCAGGGTTGTATTTTTCTTTCCTCAGTGCCTAGAATAAGTGGCTGATGCTCTCTACCCAAGGGCCATTGGACTTACTCCATAGGTAGTTTGTGCAGAAATGAGTACTCTACTCAGTCTGGGCTGAATCTCTGATGAAGTAACCTTGGGTTTTTGGTTGCAGAGTCACCCAGGGGGGCTAAGTGGAGTGTGTGATTCTTTGTCTTGCAACACTACCATCCACTGTTTGCTTTTGTAACCTGTGTTCTGATGGCCCCTATCCTCATGGGTCCTGTTGCTGTTTCATGACATGTACCAGGCAGGTCCATTTTCCCACTGAAGAAGGTGGTGAGTGAGGTCTGAGCAGAGCCAGCAAGCACCGTAAGGGCTCGTTCAACAATGAAGTTTTAATTTATTGGCTTCTTAAATGAATTTCCAGTCACTTAACTCCTTAAGTTTGTGATCTTTCTCATGCTAGACTACAGGTTTTCCTAGATGTATCTTTTAGAATTTCCATGCCATAACATGGTATTGGGTTGTAACCCTCATATTTGGGGCATATTGCAAGTTGTCCTTGGCTTGTAAGGAGTATTTTTCTTGCCCAAAGCTAAGAAGATCCAAACAAAAAGCTTATAAATTAGTAACCTATTTATTTATTTAGAAGTGGTTTGTATGCATTATTTCATTTAATCCTCATAACAGCTCCTTGAGGTGGAATTACAACTATACTTTCTTCATTTTACAGATCTTGAAACCAAGGTTTACAGAGATTGAGTAATTGAACCAAAAGCACGCAGCTGAAATGTTATAAAGTTAAAGGGAAAATGTATAAAGAGAAATATTACTCTGCAGACACTTTTTTGGGGGGCAGTGTTTACTAGTTTTTACTTCCATTGCTTTTTTCTCTAGGTAGGAAACAATGTATTTGAAATTTTGTTGAAAAGTAGAAAATTATACTGTATGCCCTTTTCCTACTTTTCAAAATTCCTATTAAAAACCATCAGCAACAAAAAAACAAACCATCAGCAATTCCCCATTGCATACAGTATATGATCCAACTTGCTCAGTCTGGAGATTCTCAACTTTTTTTTCTTTTTTTTATTCACAGTACTCTTTGAAAGACTAGAATTATTTCCTGTGTGCTTGAAGGGATGAAAAGACTCAAAATCGCACAAAAACTAGCCAGCAATCCCTACAATGCAGTCGCAGGAGTGAGTGGTCTGGTGACACCCAGAAAAGCGACAGGTAGCATGGCATTCTCATTCTCTTGGCCTGTGTTGCAGGCTGAGCACAGTGCCAGGGCCACACTTTCCCATGTACTTTAGAGGAAATGGTGCCTTGGGTTCCAGAGTCACACCATCTTTCTTGCTGGCTGACTTAGCCTGCCCTCTTTGTGGCAGTTGCATTTTTCTCTCTCTCTTTTTTTAATTGAAGTATAGTTGATTTACAATGTTGTGCTAATTTCTACTGTACAGCAAAGTGACTCGGTTATTCACGTTTATACATTCTTTTTTAAATATTCTTTTCCATTCGGGTTTATCCCAGAAGATTGGATATAGTTCCCTGTGCCATGTATAGGACTTTGTTATTTATCTATTCTAAAAGTAATAGTTTGTAACAGTTTGCATCTACCAACCCCAAACTCCCAGTCCATCCCTCTCCTTACCTGCCCCCCTTCCCCTTAGCAACCACAAGTCTGTTCTCTATGTCTGTGAGTCTGTTTCTGTTTTGTAGACAGGTTCATTTGTGCCATATTTTAGATTCCACATATAAGTGATATCATATGATGTTTATCTTTCTCTTTCTGACTTACTTCACTTTCACTGAGTATGATAATCTCTAGTTGCATCCATGTTGCTGCAAATGGCATTATTTCGTTCTTTTTTTTTATGGCTGAGTAGTATTCCATCGTAGATATGGACCACATCTTCTTTATCCATTCATCTGTTGATGGACATTTAGGTTGCTTCCATATCTTGGCTATTGTGAATAGTGCTGCTATGAACATAGGGGTGCATGCATGTTTCTGAATTATAGCTTTGTCCAGGTATGTGCCCAGGAGTGGGATTGCTGGATCATATAGAAGTTCTATTTTTAGTTTTCTGAGGAATCTCCATACTGTTTTTCACAGTGGCTGCATGAACTTACATTCCCACCAACAGTGTAGGAGGGTTCCCTTTTCTTGTGACAGTAAGTTTTAGCCCTGCTTTACATCGCTTTGCACAACTCTCTCAGCTCGTATTCTGTCACCAAGAGAATACTATAGCTTTCCTCAGTGGTAGCACATCTACACTATTGCGTTAGTAAAATTTAGCAGTGCTCTAAGCTAGCGACTGCAGCCGCCTGTTGAGAGACACCTCCACCCCTCACCACCTCCTACAGTCACACTCCGCTCCTGCCACAGCACTTCTGCTCAGAGTAATCCCTCTCTGGTTATCTTCTTCTGAAATCCTAACTACGTTTCAAGATCTGGTCTAATTTTCATTTCTACTCTGAAGCTCTCCTAATGGATCCTGCCCCCCCTAGCGAAAGTCTCTTGCTCTGAATTCCTCTACTGTCTTTTCCCTGTGCAGCTCACTTGGTGTATGCATGTCAAAGACTGTGTGTGTACATCCCTTCTTTGTCAAAATCACGATTGCATTGACCGCCAGGCACGTGGGTTATATTTTTCGTCCGTAGCACCTCACAGACTGTTTTTGTGCATAATGGGTGCCCAGAAATCTGCATC
Source organism: Balaenoptera ricei (assembly GCF_028023285.1). Classification (NCBI taxonomy): domain Eukaryota; kingdom Metazoa; phylum Chordata; class Mammalia; order Artiodactyla; family Balaenopteridae; genus Balaenoptera; species Balaenoptera ricei. The sequence continues at coordinate 145,054,400 of NC_082640.1, read as the reverse complement.
GGAGGGCATTTCTCAACCTATTTCAGGTTGTGCAGAGACATTTCCCTCCATGAGGCATTACCAGGAGGGCTGTTTAAAAACAGCCAGTTGTGTAATACAGCTAAGAATTGTCCTGTGGGTGAGCTTGGGCTGTGGGGAAATTGTTATTATTTTTGTTGCGTAATATTGTTTCCTTTTCAAGATACTCTTGTGGAGCCCTGCTCACCTTGGTTTCCTCCAGTGAAATTGCTGAATTCCACCCCATGGCTGCCCAGAGAACTTTGCTGTTTTCTGGAAGAACAGTCCTCTAACTCCCTCCTCCCCCCACCAGTTCTCTGGATCGCCAGCAACGTATGGAAGGAGAGGGTTGCCAAGAGGAGGGGCAACATGTCTGTGACACAATGGATTCCTCGTGCATATTTAAGAATTTGGCAGGGAGCAGACTGCTTCTACGGGATTTAAAAAAAATTGGTTTGAAAGCATTCTGTGGGAATGTAGGGGAAGGATAGAGGTCTATTACTGCCATAGATGTGTAATCTTTTTAACAATTAAATATTCCCATTGCCTGAATTTTCTAATTCCCCTTGATTTTTCTGTCACCTGAGAATTTGGCCCAGTGTGTCTGTTGGATTGCCAAGTATTATTATTTAGAATACACTCTTTCTGTGGGTGTTGAAATTCCCTGCTTTGAAAACAGGCTGTGCGCATAGCTTTTCCTAGTGTGGTGGTTTCAGTCCTGGCTATGTGTTACAATGTGTAGGGAGCTTTAAAAAATTCTCCACCCTTTCCCAGACCAATTAAATGAAAATCTCTGGCACTGGGTCTGGGGCATGGGTATTTTTTTAAAAAGCTCTCACAAGATTCAGATGTGCATGTAAGGTTTTCACAATATTCAGACGTACATCTCAGGTTTAAAACCACTGATCCAGCGGCTGCCTGTGATCTCAGCTGGAGCTTGTGGGAAAGTGCCTGCTTGGTGGTGAGCGGCTGTATTGATTTTTGCCTGACTCGGTAATTACTTCTATATTTCCTTTTTATAGAAATTATATGAGAAGAAACTTGGGAGAAGAGATAATTAGAAAGGTCTGGGATTCATCAAAGAGTCCCTTCCTGACCAAAACAAATGTAGATGCAGATTATTAGTTGAAAGCTTAATAATGTCTTAACGCTGAGTTTCATGCTTTATAAAAATCATCCATGCATTTAGAAAGATACTATGTCCAAGTGCCTGTTTAAAAAGCTATTTATTTTCTATGTTCAGAAAAAAAGTAAGGGGTGGGGGGAGGGACTGCCTTATAATTGTATATTAAACAAGGTAGTTAAGAATCACCAAAGTGTGGGCTTCAATGGAACCTCATTTTGGAGATCTCACATAAGATTGTTAATTTTCTCTCAGACACTGTCAGTGGGCAACCGGATACCACTTGCTGCAGAATTCTGTGTCCTTCTGCCTTTCATATGGACATCTGGAGAAATATTTGATGAAGATAGAAAATAACTGTCTCATGAGAAAAATCAGAATTACTTTCTTGTTGGTGAACATGCTCTAAAGCTTGTAGAATTATATTTTATTGCTTGGTGAATTGATCCTTTCTAAGAAAGCTGTTCTACAGGGGTACGTAGGGAGTGTCAAATCCCTCTGATTGCTGCTTAGAGACTCCTTTTTTGTTTGTTTGTTTGTTTGCTTGTTTTGGGACTCTTTTAAAAGAAACACATCCAGTATCAGAACAGACCCAGTTTATTTTACTAATTGTACTAGCACTTAAAAACCCACTTATCTTCATTTATTATTCACTCTGCTTCCTGCTTTCTCCCTTTTAATGTAGCCAAGCAATACTTTCCCATACGTTTTTAAATATTAAACTTCGTTTAAACTTTTTTTTCTTTTCTTTTTTCTTTTTTGCTTGGATGGTCCTAATATTCCACTGAAACCTGCTTCTCCCACGGTCTTTCCCTTCTGTGTAAATGGTACCTCCATCCTTTCCAGTTGCTCAGACCTAAGACTTTGGGATGGTCAAGATCTCACCTGCAAGTCGTCCGCAAAGACTGTTAACTCTACCTTCAAAGTATATTTTGAATCTTACCTTTCTTGCTCTGTCCACCCAATCCAAGTCATCCCTTCTCTCTCAGAATATTGCTGAACTCTCCTGATCCCCTTCCTCCTTCTGCCCTTCACCCACAGCTGCTTCTAGCACAGTAGCCAGAGCGATCCTTTTACATATTAAGTAAGATGATATCATTCTTAAGTCCTTAGTCTTCCAATAGCTTTCTGTTTCACTCAGTGTAAAAGCCATAATCTTTAAAATAGCCTCTATGGCTCTGAATAATTTGGTACTTCTCTGACTGTATTTTCTACTACTTTCTCCCTTGGTCACTCAGCTCCAGCCACACTGACTTGATACTTTCTAGAACAAACCAGACTCTCTCCCACCTCTGAACCTTTGCAGTGGGTGTTTTCTCTGCCTGGAACACTCTTTCCCCAGATTTCTCTGTGCTGGACTCTCTCACCTCTTTCAGGTCTCAGTTATTTAGCTTCCTGATAACTCCAATGACAAATTAAAATTGCAACCTCATCAACATTCTTCCCTGACTTTTTTCCCCAAAGCACTTATCACCATCAAATATGTTACATATGCTATCTATTTATTTATCTATCTATCTATATCATCTGTCTATCTATCTACCTATCATCTATCTATCATCTATTTCTGCCTATTTTATAATACCTATCTACCTACCTACCATCTATCTACCATCTCTCTTTGTCCTCCAGCTAGACCACACTCTGGGACAGCAGGGCTTTTTGTCACCCCTGTGTTGCCAGGGTCTAGAACATTGCTGACACTGTAGATGCTCAGAAGGACTTGTTGACTGAACATTAAATGAGTGAATTATGTATGCTAATTTACATTAGCATGTGTTGACTTAAAAAAATATATGCACAATGTGAGAGTTGCGAGTTAAGTTTTATTTGGGGTAAAATGAGGACTGCAGCCCGGGAGACAGTGTTTCAGATAACTCTGAGAAACTGCCCCGAGGAGACGAGGGGAAGGAGCCAGGATATATAGGAGTTTTGCAACAAAGAGCAGGTAATTGGGAATGTCAAAAGATTATTATTAAATAAAGAAACCAGATATCTCAGTTAAGGAATTTAGCGCTTTTCTATGTATAGGAAGATGCAAGAGTCCGGGCTCATTGAAATCATTCCTTTGATATGCACCTTAGCTATCTGGGGCCTGTATTTTCACATCCGTAGTTTGTAGTTTCCTTAGCGCCCACCATAGGGAGTGGCTGCAGGCTGTTGGCTGCTAGATGGCAGGTATTGTTTTCAGCCCTGAGTTTCCTCAGGGCTCACCAGCTCACGTTGGAGGGCTGCAATCACTGGTGACTGTGACATCCCTTGTTTATCGATATGACAGGAAATATTCCACTTATAACTACTCCATTCCATTTATAAATATTCCATTTATCAGTCCCTCCTCTTGGTCGGAAATTGGACCAATGTTTGGGAGAAATTTCATGACCAAATTTTGTCCCACAGCGCTGGGAGGCTCATCCCAGATCAGGCAAAATTTCTTGTTGATATGCCATTCCAGGTGTTAATTTTCGGATTAGGCCTGTTTAATCATTAGATTAAAGATTCTCTGGATCCACTGTCTTACTAACCTATTATGATCCAGGAAATGTTTTCCCTTGTTGCATCTTCCTATATCTAGAGTTGCACTATTACAATCATTGATCGCATACAGAACTATATATTTGATCAACTGCTTCAAGTCACCTAGTCATCATTATCTTTGTTGGAGGTTCAGTCACACATTTAATAATACAAAAAACAATAATCTTGGAAAACAGGCAAAATACAAATGATATAGCTAATAGCATTAATAGAGTTATAATATTTAAACCAAGAGCTTCCCACCCCAAACCAGTTTTCTAAGAGGTGGTCAAGACTTTGGAGTGGGTCACTTAAGGCAGAAATCTGATTTTTCATATGGTTAATTAAACGTGTTATATTAGAGGACACAGCATTCAGTTTGAATTGTGGCACAGGTAACTCCCTGAGATGTTGTAAGGATGTCAAGGGCCACGCGGTTTTGTAGCACCGCTTTTCTCAACATACAGACCTAAGAATTCAGCAGGCTAGTAGCCTGGTTACTATCATCGAGTACTGTAAGAGACAACGATCTTATAAAATAGGCAGGATAAGTAATGCAGCTAGTAATATTGACAAAGTCATAATGCAGCAGGGAGACACAATCATAAACAATTTGGAAACAAAGAACAAATTAAAACAATTAGTATAACTAGTGGTAATCCAGTTGCAATAAACCATCAAGTCCATAGGAGAGCCAACTGGAGAAACCAAATTCTGGCAGGATCAGGTAGAGCAAAAAAGATAAATGTTTTATCTTTGTTTACGAGGGTATACTTTATCAACTTGTAGGTCATAGCATAAGAGAAAGGGTTTTTCTGAAAAACAAAGATTAAAGTTAGTATATTTCCCAGAGTCATAAAGTTATAAATCATATTCATCAGTTCATTCAGTCCCACGCAATTGATTCCTGTTGATTTGGATGAAGTAATCAGGTTTTCCGTCATTTGTTACATAGTTCAGTGGTAGTATCTAAAGGCCATCAGAAACTTATGTTTGTTTAAAAAGTTCTTTTTGAGTCTCCTAGAAATTCTTCATTTTGTAAAAGCATCAGGACAAAACTTAAAATAGCATGGTTAAAGATTTGAGTACAACGCAATTAGTAGGAAACTTGTATATTTCTGTGACATATGACATTTTAGAATAACTAGAATTATGACATTATATCAAGACATATGAAAGTTAGGGATTTCATATAAATTTTGGAATATCTATATTAATAATATGTATCCATACACTATAACCAATCACTTGACAATGTTTCTGAAGTAGTTAAACATACCAAATAAACTTGGTTTAACATTCATCTCTGAGATGTCTTAGGATGCTCCTTCAAAGCATCCTAGAGTCAGCTGGAGGCTAAGAGAGCTTTAGTTAGATTTTTGTTTTATAGGTACCAATAAGACAGCTGTTTATGAGAGCGAGTGCTCTAGATTTAATTTGTTAGTTTCTCCAATTTAAAAGGATCCATCATTTGGCCATTAATAAAATACATATTAATAGTGATTCAAACCAATAAGATGCAAGAGGCTTCCCCGTAAGAGTGTAGGGGAGGATGTCACCTAAGTAAAATCCAGAGAGTTTCCTCTCAAGAAATAGCATGGCAGAGGCCAGGTTTTCAAAACACATGCACACACATTCACACAGAACGTCCTGGGAAGATCAGGTAGAACATTTACATCTCAAAGACACGGGAAGAGAAATGCAAGTTTCCCCCTAGAAGGCCTTTGTTTCAAGTCAGAATTCTGAAAAGATATTTTTATCAAGACAGCTTTTCAACCTTAATTTAACTGCGTACACAATAAAAGGAGCCTCCTCATTTTTAGGGTGAGATTTCCCTTAATTTCCAATTAAGTAAATACTAATTGATACAGAGGCTCATAGGTCTGGATGGTTAACTCAAATTCCTTAGCAAATGCCAATGGAGTTACTCTATCATTTCCTCTTTTAGACGCTTCTAGATACCAATCAAAGTAAGCATTCCATTCAGTCTGTTTGATCTTATGGCCAGCTTTTTTTTTTTACTAACTGTGCGCACAAAAATAGCAATTTTTGGAATATCGAAGAACCCCTATTTGGCCGTTTAGGTTGATTCTCTTTTAGTATAATTTCCCCAATTAACTAGGTACTTGTAAGTATGAGCCCCGTACTTGTTGTACATGAATCTGGCTGGAATGTCAGTCAGAGGTTGGTTTTCTGACGCCCCTCGTTTTTGTGTTTGAGAGATTCTCTCATTTTAAGTTGAATTTGTCAGGGATAGAATTTACTAGTGAAATTGTGTGGTGGGCCAGTGCGGTGCTTGTGAGCTTAGCCCCGCTAGGAGTCACCCCAGAGTCGTTTCAGCCCTCTTACGTGTCTCAGTTTCTCCCTTCGGCGGTCTAAGACCACCATGGGTGCTCGGATCACTGAATGGCCAATTCTTATCCACGACCCCTGGACGAGCGAGTGTTTTAGTTAATGAGTGGGTGTCCGTATGGGACCACTGCACGGTGAGGAACTTTGCCTCCACCACTCCCGTAAATTTCTCAGTCGCCTGAGAAAGCTGTAACTGGCTGGGAGGAGACTTGTCCCTTTTCTTTGGAGCAACGTTCTCATGTAATATCTTCACTTTTATCCTGACAAATTCTATTAAGGCAGCAGAATTGAGGAAAAGAGTCAGATCAGCCTCTTATCTAACCACTCAGTGTAGACCACTCAGTCTCCTACAACTGAGCAACCCTGGTATCTTTCAACCAGGTCCCCCCTCCCCCCACCCCCACCAGTATCTTTCAACTGTGAGGGGGCAGGTACCTCCTGCACTGCCAGATGAAACTCAGGGTCATCAAATAACACGGAAGATCCAAGAACCAGGAGAGACTTACCCAAATTTGTCTGGACTATCTAAGGAGGCGGATGGGTGCAAGCAGCCTCTGCTGGTACCAAGGCTCTGGTTCCTTGCAGAGTTCAGGCGAAAGAGAAAAGTCCACTCTGGGTCCCTTCGTGGTCACCATAACTGTTGACTTAAAAAAAAAAAAAGTACAACGTGAGAGTTGCGAGTTAAGTTTTATTTGGGGCAAAATGAGGACTGCAGTCCGGGAGACAGCGTTTCAGATAACTGAGAAACTGCTCTGATGAGGCGAGGCGAAGGAGCCAGGATATATAGGAGTTTTGCAACAAAGAGCAGGTAACTGGGAATGTCAAAAGATTATTGTTAAATAAGGAAACCAGATATCTCAAGTTAAGGAATTTAGCGCTTTTCTATGTATAGGAAGATGCAAGAGTCGGGGCTCACTGAAATCATCCCTTTGATATGCACCTCAGCTATCTGGGGCCTGTATTTTCACACCCATAGTTTCCTTAGCGCTCACCGTAGGGAGTGGTTGCAGGCTGATGGCTGCTAGATGGCAGGTATTGTTTTCAGCCCTGAGTTTCCTCAGGGCTCACCAGCTCACGTTGGACGGCCGCAGTCATTGGTGACTGTGACATCCTTTGTTTATAGATATGGCAGGAAATATTCCATTTATAAATATTCCATTCCATTTATAAATATTCCATTTATCACATACTAGTGATTTGGCTTCTGACATAATTACCAATCTTTTGTGATACATGCAAACAGAATTCTGGATTTTAAGAGTAATGTTTTGTTGATTAACTGATTAAACATCTTTTAGGTGAGATAATTTATTCCAGTTGGCTAGTAAAGATCACCTAAAAGCATCAAAATTGTCCTCCAGGCTTCCTTGAAGCCAGTTGTTACAATATTGTTCTTTATTTCTCCTTCATTCTGGGGAATATGATATTAAACAGTTGAAATTCTATACTGAGAAATGACTACAGGGTAGAGAAAAATTTCAAGAAGTACAAGGAAACAAAATAGTAAAGGATACAACATTTAGGACATTATCCATCTGATGTGCAATTATGAATGACTTTTATTCTATTTTTTTATGTCTGTACTTTAAATTTTTTATACAATAAATATAAATATTTAAAAAGATTACTCAACTAAACTATTTTTTTTTTTTTAAATAAGAAAAAGATATATATCACGTCTTAACAATATGTTTTCAGTTTCTATGGATAAACGTATCTATTGAGAGAAGAATAGATGTAGTGCCAGATTGCAAGGTCCCAAAGTGCCCAAGCCTTTTTAAAATAATAGGCTCAGAGTCATTAGTTCATCCATTCATTCACAGAAAAAATATTCATTCAGCACCTACTAGGTACCAGGCATTATGTCAGGCACGGGGGATATAGGAACAAACAAGACAGCAGGTCTTTCAGGGCCTCTGCATTGCTTAAATTTATGCCGCTCCCCTGGAGCATGATCCAAATATGCTATGCTGTAATGCTAACACTGAATTCATGGAATTTATTTTCTGGAAGGGAATACAGTCAATGACAATCCAATAATAAATGAGCGAGTTACAGGTTTTGCTAAGAGCCATGAGGGTTGGGGGTGTCACAAGACCAGTGAGGGGTCATCTAAGCTGGGGCCTGAAGAATGAGGCTGAGGCAGCTTAACAAGAGTATTTCAGGCAGAGGGGAAGAAAAAGGAGGCCAGGAAGTGTGGACTATAGTGATCAGGGAGCAGAATTCAATGTCAGAAATGTAGCTGGGGCCAAATCATGTAGGAACTGGGCTGTGGTAAGGAGTGCGGATAGCACTCTGAGAGCAGCGGGGCTATGAGTGGTTTTAAAAAGGGCCTACTCTCTTTATCTACACCACCTGATTCTGTTTTAAGGTCTTTCTGGCCACTGAAGGGAGATAATGTAAAGGGATGAGAATGGAAAGAGAATAACCCGTTGGAAGTTTTTGGTTGCAGACCAGGCAAGAGATGGAAATGCAGATGGGTATATTAAATCTTAAATAGCTAGATTTGGGACACATTTGGATGCTGAGAGATCTTGCTCATAGATTAGATGTGGTGGGTGAGGGATGTCTGGGGGTTCAGAGGGTGATGGCGTATGGGTGGGTGAAGGAAAAGAGTTAAACTAAGGATGACTTCCAGATCTTTGATCGAGCAACTGGGTGCATAGGAAGGACTGGGGGAGAAATTGGCTTTGAGAGGATTAAAATAATTTTGTTTTGATCATGTTAAGTTTGAAATGCCTCTTTCCATCCAAGTGGAAATATCAAATAGGCAGCCAAAAACATGAACCTGGAGTTGACAAATGAAGTCTAGACTGGAGATTCAGACTTGGAGCACATCAGTGTATGGATTCTTTTTGCACCAGTGTATGGATACATGGGAGCACTTAGGGGACGAACTGTAGGTACAGACAGGGCCCAGGACAAGACCCTGAGGCACACAAACTATAAAGGTTTGGCAAAGGAGGAGATAGCAGCAAGAGTGTTGGAGAAAAAACAGACCTTGAAGTAGGAGGAAAGTCAGGGGTGTATGTTATCACGGGAGCCAAGAGAAAACAACATTTAAAGGATGCGGGATTGCTAAGCTGTGTCCGGTCCTACTCAGAAGTCAAGTAAGACAATGTGACCATCAGACTTGGTGCCTCGGTCAGGGTCTCAGTGAAGTGGTGGACAAACCATGTCAAGCTGTCTGGCTGTTGTTCTTGGCTTCATCCCACACAGCCCAGGGCTTACCTGAGTTCCAGGTGCTTTGCTGAGTCTACTCAGGTAGCCCAGATGTGTAACTCCTCTGATTCCCTGAGGATCTGGTCTGGTCCTCCCTCTCTGCTTTGAGGAAGTTGAGGAGTAATCATGAACATGCTCAGTCGAAAAGGAGAACATAATGTGCTCCATGGGGGCTGGACATCTCAGGTACCACTCTAGTGTGTTACAACTTCTAGATGGAAGAAGCTGAGGGTCAGTGGGATAAAGATGGCCAAAAACTCTTTGATATTCCTCCCACTGAGAGGTGGGGTCTGTTACCCTTCCCTTGAAACTGGGGGCTCTGTGACTGTCTTGACAGAATATAGCAGAAGTATAAAAGTGATGTCGGGCCAGTTTCCAGTCCTGGCCTTAAGAGATTGGCACTTTCTACTTCCTTTCTCTGGGAATACTTGCATTTGGAGCCCTGGGACAGCACGTAAGGAGTCTGACTACCCTGCTGGAGAGATTACATGGAGACCCCCTAAGACTACCAGGAGGACAAGAAGAGCCCAGCTGAGCCCAGCCTTCCAGGCATGTGAATGAAACTGTCTTGTATCTTTCAGATCAGCCCAGCTGTTAGCTGAATACCACCAATGATCCCATTTGATGTTCATGGGGTAGAATTCCAAACCCACAGAGTCAAAAGATATATAAAAACATGCTTATTGTCTTGAGCCATAAAGTTTTAGGGTAGGTTGTTATGCAGTAATAGATAAGAGGAGCCCTAGAAGGCCCCTTGGGCATTTAGGTCAGTTGTCCTTAAGCAGAAGACCCACTGTCCTTTGCACAAGAACAATACTGTTTCTTGGGACTTCCCTGGTGGTGCAGTGGTTAAGAGTCTGCCTGCCAGTGCAGGGGACACAGGTTTGAGCCCTGATCCGGGAAGATCCCACATGTCGCGGAGCCACTAAGCCCATGTGTCACAACTACTGAGCCTGTGCTCTAGAGCCCAGGAGCCACAACTCCTGAGTCCGTGTGCCACAACTACTGAAGCCCATGTGCCTAGAGCCCATGCTCCGCAACAAGAGAAGCCCCCACTCTCCACAACTAGAGAAAGCCCGCGCAGCAGCAAAGACCCAATGCAGCCAAAAAATAAATTAATTAATTTAAAAAAAATACTGTTTCTTTGTTGCTATTTGAATTATTCATTTTTATTTGGTGCTAGTCACATCTTTTTTTAGCATACAAGAGGCAAAAAAAGAGAAAAACATTTAAGAAACTGTCAAATAGCTAATAAACAGAATTTTAAAGTGAATGTGGAGAATAACCTAGTTTACCTTCTTCCCATAGGTCTGCTATTGTCTAACTCCTTACACCTGCAGTACAATCACTGATGTTCATAATGCTGACCTCGATTTTCTGTACTTTGATTTGGAATCTTATTTTAGTGTTAAGTGTTGCATAGGTGATACCGCAGGACAATGATGTAATTGATGGGAAAGTGCCAAGAGACACAGTTAAAGGATGGAAAGCTTGTTTCATTGCAAAAGACAGAGAAATTTACCTCTAAGCATGTAACCATAGGAATTAGACAGTGCATCCCGCTCCCAGACACAGGGTCAGGCTTTCCAGATCCCCAAGTTTCCCATGGGGACTTCAAAGAAGCATCAGCATGGTCTGAGGATTTCACTGGGTTCATACTCAGGTTTTGTTTGCCACTTTGTTTGTCTTTGTCCTCTTGGCCAGGGCTAGGACTACGGTGAGGGGAGTGAAGCAGCCAGGGCACAACATTTAAGGAGGCACTCACTCTCAGGGGCGTGCAAATGCAGGATCAGTGCCTGAGTGTGTGAACACCTCCTCAAATTTTCCACCAGAGCATCTCATTCATCTCACCCAAGTCCAGTCCCTGCTCCCAGCCTCTCCCAACTGTTCTGGATTTCCTGTATGCCGATCCCCATACCAGGTCCGTGTAACTGATGCACAACAACTCCAGCATATTTCTTTTTTATTTTTTGAATTTTATTATTTTTTTTATACAGCAGGTTCTTATTAGTTATCTATTTTATACAAATTAGTGTATATATGTCAATCCCAATCTCCCAATTCATCCCCCCCACCCCCCCATCCCACTTCCTCCCCTTGGTGTCCATACATTTGTTCTCTACATCTGTGTCTCTATTTCTGCCTTGCAAACCAGTTCATCTGTACCATTTTTCTAGATTCCACATATATGCATTAATATACGATATTTGTTTTTCTCTTTCTGACTTACTTCACTCTGCATGACGGTCTCTAGGTCCATCCACATCTCTACAAATGACCTGATTTCGTTCCTTTTTATGGCTGAGTAATATTCCATTGTATATATGTACCACTTTTCTTTATACATTCGTCTGTCGATGGGCATTTAGGTTGCTTCCGTGACCTGGCTATTGTAAATAGTGCTGCAATGAACATTGGGGAGCATGTATCTTTTTTTTTTTTTTAATCAGTCATCAATTTTATACACATCACTGTATACATGTCAATCTGCATGTGTCTTTTTGAATTGTGGTTTTCTCTGGGTATATACCCAGTACTGGGATTGCTGGGTCATATGGTAGTTCCATTTTTCATTTTTTAAGGAACCTCTGTACTGTTCTCCCTAGTGGCTGTATCAATTTGCATTCCCACCTCCCACATATTTCTGCGTGATAGCTTCAGCACTGGGTGAAATTGAAGTCAATTTCCCAGGCATCTCTGGATACTGAGAGCAGAACCAGGCTTTAAGTTTGCTGGAAGTCCATTTCTGCAAATTAATTTTTCTAATATTATAGTTGGCCAGAATATTTGATTTAAACAGCCTTCTCCACCATGGTGGAAGACAAAGAATGAACTGTACCTGAGAGGCTCATGGTTGTCCACAGATAACATTTACATGACGGGACAAGTTATTAAGTGAACTTCCCTGCTGAGTCTGTTTCTCCAGGCCCCGTAATGTCTTGCTTTAGTTTTACAAAATGCCCTTGTTACCTGCTGTTGCAGTTACTATGGTGCATGAACACACCCTTCATCTTACTCTTAGGAACCTATTGGTTTTTAACAATTTGCTTTTTCTCCATGGTAGACTAAGCTGTGAAGTGAATTTCTATACTAGATTGTAATCACCATTTGCTAAAAGAGACACCTTTAGATTCCAGTATAATTTGGTGTGCTATCACAAGAACCTTAAAGCCTGGGAAGAGGTTGTGTGTGTGACCTTGAAACTGCGGCTGAAATAGCATTGTTTTAGACTTTGACTTTTTGTTTTTGTTTTTGTTTTTTGTTTTTTAAGGAGGAAACCAGGTATGTGACAAATCAGGCAACAATAGCAATCAGGAGTAAATTAAATCTTAAAAAATATGAAATAGGAGATTGGGATTGACATATACACACTACTATATATAGAGTAGATAGCTAATAAGAACCTGCTATATAGCACAGAGAACTCTACTCAGTATGCTGTAATGGCCTATATGGGAAAAGAATCTTAAAAAAAAAAAGAATGGATATATGTATATGTATAACTGATTCACTTTGCTGTACACCTCAGACCAACACAACATTGTAAATCAACTATACTCCAATAAAAATAAAAAAAAAATAAATAGAATGGCAAAAAAAAAAAAGAAATAGTAAAAATACAAAGAATGAAATAGGACTAATAAATGATGGAGTTAATCAAGCTGGAAAAAATTAGGTCACATTAAAGAATAAGGTGTTTTATTAGCTTTATGGCATAGCAAGCTTTCTCTTTTTGTTAACACACATCTGCAAGGCATTAGCTATATGACTAGAAATCTCAGTCTTTTCTCTACTTTAGATTTACACCTATTCCAAGTATTCTTATTCCTTCAATCAATTTAAATTTGTGAGACTGATGATCCTTATAGAAGTAGTGCCTTGTTACGAGATCTGATGCTAAAAATACCACTCTCAGGGGCTTACTCATTTATACTCTAAAACTCAAGAAGCTTTATGTTATGAAAAAAGAAGTTTTCTCTCCTTCCTATTTATACTCATTTGGTAAATACTTTCAAAAGGGAAAAAATGTAAAGTAATTTGGGCTTCTGCATTATAGATACTCTGAAGAGAACAGTTAATGAAGTTCAGAACAAAACATTAATTACTGAGATGTCTGTAAGTTGAGTCACCCCTGATCATTGGTGAGAAACATACCTTGAGTTGGCTTATAATTTGCCTCCACTATTGGCTTGCTTTCTGTGCTATAAAGAATTTCAACTCTAATTACATAAAGTATAACATTTTTCTCTTACTTACCCAGTATCACATTTTGCCCTCAACTGCTGCCCTAAAAACTCTTCATCCTACTCTTGATTATCTTAATTTATTTAGAAAGTGGCACAGATGATGTGAAGATGCATGTAATTGATTAATAATAATAAGCCTATTCTGAGAGTTGTCTATATCATAAGCTTGATACTATGCTGGTCTTTTTTTCTTTTATGATTTCTTTTTTTTTTAAATATAAATTTATTTATTTATTTTTGGCTGTGTTGGGTCTTCGTTTCTGTGTGAGGGCTTTCTCTAGTTGTGGCAAGCGGGGGCCACTCTTCATCGCAGTGCGTGGGCCTCTCACTGTCGTGGCCTCTCTTGTTGCGGAGCACAGGCTCCAGACGCGCAGGCTCAGTAGTTGTGGCTCACAGGCCCAGTTGCTCCATGGCATGTGGGATCTTCCCAGACCATGGCTCGAACCCGTGTCCCCTGCATTGGCAGGCAGATTCTCAACCACTGCACCACCAGGGAAGTCCTCTTTCATGATTTCTTAAAAAAATTTTTATTGAGGTGTAATTGACATAGAGCATTACATCAGCTTCAGGTGTACAACATAATGATTCGATATTTGTATGAACTGCAAAATGATCACCACAATAGGTCTAGTTAACATGCATCACCATACATGGTTACAAAAAATTTTTCTTCTTGTGATGAAAGACTTTTAAGATCCACCAGAGGGCAGACAGCAGAAGCAAGAAGAACTACAATCCTGCAGCCTGTGGAATGAAAACCACATTCACAGAAAGACAGACAAAATGAAAACGCAGAGGACTATGCACCAGATAAAGGAACAAGATAAAACCCCAGAAAAACAACTAAATGAAGTGGAGATAGGCAGCCTTCCAGAAAACGAATTCGGAATAATGATAGTGAAGATGATCCAGGACCTTGGAAAAAGAATGGAGGTAAAGATTGACTAGATGCAAGACATGCTTAATAAAGACCTAGCAGAATTAAAGAACAAACACCTAGAAGAATTAAAGAACAAACAAACAGAGATGAACAATAAAATAACTGGAATGAAAAATACACTAGAGGGAATCAACAGCAAAATAACTGAGGCAGAAGAATGGGTAAGTGACCTGTAAGACAGAATAGTGGAATTCACTGCTTTGGAACAGAATAAAGAAAATAGAATGAAAAGAAATGAAGACAGCCTAAGAAACCTCTGGGAAACATTAAACACACCAACATTTGCATTATAGGGGTCCCAGAGGAGAAGAGAGAGAGACAGGACCTGAGAAAATATTTGAAGAGATTATAGTCAAAAACTTCCCTAACATGGGAAAGGAAATAGCCACCCAAGTCCAGGAGTGCAGAGAGTCCCAGGCAGGATAAACCCAAGGAGAAACATGCCAAGACACACAGTAATCAAATTGACAAAAATTAAAGACAAAGAAAAATTATTGAAAGCAACAAGGGAAAAATGACAAATAACATACAAGGGAACTCCCATAAGGTTAACAGCTGATTTCTCAGCAGAAACTCTACAAGCCAGAAGGGAGTGGCATGATATATTGAAAGTGATGAAAGGGAAAAAACTACAACCAAGATTACTCTACCTGGCAAGGATCTCATTCAGATTCGATGGAGAAATCAAAAGCTTTACAGACAAGCAAAAGCTAAGAGAATTCAGCACCACCAAACCACCTCTACAACAAATGGTAAAGGAGCTTCTCTAAGTGTGAACCACAAGAGAAGAAAAGAACCTACAAAAATAAACCCTAAATAATTAAGAAAATGGTAGTAGGAACATACATATTGATAATCACCTTAAATGTGAATGGATTAAATGCTCCATCCAAAAGACAAAGGCTCGCTGAATGGATACAAAAACAAGATCCATGTATATGCTGTCTACAAGAGACCCACTTCAGACCTAGGGACACATACAGACTGAAAGTGAAGGGATGGAGGAAGATATTCCATGCAAATGGAAATCAAAAGAAAGCTGGAGTAGCAATACTCATATCAGATAAAAAATACTTTAAAATAAAGACTGTTACAAGAGACAAGGAAGGACACTACATAATGATCAAGGGATCAATCCAAGAAGAAGATATAACAATTGTAAATATATATGCACCCAACATAGGAGCACCTCAATACATAAGGCAAATGCTAACAGCTATAAAAGAGGAAATCGACAGTAACACAATCACTTAACACCTCACTTACACCAAATGGACAGATCATCCAGGCAGAAAGTTAGTAAGGAAACACAAGCTTTAAATGACACAATAGACCAGATAAATTTAATTGATATTTATAGGACATTCCATCTGAAAACAGTAGATTACACTTCCTTCTCAAGTGCACACGGAACATTCTCCAGGATAGATCACATGTTGGGTCACAAATCAAGTCTTGGTAAATTTAAGAAATTGATATCATATCAAGCAACTTTTCTGACCACAGTACTATGAGATTAAAAATCAATTATAGGGAAAAAAACATAAAAAACACAAAGACGTGGAGGCTAAACAATACACTACTAAATAACCAAGAGATCACTGAAGTAATCAAAGAGGAAATCAAAAAATACCTAGAGACAAATGACAATGAAAACACAATGATCCAAAACCTATGGGATGCAGTGAAAGCAGTTCTAAGAGGGAAGTTTATAACAATACAAGCCTACCTCAAGAAACAAGAAAAATCTCCAATAAACAATCTAACCTTCACCTAAAGAAACTAGAGAAGAAGAACAAACAAAACCCAAAGTTAGTATAAGGAAAGAAATCATGAAGATCAGAGCAGAAATAAATGAAATAGAAACAAAGAAAACAATAGCAAAGATCAATAAAAGTAAAAGCTGGTTCTTTGAGAAGATAAACGAAATTGATAGACCTTTAGCCAGATTCATCAAACAAAAGAGGGAGAGGACTCAAATCAATAAAATTAGAAATGAAAAAGGAGAAGTTACAACAGACACTGAAGAAATACAAAGCATCATAAGAGAATAATACAAGCAACTCTGTGCCAATAAAATGGACAACCCAGAAGAAATGGACAAATTCTTATAAAATTCTTATAAATTCTTATAAAGGTATAACCTTCCAAGACTGAACCAGGAAGAAATAGAAAATATGAACAGACCAATCACAAGCACTGAAATTGAAACTGTGATTAAAAATCTTCCAACAAACAGAAGTCCAGGACCAAATGGCTTCACAGGTGAATTCTATCAAACATTTGGAGAAGAGCTAACTCCCATCCTTCTCAAACTCTTCCAAAAAATTGCAGAAGAAGGAACACTCCCAAACTCATTCTACGAGGCCACCAGCACCCTGATACCAAAACCAGACAAAGATACTACAAAAAAAGGAAATTACAGACCAATATCACTGATGAATATAGATGCAAAAATCCTCAACAAAATACTAGCAAACACAATCCAACAACACCATGATCAAGTGGGATTTATCCCAGCGATGCAAGGATTCTTCAGTATATGCAAATCAATCAATGTGATACACCATGTTAACAAACTGAAGAATAAAAACCATATGATCATCTCAATAGATGCAGAAAAAGCTTTTGACAAAATTCAGCACGCATTTTGATAAAAACTCTTCAAAAAGTGGGCATAGAGGGAAGCTACCTCAACATGATAAAGGCCATATACAACAAACCCACAGCAAACATTATTCTCAAGGGTGAAAAACTGAAAGCATTTCCTCTAAGATCAGGAACAAGACAAGGATGTCCACTCTCGCCACTCTTATTCATACAAAGTTTTTGAAGTCCTAGCCATGGCAATCAGAGAAGAAAAAGAAATAAAATGAATATAAATTGGAAAAGAAGCAGTAAAACTGTCAGTGTTTGCAGATGACATGGTACTATATGTAGATAATCCTAAAGATGCCACCAGAAAATTACTAGAGCTAATCAACGAATTTGGTAAAGTTCCAGGATACAAAATTAATGCACAGATATCTCTTGCATACCTACATACTAATAATGAAAGATCAGAAAGAGAAATTAAGGAAACAAACCCATTCACCATTGCAACAAAAAGAATAAAATACCGAGGAATAAACCTACCTAAGGAGGCAAAAGACCTGTACTCAGAAAACTATAAGACACTGATGAAAGAAATCAAAGATGACACAAACAACTGGAGAGATATACCATGTTCATGGATTGGAAGAATCAATATTTTGAAAATGACTATACTATCCAAATCAATCTACAGATTCAATGCAATCCCTATCAAATTACCAATGGCATTTTTTACAGAACTAGAGCAAAGAATCTTAAAATTTGTATGGAGACACAAAAGACCCCCAAATAGCCAAAGCAGTTCTGAGAAAGAAAAACGGAGGTGGAGGAATCAGACTCCCTGACTTCAGACTATACTACAAAGCTACAGTAATCCAGACAATATGGTACTGGCACAAAAACAGAAATATGGATCAATGGAACAGGATAGAAAGCCCAGAGATAAACCCACGCACCTATGGTCAACTAATCTATGACAAAGGAGGCAAGGATATACAACGGAGAAAAAACAGTCTCTTCAATAAGTGATGCTGGGAAAGCTGGACAGCTACTTGTAAAAGAATGAAATTAGAACACTCCCTAACACCATACACAAAAATAAACTCAAAATGGATTAAAGACCTAAATGTAAGGCCAGACACTATAAAACTCTTAGAGGAAAACATAGGAAGAACACTCTTTGACATAAGTCACAGAAAGATCTTTCTTGACCCACCTCCTAGAGAAATGTAAATAAAAACAAAAATAAAGAAATGGGACCTAATGAAACTTAAAAGCTTTTGCACAGCAAAGGAAACCATAAACAAGACAAAAAGACAACCCTCAGAATGGGAGAAAATATTTGCAAATGAATCAACGGACAAAGGATTAATCTCCAAAATATATAAAAAGCTCATGCAGCTCAATATTAAAAAAAGAAACAACCCAATCCAAAAATGGGCAGAAGACCTAAATAGACATTTCTCCAAAGAAGATATACAGATGGCCAAGAGGCACATGAAAAGGTGCTCAACGTCACTAATTATTAGAAAGATGCAAATCAAAACTACAATGAGATATCACCTCACACCAGTTAGAATGGGTATCATCAGAAAGTCTACAAACAATAAATGCTGGAGAGGGTGTGGAGAAAAGGGAACCCTGTTGCACTGCTGGTGAGAATGTAAATTGATACAGCCACTATGGATAACAGTATGGAGCTTCCTTAAAAAACGAAAAATAGAACTACCATATGACCCAGCAATCCCAGTACTGGGTGTATACCCAGAGAAAACCATAATTCAAAAAGACACATGCACCCCAATGTTCATTGCAGCACTATTTACAACAGCCAGGTCATGGAAGCAACCTAATGCCCATCAACAGACAAATGGATAAAGAAGTTGTGGCACATATATACTATGGAATATTACTCAGCCATAAAAAGGAACGAAATTGGGTCATTTGTAGAGACGTGAATGGATCTAGAGACTGTCATACAGAGTGAAGTAAGTCAGATAGGGAAAAACAAATATCTTTTATTAACACATATATGTGGAACCTAGAAAAATGGTACAGATGAATTGGTTCGCAAGGCAGAAATAGAGACACAGATGTAGAGAACAAACGTATGGACACCAAGGGGTGGAAGCAGTGGGAGGATGGTGGGAAGAATTGATAGATTGGGGTTGACCTGTATACACTAATATGTATAAAATAGATAACTAATAAGAACCTGTTGTATAAAAAATAAATAAATAAAATTAAAAAAAAAAAGGAAAGACTTTTAAGATTTATTCTCTCAGCAAGTTTCAAATAGGCAACACAGTATTAATAACTATAGTCACCGTGGTGTGCATTACATCCCCAGGACTTATTTCTTTTATGATTTCTGTGTGTGTGTGTGTTTTCCAGAAATCTTTTCTTAGCAAAAGGTCATAAAAACTCTATATTTTCTTCTAAAATTTTTCAAGTTTTGTTTTTCATATATATGTCTTTAATATACTTAGAATTAATTTTTGTTTATGATGTAGTATAGGCATCCAAATTTATTTTTCTCACATGGATAACGGGTTGTTCTAGTATATTTGTTGAAATATTCATCCATATTTTCTCCCAGTTATTTGCAATTACACCCCTCCCATATATCAGGTTTGCATAGAAGCATGGGTGTATTTCAGAATCCTCTATTCCATCAGACAATTTGCTAATCCCCTTACCCATACCACAGTCTTAATTACCACAAGTTTATAAGAAGCTTTGATATTTGGTAGTATTTGTTCTCCTACCTTGTTCAAAATCATCTAGGCTATTCTTGGCTTTTTGCTCTTCATAAAAATTATAGAATCAATGTATCAAATTTCATGAACAACTTTGTTGATATTTTTATTGGAACTGCATTTGATTCACTGATTAATTAGGAGATCCTCCTCATTTTGAACATTGCTTATCCCTTTATTTATTCATGTGTTTTAAATTTCTACATAAAGTTTTGTAATTCTCTCCATATAACATATCTTTACACAGTTCATTGTGAATGAAACCTTCTGTAAATTTAATTTTCGAATCCAATATTATTCGTGTAAATGAATGTTACTGATTTCAGAATGTGGATCTTGTATTTCACAATTTGGCCAATCTTTTTAACAGTCCTAGTAATTTATTCATATATTTTCTTGGATTTTCTATATTAACAATCATATCATGTACAATAAAGAACAATTTTATCTCTTCCTTTCCAGTTCTTATTCCTCTCAATATTTTTCTTGATTTAATGTTCTGGCTAGGATAACTGCAGGATACTAATTCGCTGTCTGACTAGTAAGGATCCCTGCCTTGAAATTGAATTTAAAGGGAATGTTTCTAAAGTTTTATTATTAAGTATGATGCTGGCCATAGGTTTTTGGTAAAAATATTATCAGGTAATCAGCAAAATTGCTGCAATCCTATGAAAGGTGTAAAACAGCAGAGTTATTGGAACAAGCTATGATCCTCACTTCACAATTGGTCCTGAGGCTGTAATTGATATTCATCATCACACTGCTCTCTACCCCATTCTAAAGTTTGTTCATGCTAGACAGTGTTTAAACAGGTCTAAGTTGCTTGCCTGGTCAATGACCCAGATCTTCATCCCTTAGAGATCTGAGCATTTGTCTATTTTTATTTTTATTTTTAACACCTGTGGACCATAGTTGCTGAGATTTCCTATTTAGTATGATCACAAGGCACAGAAATAGCCCAGGGGATTCCCTGGTTTCCAGACACTCCCCTTTCTGTTCCTATTGTAGAGTATCAATCCTAGATCTTTATTGTAATCAGGGTCAATAACTCCCACCTTGACAGTGATCCTTTCTTTGGCTACTGGTCCACTGGAATGAGGAGCCAATATGACTGACTGGATGTCATAGCTTCTGGTTCACACTGCATCCTTTGCTAGAAGCTTCCCCTTCCCTGTGAACCAGGAGTTCCCAAGCTGATGCTAAGTTTTCGGAGAGAAGAAGCAAGTGGGTCACTGAGAAGAATGGTGACAGGGCCCAATCCTACTTCCACCTGTTGGTTTCAGACCCATGCATTCTAGTTATTAGAGATGAAGCCCCCTGATTGCCACTCTGGCCTTGATGCCATGAGAGTAATGATTTCTAATTTGTCTCTGATGATTAAGTGCCACCATTTGGCCCTTGCCATCCCCAAATCCTATCAACACCACAGATATAGTGATGCTATAGTCAGGAGCACTGTCCCACTCAGTATCTCCTTTGATTTCAACCCACAGAGGACGACCATTGCCTAGCTTCTCAGTGAGTCTGGTATGCCTCTCGCCTGTGCATTCTATCTGTGGCCATTGCTGGAGAATACACTCAGGTGGTGAGTTCTCCAGCCTCACTAAATCCATCCTAATATTCTCACCTCTCAGAGCCCTCTGACTCCCCCATCGAATACTCTGCTAGGACAATTCCGTATCTCTACCTCATTTACTGTAGACCATTATCATGTTCAGTATCCAAGGGGCCATACCAGGCACATTTTTGGACCAGTCTCAGGTGATTTTGTCAGAATATTAAGCTCCCAAGTCACAGGAAAAGGCTCTTATATCAATAAATTCTTCTCTATCACAGCTATATTTTTTGTCTCCTAATTCAAAATCTCAAAGATCCATTGTGAAATGTATTCTCCAGGTTCCTACTTGTACACATGCTCAGGTCCTACAATTCTAAGAGCACGTTTCCTTGTTCCTGCCAGAGCAGGGACTACTTTCCTTGGGCTGTGGTGCAACCTAATGTGAAGGTGGTACCGGAAGGTGGGTTAGCTCTTGAGGTGGACAAAGCTTGATCATGTGAGGTACCTGCCTCAGGTGTGGTCTTTGCAGATCTCCAGGTGAGAGGAGGAGGGAGGAAGAAAGAGGGAGGATGTTACTTCTTCCAGTGTAGGGAAATTCAAAGGATCATAGGGATACAAGGTTCTTAGGTCTTTCTACATCCAGGTCTCAAGGGCTCACTCTTATCCTATCAGGTCCCTGCTTTAGACATAGGCGTCACATCACAGACCTCTTGTAGCTCTGTGTCTTTAACAGCAAATCCTGAACCTAATTTTCAATACAATCTGCCCTGTGGTTGCATTTAAAGCCAGTCAACCCCACAATCCTTATTATTCCCATCCCCCCACTACTGTTCAAGTGCAGAAACCAATGGTTCACCTTTTACCCATACCTCATTTCCATCTGATATGGGGGGGTCATACGATGGCGATGCTGATTGTTGGTGAGTCATTAGTTCCAGAGCCCCATCCTGAGGGCCTGCTTCCGATAGCAAATCCTGATGCCAATTCTCTTAGGTTAATTTCTTCCAGAAAATAGAGCCTTGGCATACAGGCTTGCATTTAGGAAGTGGTAGTTGAGAAATGATTCCATGGAGCTGGTGTGAGTTTCAGAAGAATAAAACAGGTGGAGGGGAAGGCAAACATAGAAGTTTATTATCAAGGAGCCACTGCTGTGGGCATCTAGAACACAATCATACAGTCCTTCCGCCTAGTCAGTAGAACGCAACTAAAATCGTGCACTGGGGCATGGAAGGGTGGCAAATTTTTTTTATTAAACTCCCATCCCCCATGCCTCAGAGATGACTGATTTTGTACTTGACCCTGAAAGTGAGTGCCTCCTTGTCTTTGGTGCCTCTAGCCATCTTACTTATCTCATCCTTATCCCAGCCCTTCCTCCCAGTCTGTTAATATATCAAGTTGTGTCTGTAAAGCTGACAATACTGTAGTTTTCATTATTAATACATCAGTGAATTCAGAGCAAGAAATGAACACCTACTAAATGTTTTTTTTGGGGGGGTGCTGTCGCCACTGTCTTTTCTTTCTTTTTTTTTTTAATTGAAATATAGTTGATATACAATGTTGTGTTAATTTCTGCTCTATAGCAAAGTGATTCAGATATATATACATTTTTAATATTCTTTTCCATTGTGGTTTATCATAGGATACCGAATATAGTTCCCTGTGCTATACAGTAGGACCTTTTTAAAAAAATTTTTTACAACTTTTTTTAAAAAATTAATTAATTAATTTATTTATTGGTTGCATTGGGTCTTCGTTGCTGCGCACGGGCTTTCTTTTAGTTGCGGCGAGCGTGGGCTACTCTTTGTTGTGGTGTGCGGGCTTCTCATTGCGGTGCCTTCTCTTGTTGTGGAGCACAGGCTCTAGGGGCACGGGCTTCAGTAGTTGTGGCATGCGGGCTCAGTAGTTGTGGCTTGCGGGCTGTAGAGCGCAGGCTCAGTAGTTGTGGTGCATGGGCTTAGTTGCTCCGCGGCATGTGGGATCTTCCTGAACCAGGGCTCGAAACTGTATCCCCTGCATTGGTGGATTCTTAACCACTGAGCCACCAGGGAAGCCCCTCTACAGTAGGACCTTGTTGTTTATTCATTCCATATATAATAGCTTACATCTGCTAAGCTCAACCTCCCACTTCATTCCTCCCCCAACCCCCTCCCCCTTGGCAACCACAAGTCTGTTCTCTCTGTCCATGAGTCTGTTTCCATTTCGTAGATAGGTTCACTTGTGTCATATTTTTGATTCCGTATATAAGTGATATTGTATGGTATTTGTTTTTCTCAACACCTACTAAATGTTAAAAGATATTATATCTTTTTGGTTTTGAGGAGGTAAACAGATGCTTTATTCAGGGGCTGGAGTGATGGATCCCAAATCAGGCAGGCCTTGAGCAAGGCTTCTGAATAGTGGGGTTGTGGAATACAGGGAGATTCATTTTCTGCATGCCTGGGAGGGCTGAGAGAGTTGGGGTGGATCTTGAGCTGCTGTTTGTGTTTTGGTACTTGATTTGGTTTTGCTCAATAACTATCAGCAGACAGAAGCCTCTTCTGCAGTGTAGCCATTTGGAACCATTTAAAGAGAAGTAAAGCAAAGACATTACAGTGCACTCTGAAGTTTGTGAAAATGGGGTTGTACATACATGGGGCTTAATAACTATTGAGAGGGAGAGACAATCATTGCAATTCTCCCTGGATGGCAAGTATGTGAAGTGTGACATTGGCACATCCTCTCTGAGAAAATGTAAGATGTGTCCTGGAAGAGCAAGGTCAGTGGGTAAGACTCAAAGGTCCTGCATTTGGATACACTGTCAGATCTTACTTCCTTCTCTTTTGACAGTGTGATTCTTTGCTGCTTCTTTATTGACAGGTTGGTGTAGTCCTGCCCTTCTCTTTCCCTTTTTCCAACAACATTTTCCTTCACCATGTGTTGACTTCTCACCATTATCTTTCTCTTTTTACTTCTTAAATTTCCCTCTTTCTACACTTTTCCTTTGTTTATGCTCATGAGATACAGTGTAAGAAAAACAAGTTATTGCTCGAAAGAGTGGTAACACTGCTGTTCTCTGCTAGTCAAGCACCCTGAGAGATGTCGTATTTACAGGGAATTTGGGGTGAGGGAAGAAAAAGGTGTAATGAGTGGGGAGGAGGGGGCTCCTATGGGGGGTGTCATTAAGCAAATGCTGCCTGGCCAGGGACCAAGCTAACAAGGGTGCAGCTAGACTAGCACCAAAGACAGAAATAAGAAGGGTGACATCTTAAGAATAGGGAGATAAATTTTTCAATTACATTTCTTATGCATATTAATGTTTTAGAGTTTGTCCCAGCCCTGAGGTTAAGGGGACAGGTCAAACACTGATATATGGAAGGAAGTGCAATAGGAACAACAAATTTGATTTCCTGCACAGGAGGTGGATGCCAATTTCCAACATCAAGGGCAAGACCCATACTTTATATAAGGCAAAGTGTGTGCCTCTTTAATAAACGTCATGTTGAAGATTCAAGAAATAAACTATATAAATGGTTTAAAAAACTTAATGACCCTAATTAAATTCAGGTGTCTTTGGAGGTTGGGTTGTAGATTGGTGAAATGAATTTTGGTGGCTTTCTAGATTGTCACTGAGATGTTGATGCCTGTGACTTTTGGTATTATTCTAAGTCAGGGGTTGACGTACTTTTTCTCTGGAGGACCAGATGGTAAATATGTTTGGCTTTGCAGGCCATTCTGTCTCTTTTGAGGCTAGTCAACTCTGCACTTAAGAGTATGGTGAAGGCAGCCATAGACTATATAAATGAATGGATGTGACTATGTTTAATGAAATTTTACTTACAAAAACAGGAGGTAGGCTGGATTTGGCTCATGAGCTGTAGTTTGTCGTCCCCTGTTCTAAATGATCACTGAGATGCTGGTATCTGGCAAAGCACTGCTAAATCACATTTGTTTTGTAGAACAGGGATTTTCAGTTTCCATGACAAGCATCTCTGGGGGCTGCATGAAAGAAAGTGCAGTCTCATTTAATTCATGTTTATTCCATCACATTCTGGCCCTATTCCACTCCCACACCAGTGGTCCAGATGTTGGGACATGACAACCAGTGCTCCAAACTGACCTAAAACCACCTTTATACATTGGAAAACGGTTGACTTAAAGTGTTATGGCACAAACTGCAGCAATTGTTTTCCCCTGAGTCATAGAAACAACTCTTATTTCATCAAATAACATTTGGTCTAATACACTCAGAATTGGTAAAGAGTTAACACAAATAATAATAGTGATGATGATGAAGATGATAACGATGATAACGATAATAATGAAAACTGCTGTTAGCCATGGATTCTTTGACTTAGGGAAAGCAACAAGATCGAGTTTGCAAACAGCATTTTTGGGTTTTGGTATAACCTTCTCTACATAGGAAAGCTTCTGCCTTGGTGTTTGAAGGAGCCTTGCCCAGAGTTGGTGTGCAATAAATGTGTTCAGAGTTTCGTTTAGGTCTTCAGTTTTGCCACTGTGAGTTTTCCAATGTTACTTAGACTTAGAGCAGAGAAATCGGTGTACTGCCTCTGCAAAAAGAACTTTGACGTTAAAAGTAATTGTTTTAAGGGCTAGCCCTAAATCTTTATTAAATAAATATATTTGATTGACCTACTCACATGCCTATTGATGGCCTGCTATATAAAAGAGGCCTCTGACAACTGCTGGGGGCTATCAAAATGCGAGAGACACATCCTCTGCCTTTCAGGAATTTACAGTCTGTAATCAGCAATGAACGTGTGAAGTTCAGCAGGTGCTCACAGCTGTACCCTTGGCTTCCCCAGGCCGGGCCAGTTTAGGGGTAACTGTACCTATAACTAACACCTACAGTTAGAAACACGATGGCTCTAATTCCCACCACCAATGCTAGACTTCTAGCCCCCATTCAAAGTGTCCCACAATGGTTTATTAGAGAGTGCTACAACCCCAGAGCATGCAACACCATGGGGTAATTACCATTTCCATCCTCTTTTTTTCCCCTCCCTGTGGTGCCAGCCGTGACTGTCTCTCTGTGATTCCTGGCACTGACTATGCCATTACCCCCTGCCCTGGACTGTCCTGCTCTGTCAAACCACCAGTCCTGCAGATCTTGTTGGGGCATCTGCACACTTGATTGCACTGCTCTTTATAAAATACGAATGTTCGTTAAATGCTGTTTGCCGTGCAAGGTGAGAAAGGCTGTATTTCAGAGTGCCTTCTGCGAGGAGGGTGGGAATGCCAGGTCTGGGTTGGAGCTGGGCCATGATATTGAAAGACTGTATTGCATAATGAAGAAAGCAAGGATTCCGGATCTAACTGCCCGGGCTGGATCTGGCCCTGACAATCACAGGCTATGTAATCTTGGGCAAGTTACTTAGCCTCTCTGTGCCTTGGTTTCCTCATCTGTGAAATAATAAAAATGCTAATACTCATTTCATAGGTTTGCTGTGGGAATCAAATGAGTTAATCAATGGAGAGCACTTAGAACAGCAGCTGGCACTCAGGAAGCTCTATAGCTGTGCTATTTGCTCTCACTGTTGTTGTTATTATCTCTTCAGCCCTCAGGGAGCGTGGACAGGATCTGGGGCTGAGGACCTCCAATGCTGCTATCTCTGGGATTAAGCAGTTTCATTATGTTACAGAATTATAATGCACGTGTCATTTTCTGTAACTGCCATGACTTGAGAATAGTTGATAGGCCCAGCTTTTACACAGGTCTCTTTCAAACCTTAGAAAGACTCTAAGAGATTTTTCTTTTTCTTTCTTTTTTTTTTTTTTTTTATAAATTTATTTATTTATTTATTTTTTGGCTGTGTTGGGTCTTCGTTGCTGTATGTGGGCTTTCTCTAGTTGCCGGAGCGGGGAGTTCTCTTTGTTGCGGAGCACAGGCTCTAAGCACGCGGGCTGCAGTAGTTGTGGCACGTGGGCTTCAGTAGTTGTGGCTTGCAGGCTCTAGAGTGCAGGTTCAGTAGTTGTGGCACACGGGCTTAGTTGCTCCGCGGCATGTGGGATCTTCCTGGACCAGGGCTCGAACCCGTGTCCCCTGCATTGGCACACAGATTTTTTTTTTTTTTCACACACATACACTGTATTTTATTTTTACAAGAGATAAATAGACTGACACCAAGCATTGTAAATGGATGACCACAACAAAAGCAACAATGATTGCAATCACCAAACACGAAACACACTCATACTATGGGCAGACAGATTCTTAACCACTGCACCACCAGGGAAGTCCCGAGATGTTTCTATTTTTGTGTCCATTTTGTAGATCATGAAACAGAGGTTAACAAACATGCCCTGACTCATACACTTAGAAAATGGCAGAATTTGGATTCAAACCCAGATTCATTGGGCCCAAGACTCTTGGCCACTGGGCAAAATGCCACACTGTTTTCTCCAGGGATATGGGGACAGCTCCTTTTCCCCATTCTTTATCCCACTTTATCATATGCTCCCCAAGTTCTGTTACCTACTGTGTCCCATGTCTCTCAAATATTTGTGAATATATTTTGTGAATATCTCCCCACGCTGCCCTTCTTCAAGGACTTAGTCAAAGGCCAGAGGGACGATGCTAGTGGGCCAGGCTGGTGGAGGCCAGGCTCTTTTCCTTTAGCCTGACTTCTATTTTGGAGGATGCTTAGTGGTTGTATGTAAGGAGATCCCTAAAGGGAGGAGGGGAGGGGATGGGTACAGTTTGAGCTCCAGCTGGGATCTAATTCTCTCTGTACTGCACATTTGTACTTGCTTTGGATCTTGACATGTAAAAGGTTCCAGCAAACATTACACCACAGAGACTATATTTAGGCGGTTTTAATAGGGTAGCATGGCTCCGCTGTATTCCTTAGGGTCCCACCAGGGAATACACATCAGTGATTAGCAAGGCCGAGTGCTACACTGTTACTCCACTTGCTGGTGATTGGAATAAGAAGACTTCTTTCTTCTCAAAAATTAATTTCTGGGTCAAATTCACAACAAACTCAGATACTTGACTTACTATTATTTTAATTGGAGGGCATTTACTGCAGACTTCACTCACTGTCATTTGACCTTCACCTGACTTGTGAGAGACTCTGCCACCTGAGTCACATGCCACATCTCGGTCTGATGGAAACGTAGGCTCTAGATTTTGTTTTGCAGTGTCCCGTGCTTCTTCCATACTTCCCTCTTTTTGTATTTCTTTTCTTCACATCTTCCTTTCCCCCCTTTTTTCCCTAGAAAAACAAAGTAAGAAAACAGCTGTGAAGGTGCTTTGAAAGTTAAAGAGCTTTACAAACCTTTGGTACTTGCAGAATACCGAGTGTCTTCCATGTCCCCATTGTCCTTGAAGGGGGGGAGGGTTATGTGGTCAGCACCTGTTAAATGCCAGGCATTGCATGAGGCCTCTTGGTATATATTTTATTTAATTCTCATAATGACCTTGCAAGACTGTTATCCTTATCCTTATCCTATAGAAGAGGCATTTCAGGCTCAGAAAGATTATTAACTTGCCCCAAGCCAACAGCAAGTAAGTGAAGAATCTGAAAGTGAACTTACACTCTGAAATCTTTGCTCTTTTCACCCACTTTCCCTCGTCTTTCTAAGCTACGGTGCTCACTTATGGTGGGAAGTAAGGAAGAATTAGCCAATTCAAGTAATAAGTAACACAGACTTGAATTTGGAGAAGCTGCTGCTTCAGTTGTAATCCCAGATCCCCAGTCAAACTTTACCGATTCCTCTCTCCAGCTTAGCTCTGCCAGGGCCTCTGCTACCCGCATTGCTCTTTACTTTGAACTCAGGAGGTTTCTGGGAAACATTTGTTTTATCGTCTCCAAAACTGGAATTTGGGACAGAAGTTTCTCTTAATAAGTCAATTTATCACTGGACAGTATAAGAATCGCTAATACTATGCAAATTTATGCAAATCACCCATCTGCCTTAAGGGAGATTTAAAGTAAGATGGGGCCACACCTTCCAGGTGTGTAGTCTGAATGGTCGCTTTCACTTCCATATGGGGTGGGGTGAGCCCTTTTCTTTGAGCCTTACTGAGACTTGTGCAATTCTGAGTCCTTGACCCCATGTTAAGGTCTGGCCTTTCTGTACAGCATTCTCTGAAGTACTGCCTAGATCATGAACAGGTTCTGAGCAAGGTCAAAGACAGAGCTATAACATTTTTCAATTGGAAAAACTGCCTACTATGGACGGTCTTAGAGCTGTCAGGCATTTGGAGACTTTGTTGCAGGAAGGATGGATTCACATGAACCTGGGCAAAAGACATCAGCTGTTGTTGCTAACAAGGGTGAGAGCAGAGGCTAAAACTGAGGATGGCTAGTGATGGCAAGGGACAATTTGAGGGGCTCTCTGCCCCCTAAACTCTGTCAGCCTCCCTAAACTATTGTAAACAAGAAATAAACAAGCAAAACGTGAAAACCATTCAATAGATATTTTTCGACCTTTCTACTCAAAGTGTGGTTGTCTACAGACCATCAGCATCACCTGGGAGCTTGTTAGAAAAGCAGCCTCCCAGGATCCACCCCAGGCCTACTGAGTTAGAATCATGCTCACGTGATTCTGCGCACGAGCTGTAGGTCGGTGCAGCCATTTTGTACCAGGAACTGTGGTCTTGAGGGCTGGGTGAAAGGCCTCTGCACACAGCACCCTATGAACAAGCGAAACTGGACGAAGCACCAAGGAAAAGAAAAAAAAAAGGTTAGACTTTATTTTATTACCCAGATTCTATTTTTATTTCAGGAATTGTTCATGGGCTTTGCCAGTGACATTAAGTGAAGGATAAATGAATTAAGGGTTCTTCAAAGATAGGTGAATTAAGGGTTCAAAATTAAAACAGTGCTGTCAGGAGGGTTTCTCTGGGGAAAGCTGTGTTCCGAATCCACCTAAACTAAGCAAGAGGAAGAAGTAGGGAGGTGCTCAGTCGCTTCATCTCAAATCTGAGGAGGAGACTTCCACCTGACCCCCCAGAGAGCTTAGCATGTGACTCTAGTGGGTAGAAGGATGTAGTATCCGGCTGTCTGTCACCCACTCACCCATCCCCACTGGGAAATCAAAGGAGCCAGAGAGACGGGATGGTGAGTGCTCTGGCAGAGGAGCAAAGCTGCGGCTGTGTCTGAACGATCACACTGCCCTCGGGTGGAAGGCGGATCCTAGGAACCGAGTGGGGAACCAATGGCTGGGAATAGTTTTAATAGGGTTCACCCAGGGGAGGAGACCATGGCAGTAAAAGGCTGCGAGGTGACATTGGTGGTTGCGGTGGGCCGGGGTGGGGAATAGGGAACAGAGCGGAGGGTGTTTGGGAATGGGCAGCCCAGCGAGTGGCGTTGATGGGTAAATGGGGGCTGTAGTCAGAGGAACCTCGAAGGGAGTCTCTAGAGAATTCATAGATACTCACCATGGAAATGTCAGCTCTAGATGTCTTCTAACACCAGGAAGAACAGCACTACCTTACTATGTAGTGCTCACCAAGTAGGAATTTTCCTGCCCCTTTACTTCCCCCTCACAGCTTCAACCCTGGGTGAGACACAGGTCAGAAATAGCAGGTAAGTTCTGGGAGAAAGAATTGAAAACAGAAGATGTTAAGCAGACCCTCCTCCCCTGAGGTGCGGGAGCGTCTTGCTGCTGGTCCAACATAAGGGAGGGGTGTGTGGAAGGGAGACTTTTGGATGACGATTGATCTGTGCGTCACTATATCTGACTAGACACTTTTAAATACTGAATTGGGATTGCAGCTGGAATTTAAAATGGTAGTAGATTATCTTTCTAACCTAAGCATGACCGTAAAAGTCAAGGTTAAAGGAAGGACCTGACTGGGTTTAAAGAGACAATGGGAAAAAACCAAGTTTTGTGATTAAACCCCATGAGTCTTGCTTATTCAATGTGCCAGTTACAGTGAAGGATTAGCAGAAACACCTGTAAGTTCAGAGGAGCGTTAGCTAGATGACTTGATATGATTCAGCCTTTGATTATTTTGGTCAGTGCCTGGAAACACGTTTTTCTATGGGGACCAAACTGTGTAGGTATGGGCAGTGCCTACTACATCAGCAGTTACCAAAGAGTGGTCATTTTAAGGGATACAAAGAGAAGGAATTTTCAAAGAGTAAGATTTAAGCATTTGTTTTAATGTATTAATCAGAATAAACTAAGTGCTGTCAAACTCTCAAAATCAAAGTGAGTTAAGAGAATAAAGGGTTATTTTTCACCTCACATCACAGTCTAATGTGGGCTTTAGTGGGGGTGGGTTCTGTGTTCCACAGTCGTTCAGGGACTCAGACTCCTTCTATTTGGGGGCTTTAGGTTCCTCTGGTGCTTGAGTCGGTTTCCTCCAGCCACAGACAGACAAAGAGGAGACATTCAGGATCACTGACAGTGCCAGGAATCACTTCTGTGGCACCGTCCCTTGGCTAGAGCCTGTGATGTGACCTTGCCTAACTGCAAGGGATGCTGGGAAATGTCTGGTAGCTGTGTGACCAGTGAGCAAAGGAAACGGGGTGGGGTGGGACTCACCACTGTCTGTCTTCATGGACACCTTATGAGAGGTACAGCCCATCAAATCCCTGATTTCACAGACAAAGTGTTGTTGCTTAGGTTAAAACTAAAGTGGTAGAGCCACTTCCTGCTGACCACACGAATCACTTGAAGGCCGGTTCCTGTGGGGAAGGAGTTGGGGTGTCCTTATCACTGCAGATAAGGACACTGAAGGATGTGGTGGGGAAAATGCCATTATGAAAACCCAGATGATTCAGGTGTATTCAACCTCTGTAACTTTCTGCTTAGGGCATAGCAAAAGGGGAGCAAAAATGAATTAAAACCCTCTTTCCCTTCAGGGCATTTTACTCTAATTAATCTTACAGTAAGGCTATTTAAAATGAAGCTTTCATTATTGACTTATCATCAACAGTAATTTCTTGCAAGAGAAAAATAGACTTTTCCAGAGTGGATTTTTGTAAATGGTGATTATTCTTTGTATTTCATTTTCATTTTTAAACTTAAAATTTTACTATTGAGTGATTAACAACTATTTCTTGTGCATGAAAAATAGAATTTTTAGGTGTGCATTTTTGTTAAATGGTTATTATGCTTTGCATTTCATTTTTATTTTTATACTGTGAGAGCATTGACTTCTTTTCACTGCCTTTGTCTTTATAGTCACTTTCTGTACTTGAGGTGGGTCAGAGCTGACTTTTGAGCCAGGACACCTGGTGCAGAGCCAAGTCTGCCCCTCACTAGCTACCTGACTTTGAGCAAATTTCCTAATCTCTCTATGCCTCAGTTTTCTCATCTATAAAACGACAGCAGTAACAGTACCTACCTCATAGGATTGTGGTGAGAATTCAATGAGGTAATATTTATAAAGCCTGGCATAGACTAAGTGCTATGTATGTTTTTGGTGTTAATCTTTGACAAGTGATACTCAATTTCCTTTTGCAGTAGTTTCCATTTGGCATCATACTTTAAAGTAAAAAACAATGAGCCTTTTAAAAGAGAAGCATTAATAAATAATAGCACAAGTCATTGTAGAGTGCTATGGCCAGAACTGTGATGTTGGTAAGCAGATAATTCAAGTGTGGACTGTGTCTCATGTGGTGATCGATGGCTTCCTTATAAATCAGGCAGTAGATTTGACTTGGAGTTTTTGCCAATCAATCAGCAGTGAATGAAAGCCCTTTTCTAAGAGTAAGTATAGTGATTTGCTATACTTATTATTGGAATAAAATCACCCTAAAACTGGTACTTGAAGAGGCTTGGTTTCTGAACAAGTTGAGATATAGAACAATGCAAAGACAGGGACCATTTATTTCCTGTTTACTGTCAGAAGCCAGTAAAGGTAATGGCTTTGGCTGTACTGGCCTCATGGATTGCTAACAGCTGTGAACCCCTGAGTTAGACAGAACTGCCTAACTGGGCTGGGGCAGGAATCCCCTGGGGGAACAGGAGGCCCGCCCAGGGGAGGCTCCGGGCACGAGGAGGAACAGAGAGAACTTGTGCCCAGCGTGAGCAGGCATACTCTCAAGAGAAAGAAAGTAGAGCATGGAGCAGAGCTTGCCTTTTCCATTTGCCCCGAATTTAACAATCCGCACTTGTCACTCCTCTTCCTCAGGGATAAGAGTGTGCTTAGGAAAAATTCCTTTTAATGAAGGGGAAAACTGTCTCTCTCTAATAAAGGCCCAAACTGTTAGGGTGCCCTATTGTTTGGTCTCCTTTGTAATCATATGACTTACAGGGTCTGCACTAGTATTAATTAACTACATATGGCATTAATTAACTATATATGGCATCACTCACTGGAGTCTCCTGCACGAACCTGTCATTCTTCCTGGTGAGGCTTCTGCTGCACCCACAGACAACTGGGGAGGGGTGGTGGGCAAGTTAAGGTATTTTCTCTTTATCAGGAAGAAAAAGAAAAGTAGTGGAGCCCCTGCTTAAAAAAAAAATCAGTTCATGGGTGATCTTAGTTGCTGTGATGCAACTGGTGTGTGTGTGTGTGTGTGTGTTGGAATAGACAGGAGGTAATTTTCTTATTTTTTGGCACTTTCAGATCATAAGAGAATTTAACATTAAGCAAACTTCCAAAATTGTTCCTGAGCCTTCCTAGATATTTAGGTAAATCTTTGAAGTGAGACACAGTAGTCTTTTTTTTTTTTTCAACTTATTTACTTATTTTATTATTTATTTTATTTATTTATTTTTGGCTGCATTGGGTCTTCCTTGCTGCGTGCGTGCTTTCTCTAGTTGCAGTGAGCGGGGGCTACTCTTCGTTGCGGTGCGTGGGCTTCTCATTGCGTTGGCTTCTCTTGTTGCGGAGCACGGGCTCTAGGCACGCGGGCGTCCGTAGTTGTGGCTTGCGGGCTCTAGAGCGCAGGCTCAGTAGTTGTGGCGCATGGGCTTCTTTGCTCTGCGGCATGTGGGAACT
Organism: Balaenoptera ricei; assembly: GCF_028023285.1. Taxonomy (NCBI): domain Eukaryota; kingdom Metazoa; phylum Chordata; class Mammalia; order Artiodactyla; family Balaenopteridae; genus Balaenoptera; species Balaenoptera ricei. The sequence continues at coordinate 145,020,189 of NC_082640.1, read as the reverse complement.
TCCCGGACCAGGGCTTGAACCCTTGTCACCTGCATTGGCAGGCGGATTCTTAACAACTGTGCCACCAGGGAAGCCCCGACACAGTAGTCTTTCATCGTTAATTTCACAAACTGCCAATAATCTATTTTCCATATCTTTTAAAGATATGCTTGTAAAATGACATAGCCTACACAAAATTACCAACTAGTAATAGCATGTGTAATTTTCTGAAGCTGAAAAACAATAGCACAGTTATTTATTTATGCTTTGGTCTGCTAAGCTTATCATTACCAGACAAGGAAATAGCATGTCATATTTTTACAAACTGTTTAACAGTAGTTATTAGTAGCAGTTCTTCACAAAGCCAGGTGGGAAGTAGTTTTATTTTTTTCAAAAGTTTGCTTTGGAAATGAAAACACTATTGCTTTATACAAAATTACTTTTGCAATATGGGAATTTTGATTTAAAAAAAAAAAAGACATTGTATCTCTGTAGCCCAGTGGTAACATTTTTAAGATTCTAGTGACATACTCAGGAAACATTCATAAATCAGTTAAGTGTCTAGCACAGTCATGTTTTACTCTGTGTGATCTTAGGAAAATGATTTCATATTTCTGTTTTCTACTTGTCTTTGAAGAAACAGAGATCATGGTAATCTATTAACATCTTTGAAGCTCTCTGGGATAAAGAATATGCTAATTATTCTTTTGGCATTATAATATTTATACTTTATTTAAATATGACTTTTGAATTAGACCAGTCCATTCTGTTGAAATAATGACAAATTTGGAGATATGACTAGTGTGTCTTTGGGACACAGTATTTCCATGTCCTATGTAATCTCAAAATTTCCCTGGTCTTGTAATAATAAGATGGCAGCTTCATTTTTAATGACCACGCTGTAAGGCACTGTCGACTCTTTTCTAGAGATTATGTCATTTCATTGTTTTGGTTAACATTAGGTTTGAAAAAATTGCAGCTCTAATTTTAGCTGTGGGGACAAATATTTGTGTTGTTGGTAATTAACAAGACTTCTGAAGGTCAGATATAAATACATAAACTCTACTGCAATATTAGTTTGCATTTCCCCTTTTTTGGTAAGGGTGTGGAAAAAGCCATAACAAAGTATACCAAAAAGGGAATGATAGTTTGAAAGAATAAAGTTGTAATTTAGAAAAGGTAATTTCAAAAGATACCTTGAGTAATACATATTCAATATGAAAAATACTGGTAATGCAGAAAAAAAGAAAACAATCACTCAAATGTTCTATTACTTAAAGACAATGTGTTAACAATCCTGAGAATATTCCAAATCTGGTTTTCTAGTGCACTTTCGTTTTACATTGTTGTGATTGTACTATTGATACTATTTTATATGCTGCTTTTTTCATTTAATATTACAGCATAAGCAATTTATAAATTGTCACAAACTTCTCACAAACTATTTTCATTGGCGACATAATCTATTATCGAATGGTATAGAATAACAGATCATTTACCCTTATTAGTGTGATTGGTGCTCTGATATTTACTGAGTTTTGGGAGTTTATCCTCTCTGCCTCATTTATTCTCTCCTCCTCTCTGCTTAGTCTGCTAAACAAAACTAAGACTTTGGTGCATTTACTATAAAAGTTCTAAACCTGCCTGAGCAGGACTTCTGGTTCCAAAAGACAGAGCAGCATAAAACTCAGATGCAACATGGTAATTACATTATTTAATTATGAGACAGATATGTGCACATTTCTCTGTAAAGTGGATTTGTTCAAACTCAGTAGCTTCTGGATCCTAGGAGAAATTGAAACATTGTCTCTTGAGAAGGTGTGTGCTTCCGGCAACAAAAATGAAAATAAACAAGTGGGACTACATTAAACTAAGGAGCTACAGCACAGCAAACAACAATTGAAAAGGTAACCTACAAAATGGAAAAAAAAAATTCACAAACCATATATCTAATGAGATTAATATATAAACTATATAAATAACTCATACAACTCAATAGCAAAAAAAAAGCAAATAATTCAACTTAAAGGTGGGCAAAGGACCTGAATAGACATTTTTCAAAAGAAGGCATAAAAACGGCCAAGAGGTACATGAAAAGATGCTCAACATCACTAATCACCAGGGAAATGCAAATCAAAACCACAATGAGATACCACCTCACACATCTTAGAATGGCTATTATCAAAAAGACAAGAAATAGCAAGTGTTGGAGAAGGGTGGAGAAAAGGGAATACTTGTGTACTATTGGTGGGAATGTAAATTGGAGTAGTCATTACGGAAAACGGTATGGAGGTTCCTAAAAAAATTACAAATAGAACTACCAAATGACCCAAACATCCTACTCTAGGTATATATGTAAGAAGGAATTGTGGGAATTCCCTGGCAGTCCAGTGGTTAGGACTCTGCACCCTCACTGCCGAGGGCCTGGGTTCAATCCCTGGTTGCAGAACTAAGATCCTGCCACAAACTCATGTTCATTGCAGCATTATTCACAATAGCCAAGATATGGAAACAACCTAAGTGTCTGTCAGTGGATGAATGGATAAAGAAGATGTAGTAGATACATACAGTGAAATGTTATTCAGCCTTGAGAAAGAAGGAAATCTTGCCACTTGTGACAACATGGTTGAACCTTGAGGGTATTATGCTAAGTGAGATAAATCCAACAAAGAAAGACAAATACTGTATGACCTCACTTAAATGTGGAACCTTAAAAAGTCAGACTCATAAAAACAGAGAGTAGAATGGTGGTCACCAGAGGTTGGGGGGTGGGGGAATTGGGGAGATGTTGTTTAAGATGATGTTTACAGCTAGTAGCTAAATAAGCATAGTGAATAATAGTCAATAATGCTGTACTATAAACTTCAAAGTTGCCAAGAGACTAGATCTTAATTGTTCTCATCACAAAAAAATAAATGATAATTCTGTAACATGATAGAGGTATTAGCTACGGGTTTGGGTAATAAACATACATAATATCTAAATGTATCAAACCAACACATACACCTTAAACTTACACAATGTTACATGATCTCAATTTTAAAAGTTTAAAAAATTAAAGTCCATTTTTAAAGAAAAAAAAGGTGTGTGCTTGAGAGCCTCATGGCTTATGGGGATAAATATCTGCAGCATCCCCAGGCTGAGTACGATGTGGAAGACAGTACAGTATGTGGTAGTTTGTGAAAACCAATTCATCTAAATGAAGTTTCAGGAGTTTTTAGATTTTTCCACAATTTTACCTCTTTCCCAATAAAGGTCTAACTCTTTTTAATCAAGCTAACCATTTAGGGTCATTAATTAGGATCACTTAAAACTGAGTGTAAGGGACGGGGACGCCGTTCTGTTCCGCCGCGTCCGAGGGGTGCAGCTCGGCGTTGTGGAGCGGAAAGAACACTCGAAGGGCTTTCCTGACATTGACAGTCGATGATTTAAAACCCCGCTAGAATTTGTAAGTGTGTGAAGCATTCCCAGACCCTTCAACCAACTCAACAGCGGCTATTTCCCTGTGACTGGGTCCTGATTAAGGTCCTCCCAAGAAAGACTTCATTGGATCCACACTCAAGAGGACTCTGCCAGGTTTTCCTGACCCGTCTACATCGCTATCAAGTGCCAAGGCCTTAAGACTTGGGTACGTGTATTGCAACGGCAAGAGTGCCAGTGCCCACCAAAGACCCACTGGACCTGTCAGCTCCTCTGTTTCACCAAGCAGACATGATAACTTACCAGCAAAGCAGAGTAAGCCAGGTGCCTCTGCATGATACCACCAGCTGATAACACACAAGAAAAAATAATTAACTTAGACTAGAACCCTATCTTTTCTTGAGAAGCTGGGATTTAAAGGAGCTATTCTGAGATCTGTGCTGCTAGTAAGTGACTGATAACATAGACTGGGTCAGTCCCTGAGTTCAGAGACTGGGTTCCAAGTGAGTGAAAAATAGACAACGAAATGTTGAAGAATTGCACAGAGGTGCAAGCCAAATTTTACCCTCTCCAAGTAATGGTGGTTGGACTGAGAAAGTGCTAAACCAAACCTGTAATAGGACTGGTTGTTTGGGTGTCTCTCTTTGTCATTGTGGCCTCTTACAGTTACATTGCTTTCTGTGTTGTCTCTCTAGGTCCCAATGTTCTCAGATAATTCACATTGCCCTGACTGAGGACAGCAATGGTTCCCTAGTTTAGAACTAGACCATTGGTTGTACCAAACTGAACTGGTTAAGAATGAATGTTGCCAAGTATTCTTAGACCGTATTAACAGAGCTGATTATTGCCCTGAGTGTTATCCTGATAATCTTGCTAATAGAAGCCTTGTTCTTCCTTGGTCTTTCCCACTTGAGGGGGCTCCCCCAAATCTTACCAGGTGGACCTTTGAAAAAGCTTGCCACCCATTTCTTCTGGGTCCTCCACTGGTTAGAAAAAGGATATATGACTCTAGAGTTGCTGGTTTTAACCCTGCATTACAGTTAATCCTGATCAGAACAGACAAAACCTTGAACAAAAAACTTGGCCAAAGCAAATAACTTCTTAAACTTAAAATTTTCTTAAAGTAAAAATCATGGAGACTCTAGAGGGTTGTGTACTAGTAGCCCAAGGAAGATGGAAAAATGACTCCTTTCTATATCTGATCCAGACTGTCACTGCTCTGGGAAACTGCTTAAATTGTTGTTGGATCTGCTTCCAGGGTCTGTGGATCTCTTCTTCAGCATGAATTTAATCAGCATTCCAAGCCAGACTGTTCATCTAGAACCTGACTAATCCATATTTCCTATGTTTTGGAATTAGCTTACTCCTAAAAATCTCCACAGCCTAATTATTGACATTATTATGACATGGTAGTCCTGGAGGAGAAGCCCCATGCTGTGTGTACTTTCATTATATTCTAGTGATAACTTTTGTGGGAAAGCATCCTTGTAGCTGAATTCTAGATTATTCCAGTAAAACAACTAGACATTTTAATTTTATTTATTTATTTATTTATTTCCTTTTGGCTGTGTTGGGTCTTCGTTTCTGTGCGAGGGCTTTCTCTAGTTGCGGCGAGCGGGGGCCACTCTTCATTGTGGTGCGTGGGCCTCTCACTGTCGCGGCCGCTCTTGTTGTGGAGCACAAACTCCAGACGCGCAGGCTCAGTAGTTGTGGCTCATGGACCTAGTTACTCCACGGCATGTGGGATCTTCCCAGACCAGGGCTCAAACCCATGTCCCCTGCATTGGCAGGCAGATTCTCAACCACTGCGCCACCAGGGAAGCCCTAGACATTTTAATAATAAACTATATTGTTCTAAATTCTACCTCATATATTAATCAGTGATAATTATATATATATATAACATTTATTCATATATAACTATTTATTCATCATTGGCTCTATTTAGCTCATCCTCAGTGTGGGTATGACATGATCGATAACTGGTCACTGTCAGAGAAATCACATTCAATCAGGCAACACCGATATAGGTGACATAAAAGCATGCAGATATGCCTCTGTCTACATCTCCTTGGCTCTGCATAAGCAAATACTATCCTGTCTTTGTGGTGACTGAACGTAGAATGTCCTCCCCTGGCAATGGAAAAGTACCTGTCCTAGGAGATCGGTGACAAAAGAAGTTACCCAGCTTGACTCCAGATATACTATGAACAGTTTAGTGGAAGCATTTTTCTTAGAACTAAGAAGGTCTTACCTGACAATGGTCTCATTCTGGCCTTCACTTGTTCATAAGAATCATGGAACTAGAGTTGAGGTAAGAAACTTAGAAAAAGCAGTTGAAAACATCTCAGAGGCCACTGAACAATTTAAAAATTCCACTTAAGATTCTAGATAATCCAGAGCTTGTGTAGCAACTCGATTTTCTCAAGGCCCCAGGTTCTTTCTATCTTTCCCCTTTGGGATCCTTATCATATTGGCTTTTTGTCCTCACAGTTCTCAACGAGTACGATGTAGCTTGTTGCTGCTGCAGACATTTCAATCCCAATCAAAGGCTGGAAGAAGGGAGCAAAAAGCTTTCTCCTTTCAAGTCTGTTTCTTTTATTGGGGAAGAAGATGTTTCTCAAAAGTCCCTCACAGATATTTTCTTACATCTCATTACAGCAAGGATTTTTCCCGTACATCCTTGAATCACAAGGGGGCCTGGGAAACCTGGCAGAGGGGAATGGAGTTGGCATTGCCTGGGTAGGGCACATTATCTCCCCTAATAAAATCAGAGCTCTTTTAGGAAGGGAGAAGTAAGGAATGAATGGCTGTTGGTATGTGACAAATCATGCCTGCCACATGTTGTTAAAAAGTCCCTTGTTAGTCTGTTTAAAGAATGTACCCCAGAGATCTACCCTGTATCCGCCTTTTGTCTGTCATGATGGAAGTTCTCTTCTGTTCTATTGCTGAATAAACTGTGTGGACTGCTAAAACAAAAAACCAAAAAACGAAAAACTGAGTGTAGAAGATACTGTTGTAATTCGTGTGCAGTTTTCAAATTGATGTCACAGTCATTTTGACACGCTTGTGACTGTGTTGAGTACACTTGGCTCTGGTTCTGTGATTTCTATATAGATGGTTAGGTGTTTATCTTGTTCTCTAGGCATTTTCTTCATTCTCTATATGTCATTTCCTTGCAGGGTCTGTCAGTCAGCCTTTCTTGTAACGATGCTGTGTAACGACCTCAAAATCTCAGAGGCTTACAACGAAGTACTTTTTTCCTTCTCATGGGTCTGTGGTGTTCCCCTGGACTCAGGTAGCATCAGGCTATGTTCAGGGCTGCTGCATGGGTCTCGTCTGGGGCTCAGACTGAATGCACAGTGACTACCTTAGTATATTTCCCTGTGGAAGTGGCAGAAGTACAGGAGGGCAACCCAAATGCACAAACCCATTTTAAGTCTCTGCTTGTGTTACTCTACCAATATCCCATTGCAAAAAGTGAGTCATATGGCCAAATCCAAGCTCAGGGGGTGTGGCAGTACATTCCACACACTACCAGAATATGGCAAGGACATATAATACCACACAAATTGGACAAAGTATTATGCTAATATTAATATTAATATCATGCTAATTATTCCATAATTATTATGCTAATTATTGGACAAATTGAGACCAATAATTATATTTACCATACAGTGTTCAACATGTTATATTTGGGGCTTAGTTACTTTTTTTCTCTATTGGTTTCCATTTTCATAAGGCAACTGGTCTTTTCTGTGCTTTTTAAAATGTCTTTTTCATCAGAGGCTTTTCCTCCCAGATAGCTCTGCATAAGTTTTATGGGCATCGAATACTTTGCTGTTACTCCTCATCGAATGTTTGAGTTGGAAGGTACCTTAGAGTTTCAGTCCTATCACGTTGCAGATCAGAAAACCGAAGTGCAAAGAGGTTAGGTGACTGGCATAAGAACACACAGCTAGCCAATAACAATATATTTTCATGTGCAAAGTGAGGAGCAGGACATTTTAAAGTTCCTGTTTTCCTTTTGACCCTTATGTCCTATCTCATTCTAAGCCAGTTCCCAGGGCCACTTCCCGGGAGGGGTTCAGCTGGCCTGCCTGCTTTGGAAATACTAAGCACAGAATAATAGACGGCAAGGGCAGAGGGAGCACGAATGAGCCCCACGCCCCCTCGCCCTGCAAGTTGGTCGGCAGGCAGTGTCCGTCCTCCCCAGCAGGCGAGGCGGAGCCCTGCAGTGCTGGGCTCTGGGGAAGGGGCACAGGTCTTCTGAAGGTCAGGTTGATGACCTCTCACTGAGAATACCTTTTAAAATGGTTTCATGAATCCTCACAGTTGCTAGGAGATTGTAGCAAGGTGTTTTCTGTGGACACTTGGGCATGGTTTTGAAAGCCCTTTGGTGCGAGAGAGAGTCATGAAATTAGGAAGTCTGAGATGATTTGTGTACGTGCAAGTGCAAATCAGTGTGTTTCCATATTTTAACGGAGCAGCAAGAACACATCCGTCTTGTCATTGTGTACAAAATTGTTAACAGTTTCATTTGTGTCACCTATCATCTGAGATTCCCAGCGAAACTGAGTAGTTCATCAACATCAGGTAATATTTATAAAGAGTCTGCGTCTGTGCATGTGTGTGCAGGTGTAAGCCCCTCAGCTTGATGCTTAACTGCTTCATTGGTTTCCTTCCATCCGCTATGGCCAGGAGCCAGCTGTGCCTACTTGTTTCATTCTGCACATATGGGGCTTTCAAATGACACTATTTACATGCAAATTAAAAAAACAATCATTTTTTGGAGGAAGAACCAAAATTCAGTGGGTTGTTTTTGCTGCCTGAGAAGTTCTTTGCATTACCTATCTGCTCTTAGTGCTTTTGTTTATATGACTGTGATATGTTACATTGATGTCAATTTGAAACAAGTTGCATAGATAGGATGATAACACTTCTAATCATTTCTAACTTTGACTGAAAAAAAAGTTATACAAAAATTAAAATGCCCACATCAGAATTAGCAGCAGTTTACTCTGCAGCTGAGGTGATCAAGCAAATGCTCATGAACCTGATGAAAATAAGAAATGATGATTATTTATCAGAAATGAAACCTGTAATACAAGGGTGGAGAATTTTACTCTGTAGAAATAAAAAGTTAAATATTTTTATTATTAATTTTATATAATTATTCACAAGTTCACAGCAGAAATATTTTTATACTATAATTTATATATCACTTTCAATAATTTAATTGTTTAGAAATCAACTTGATATTTTCTTGTGTTCCTTTTTCAAAGGAGTGAGATTTGTTCTTTTTCATCTAGTGGTTTCTAGTCCAACTGATTTCTGAGTCACTTTCCTGCAGCTGATATTTGACAGAATTTATAGTGCTGTGTCATGAATGATTTAGGATTTTTAATTGTACTTGACCACCACATGGCCAGATTGGTTAAATGACTTGAATGTGTAAAGTTGGCCAGAAATTTGATGACTTCACTGTGGTCAGTTGGATCACTGGGAGTAAACATGGTGGCAAACTCTTGAATCTTTTTTTTCCTTTCTTTCTTTACACACACTGGGGCCTCAGTGAATGCTTCCTAAATGAATGGAGACTTTGAGCTTCTTTTAGATTACCTAAGAGAAACTTGAGGGCTGAGCACACACATGAAAGCCATAGACAAAACATGAAAGTTTGTTTGCCAAGATTTTTCTAATTTTTCATTGATCCAAACCTGGCAGGCATTCAAAGTTGTATCCATACATACAAACTGACCAGGGAATGCTATGGTTACATTTAATGGAAATATTAGCAAATAACATTTATTGAGCACTTACAGAATGCCAAGATGTGTGATAAGCATACATCATCTCTTTTAAATCCCGTTAACAACACTTTGAGGCAAGGAGCTCATTTAATATCTATTAGTAGATGAGGAAATTTGGTTTCCAGAAATAATGTAACTTGTTCAAGGTTATGTAGCTAGTAAGTGGTGGAACATGAATTCAAAACCCAATCCTCTGAATTCCACCAACATCTTCAAGATTTCTGGTCTTTTCATGAATCTCCGATGCCAATATGTATGACAGTTGAATCCTTAAAAGGTCATTTTTTTCAGAAGTATATTTTATCTGTGCATCTGAAGCACATGATCTTGAGTAGTTTTATTCATATATTGCTTGAAGGGTATTATAGTTGTAACATTTTCAGAACATACCCAAAGAGACCTTTTTGTCTCAGGTCCAGTGGACAGAATGATAAATGAAATGGGAAATCTTAATGAAGTCCAAGCCAAAGGGTGAGTTAAAATGAGCCATGTGGGCCCACAGATGAAGTGAAGTGTTCATGGCTGCTGTAAAGGAGAAAGTAGAAAAAGAACATTTAAGAAATGAGCAGAGATAACTATACCTCTGCTTTAAGAGTATATAGATTTTTCTCTAAGTATTGCTTGAGCTACATCATGACTTTTGCTACATAGTATTTTTATAACTCTTCTGAACTTAGTGTGTTCTCATATCTAGTATGATTTCTTTGAGTCATGGGTCATTTAGAAAGTGTGTTTCTTAAATTTCTAAACATGTTTTCTTTCAAGGCTATCTTTTGGTAATTGATTCCTAAGCTAATTTATTCTGTGATGAGAGAGTAGATTTGTGTGATACTGATTCTCTAAAAATTTTAGAAATTTTATTCCTGGCCTACCATATGATCACTTTTGTAATTTTTTAATGTATGTCTGAAAATATGTGTTCTGTATACATATGTATATGTCGTATCTTGTTAATCGTGTCTTTGAAATCTTTTGTATCCTTATTGTCTGCTTAATCAATGAATCATTGAGAAAAGTGTTAAGATTTCCCACTAAAGGGTAGATTTATCAGTTAAAAAAAAAAAAAGAAATGAACATAGAAAAGGAGAAACAAATGTAATTTTTCTCAGGTATACCCCTTTCACTATGAATTGAATTGTATTCTGTTAATCAGAGGTCCCTGGGCACATTCTTGGGATTTGGGAAGGTACGCAGTAGAGGAAGGTGGGCCTTTAGAGACTTCTCTTCCCTGCTTTTCAGACACAAGTTTCTATTTTTTTAAAAAGGTAACTCATACACGTTTGTTTTGTTGGGTGCTTTAAAAAGCAATTTCTCAACTGTGGCCTCATTTCATTGTCAGGGAAAGCAGGCAGAGGAGTTCCCACTGAAGTGGCTGGTCATCCAGCATCAAGGAAAGGAAAATGGAGTCCTAGGCCAGGAGTCAGGGTACTACCATCGCTGCCATCTAGATTCAGTTGTGATGTCTGGCATCATCACAGAGATATTTCATGTCATGTAATATTCTGGGTAACAGAGGGCTAATTTTTCAATATCAAAACATTTAAACTACTTGCAATCATTTGGGTAAATGTGATTCACTTGATAATTAATCGTTTTGATTACATTTGTATAATATAATAAATCTTTTCCTAGTTAACTCTGCTGGTGATGGGTATGGTTAAACTGTCCTTGAAAACCGAGGGTAGTTTGGTAAACATTTGTTACTTGTGCTACTCTCTCATGCATGGATGTCGTCTCAAAGATTACTGGGGTGTATTGGTCTTACTTGGATTGCTTTGCCTTCAGAACTCTGTTGTTCTTCTTATGGTTTTCCTCCTTCAATCCTTAGGGAAGATTTGTTCTGGGAAATTTATTTACTGGTGGTGAGAATTGACCACATGGCTTCTGTGACTAATGCATACTGATTTCTCAGGGCCCAGAGTTAGCATTGGCTTCTGAGAAACTCCATTCGAGATCCTGGGGACAACATGGCAGCAACTGTATGGAATCTGCTTTCACAAAGTAACTGGCAGTTGCCACAGGCACTTAAGGAATTGTCAGTTAGTTTCACATTTCAGGTCATGTTAGAGGGATTGTTTCTCTAGAGCCTCTTTTGCCACAATTTCTATTAAAAAAGACTGTTCTTTACACAGCTATTTTTTAAAGTTGAGTAACCGATATCTGTGGTGGAAAAGTTACAGCTAAATATGCTGGACTGGCTTTCCTGATAAAAGATATATCTTAACTGTGGCAGAGAGAAAAAAAAAAGCCTTGATGGCAGACAGACCTGGGTATGAATTCTGGCTTTGTCTCATACTAACTGTAAGACTTTATGGTTTCCTAGCTTTGTCCTCTACTAACTTAAGACCTCAACAGGGTATTGTCTGTTGCCTCATCTATAACATGGATCCAAAAGTAACTTCCCTGTAGGGTTGGTGGGTTATTTATGGTGTATGTGCCTAATGCATATTCCTAGCTTATAGTAAGTGCTCAATAAAAACTAGTTGCTATTGTTTAACATATATAATGGTTTCCAAGGAAGACAGTTGTCTTCAGGGAAGCAGCAAATAGTCTTGGTGTCCCTATAGTTTTTATTCCAGAATTTCTTTCCTGAATTTGGTCTTGACGATTACATTTACTTTCATGATCTGGAAGAGAAAATTTTGAGAAAAATATCCCCCCCCTCCTGCTAATTCACTGTTCACAGCTTTTTGCTTCCTGATAGTGAAAAAGTGACTAGAAGCCCGTGTAGTACAGCATATTATATAAGCCTCAAGTGTATTTCTTTGGTGTTGTATCACAGATAGGTTTTCCTGTTTCTATGTGTAATGATAGGGATAGGTAGGGAATGGAAAACGGATTATAAAGCCAAAGACAGTGCATGCTGTGCAAGGTGAAATTAATTATGAGAACACACTGTGAAGCACAGATGCACCTAGAAAAACATAACTGCACAATTTAAAAATATACTGGACAATTTTATAAAAATTGACAACCTATAACTTCAGGAAAACAGTGGGTAGCAGGACTTATGTATATGGAACTAACTTTTCGCCTTCCATTCTATGTTGACAGGAGATATCCCCCTTCCAGTTCCTCCACATACGTTACTGCAGTATTTGTGCAATTTCATTACAGCTTCATAGCACCTTTGGTCCAAAGGGACTTGTAAACTGGGGAGCATATTTTCAGCCCCACTACTAGAAGGCAGAGGAATTTGCAACTGCACGTTAGAAATTAGTTTCTGGAATTATTAAATGGGATATGAACACAAATGGAAGTGAAGTGGGTGAGGTGAGATTTCAAGTCAGGTAATTTCACAATTAATAAGTGCAGAGTGAGGAAAAAAAATCTGACTTAATGAACTTGGAGGAACTAAAGCTAGGAGCAAAGTCATTAGAAGAATATGAGGTAAAATTATACTCTCTGGAAGACTCCATCGAAGCTATAAAAGCATTTGGAGGCCCTGAAATAACACTGGAATTGTTTATGAAATGAGGAGTAATCTGTGAGGCGTCCATGGGGGGAAAGCCTGATTTGGAATTTTAAATTGGCCGGTGAAGTTTTGAGCATGTGGAATACTAGTGCCTCTGTTTTTCACACTAAGAAATTTGAAGTGGAGAAATCCTGTGCCCTAAGAGTGCAGGACAAAATAGTTTTTGGTATCAGTCCTGCTCATGGTTTTAAATGCACTGAGGTAGACACAACAACCAGATTTTACTATTCTGTACTGTGACTTACAGGGTAATAAGTTGACCTGAGAGTTCCAAGCATTTACTAGATTATGAAACATACCAGGATCCATATTCAATTGCTCACCATGGAGAAAGGCACCTAGGAGATTTGACGAGACAGTTGTTTTGCAAATCACATATATACAAACTCTCTTCCCATTACCCTAACCTGCCGCCAGATTCCCCAGCTGCACAGCTTGGGGTGCTTGGAGAGCTTATGAGGAAGAGAGAGGCCATGGAGGTGGAAAAATAACCCAAGAGGTTAAGCCTGCCTTGACCTTTTTCCCCACCGCTCAGAATGCTTGATTGTATACCTTGTTTTTCTGGGAGCTTTGATCATCAGTTATGAGATGGCCCTTAGCTCAGTGATAATAACTAAGCAGAAAATACAATATTTCTGGCTTCTTAATTGTAAAAGCGAAACACGCCATGCCTCACATCCCCTACCGTCACCCACACCTCCCGAAAACAACCCCTAAATGCTGCATGTTGGCCAATGACCACATTGCACAATAATCAGGCAGATGTCCTGTCCTTTAGGCCTTGCACTGCCACCACTTTGTCAGATGGGAAGAGCCTTGTGACCCCCATGCCCTCCCCTTTGAATTACCCTCTGAAGTGCACTTCTGTGCCACTGCTGAGAGTCATTTACCAGTCTGTTCCCTCACTAGTGCGGGCTTTCATTTCATTGCTCCAAATGGATCACCTGGGACCCCGCTCTACCATCCATAGAATTACTGCTGGGTTAGTGTTTTTATAATTTTTTTTCCTGTGAGTTTTTGTTGTTGTAGTACTTTGTCTTCTACATTCAGAACTGGGGCCCTTGGCAAAGGAAGCAGAGATGGTGTTTTTATTTTATTTTTTTTTTTTATTTTTTTTTATTTTTTTAAATTAATTAATTAATTTATTTATTTTTGGCTGCGTTGGGTCTTCGTTTCTGTGCGAGGGCTTTCTCCAGTTGCGGCGAGCGGGGGCCACTCTTCATCGCGGTGCGCGGGCCTCTCGCTATCGCGGCCTCTCTTGTTGCGGAGCACAGGCTCCAGACGCGCAGGCTCAGTAGTTGTGGCTCACGGGCCCAGTTGCTCCGCGGCATGTGGGATCCTCCCGGACCAGGGCTCGAACCCGTGTCCCCTGCACTGGCAGGCAGACTCCCAACCACTGCGCCACCAGGGAAGCCCAGAGATGGTGTTTTTAAATGATTAATGCAAAGCATCAGTAAAATATTGAAAATATGGCTGCTCTTTTTCAAAAAAGGCTCACCCTTAGGCTATGGGAAACTGTGGTCAAAATCCATTTAAAATTTATATTACATCAGGTTTTATAAAGAAAGGGGCAGAAAATCCATGATCATTTCTTTCAAAACCCACCCTTAAAGCTCTGTTACAGAATCTCTAAGCACCCTGACAGCACTGTAAGAGGTACCCTTTGTTCACATTTCTGTACTTTTCCCAGGGGCCTCGTAGTAGGTGATGACGTGGCCCCTCTAGCACTGACTTAGTTTTTCTGATTGAATGCCTGCCTGCCTTTGTGGTTCTGTGCAGCCTTTGTTCAGAGATATTTCTTACTAAAATCCACAAATTCACCTCCCGAAATCCAAAGGCAGGTTCCATTCACTAAATGTTAAATAGATAACGTGTTAGATGTGTGACATTGAAATTATGCAGTTATTTTATGAAGTTTGGGATGATTGCATCTGCACAGATTCAGAACCCAATCTTGTATTTCTGTAGAAGAATGTTGAACAGTCTGGTGTGTACTCTTCAGAGAATAAATTCACCTGCTTTGCACAGAGGCACTTTCAAGGAAAACATGTGCCTCAGGTGCTATGGCTGAGCTGAAAGAAATCATGTTGTGAAAAGGATGGGTGCCTGGCCCTGTGGGTTGAGCCCATGACTGCTCTTGCTAAAGGAAGCCCAGCTGGGCTATTGGAGTCTATTAACAAGGTACTAAGGCAGAGTAGCAGAATGGCTTTAGTAGAAAAGGCTGTGGGTTGTTCTTACCAGGGTTGCTCTAAGTATTAGGGCTGATGCCAATATTCTTGCGATAGTTTAGATGCTATGTTCTCTGAAGTCAGGGGTGATGTTTTTTGGAACAGTCTCACAAACTTAAGATTCTTTAGAGTAACTGGAAAATAAGAACCAAGGCTGTCTCTTTTAGAAGTATCCCTCATGGCTGAGATAAAATTAAGTTTCCTTTCCCCCTCTCTGTGTAATTTTTCCTGTGTATAATTTATGGTAATCCTGAACCCAAACAAATTGAGAAAAATTGTGATATGCCATTGACGCAGAGAGCTATTTTGAGGATTTTAGGAGGGTTTCATGGGGGACTGATTAGTGAATCCATGAACATTGCTGGCCAAAAATAAGAAATTAACTTTGTGAAATTTCCTTCCCAGGTTCATTTCACTGTTTACTGTTCTATGGGTCTTGCTGTTCACAGGACGGTTTTGGAGAACATCATTGAATTTTTGGAAAGATGTTTCTTCTTTTCCTTGCCTCTTTAACAAAAAATAGGATTCTTGGTATGTTCTCTTAGAAATAATTTTCTCTGGAGTTGAACTAGGTCTCTAAATTAGAAAGGCAAATTTGTTTTAAAATTTACATCCCTAAATCTTATTGGGTAAATGGAAAAGAAGCATTTTAATGTAGGCAAAGCCAACAGAATACCCTAAAATATTCATTGTTTTACCCTTTTTGTATTGTCTTTGGTTTTGGTGTCAAGATAAGACAACTCACAAAATGAGTTGGGAAGTGTTCCCTCCTCTTCTATTTTCTGGAAGAGATTATGTAAAATTAGTGTTAAGTTTTCTTTAAATGTTTGGTAGAATACTGGAGAGTGAAAACATCTGGACCTAAAGATCTCTTTCTCTAGAGTTTTTAAATTATGAATTCAATTTCTTTAACGGTAGTAAGACTATTTATATTATCTGTTTCATCCTGGTTGAGTTTGGTAGTTTGTAGTTTTCGAGGAATTGATCCACATCTTCTAAGTTGTAGGATTTATGTGCATAAAGTTTTTTGTAATATCACCTTTTTATCCTTTTAATGGCTACAGGATCTGTAGTGATAGTCTCTGCTTCATACTTGATATTGGTGACTTGTGTCCTTTCTCTTTTCATTTTTGTCTGTCTTGCTAGAGGCTTATCGATTTTACTGATTTTTTTTTTTTAAGAACCAGCTTTTTGTTTCATCAATTTTCTCTATTGTTTACCTATTCTCAATTTCATTTATTTCTGCTATTATCTTTATTATTTCCATCCTGTTTACTTTGGGTTTACTTTGTTCTGCTTTTTCTAGTTTCTTGATCCATTTAAGAGCTTTCTGCATTTCTAATGTAAGCTTTTTAGTACAATAAATTACCCTCTCAGCACTGCTTTAGCTATATTCTACATGTTTTGATGTGTTGTTTTTTAATTTCAGTTCTAAGTATTTTTAAAATTTCCTTTGAGACTTTCTTTTTGGCCCAAGGGTTATGGAAAAGTGTGTTGTTTATTTTCCACATATTTAGAGATTGGTCTTGTTTTCTTTCTGTTATTGATTTTTAGTTTGATTCCATTATGATCAGAGAATACACATTATAGTCAGATTTCAGTTCTTTTAAATTTGTTAGGTTTGTCTTACGACCAAGGATATGGACTATCTTAGGGAATATTCCATGAATGGCGTTTAAAAATGTATTCTGCTATTGTTGACTGTAGTGCTCTATATGTGGCAATTGGATCATGTCAGTTGATTTTGTTTTGCAGATCTTCTGTGTCCTTGCTGATTTTCTGTCTCCCAGTTCAATCAGTTGGTTAGAGGAGGGTGTCAAAGTCCCCAACTATAACTGTGGATTTTTCTGTTTCTCCTTTCAGCTCTCTCAGTTTTTGTTTCATGTTTATTAAGACTGTGTTGTTTGGTGAGTACACATTCAGGATCATTATGTCTTCCTGGTGGATGGATCCTTTAATCATTTTTAGTGCCCTTCTTGTCTCTAGTAATTTCCTTTTCTCTGAAGTCTGCCTTATTAGATATTAATCACTCCTGCTCTTCAAAATTAACATTTGCATGGTATATCTTTTCCCAGCCTTTTACTGTTGACCTATAGGTTGTTGAATTTGAAGTAAATTTCTTACAAATGGCATATAGATGAGTTATGTTTTACTATTCATTCTGCCAATCTCTCTTTTGATTGGTGTATTTAGGTTTAAATTAACTGGTCTATTTATATTTAAAATAATTATTAGTATGTTAGAACTTAAGTTGGGAAAGTAACTTTTATTTTTATTTTCTGTCTAACATTCTCTTTTTCTGCCTGAATTTTTTGTTAGACTAGAGCCTCTGTGAAGGAAAGAAGCTATTATCATAGTATCAATACCTTGGCTTCATTAACCTGTGACTACAAAATAAATTTGAATTTCATTTTAAGTACCAATCATCTGATTATCATGTGCTGTGCTCAAACAGGTCGTCCAGTTATTTCTAAGGGCTCTGTTGTATGCTGTCTCATGCTCAGTAATGGGTTTCCATGCTCTTGGGCTCTTGCCTAAACTGCCTTGGTTGCCAATGACTCTCACTATATCCCCATGTTACTGTGTGCAGCTATCTTTGGTTATGTCATTCTGAGCTAAGAGAAAGGACTCCTGCTCTTCTTTTTGTCCTAAGCTCTTCCCATCAGTTTCCTACAGCAAAACAGTGACCAGACCAAAACTTTCCATGAACATTTGGTTAAGGTTTCAGAACTATGGGAGGGAAGGTGAGCCATGGAGTAGCCAACAATTACTACACAAACTCAGACACTTCCACAGCAGAGTATTCATGGCTGCCCTGAGTACATGTGCACATTGTGTCCTGAATAAGAGCGTCTAGCCCAGGAGATGCATAGAGGTTGAAATCTAGTCCACTTCCAGTTTATCATGCTCTGTGCTTTGGCTGGGACTGCAGCTGCTTGGAAGGATCACCTTTTTCTAAATCACACAGAGGTAGTGTATGGGTTTAAAGTGACCCCGGTGGACCCTTGCTAATACCCCTCCTTACTTAACAACTGGCATGCTTCAATACCTCAGAAAGCACCTACACCCCTTGTGGCCCAGAAGACTTTGGGCAACCAGATCTTTGTTCAGCATTTAAGTCCTTTGCTGCCTGTAAGTTCTCAAATGTTTCGAGACCATACTCTACTTCCTATCAAGCACATTGACATAAACATATATCCCACATTAATTTAATATTAATTGAATGAAAGGATTTTTGTAAGTTTCCTCTGGAAATTATTTGCAACTCATTTAATTTATGACTGGCAATGATTTCTTGGCAATCGTTCATATTCGAGAATTCTTGCAAAAAGAGATAATCTGACCAATTAATTTCCAAATGTAATGACATTTTAATGAATACTAATTTTAACAGTGCTGTTGACACAATGTTACATTTTGTAGGCATTTAATTAAACATCTATTAATATTAATTTAGCAGTTTTCTTATTTTGGAGTCAATAATTTCCCCCCAATTTTCATACATTTTTATAGGCTCTTAAAATGCTTGTGTCTGTCGTTCCCAATGCAGAATGGACTTTGTGGGCAACTGCCTCACAGTCCAGATCTGACTGCCAAGAACCTGGAGAGAGCGTATCTTCACCTCATCTGTAAGGCTGCTTTCTGAGTCCCCATTTCCCCACCACTGGTTTGACCCTTTTCCAGGACAACTGACGGCATGAACATCAACTCCCTTACAGGGCAATTCCACCTCCATCCACACATGTGCCTTGCCCTTTAGTCTTCCAAAAACAACAGATTACAGTGGTGCAGCATATATACATTCCCCCAAATTTGCATTTTCTGTCTTGAATAATATCATGTGTAAAAATAAATGGTCTAGTCCACTTATTATCATAGTTTCACCAGTTTATCAACTCCTTGAGGTCAAGGACATAGTCTGGTACCAATGCCTAGAACAGTGACTGGCACACAGTAGGCATGCAATACATATTTGTACATGTTTAAATATTTTTTAATAAAAATAATTTAAAACAGTGCTGAGGATTTCCGGTAAGTTTTTTCTTTTAAAAATGGTTTCAAGTTTGAGAATCACTGCTTTAAAGATAATATTATCTGCAAAGCTATCACTGCCCACCCATGAGATGAAACTTTGCATTGTTGATGGAAAACTGAGCTCCTTGGAGTGGCAGTCTCAAACCTCCCGGTTTTTAGAAAGGAGTCTTTGCAATACTTTTGCCTAATTGAAAGTCCATTGGCTTTCCTTACTCTGGACCAAAGGTTCATCTACCACAAAGGATAATCAAATGCTCACACTTTCCTAAAGTGGCATAAAACTACTTGCAACTTTTAAATGGTACATTTTTCAGTTTTAACCCATGTAGGGTTTTAAAAAAATCCTAGAACTCAGTAGCAGTCAGGGTCACTTCGATTAAAAGGCAATTTAGAATTCTTGAAAGGAGGGGAAACCTTAAACTAAGAAGTACTTCAAGACTTCCCATTAATTTCAAATATTTATGCTGAAAATTACTGTTCTGTAAATGAGCTATGAACTTGTAGACTCTCTAGATTAAGTCCAAGAGGACTAAAGGTTTGAAACAGGTAGAATTTTAGTTTACTTTTGCTTATGCATAATGATTTAGGTAGATCAACTTGCAGATGAGATAAAGTAAGATGGTCTTGTTCTTGGAACCACATGGCAGGGAGACCAAAAGGATGTGTAGGTTTTTTTTTTTAATTTATTTTATTTATTTATTTATTTTTGGCTGTGTTGGGTCTTTGTTGCTGCACGTGGGCTTTCTCTAGTTGTGGTGAGCGGGGGCTACTCTTCTTTGCGGTGCACGGGCTTCTCATTGCAGTAGCTTCTCTCATTGTGGAGCATGGGCTCTAGGCGCGTGGGCTTCAGTAGTTGCGGCACACGGGCTCAGTAGTTGTGGCTCACGGGCTCTAGAGCACAGGCTCAGTAGTTGTGGCACACGAGCTCAGTTGCTCCGCGGCATGTGGGATCCTCCCGGACCAGGGATTGAACCCGTGTCCCCTGCTTTGGCAGGCGGATTCTCAACAACTGCGCCACCAGGGAAGCCCAGGATGTGTGTTTTAGTCATCCATTGCTCCATGACAAACTGTCCCAAAGCCTAGTGACTTAAAAATAACAATTTATTATTATCTCTTATGGTTATGTGGGTTGACTGGCTTTGGCTCGGAGTTTCTTGCTTCGGATTTCTCATGCAGTTTCAGTCAAATAGGAGTAGGGTGGGGCTGGAGCCATTTGAAGGCTCAATTAAGTGAACATCCAAAATGGCTCAATTACATAGTTGGCAATTGGCTGGGAACTCAACTAAAGCAACTGACTACAGTGCCTACATGTAGCCTTTCCATGTGGCTTGTGCTTCATGGGGCATGGTGGCTGGGTTCCAAAGAGAAGCATCCCAATAGTATTTGTTCCAAGACTTCTTATGACTGAACCCCAGAAATCACAGAATGTCACTTCTTCCATATTCTATTGGTCAAGCAAGTCACTAAGACCAGCCTAGGTTCAATGGAAGGATAATTAGATACTACTTCTTGATAAGGGTGTGCCAAGGTTACATTCTAAAGTAGTAAATAAGAAGAGAAATAGCATTGTCTATTGGAATGTTTCCTTTGGAAAATACAAACTACAGTAGCGCGAAATGGTAGATACAATGTGTGTTTGGAAAGTGATATCACTGACTATTAAAGGATTATAAGTCTGTACTTTGCAGACCTGAAGCACAAACATTAATAATATTAACTATACTTAATAATATAATATATAATATAATATAGTTAATAAGTATATTTATATAGCACTTTCTATGCTTCAGGCTCTAATCTAAGATTTTTGTTGGTATTAAGTCATTTAATCCTCATAATAACCCAGTAGATTTTATTATCATAAATTTATAGAAGATGAAACTGATGCAAAGAGGTTGAGTCACTTGCCTGGGGTTACAAAGCTGGTAAATAGCTGCTATTCTGGCTCTAGAGTTTGCACTCTCAATCATGATGCCATCCTGCCTCTGAATATTTGATATTCTTTTTACCTTAGATTTTTTTAAAGTTAAAACTATTCTTTAGTGTGTCTTATTAGTTGTATTAAGGAGAACAGATGTCTTTCTTTACATACTTTTTTGCCCACAAATGAGCTAGGGAAAGTAGGAGAGGCAAGGTATCTCTTGAAGCTGGGTATTTTGATAGTGGCAGAAAGCATTATCAAAGTATAAATTCCAAAAAGTTAAAAGCATGACTTATACGAATATAAAATGAACACGTTTCAAAAACATATTTAACACATTAATGATGGAACTAACAAGATGGGAAAGTTGGTTGAAAGTGAACTGGAGAAACACTGAAGTGTTTATATTAACTGAAAGAAAGGATGTTTGAATAAGATTGATAATTTAGATTTAGAAAGTGGTTAATGTTCTACAAGCCAGTAAAACTACAACTTTGGGGTTCTCTTTTATTTCTTTTAGATAGAAATTATTTGTACTGTTGGAATAATTCATTTGCATTGCTACGGGACAAGTTACATTACTATTTTCTGCAATTAATTTCTACCTTTACAGAATTATGAACTATTCAAATCAACGGCACGTAGCAAGGGGAACAAAGGTAGAAATCCATAGAAAATCAGATAACCCTTGGACAGTGCTAAATAATGCCTAGCACTACACAGAAAGGGTTCTCAGTTATCCCTTTACCCCATGACCAAGTCTTGGTCAATTTTTCCTAACAGAATAAAAATGAAAGTCCCCAAAAGACAGATACAGTGCACTTTAGTTGTTTTATTTGCTGTCCAGCATCGGAACGTATCCTCTTTGTTTAGGAAAAACACCACTGAGTGAGTCTTGGAGAGAAGCAGGGTTTCATGCTCTCTCTGAATTCCAATAGCAAGGATGCAGGCGCATAAATTAGATTTGCCCAACTAGATACTCTTGCCTAAGACTTTGAAACTTGAGTGAGTGATACGAAGAAGTAATGGTGACTTGAATTCTTCACTGGTAGTAAAGTTTATGCCAGCTGTGTCAGCAAAGACCCCCCACTCAGGTTGTTCTTATGGCATGACTTAGCAGTGGGTGTAACCTCCCAAATATCTTGCTTTCAACCTACTTTCACATCAGTTCTGTGAGCCTCCTAATATCCATTTTTTTTATTCCATCCATTTATATATATATATATGTTTTAACATCTTTATTGGAGTATAATTGCTTTACAATGGTATGTTAGTTTCTGCTTTATAACAAAGTGAATCAGTTATACATATACATATGTTCCCATATCTCTTCCCTCTTGTGTCTCCCTCCCTCCCACCCTCCCTATCCCACCCCTCTAGGTGGTCACAAACCACCGAGCTGATCTCCCTGTGCTATGCGGCTGCTTCCCACTAGCTATCTATTTTACGTTTGGTAGTGTATATATGTCCATGCCACTCTCTCACTTTGTCACAGCTTACCCTTCCCCCTCCCCATATCCTCAAGTCCATTCTCTAGTAGGTCTGTGTCTTTATTCCCATCTTACCCCTAGGTTCTTCATGACCTTTTTTGTTTTTTTTTCTTAGATTCCATATATATGTGTTAGCATACAGTATTTGTTTTTCTCTTTCTGACTTACTTCACTCTGTATGACAGACTCTAACTCCATCCACCTCACTACAAATAACTCAATTTCGTTTATTTTTATGGCTGAGTAATATTCCATTGTATATATGTGCCACATCTTCTTTATCCATTCATCTGTTGATGGACACTTAGGTTGCTTCCATGTCCTGGCTATTGTAAATAGAGCTGCAATGAACATTGTGGTACATGACTCTTTTTGAATTATGGTTTGCTCAGGGTATATGCCCAGTAGTGGGATTGCTGGGTCTTATGGTAGTTCTATTTGTAGTTTTTAAAGGAACCTCCATACTGTTCTCCATAGTGGCTGTATCAATTTACATTCCCACCAACAGTGCAAGAGTGTTCCCTTTTCTCCACACCCTCTCCAGCATTTATGGTTTGTAGATTTTTTGATGATGGCCATTCTGACTGGTGTGAGATGATATCTCATTGTAGTTTTGATTTGTGTTTCTCTAATGATTAATGATGTTGAGCATTCTTTCATGTGTCTGTTGGCAATCTGTATATCTTCTTTGGAGAAATGTCTATTTAGGTCTTCTGCCCATTTTTGGATTGGGTTGTTTCTCTTTTTTTTTTTTTTAATTTTATTTATTTATTTATTTTTGGCTGTGTTGGGTCTTCGTTTCTGTGGGAGGGCTCTCTCCAGTTGTGGCAAGCGGGGGCCACTCCTCATCGCGGTGCACGGGCCTCTCACCATCGTGGCCTCTCCTGTTGTGGAGCACAGGCTCCAAATGCGCAGGCTCAGTAATTGTGGCTCACGGGCCCAGTTGCTCCGCGGCATGTGGGATCCTCCCAGACCAGGGCTCGAACCCGTGTCCCCTGCATTGGCAGGCAGACTCTCAACCACTGCGCCACCAGGGAAGCCCTGTTTGTCTTTTTGTTATTGAGCTGCATGAACTGCTTGTAAATGAGTTTCATTTCTTCTTAAGTAGCAGGAAATGGTTTCTGTTTCTTACAATCCAGAGCACTGAAGTATTTGTAGACAGTCACGCTCACCAGGGTTAACCAACATTAGTGCAGTTGTCCTCTCTTCGCAAAACATTTTATGCTTATCTTAGATTCATTTTTGTGCTTTATTTAAGGGAAAATTACCTTAGTCTCTGGTTAAAAGTATCGGCTGATGGTAGGTGTTTTCTATTTTTTAAAAATCTGCCTTCTTGACTCCACGAGTCACACTCTGTGTGTGAGAATTAGTTATGTGTTGATGAATGTATAAAAGTCTGTACAAAATAGATACCTTAATGTACAATGGAGAGCTTTAATGTTTCACAAATCAGTGTACATTAGAAGTTATTAATCATTTAATAATAAAGAAGTAATAATTTACTCTTCCTGAAAGTCAGCTTTCTAAACAAAGTCTTCATTATCCAGACTTTTATAATGACCTTTTAAAGTTTTCCTGGTTATAGCCATCATCCGTCTTTAATTATCTTTGAGTCATTTTACACCTTTGTAGGGTTAATGAAATCACATTAGGATATTCTACAAAGTAAATAGAGTTTCTCCTGTCAAGAGAACTCACACATATGTATACGTTAAGAATGGAAGAATGTCTCCTTCTGGCCAGTATGCAGTAATGAGGACCAGATTTATCCTTCTGCCTGAAATGGTTAAAAATTGGATAAAATATGTGCAACCACTGTTTTCAAGATACTGGATTTCAGGTAATGAAGGACAGTGATCCCTCAAAGATAGAAAACAAATGAGTCAAGTCCCACAATCACCCCGGCTTATTGCCTGGAGAGAATTTCTTATCTGCAGTGCAAAAAGAGGGAACCCACACAGAATCTAACAGATTTCCTGAGTTGAGGAGATGGAATTAAGAATCTAGAGAATTGGGAGAAAACAATTTGGCTAGACATCAAAGGGCAGAGTGCCAGATAGCAGAGACCTATAATAGAGAGAACTTAAGAGATCTGCCAAGGATTCCCTTTGAGTTTTCAACAAATTACATCCAAGTGAGGAAACTACTCAGGGCCAGGGAAATAATATTCCAAAAGGACTGCAAGTCTCTGAGGCTTCCATAGGATTGGGAATAGTGTCTATTCACACTAGCCAGATAGGACAGCTTCCTAATTATTGGGGCAGTGAGAGAGTACTCAGTAGGGTATTGTCTCAATAGTAGGAAATAATTAACCCCAGACTAAATACTGTTCTGGTCCTGCCTAATAGATCTTAAAAGCAAGACTAAAAAAAAGAAAAAAATAAATCAAATTGTTTCCAAGTACCTGAGCTATGTCCCAGAGAAAAGCTCAAGTATATTTGTAAGAATACAAAAATAACATATCCCTCACCCAATATAAATAGAAAAACAATTATAAAATTCATCTGGAACCACAAGAGACCCCCAAGAGCCAAAGCACTCTTGAGAAAGAAGAATAAAACTTGAGGAATAACTTCCTGATTTCAAAATATATGACAAAGCTACAGTGATTAAAAGTATGCTGCTTTAAATATATGGATACAAATAGGTCAAAAGTAAAAGTATGGAAAACCATATATCATGTAAATGTTAAAAGTCAAACTCATAGAAACAGAGTAGAATGGTAGAATTGAAAATAAAAAGAAAACTCAAGTGGCTGGCTGTATTAATATCAAACAAAGATTTCAGAGCAAAGAATAATACCAGGGATAAAGAAGGTCATTTGGTAATGATAATGGGGTGAATTAGACAAGAAGAGACAACAATTCTATATATTTATGCACCTAACATCACAACTTCAAAATACATGAAGCAAAAACGGATAGAATTGCAAAGAGAAATAAAAAATTTGCAATTATAGTCAAATATTTCAGTATCCATTTCTAAATAATTGATAGAACAAGTAGAGAAAAATTTAATATTTCAGTATTTACTCTCTAAATAATTGATAGAGTAAGTAGATAAAAATTAGTAAGGACCTAAGAAAATCTGAACAACACTATTAACCTAATAGTGTTATGATCAGTTATGACCTAATTGATATTTATAAAACATAGTATCCCCGAACAGCAGGATACACAGAATATTTACCAAAATAGACCATATTCTGGCTATAAAAACAAGTCTTAAAAAGATTTAAGTCATGCATAGTATGTTTTCTGTTCTCATTAGAATTAAGTTGGACATCATTAACAGGTCTGGAAAACCCTCAAATATTTGGAAACTAAATAACACACTTGTAAAAATAAAAATGGGTCAAAGATTTATTCTTAGAAATTTTAATTGAATGAAATGAAAATGAAATAAAATACCTCATATCAAAATGTGTGGGCTGCTGCTAGAGCAGTACTTGGAGGAAAATATATAGTACTAAAATGTTTATAGTATAAAAGAGGAGAAGTTTCAAAGACCTCAATTTCCATCTTAAGAATTAGCAAAAAGGAGAAAATGAAATCAAAGCAGGCAGAAGAAAGGAAAATATATTGAGTTGGCCAAAAGTTTCCTTCGGTTTTTAAGTAAAAATAAAAGACACATTTTTCATTTTCACCAGGAACTTTATTGAACAACATATTCACCATTTCGTTCCACTACCTTCTGCTATTTTTCAGGCAACTTCATAAGTCCATCTTCCCAAAACTTTTTATCTTTTTGTGCAAAGAACTGTTCCAGGTGCCTTTTAGAGTCTTCTAGGGAATTGAAATTTTTTCCATTAAGAGAATTTTGTAAGGACCAAAGTAAATGAAAATCTGAAGGTGCAATGTCTGGTGAATATGGCAGATGAATCAGAACTTCCCAGCCAAGCTGTAACACTTTTTGCCTGGTCATCAAAGAAACATGCGGTCTTGCGGTAATCTGATGGAAGATTATGCATTTTCTGTTGACTACTTCTGGATGCTTTTTGTCGAGTGCTGCTTTCAGTTGGCCTACTTGGGAGCAGTACTAGTTGGAATTAATTGTTTGGTTTTCTGGAAGAAGCTCATAATAGAGGACTCCCTTCCAATCCCACCATATACACAATATCACCTTCTTTGGTTGAAGACCAGCCTTTGGTGTGGTTCATTTCGCTTGCCCCCCGATCTCTTCCATTCCACATTAATGTACAGTATCCACTTTTCATCACCCATCACAATTTGTTTTAAAAATGGAACATTTTCATTACATTTAAGTAGAGAATCACGTGCAGGAATACGGTCAAGAAGGTTTTTTTCGCTTATGTGAAGCCTAAACATCAAAGTGATGAACACAACCAAGCTGGTGCAAATGATTTTCAATGTTTGATTTGGATATTTTGAGTGTGTATGGTATGATGTTGATTGTTCTCAATGTCTTAATTTGATGGCTATCAACTTCAACTTGTCTACCCAATGGTGGAGCATTGTCCAGCGAGAAATCTCCAGCACGAAACTTGGCAAACCACTTTTGACACATTCGATCAGTCACAGCACCTTTACCATACACTGCACAAATCTTTTTGTGCATTTCAGCTGTGTTTTTACCTTTCTTGAAATAATAGAGCATAATATGCCAAAAATGTTGCTTTTTTTCTTCCATCTTCGGTATTAAAATGGCTGCACAAAAATTCACCAGTTTTGATAAGTTTTTTTAAATGCATGTTGATAAGACAGCTGTCACAATACAATCTGACAAAATTGTTTTGAATGAAGTTTAAGACAACTAAACTCTACTAGAGCCACCCCATGGTAAAAAACATCGAATGAACTTTTTGGCCAACCCTATAAAAGAGCAGAAAACAATGAAATGAAATAGAAAATAGAGCAGCTGCCCAGAAATGTTCCCACCTTGAAGGGAAGTGGATTAGCAGAGAGAAGGAGGAAAGCATCCACTACATTTATCACATTTTAGGAGTCTGGTTATACAGCATTGACCAGGCATGAATGGCATGGTAGAAAGAGCACTGCACATGGAGTCTGGCCTGGCTTCTGGGCCTAGTACTGTCTCTCATGGCCCTATGATCTTGGACAGGTCAGTTAGCTTCCCCAGGTCACCTGCAAAATGTGGACAATGGTATATTTCCTACTTGCCTGGCAGGGTTGTAAGGGCAAATAATACAATGCATGTGAAAGTAATTTACATAAAACCGATGAAAAAATGTGAAGTATAAGGTTTGATAAGGAGAAATTTGGAATTGCTAGATAAACTGAACCTTGGTGATTATATGTGTGGATTTTATTTACACATGTCATCTTTGTGTTCTTTTAAATGGATATTTAAATTTTTAATAAAGTACCTGGGACAACATAAAATATAGGGTTATGAGCTTACATGTGCAGAGGAAATACGATTCCATTATTTTTGTTTATAATTAATCTGGTCTTCCTTAGAAACTCCACTTGCAAGGGAGTGAGAAAGAAGTTGTCAACCTCACATTAAACTGATTGGACTATCATTTAAAATAGGCCCTTTAGGGGAAAAAACGAAAAAACTAAGTTGAATGTCCATTGTTAGGAGAATGGTTGAAATAAATTACGGTATAATGACAGTATGAGATGCTGTTGTCGTAATAATGAATTAGAGCTAAATCATTGTCTTAGAGATATGTACATGAAGTATCCCTGGGTGAGAAAAACATATAGAAAACTATATAATAAATGTGATCTCATTTTTTGAAGGACAAAAACAAAACAAAAATAAATAAAATAGGCCCTTTAGATCAGGCTTCCTCTCCTATTTCCGCCCCATCTCTCTGACATAGTCTCTAGGTTGGTGGAGCGGGGGGCGCTCATAAGACCTTGTTGTGACAGAGTGTTGGGGTCCTCAGATCCACTCTGCACTGTCATTTAGATTTTGGTGGCAGGGGCCCCTCAGTCAGAGCTGTGGGAGGGTCTCAGCCACTACCTGGAACCCTGACAGCGCAGCCTTGTGGCAGGCCCAGAGTGGGTTGGAGGGCTGCTGAATTAGGATCCTCTGGAGGCCTTTAAGTCTGCCCTTGGGGGCCAAGGGAACATCTGCTTCCAATCCACAGGGCACGGGAGCCAGACTGGCCAGGAGAGCTAGATGTTGGGGCCCCTGGCCTGATCACACAGCACCAAGTTTACCTTGCTAGGCCAGGCCCCTGTGGCAAGGGCCAGGCTGAGTCCCTCCCCAGACTTCTGATCAGCCCTGGGAGCTGAGGCCCCTCTTCCCTCTGGTTCCCCCCACAAAACCACTGCTTAACACTCCTCCCCTCTCTGGGCTTCTGTCCAAAGGGAGGGAGTTGAGGAGGAATCAAGACACCCTGTGACCTTTGCTTCCCTGCCTCCCCACCTCCTGCTTTCTTCCCTGACTCTCCTGCCCAGAACATGTTGACTTTTCTTTCCTGTTTCTTCCACTGCTTCTTATCTTCATTTTACCTGGAGGCCCTGAGGCCTGTGTGAGGCCTGTGTAATGCCAGCAGATGGCTTCATAATTCACCTGGCCCCGTGCAAGACGGAAATGCAGGCCTCTTCTCCAAAAAGTATTAGAATTTCAGGACAGCAACAGCAGAACACTGAGCCAAAAAGCATTGGGCTCTGTGCGACTCCACGGGTCATATGCCTGAGAAGCTGGCCCTGAATGGGATATGGAGGCTTTTAGTCAACCTTATTCCTCAGCAAAGCCCAGAGTCTTGTTAGAGAAGTCCTAAGTGTGAGGTCTCTTCTTCCCTTGGGTGATAAACCACACGGGAAGAAGGTGCAGGGGGCCAAGATCTAAGGGACAATTAAAATGCATGGTCTAATAATTGCAAAGGGTTTTATCTCTACATAAAGAATATTTAGAGAGACTTTTCCTCTTGTCCTGGTAATTTCACTAAAACTGCGAGAGAAGCGAAATCTTCATTGTACACACTCTCAATCCACAGAGTTGCCATGAGCTGCCCTCAGTGTGTTGTGAGAGAATTATTTGGGAGGAAGTTGAGATGGTTTTTCTGAAGTTTGAGGGCCTGTGGGGAACAGAGCACTGGGTTCCTGCATGTGGTCTAGAGATTTCTGAAGGCCCAGTGGAGAAGCCCATGCCAATGGGATTTGAAAAAAACACGGCATAAGGTATCTGGGAAAAAGAAGAGGGAAAACCTTACCCATACCCATCTCTTCAGGCCTCAGAGGATGTAGAATACCTCTACATGGTTCCCTGTAAAGGCTCATGGAAGTTGGTAGAGTCAAGAATCATGGCGCTGTCCAGGTGCTGCTGGGCCAAATGTTGGGGAGACCCAACCAGGAGAAGGGGTCTGTACCACCGAGGCAGCCAAAGGAGGATGGCTGTTCCTGTAAGGGGAGTCCTCAGTGATAGCGGGGGCTTGGGTGCCACTGAACATGGTCCCAAGAAGCTTGTACACACCACCTTTCAGAGACCACCTCTTCATCAGAGGCTGCCAGTATTTATCAGAAATATTCCCAGTCATAAAGAGATCACAGACAGAGCCCCACCATGAACAGGTGGCTCTGTCCTGTAAACAAAATCTTTTTTGGCTCCCCTGCTGCCTCAATGCTAAAGCAAAGCCCCTGGAGGGGGTCCCGAAGTCTGAAAGGAGGAGTGGAGACAGTGTCCATGGCAATGTGCAGTGGTCAGATAGAGACAGCCCCTGGTTATACAACCACCCCTTGCCATGGGGCTTTTACCTGCTTCCCAAGGTCATACACCCCTGCTCTCCTGCTTCTGCTGGAACCACAGCAGGATCACAGGTGTTTTCCTGAGTTATCGATGTTTCTTAAACAAAATAGGAAATGGCTGCTTCAGATCCCAATAGGTAAATGTCATACTGGACTCCCTACAGGACATAGGACTTTCCATCTTAATGCCGAGTGTCCACCTGGCCGGGGCTGGCCCACCTGTACCTTCCTCCAAAGAACTGGATCTGGAGTGGTGGAGGAAGGGGGCTTAGTAAGGTTGGGGACTCCTCTTTCGGAAGAGCAAGTTCCATTTTTAGGTAAACTCGTAAGTCAGCAAACTGTCGTGAAAAAGGGTTAGGAATCAGATCAACAAGATGAAACCATTAAAATGTAAGAAAATTTCTTAGAATCCCTCAACACCACCACTCCTCACCCCCACAAACAAACTTCATCTCTCTTTCTAGAGCTGGCCTTCTAGGGATTGCATTGTGTACCTTGGCTTTATCAGAAAGGTGGAAGCAATGGCAGGAGAGAGATGAAGTCTTCTGGGAGGCTGGAGTAAGAGGGTCTAATTAGCAACCTTGCTTCCCTACCAAAGTATCTGGGAAAAGTATCGGATTGTCTGGTTGTGAGGAAAAAAAAAAAAAATACACACATATCAACCCACACACAGAGGACATGATTTTAAGGGCTTATTTTTAGAATCTCAGGATTTGGATTCAGTGTTCCATGTTGACTTATTAAAAATTTGATGAAGGCCAAATGTTAATATGAGATTTTCACTGTGAGCATAGAATTTTTATATATACACTATCATTTTTGAGAACTAACATCCTTCTATTTTTATCCTTTTCCTTGTAATGTCGTTCAGTTTTCTCTCTTTGTATACAACCTCATTTTACCTTCACCTGCAAGGAGCCTAAATTAAATATTAACCAAAATAAAAATACAATCCAGAAGCTGTAGGCATTAAGCGAAATGATTTTTTTTTTTTTGCTGTTGCTTTTTCTGAGATATTCAGCTCAAGTAAATCTCCATTTACACAGTACAGGTAATGACTTCAAAACAGCAGAGTGGGACATTTGAGGGCAGTAGTAACAAAAGGAAAAGAAGTCTTTAAATGAACCTTAAGAAAGTCATCACTCTGTCATGAGAAATTACTTGTCTTAGTACCAGGTATCTGAGCCTCTCTGTACCTCAGTTTTCTTATCTGTAAAGTGGAGATATTTACTGCTAACTACATGTAGATGTTAATATGTTGGATATTTATTTATCTAGAGTGGTTAAGAACATAGAGCTTGAAATCAGATCTTTGCCTGCCTCTTATTAGCCATGTTACCCAGAAAAAAATACCTTAACCTTCTTAAGCTTCGGTTCCTTCTTATGAAAATGGGGATAATTATATGTATCTTACGTAAGTTTTATGAATGAAATGAAATAATTTATAAAAAGTCCCTTGTGCCATGTGTGACACATAAGTTTTTAGTACATTGTAGCTGCTGTTATGAGGATGCCGATCTTCTAAATCGTGTATATTAGGTAAGAGGAGATAGAAGAAAGCCAAGCAGGTGAGACAAGGGACGTCAGATTCCAAATCAAGGGCTTCTGAACTGAAAATAAAGTAAGCCGAAGGAGGGATCAGTAATAACAACAAAAGAAACTGCCTAGAAATTAACATGAGCACTCCAATACAGATGCCACTGCAAGTCGTGTATGAGAGACCTGGGAGTGAGTTTTGAGCTCTGATTCCTCCCCTCCTAAATTCTCCAGGTAAACATGCTGAGCATGGACATTTTGTGAGGGAATGTGTCATGGACTGTCATTGGTGTTATGGCTATGGTGGTCTGGGGAAGACTTGGTGTGTCACCAAGGGAGAGAGTTTTGGGCTCTGTAAGACCTGGGCAGCTTTGGAGAGGCTGGCTGACCATCTATGTCCACCCTGCACAATGTCCAAATGGGAAGTAAAGTGCATCTATCAACCTTTAAATTTGTCAATTGCACAACCCGGTGCTCTTCAAACTACCTGTAGGGAAGGACCAGTTCTTTTTTTCACAATCCATTGCAAACCAGTACATCGTCCTGCCACACATGACCAGCCTGTGACTTTAGCCACACAGGATTCATCATACGAGTTTGTGTTCTGAACTGGCCTATATTGTCTTAAAGGGGTAAATCAATCGATCACTCCTTGGATGTCACAGCAATGTCGAATGGCTATGACCCTTTCTAATTGTTTACTCTCCATTTCTGCACTTACTTTGTTTGATAACAGATACTTTGAGTGGTGCTGCCCTATCTTATTGTAATTTTACTTTCAAACAAAAATGATAACAATAGTAGCAAAATTTAATGAAGATAAGACTTCAATCACAAAATACGAAGTTTAGAGAGTGTTCGTATCAATCTAACCCAACTACCCTCTGTTTTATATCTAAATTCTCTTGGTATTGTGGAAAGAGTTTGAATGGTGGTGTCAGACATACCTGTATTTTAATCCCAGTACAGCTGCCTACCAGCTGTGTGTCTGTTGGACAGGTTATTTCTCTGAGCCTCTTATTTCTTCATCTGTAAAATGTGGACCTTGAGATCTCCAGCATGGAATTATGGTGAGGATTAAATACCTTGTGTGGATAAAGTACCTGGTACAGTGCCCAGGTGGGAACTAGCAAAGAAGATTTCTTTATATTGCATATTTGGGAATTTACAATCTAAACTTTGCAGTTTTAGTTGACTCTAGAAGCAACCATGTAAACTATACACATTGCATTTTTCCTCAAAATCCAAAATAGCCTGCCCACTTGAGCTTGGACTAGATTCATTATATTTAGATGCAACAATTCTGATTACACCTTCGTTTAAAGTTCTGGATCTCTTCAGGCCTAGATTTAAGTAAAATATATACTATATCCAGAATACTGAAACATGATAGAGGTTCTCAAAAATTAGTATTAATAAAAATTCTTTGGGCAGCTTGTTAAAATGCAAATTCTCAGACCCAGGCTGCAGCATCTCTGACTCAGCTATTCTCGAGTGAGGCCCCAGAATTTATAAGCAACACCTGGCTCCCACCCCAGATGATTTTGATGCAGGTGGTTCATGAATCATGCTCTTAAAAAAAAAATCAGTGTCTATAAAAGGCTAGTATGAGGGATCCTTGTAATGAAACCGTCCTGTATCTTGACTCTTATGGTGGTCACATAAATCTACACATAGGATAAAATTGCACAGAGCTAATACACACACACACACACACACACAAGCTCAAGATGGTTAAAGTACTAGAAAAGCAACCTCAGCATTCAGATGTATTTAGTATTTTGGGCTTCAATAGTTTATATTCTTGATTTTTCTAACCTACCAGTGAAAAACACAAGTTTTCTTTAATAAACCAACAAATTAGCCAACTGCTGGCTTGGTCAAGCTGGCTTCATTTGAGTTCTTTGATGATTGTTTGGTCAGATATAGAGTTCTACAACTTGAGCCTAAAAATAACATGCTTTCAATTTTCCATGTGCAGGCATTCCATCACTTTAAGTGGATAGATTAAATGTACTGTTTAAGTTCACTAGGGAAAGCAAATGCTCCTAAAAGTGGATCACTTTCTTCACCGAAATAGACTTTTGTTTTTGAAGCTTATGCCAGACACTCTTTGCTGTCAATAATTTAATTCTAGACAAGAATGTTTGAAGATTTTGGGTCTCTACCTATGGCAGCTGTCATTTTCATGTGGATGCTTTGACTTGTGTATAATTAACTTCTTACAATTATGCAAAAGGTAGTCACAGTTGGATACTTAACGAGGTAAATGTTTTTGCATGGCTTAGTATTGTGGTTAGGTATAAGAATAGAATTCTAATCTTTTCAAGATATATGCTGAAATATTTATGAATGAAGTGATACGATGAAGTGGGAATTGCTTCAAAATAATCCAGGAACAGGGGAAGTCCCTAGGGGTATAGATGGAGCCATGGGTTGCTAATTGTTGAAGCTGGGTGATGGGTACCTGAGGATTCATTACATCATTGTCTTTACTTTTGTATTCTGTTTGATATATTTCATATGTAAATGTTAAAGAAAAAAGGTAGTCAAAATTAGAAGCAGCTTTAGTGATGTATGTAAGACGAAGTGCAGTCTTTTTGCGTACGTATTAGAAATGTGAGCTAAACCAGTAGGGACTTCACATTTTTATCCAAGGGCATGAAACACCCCAGAATTTCTGACTGAGGAAGAATGAGTCTTTTTAGCAGGTCCCTGATGGTATGGTGTCCGACACTGCCCAGTGCAGTAAGCATTTATCCTCTAAAATTCTTGGCTTTATGACTGAAGTCTGTTCATTTGAGTGTATCATAATGGCAGGCCTTTGTTCTGAGATGACCTTCAGAAGAGCAGACAAATACTTTAGGGGGCATTATTGCTCACATGCTTATTTCCCTTTTGTTTTAGTCCCCAAGACTCTGAATATCCTAATAGAATGGATAATATCTTTTTAAAAAAAAATCTCAGTTATTTAATAAAGTGGATTATCTCAAAAGCTTCCCTGCTTAGGATTTCTTCCAGGTTCCTGTCCCTGTGGGCGGCAAGAGATGGCAAGTGGGAGGTCCAACTGGCCCATACTGAGCTGCTGCAGAGCCCTTAGAAATGAGCTTGAACTCAGACATTCCCCTACACTCTATACTGTACCTTCACCCCTTCGTAATAACCCCCCTGTATTCTTTTAAACTTTTTTTTGGTATTGGAGTATAGTTGATTAACAATGTTGTGTTAGTTTCAGGTATACAACAAAGTGATTCAGTTATACATATACATGTATCTCTTCTTTTTCAAATTCTTTTCCCAATTATGTTGTTATAGAATTTTTTTTTTAATTGTTATTTATTTATTTATTTATTTTTGGCTGTGTTGGGTCTTCGTTTCTGTGCGAGGGCTTTCTCTAGTTGTGGCAAGCGGGGGCCACTCTTCATCACGGTGCGCGGGCCTCTCACTATCGCGGCCTCTCTTGTTGCGGAGCACAGGCTCCAGTCGCACAGGCTCAGTAATTGTGGCTCACGGGCCCAGTTGCTCCGCGGCATGTGGGATCTTCCCAGACCAGGGCTCGAACCCGTGTCCCCTGCATTGGCAGGCAGATTCTCAACCACTGCGCCACCAGGGAAGCCCTGTTATAGAATATTGAGCAGAGTTCCCCGTGCTATACAGTAGGTCCTTGTTGGTTATCCATTTTAAATATAGCAGTGTGTACATGTCAATCCCAAACTGCCTAACTACCCCTCCCCCCACCCCATATTTTTAAAGCACATTTTTCTCTATCCTTGCATTTCTGGATAATAAATGGTACTTGCATAATATCTATCCCTTGAGTCATTTTTGAATGACACAAAGCTTTGGAAGACAAAACAACCAAACTACCCCACCCCCCAACAATACACACACACAACACCCCACAAAACAAATGAACAAAACACTAGAATCACTAAACCTTATCATTCTTCCTGCAAGCATTCCTTGTGGACTTCCAGTGGACAGAGCTTAGGCAGCTTAAAGGGTTTCGGCATATTTGGAGACAAAATATGCATGCTATTGGAAAAATAGAAAAACAACAATTAAGTAACTTACCACAGTCTTGAAACAAATGGCCCAAATTATGTCAGTAAGTACTTGGAAAATGCAGTATGCGATTAGTAATCATAGTTTTTCTCTTCAAAATAGAGTTCTGTGGCTTTTTATAAATTATCCCAAATAGGTGGGCAGTCTCACAGAAGTCAGGTTTTCATTGTCTCACATTTTAAATGAAAAATAATGATAGCTACTGTTTGCTGAGAGTCTGCTCTGTGCTAGGTGCCCGCATGGATTATTTTTTCTTGTCACACTGAACCTATCAGGTAGGAATTATTACCTCTGATTTACAGATGAAGAAACTTAGGTTGAGGAATGCAATAAATGGTGTAGACCCGCTTCAAGCCCAGGCCTGGCCTGAGACCACACACTGTTGTCTACTGAATCTCACTCCTCAAACTATCCCTGTTGGGCCCAGTCTGCAGTAAAACCCACACAAGGCAGTTTGATCCAGGAAGAGAGGATCTTTGGAGTCTGGCTTTTTTCTTCTAATGGCATTTAATACTACCTGTTCCAGGGTGCAGAGCCCAAAGTTCCTTATGAAAACCATGTACTTCCCAATTAGACCCAGGAATTGTGTGATTTAGACAATAATTCCCAAAGCAATGCTGCCTTGTTTCACTCTTAACACACGAAGAGAACTTCCCATAGTCAAAGAAAGGGAGAGAGAAATGTCATTAGCAAACTGTTACACCTTGATGTGCTGGAGATCCTTCTGTTCCCTGGGTCCCTAAGAGCGATGGGATGGAACTTCTCAAAGGCAGAACCCTCCGGTAGACAGTGGTGGGGTGTCTCATTGAGACCTTACAACACCTAGAAGTCTAAGTGATCACATTAACACCTGGAGAACTCTGTCCCATGAGTCTGTTCCCCAGTCCTATTCTCAGAAGCCCCACCTCCCAGCAGGGTGTATAAGCCGTAAATATTCCCAGGACATCTGTATAAGAAGAGATACACCGTCACACTCACAGAGCCTGGCCACCATGAGTGAACTGATTACAAAAGAAACTTTGATTGTATTACTTTTGTAGGTTGCAAAGTGAGAGTGAAAGTCATTTCTTTGTGTCCAATCTGAAGGAAAGCTATCCAGAACACAGCTCCAAGAATTCTCGTGGGGCTTCCCTGGTGGCGCAGTGGTTGAGAATCTGCCTGCTAATGCAGGGGACACGGGTTCGAGCCCTGGCCTGGGAAGATCCCACATGCCACGGAGCAGCTGGGCCCGTGAGCCACAACTACTGAGCCTGCGCATCTGGAGCCTGTGCCCCGCAACGGGAGGGGCCGCGATAGTGAAAGGCCCGCGCACCGCGATGAAGAGTGGCCCCCGCTTGCCGCAACTAGAGAAAGCCCTCGCACGAACCGAAGACCCAACACAGCCAAAAATAAAAATAATAAATAAAAATAAATAAAGTTGCTATAAAAAAAAAAAAAAAAAAGAATTCTCGTGAATTCTATCATTGACAGCAGCTTTATATGTGTGAAAATTCAAACATTTATGAAACAAAGCCTGTTAATGAACTTGGAATGGTAAACCTAGTGGAATGAGGCAGATGTCCAGTGATTATGAGCAATAAATGAAAGTTAATTTGGCTGAAAAGCAGTCTAATTAAATCTGCCTGTTCACTTTTTTTCCTTAAACATCTTTGCATGGAATAATCTATATCAGAACATGGGAAGCCATGAGGACGCCATAACAGTATGTGGCAGGATCCAGCTGGGCAGGCAGAGTCAAGCCCTGGTGCTGACAGGAAGCCACACGCAACAGAGAAAGATCAATAGAGGAAGCAGAAGATGGAGGCCTCCGAGGTCCAGGTAGTCAGGGTCCAGGAAGTCCCCAAGAGTAGACAGAGACTGGGAGCCAGGTAGACTTGCCTGGAAGAAAGGCAGTCTTAATGGTCCAAGTATTGGCCACTTCCTGGCCATGTTGCTTTGTGTCCAGATTTATACTTCCTGTGATGTTGAGATGGATGTGGGCCATATAAATAGGAAGGAGGTCAACAAAAATCTCTGAAATCAATGAATGAGCGTGGTGAGATGGTACCTACCCTTTAGGAATCAAGTAGATCTTACTGTTCTCCAAGGTAGGGATGTACCAGCATTACTGGAGTAGGAAATTAATGTCATAGATTACTGAACTTTCATTTGCAGACATAATTAGGAAACCTCTCAGAATTTTTTATGTGCAGATTAGTTATATATTTTTTTCCTTGTTCAAAGTTTCAGCATGTTTAAATCTTTGCCCTAATAGAATTTCTTTTCACCAGCCATCTTGAGTACTTGCTGAGCCTTCCCCACTTATGAATATTGTAATCTAATAAGACTTATCTCTATTTACTTTGGAGTTGTAGATCCAATTATCTGCATTTGGAAAAGATGAATTCAACTGCTCTGTCTTTAGAGGCAGTGAGTGCCAATCTTCTGCTCATCTGTGATTTTGTTCCACTACATTCTGCTGAAGTTGATAGCATTTCATCACTCTTTGAGAAAGCCCAATGTAGCATGGCTTACAGTGATAAAATGTGCATTATGATACTAGCAGAGAGTTTAACGGGAGGATAATATATCAGAATCTGAGGTCTGAACTTGAGTATTCCAAAACCAGGAGTCTTTGGCAAGTACTGCTATCCACAGCTCATGCATTTAACCTCTGACAGCTAACTGGGTCACTTGGCCATTGCTGCATCCTTGCTATTCACTCCTTTCCAGTTATCTGTTCACAGTTCTGGACATTGTAAGTGCCATATGGCTATGGTGTTGTAATTCACAGTCTAGAGTCAGGAGATGATGGCAGAGCTTAGATCCTTTCAAAGTAATAAAATATCTATCATCAGTTAACCCCAGAAAAGAAGGAAGAAAATAAACTGAGGAATCTGAGCAGGTGCAGAACAGGGAGTAGGTTGGAAGAAACTCGACCTACAGCTGTGATGTAGCGTTCCAGAAATTCCTAATCACTGATTATAACCAATTTGGATGATCGACAGCTAGACAGTCAATAGAATCACATATTATTGATACTTTGGATATTAGGGGGAATTGTTCCTTAAGAGGTGCCTTCCATTGCATAGATGAAAGAGATCTCCCTCCTTCCCTCCCTCTCCCTCCCTGTTTCTCTCCCCCCACACCTCTCTCTCTCTCACAGATGTCATCTTTCTGTATATTTTACTAGAGCATAATGTGAATCTAATTCACAAACTAGTAAAAACACCAAGTAAGCATCTGACACCTTGAAATATCTTCCATAAAATCTTTTAAGAGGGAAGATACTTGTCATTGATTTATAGAAAAATATCTGCATATTGTTTCTCACTATAATTTAGTATGATGACTATGGAACCAAGTTTTGGCTCTTAAAGCTCTGTAATTACTTCATGATTATATTTTTTTTCCAAATGAAATATTTGAAAACTTAGGGCACTCCCGTCTCTTAAAATGTCCCACTGATTAGCAGTAGCCAAAATTTGGGGGAAATCATACTCTGGTATTTTACCATTTTATTTTATCAGAGACATCTAAAATGCTTTCTGCATATCCTGTGGGCAATTGGGTTATTGCCATGCAGAGAGAGAAACAAGAGTCAGGTTCATGGTCAGATCACAACTGGTGGCAATCAGAGACGTCAGAGCTCCAGGTTTCTAAGCACCAGTCCAGGTGTGACACAGACACTTGCTGTTCAGTTGTCTCTTTGCTTCTCTCGGGGACGTGTTGATCGTGGGAGAGGCTGTTCTGTGCTCATGACGACATCATGGGGGTGTGCTGATGGTCACCGTGCTGTCCCAATTAAGTTCTCCACCTGTGGGTCTCAAAGATTTTACTGCATGGACCCTCTGAGCATGGCAGTTATTGGTATTTTAAGTGATTGAACTTCTTTTTTTCTACATTATTCTTATTTGGAAAAAAATTACTGTGAAAAAAAAAATAAACTTTTTTTTTCTTCCTCAAATTTCTACTTGCAGCTGAGGATACAAGGATTATTAATACGGACAGAACACTGAGAGATGTGTTGCAATTCTAAGCAAAGGCTTAGATTCTGATTCTTAGGAGATCACAGCTAGAGGCGTTGTGCTGTGCTTGGGCTTTAGAGAAGGAAGCTTAGTTCTGAGAAAGACAAGACATTTAATTTGATACCATTGTTGAGAAACCTCTATGGCTACTTGTTTTCAGAGATGGGTGTAACCTTCCTCCCGACTTTTCTGCCATGTGACTTTGCTATTTCTCCCATTAAGAGGTGAGATCTATTCCCCCCTACCCCTTGAATAATGGTGGGTCCTTTGACTTGTTTTGAGCAATAGAGTGCTATGGCAATAATGTTATACAACTTCCAAGGTCTTAAGAGGTCTTGTACTTTCTGCTTGAGACCACTTAGGACAAGGACACTGCCCTGAGACAGTCATGTTAGGCAAGCCAGTCTAGCCTACAGGCCTAAGTTTCCTATTGAAATTCTTTGTACAAGTAATCCATAAACTGGTTGTTTGACTTATAGTAGCATGTTACAAATGACTGTTGGTTGTTGTTTTTTTTAAGTGTTAATAATATTAACTCCTTTCATTTATCCTGAATGCTGTAGTATTAAATTAGTAGATGGAATTAGCAGTCTGGCGTGATTAATTTGCTATGAATTTCTTCGTTGTGTCAGTTTTGTGTGGAGTTTTAAAAATCCAACAACCTTAAACTCTTCTGCACTTCAAAATATTTGTATATTTTAAAATAAAATAAAGCTGATAGTTAACAGGTACATATGAGAGGGTGAGAGGCTAAGTGAAGGAGAACACAGGCAACCTGGCCTACAACCAGTATCAACTGCTAGACGTCAGTGAGGCCATCTGGAACCTTCGGGCTCCACCAGCTCTCCAACTGAGCACAGTGCATGAGTGAGCTCAGGTGAAACCAGCAGAGGAACTGCCTCAATAACCTGCATTTTGTCATGAGACAAAATAAAACACTGTTTTAAGTCAACAAGTTTTAGGTTGGTTTGCTATGCAGCATAGACTAACTGAAGCACTCTCAGTAAATAATTTTAATATTTGCACTTTAAAAATAGAATAATTCTTACTTTGATGGCGGTGGGGCATTTGTGAAAAGAGGGAAAGTAGAGAACAGTATTCAAGAAGAAAAACATCTGCAACAAAGTCACCAAAGCTCTATGCATCATAAATGAGAAATCAAATCCAGAGAGATTCTCAGATGCTCCAGCATGTTGTATTGTCTATGTCACAGATATCAGTACTTGTCATACAGCAGGTATTTCTAGGAAGGAGTCTTTAGAAAACCACATTGGTTCCATATGGAATAATAATGATGCCTCATGTAGCAGTTAGAAATTATCCACTTTGAGAGTAAGTATTGGAAAATGGACAGAGTCAGCTATTCCTCAGAGAGATACTGGTTACAGGCACAAGGCTACATGAGGACATATTTTATACTGAAGGTTCTTAGGCAATGAAACCACCTGGGAGTTGTTAATTTGAAATATTATACCATCGGAGCTGAGGATTAAGCTAGTGAGAGAAAGGTTAATTAAGAAATTATCTACTTTAGGATTTTTTTTTCATTTCCTTTTAATGGGGTTCTCATTCTTTCTATCAAAAGCTTTTCTTTTTCCAAATCTGTTATTTTCTCTATAGCATAAAAATATGACAAGAAAAAAATGGATTTAGTTCTTAGTGCTATAAAAATCTGGAGTGATTTGCTCTGTGTTGTTCCAGCTTAATATACTGTTATGAAAGCACTATATTCTCCAATTCTTTTTACATGTGGATTGTCTAGGGAAAAGTCTAGCCATAGGAAAAACTCTACCAATTTAATATTTCAGTGTTATCCCATAATAAGACAGTGACTGAAAAATTATATATGTATGTGACTTCATTAAGTAGAATACTTTTATATCTTTCTCTGTGTGTTTCCTCTATTATTTTATGTGATTTATTTGGGGAATAAAGGGAGATGAAAGAAAGAGATGTCTATTAAGTATCTCCTGTGGGGCTTCCCTGGTGGCACAGTGGTTAAGAATCCGCCTGCCAATGCAGGAGACATGGATTCGGGCCCTGGTCCAGGAGGATCCCACATGCCACGGAGCACCTAAGCCTGTGAGCCACAACTATTGAAGCCCCTGTGCCACGAGCCTGTGCTCTGCAATAGGAGAGACCACTGCAATGAGAAGCCTGCGCACCACAATGAGAGTAGCCCCTGCTCGCCACAACTAGAGAAAGCCCTTGTGCAGCAACGAAGACCCAACGCAGCCAAAAAAAAAAAAAAAAAAAAAATAGTATCTCCGGTGTGCTAGACATTTTATTTATGTTACCTCACTGGATCTTAACAGCAAGTCTGTGATGGAAGTGTTGAAACTCAGAGAGGAGGCAAAACTACCTTCTTGGAAAGAATCAGGATTCAAACTCAGGTCTGTTTCTCAGGCACACACTCTTCCCACTGTACCATGAAATTAACCATTTAATGAATTCCAGTCTTTATCTCAACCTTTCCAGGGACAACGGGGCACCCACTGCTTCATAAGGCAGCATTCCTGGATTTTAAATGACTCTTACTGTTTCTAAAAATACTTTACTTATACTGTATGAGGATCTTGGTAAGGGGTTCTTGAATTGAGTGGGGAAATAATTGATTAGATAATCTCTACGTTCCTTTCAACCTATTTTTTGATTCTAAAAATAGCTAGTTAGGTTTAAAAGTACAGGTGGTAGCCATGGAATAGAGTGAAGCTAAACAGTTCTTTTGGAAATGAAATTAAAAGTATTGTCCCTTAGAACTTATTGAGATTGCTGTCCACCTCCTAGGCTATATCATGCCCAGGCCATAAACCAATAATCACTGAAGCTGGTTGAAGGGTACTCGGAAGCTCATTATGCTACCCTCTTTAGTTTTGAATATGTTTGAAATTTTCCATAATTAAAAGGTTAAAAATGTTTAAAATTCAGTATTTGTAGTATAATATGAAAATTTCCCCCTTACTCTTATCTACATGTCAATGGAAAAAGGGTTCCAGTGTTTTTAAACACATACCACTTCTGAAAAAAATTTTTTCAACCAACATATTCCTCTAAACTCAGTCTTGC
This sequence comes from Balaenoptera ricei, assembly GCF_028023285.1. Classification (NCBI taxonomy): domain Eukaryota; kingdom Metazoa; phylum Chordata; class Mammalia; order Artiodactyla; family Balaenopteridae; genus Balaenoptera; species Balaenoptera ricei. The sequence goes on along the minus strand of NC_082640.1, from coordinate 144,977,466 downwards.
TTCTTTTGTGTCTGCTGGGCTGCCCCCCAAAATTTTCCCAGATATTTCTAAATTTATTAGTTGGTTAATATCTCTTTACTTATTTTTAGGTACATAAGCTGATTTTGTAGTCATGACCAGTTTTTTTTTTTAAAGAATATTGACACTTTCTTACAGCAGAAACATATTTTGAAAAATCCATGGTCAGATTCCTGTCTTAACTTCTGAATATAAAACTTTCATTTTCAAAGTACATACTTTCCAGATCAGTAGGCTAAGCTAGGTTTCTGACATCAGCTACACAAACCTATAACATGGCATTTGGACTGAGGCCCAAGCTAAATAGTAGCAAAGCCAAAGCAGCATAGCCCCCAATACTAGCGATTTCTGGTGATAAATTATCTATGTTCTAGGAATCTGGAGGCCGTTTTTTTTTTCATATTTACATATTTATAGATGAATCCATGCCCTTTCTGCCACCTTTGGTTCTAAAGCTCACTTCATATTCTTTTCTTCACAAACTTCAGCACCTTTCATACAAAAACCAAATGGCTTATTTTCAAAATGTAATATGAATTTTGAAATAAATTTAAAAATTTTCCATGCAGTCTGTGAAAATGTCTTTTATGTGTTAGAAATTCATGTTGGCTTTTATCTGCCTGCATGCATGTTCTGATGTGTGATATTCTGGATGACACTTTTTTGTAGGTAGATTTTTTTCCTTCCAATTAAGATAAGAGAATTCCATTGCATTCCCATAACCCAACTTAGCTCAGTCTGGGTTTTCTTCATCTCAGCTTGTAAAACCTGTTACTCTGACAGAAGCTCTTTAACTCTATTTGTAATGCCATCTGCCTGGTTACTACAATTGGAGGGCTCAACTTCTGTTTCCAAAGAGTTGTTGGCTCAACATATTGGTTTATAAATCTTAGGATGAAGAACATACACATAGAGCACTATGATTGAACATTTAGCTTGTCTTAATTACGACTAACCAGAAATTTTCACTCCCACAGCATTTTGGAACTAAAAAGCTTTTCCTATCATATGAAAAAAATTTTTCGAACATATAAATCATGACTTTACTGCCCTTGTTTATTTTCCTTTAGGTTGTAAGATCAGTCTTTCAGTGAGTTTATTGTCAAATGTAACCTGCAATTAAATTATGTCACCACAAGGAGGCAATCATGCTTCATCATGACCATAGTAAGGCCTGAGCATAGAGATGATTTTTTGCCTGAGATATATTTTTATTCCTCATTTTACTACTTTGTCCACCTTCTGTTATTTTTCAAAAAATAAAACTCAAAATAGGAAAATTTAATATTATGAAACTACTGAACACTGAATTTAAATAAATATAGAGGAAGATTTGAAAAGTACACATCTAGATATAATTTCTTCCTCACTGATCTTAACTATTAAATCTTAAATTTTAGTCTAATTCTGGTCTTAGCTGCAAACTTGTGTATTGCTTTTTTATATCTCATCTTAATTTTTATCTTGGAATTGAAACTTTCTCTACCCTTTAGGGCTCTAGTTTCAATGATTTTAACCCCAAGATAATCCCAGCATGACATCAAAACTTCATCAGCTGTTATACCCAAATCTCAGGAGACCTGTAACTTTTCTCTGCTTTTGCGACAAGTGGGAATGTTTCCTATGTCTTGCAAAGATATAGGAAAATCCCTAGATTGAAGGCAGTGCTCAAAACACAGATTTAAGAAAGATAGGTATTAAGTCACAGGAGCAGGAACTGACTGCCTGATGGTCTTGGCTAAGTTGGCTGCTAGAATCATTGGACCCAACTGTATGTCTGCTCCTGGCTGCTGTAGAGTGAGAGAAAAAGTCTCTGGCAGAAGAAACTCCAGAGTCTGCTTTAACTTCCACAGTGGAAGGGCAGGTGTCTGGACTGACCCTCCAACCAAGACCTCTTCTGGTAGGAGAGAGGTGATTCCACAAAAGGAATCAGCGTACTTTAGGAAATAATGCTTGGTGGTCAAAACATGGCAGGTGTTCATGATAGCCATGGAATGTTTAATAGGAACCCCTGCTGTGTTGTCTCCAAGCATGGAGGCATGACTTGGTGCCCATTTATTAAAGAAGAGGCTGTGTAAAGTAGAAAAATGACCCTTCTCCCGGGCATTCTTATTTCCAGGTTCTCACCTGGACTCTACTGTGGATCTTTGAACAGACCCAAAACTCTGAGTTGTCATCCTTTCCTCAGTAAAATGAAGAGGTAAAATTAAGTGATCTCTTCTGTCTTGTCAAGGTCTCCGCTTCTGGAAATCTAAGAAAGAAAATGTCCCAAGAGTCATCTCTCACTGCTACTTTAATTTAAATATATACTTTCCCTAAGCAACTCTTCCCATAACTGTCACCACTGCCCCAACACAAGCTGCATTCTGAAAAGCTTTGTATCTTTCACCATGCAATAGGATGTTTTAATCTGAAATTTAAAATCCTTTTAAAAGGGTGCTGGTGTCTTATTTGTATCTGTTGGCTAAACTCATAGTTGCAGCTGCAGTGTTTTTTGACAGACTTATGAGATAAATATAGATACCTACCACTGCAGAAGCATGCGGATCTAAACAATGAAACAGAGAGAAATGAAATAATGCACACTTCTATTGCTACCATTTTTCAGAGATGCCCCTAACTCAGACAGTGATATTTTTATTAAGCTTAGATTATTCACACAGAAAAGCTCCTTGTGAGAACAAACCAAAATAAAAGTCACCTCCCATATTTTTATCTAGCTGGTGACCTCAGTTACAATCTTTCCATTATCTTGGTTGATATTCAGACTGGAGATGACCCAAAGAAAAATCATGAAAACACAGTAGACAGCTAATGAGATGAACCTCTGGAGACCTGAGCCTGAGGACCACCATCCTAACCAGCACTGGAGAAGATGGAAATATTTCCATTGGTGTGGGATAGACAGGACATTTTTAGTCAAGAGACTTTTGCCATGTGCTCAAGGACATGTCTCTTGCTTCCCAGTAACTGGGACAGGGAGGCACGCAGGGGATCCAGCAGGACCTGTTTCACTAGAATGGGTTTGGGGATAACCCTTTCTCCAACTCCTTTTACAGTCTTTCCCTTTTCCCCCTGAGTCAATAGGTCCAGAATTTTCCTATTGTCTTCTCTTCAACCCCACCCCAAACTATGATTTAAGGGCAGAGGAACGCAGACATTTTCAAATTATTCTAAAAATGTTGAATTTGATGAAATTCTTTCAGTGGAGTTGAAACAGATTGAATTTTACCTTCTTTGTATCTGGTGATGATAATTTAATTTGCAGTTTTAAAGGGTAAATTTTTTTTTAATTAATTAATTTATTTATTTAGTTATGGCTGTGTTGGATCTTCGTTTCTGTGCTCCGGCTTTCTCTAGTTGTGGCAAGCGGGGGCCACTCTTCATCGCAGTGCGCGGGCCTCTCACTATTGTGGCCTCTCTTGTTGCGGAGCACAGGCTCCAGACGCGCAGGCTGTAACTGTGGCTCACGGGCCCATTTGCTTCGCGGCATGTGGGATCTTCCCAGACCAGGGCTCGAACCGGTATCCCCTGAATTGGCAGGCAGATTCTCAACCACTGCGCCACCAGGGAAGCCCAGGGTAAATATTTTGAGGCTATGTAGTATGTTGTATATTTTCAGGGAATCCAAAACCACTTATGGTTAGTTATTTATTGAAGTCAGCCTCCCTACTCTACACAAATGGGGAGAGGCATGTTGGGACAAGCTACAGTTCTTCCCCAAATGACTTGGAAAAATTGCTGCTCAAGATACATATGTGGGAAATGGGAATGACTTGTTTAGAGTCACCAGTCTCTTTTTCTACTAATTGTTAAGCAATAACATAAAGTAACATAATTAAGTAGCACTTATCCCAGAAAGGTTAAAGCAGTGAATTGTCTTTGTTTCATTATAACATCCCTTCAAGGTATAAGCTAGGATATGGAAGGGAGGAGGGGAGGGAGGAAGGGAAAAGGAAGGGAGGAGGGAAGGAAATTAATTACCTGGTACCCTCAGACTTCCTATTAAGGTTGGGGTTTGGTTTCTGTACTTTTTTTGACCTCAGTAGGATTCACTTACATTGAGACAGAGCCCATGGCCTCTCATCTAACAGGACGTGTGCTGCCCTTTGCAGAGGGCACCTCATGCAATGGTGGTCACCATTCTTCTCTTCTGGGGACAGCACTTCTTCTGCAGCTTACACTGTGGCGTTCTCTTTTTCTCCCATATCCCACAAACTACTGGCTTGCCCCAGACTGCTATCTGATCATTACTCTTCTTCCCTCTTTTAAAAGTACATTTCTGTATTTTGTCTCAGGCACACAGCTGTGCCATCTTGAACCTCTCTTCACTTCTGCTGGCCAACCCCCTAAAGTCTGTATCACTGTGACCTGATCCATAGTGCCCATTCCCACTCTAACTCCTGCTATATCCTTGGTCATTTGTTGAACATCTACTAAGTGCTAGACACCAATCTCAGTGGCCGTGAGAATGACCCATCCAACCAATTAGCTTCATATTTCCTGGGCTATCTTGACTCTAAAGATTGTCCTCTCGGCGCCATCTCTGCCACTCACTCCCAGGACCACACCCTTTCTCTTCTCATTATCAGGACCCCTCCCTTCTTAAAGCATAACTCCTTCATTCCACTCTTTGGCCACAATACCTTATCCCTTTAACTTCATGGGGACCCAGTCCCTTATTACTTCTCCCAGACCATCATTAAGGGACCATATAATTTACTGTCCAACAGGAATCTTGTGAAAGTGGGCACTACAATAATCACACCAGGATGTTTCCTGGGCAGACAGGGATGCATGATCACACAAGTCATCATACAATGCTGAGTACTCTTCCTTTCCTAGCCAACCCTCCGTTAGCCATCTGAACTGATTCCTTGCCAGCCCCCTTCTTTCCTCTTGTATTCTCCTCTCTGTGTTTGCAAAAACCCATATATTCCTGTTTGCCTTTTCCTCCCCTACAACCCCACAGACTGGCTTCTCTACAGATTGAGTCCCCTAACTGACCCCTCAGAGCCACTCTTCCACACTTTTCTTATCTTTAGTCACCTTCCTCTCCTTTTCCTCTCAAAAATGCTTCCACACTTTCACTACTCTTAGAAGAGATCCCCCTACTCAGTCTTTGACTCTTATCCCCCAGTAAGTGAGCTGGAAGCCGCCACTATTGAGGGAACTGATATTAGCAGCTTTAAACTGCCTCATCTTCCCATCCCTTACATCTCACTATAAATTTACTTCTAACATGCTTATTCTGGGTCCCTTAAGTCTCAGAAATGTGGCTCTTCTGCTCAGCCAGCTGTGGCCTAGATGCTCCTCTTCTGGGCTTACACCAAACTGGTACATGTCTCTACCACTAACCTCACACGTGGTTTCACAATTACCTGATTAGGTGTCATATCCCCTGCAAGTTGGGAACCTCTGGAAGGAGAGGGCTGTGAGTTACTCATCTCAGTACCCTCAGGGCCTAGCAAGGGCTGGTAGACTTTGCTGAATGAGTGAATGCACACAGGCAGACAATATCTTTTGTATTCTTTCTTGATGGTCTTAGTTATAAAGAGCAAGAAAAATGAACACTTCAGGTCAATTTATACCCATGGTTCATTAAACTAAACAGAGGCTGTATGCTTTTACTTGTAGGTAAAGTCAACAAATAAAATGGTTTCATTCTGTAAAGGGACTGGATTCACAGTCCCTGGTTTCCTAAGTTCAAAGTTTAATTTTAAGACACACAGTGGGGAAACACATTTTAGCTGGTCTGGCTGAACATCTTAAAAGAGTGAGTAATAAATTAAACATTACTCAGGACTGGGACTTTTTGTGTTTTGGTTGCAAAACTTTTTTTATTTCTGGCTTACCTTGTGGATGCATTATCAAGTCTATGACCTGAACAATTCTGGGGAAACTCCTTCGTGTGGTATGAGTCAAAGAGTAATGATACTTTTAAAAAAATCTAATTTTGGTATAAAGAAATGTTGTCAAGTTGCTTTTTGACTCTGAGTAGGCTTTTTTCCTCTTCGATATTAAGTTTATATCCATAAATGTCATGTATTATATCTAAAGATGTGACTACTGTCCCTCTGTTTGGTGTATGTGAAACATTTTCCTCTCTGGGTGATACGTTTGTGCCTAGTCATCATTTGTAGAAATATTTGTAGATTGGGAACCAGACGTTGTCTATGGCTTTTGAACAGAGAAAAGCAGACCCATTGGGGGTGGGGGAAGTGGGGCTATGACAAATCAGTGAAGATTGGACAGCATTTTACTGTTTATATATTTAAAGGAATTTCCTATTTTCTTCTAGCAGAATGATGTTCATTAATTTAACTTTTAAAAAATTAAGCAAATGCCACTTAACACCTCCTCCATCCACTCACTGAGCACATACCATAGGTCAGATACCATGCTAGGCATTGTCAAAGGTAGAATGAATAAGAAAACTCCCTGCCCTTCTTGTGTTCTACAAAGGAAGGCAGCCATGGAAACAGAATTACTGCGTAGTGTGATAAATGCAAAGATAGAGATATCTACCCAGTTTGGTGCTGGTACAAAAGAGGAAAAACTTAATTTGGCAGGGGAGATTCATATGTAGAGAGGATAAAATGTATGATGGTGTAAAGTTATGAATCAGTATAGAGCATATTCAGGAACCTACAAGTAATTGGTCATGGCTGGTGTGGATGAGGAAGGAGGAATAAGGCTGGCAAGGGAGGAAAGAGCCATGAGACAGACAGCCTTGTGCATCGTGCTAAGGGCATTGAACTTTATAGGCAAGGGAGAGACACCAAAGGGTTGTAATGGAAGATCTGTGTGTTTAGGAAGGTCATACTGGATATACTGTGGATTGCTTGAATGGGGGAAGTAATTAAAAGCAGAGAAAAGAGTTGGGAGGCTCTGGCAATTGCCCAGATGATAGATTTTAAAGATTAAACCAAGGTAACAACTTTGAAGATCAAGCAGAATAGAGAGATTAGATAGACACTTAAGAGGGAGAACAAACAGAATTTGGTGATTTGACTTGATTGAATCTGGGAAAAGATTAGATGAAGGGGAAGAAGGAATTCAGGATATTTTTTGGGTTCTGGCTTGGATCATCATATGAAGAAGTGTATATGCCATCCCTGACAATGAGGAGGTGGTAGGAAATATAAAATTAAACCAAAACTAACAGGGTATTAAAAATCCACAAAGGTGGTGAGTTACTGCTCTAACCAGTTGCAACCAACTAGCCACAGACAAGACTATAATATTTTTTAAATCACCCAATAGTGGATTATAAATAATGTCTTCACTTTTGATAGACATTTAGAATTCCTTAAAAATTATGAAATATAAATATGCAATTGTTTTTTGAGAGAAACTAAGAAGTGTCATAGAAATTCAAAATATTCTTTTTCTACTTAAAAATCTATGTATTTGTTAAAGCAGTTCAAAAATAAAATAAGCAAAGAAGATAGTTAAATATAGGGTACAAATTCCCATCCCCTTCCCCACAGGGTTGGGGGAAATGAGCAGCCAGGTATTGTTACAAGCCTGGTAATGAAACTTCACATGGAAAATATGTGTAATGAAACTTCACATGTATTAGGTGTGTAATCACCTTCTTAATATCAATACCTTGAAAAATTCTAGGCTAATATTAACTTGAACTGTTAGCCAATGATTAGATTAGAGTCCTTTAAAAGTATAATTTTACGTTTCACTACTAGCATATTGCTCTGACCCCTATTTATTTTTATTTTTATTTTTTATTTATTTTTTATTCAAACAGAAAGTCACAAAAATTATAATCATCCTTATCAGTTCACTCAGTCCCATGTAATTAATTTTTTTTTAATCTTGATCTTTTGTTAGCACTTTTATGAGCTCATCAGTTTTCCATTAGAGTTCTGAAAATGCTTATTCATTCATTTCAGCAGTATAGTCAGTTACCAGAAACCTGGACTTGTCAGAGTCTTTTCCATGAATTCCTTGAAGATGAAACACTTTTATAGGAATATTTTTGCAAAAGCATCAGAGTACACCCAGAACTGTCTGTAAATGACAAAAGACTTAAAAATGACCACAGTTAAAGATTTGATGAAAGTTCATAATAATGCAATTGACAAGGAAATTTAGTTATTTCTGAGATATACATTTTAAAGTAATAATTAGAATTATGACTTATAACATTATACCAGAACATATAAGATTTTTAGAAATTTCATGTAATCTCTGAAACATTTATATTAACATATTTCCATACAAATAACCCAAAGAAAGTTTAGTATTAGTTGTTTTTTTGTTTGTTTGTTTGCTTTTTATACTGCAGGTTCTTTTTAGTCATCAGGTTTATATACATCAGTGTATACATGTCAATCCCAATCGCCCAATTCAGCACACCACCATCCCGACCCCACCGCGGTTTTCCCCCCTTGGTGTCCATACGTTTGTTCTCTACATCTGTGTCTCAACTTCTGCCCTGCAAACCAGTTCATCTGTACCATTTTTCTAGGTTCCACATACATGCATTAATATACGATATTTGTTTTTGTCTTTCTGAGTTACTTCACTCTGTATGACAGTCTCTAGATCCATCCACGTCTCAACAAATGACTCAATTTCATTCCTTTTTATGGCTGAGTAATATTCCATTGTATATATGTACCACAACTTCTTTATCCATTCGTCTGTCGATGGGCATTTAGGTTGCTTCCATGACCTGGCTATTGTAAATAGTGCTGCAATGAACATTGGGGTGCATGTGTCTTTTTGAATTATGGTTTTCTCTGGGTATACGCCCAGTAGTGGGATTGCTGGATCATATGTTAATTCTATTTTTAGTTTTTTAAGGAACTTGCATACTGTTCTCCATAGTGGTTGTATCAATTTACATTCCCATCAGCAGTGCAAGAGGGTTCCCTTTTCTCCACACCCTCTCCAGCATTTGTTGTTTGTAGATTTTCTGATGATGCCCATTCTAACTGGTGTGAGGTGATACCTCATTGTAGTTTTGATTTGCATCTTTCTAATAATTAGTGATGTTGAGCAGGTTTTCATGTGCTTCTTGGCCATCTGTATGTCTTCTTTGGAGAAATGTGTATTTAGGTCTTCTGCCCATTTTTGGATTGGGTTGTTTGTTTCTTTAATATTGAGCTGCACGAGCTGTTTATGTATTTTGGAGATTAATCCTTTGTCCTTTGATTCGTTTGCAAATATTTTCTCCCATTCTGAGGGTTGTCTTTTGGTCTTGTTTATGGTTTCCTTTGCTGTGCAAAAGCTTTGAAGTTTCATTAGGTCCCATTTGTTTATTTTTGTTTTTATTTCCATTTCTCTAGGAGGTGGATCCAAAAAGATCTTGCTGTGATTTATGTCAAAGAGTGTTCTTCCTATGTTTTCCTCTAAGAGTTTTATAGTGTCCAGTCTTACATTTAGGTCTCGAATCCATTTTGAGTTTATTTTTGTGTATGGTGTTAGGGAGTGTTCTAATTTCATTCTTTTACATGTAGCTGTGCTCTGACCCCTATTTAATCATGAGTAGCATCCTAACATCAGACAGAAGCAAAGGGAAGTGAATCCCTAATTTGAAGTGACCTTCAGGGTAAAGCTGTGCTCAGTGAAAAGAATCTCATATTGTGTAGACAATGGCTGCTGCCCCCTGTTACAATTGTGATTTTGTTTTGAGATAAATAGGCTCAGAACCTTGGAATTGAATAGCAGAGGAACGTTGGAATTCAACAGCCTGAGGAGGAGGCATATGCCTCTCAGAAAGTGCAATGAGTAATGTTAGACCCTGGTAAATACTAGACCTTACTGTCCTGTATGGGGCTTTTCACATTTGAGATATAAAAAAAGAGCTGCAGCCTTTCAATATGCAAAAGATATAATTGACAGTGATCCAAGATCTAGGATGGAACCTCCATATGCTGTGCTGTGTACCTGTTTTCCTAAGTGAATTCCTGAGTGAGAAACCTGGATTCTTGTTTAAAATTAGAAACAAACACAGTACATTTCTTGCCTGTTTTTCCCAGTATTATGTTGAATAAGTGTGAACCAGTTTTTAAACGCTGACTTCACTGCTGGCTCTAAGTTAATTGTGTAAGTGTTTTCCAATAGTCCTAGAATAGTTCTGGGGTACATGGATTTGTTTGATCTTAGAGTACTGTACACAGCTTAATTTTCTTCACTTGGGTTTGATGAGTCTGCATTTTCATATCCTGATTTAGCCTCAAGTGTATGTATATGCATGTACCTCTCTGCCCCCTTTCTATGACTCTTCTTGACTATCACTGTGAACATCCCTGACCAAGTCTTGAAGAAAGACTCACAGAGCGCCATAATCAAACAGTGGTTCCTTAAACATTATGTTAATCCTGGAAGAGAGACTTTAGTACCAGTGCAGCTGCTATTAGGTTGGACCAAATTAAATTTCCATTTTTGTAGGTCAAAAATAGTCTAATGCTGACTCTTTCATATGATCCAAACTGTAGTTTAACTCAGTGGTTCTTAACAATTTTTTCTTCATCTAACTGGTTGGATGATGTTCTCATGTCCCCAGCCTTGTCTTTATGCTGCATTTCCCCATCTGAAGTGGCAACATCATCACCCATACAACTCTCAAGCCAGGTAACTTGAAGTTGTCAAAACTCCACCTTCTCCTTCACTTCTCCACATTCCACCAGTTTCCAAGTCTTACTGATTCTTTGTCTTAATACCTTTTGAATCCCCTACTCTTTATTATCACCAGTCTCTTGGTTCAAGCCAGCATCATTTTTGGTCTGGAATAAAGGCACCAGCTTTCAAACCAGTCTCCCCACATCCATTCCTGCCCTCATCGATCTAGCTTTTCTACTGCAGCCAGAGAGAGCTTTTCAGAATCTGCTAATGACTTTCCACTTCAAAGTCTTTCAATAATTTCCCATTGAACTTGAGATCAAATCCATATTCTTAATGTGGTTACAGAGTCCTGTGTTACCCAGCCTACTTCCGCAGCCTCAGCTTGAACTCCTTCTCCCACAGCCACACTGGCCTCTTTCAGCACCTTGAACATGCGATCTTTCCAATCTCTTGGTCTTTGCACAGTCTGTTCCATCTTTATCTTGCCCACTCATCCAGCCAATGCCAATCTTTCAGGGCTCAGCTTAAACTTTGCTTCCTCAAAGAAGCTTTCCTTGATTACCCAGGGTCATTTGGGCCTCCCCATCATGTGCTCACATGGCATCTGAATGTCTTCTTCATGACACTCCTCAAACTCATGAACTCAGTCAAAAATCATCTTTACCATCACCCTGAAGCTCCTTGAAGGTGTGTTGCTGAACTCAGGTTCGGCTGCTCGTTGCTCAAGAATCCAAAACTGAGAGACACGTGTTGGGTAAAAGGAAAGATAGCTTTATTGAGGAAGCTGGCAACTGGTGGAGAAGGTGGACTCATATCCAAAAGCCAATTCCCCGTTGTTGATCATGGGGCAAGAGTTTTTAAAGGGGGAGTTTCAGGGGTGTGTGGAGGGAGGTGGCTATGTGTAGAACAGCACAGTCAGCTCCGACAGTCATCTTGAAATTGGTCATGTGTGGTCTGATCAGCATCATCTTATCTTGATTGTTTTAAGTACAGTTAATCTTCAGTTACAGGGTTGGTTTGTTCCCATTTTATTGAGGCCAGCTCTTGAGATTATGTAAGATGGAGCAGCTGATATCATGGCTACAATCTGGTCATCAGGTAGTTAACTTCTTTCACCTGGTGGGGATTTCAGTATGTATAAAACAGCTCAAAAGATATGGCTCAGATTATTATCTATAGGTCTTGAGGAGAAACTAAACATCCTTGACTTTGTTTAATGGCTAAACTATTATTATTTTGTCTTGTTTGACTATTTTCCTTTGTTTCCACATTTTCTCATTTCTCTGATTAAATGTGTTATTTGGCTAAACTTTTTCTACAGATGAGAGGCAGGCAGAGGACATGGGTGGGTGGGTGGGGGGGTCTGTCCTGGGAAGGCTCCATAGGGTCCTGCTCCATTACATGTAGAGACCATTTCCATCTAGTTCATGGTTGTATCCTCTGTGCTTGACACAGGGCCTGCCATGTGGCAGACTTTAATAAACATGTATATAATGAATAAATGACACTTATGAACATGTCCAGCATTTAAAATAAGACTGTTAGCTGTTTTCTCTAAAATTCCCATTGCCCTGTTTGTAATTCCACCCTTTTTTCTCTCTCACTTTAAAGAGAAGACTAAAACTCAAGGTAGGAAGTGATATTTTTGACAAAACATGAATGTCCTAATTTTTTACATAGATAGACACAGACATAATATCTATCATGTGTATATGTAGTTACTATTAGTAACCAATTATTGTGGCAGAGTCACAGTTGATTTAGCATTGTATTAAGGCTGACATTGCAGTTGAGAACAACTGGTTTGATCTCCCTAGAACAGCTCAGCCATGAAGCACAGACTCACTGCCACAGGCATGTCAAGTTTTAGAGATGTTTTCTTTAGTTAAAGGTGCCTTCCTTTGGGGGAAACATGGAGTTGAATGGAGCATGAGGCATGTCAGCCATATTTTTGTGCCCTGAGTACTTTGCTCTTTGTGTTTGAGGTGGGAGAGGAGAGTGAGGTGGAAGAGATGAAACATGAGAGAAGTTGAAGGCAACTCTGCTAACTTCTAGTTGGAGAGAAAAGACTGACTTTAAGGAAGCATCTAGATGAGGAAATGAGAGTGTTTCAGGTAGGGTCAGAGTGTAATTGAAGGAAAAGAGCCACAGTCAAAAGGATTTAACTAAAGAGAGTGTAATAGATTATTTTTGGAGGTGTGGACAGAGTTAAGGAGACCAGCAAGGGATGGTGAAACATCCAATCCAGTCACAGTGGAAAACTGTTGTAACCCCCTGGCCTGAAGGAGCAAAGGGAGGGAATGGTGTTACCCAAATATTGAGAGAGCTGGCCTCATGGGAGTGGGGCCACTCAACAGGAGCTCAATGGTGGAGGGACGCAGCTCTTTCCATCTCTGCTGGAGCCTCCCATTGTCCAGTCCTGGTCAGGAGTCAGTGAGGGAGGGTGTCCACATGATAGAGATCAGCCTTCTGGGATACTGAGTATAGCAGAGAAAGGCAGAGATTGGATCTGGGTGGAGTGGGGTCAAAAAAGAACTGCACAGATAGTATATAACTAGTGCTAGATTTCATGATGATGTTATCAAATGGGGGTCCTGCTGCTTGCTGCTTACAAAATCAATTACATACTCAACAGATGTCAGTAGAAAGGAAAGGTGCCTTTAATCAGAATGCAGACAATCTGGGGAGATGGTGGACTCAGTGTCCCCCAAAAACCACCTCTGAAGATTCTGCTTGGCTGTGAATCTTTTAAGTAATCTCAGTTAATCATTGAGATAGGGGGTCAGAGCCATCACCATTCCTCACTGTGTGCAGGCTTGTTGACCCTTTGTGATCTTCCTCTAGATGTTATCTTGTTCACGCAGTTTGTTTGGGAGATAATTGAAGGGGAAGCTAAGGAAGAGATCTGGTCATCTGTTAATTACTTACTCTTCATTTCTGCTTCTTTGGTCTATGGAAAAAAACGACAAATTAGGCAAGGTATTGTGTGATTAAAAAATTTGAAAGGTGTGTTTGGGCTGGAGATGAGTAGAGCATGGGAAGTGCCTGGTTTAAAAGTTAGCTACAATATAGCTTTGCTAAAGTGACAAGAAAATGGGCTTCCTGCAGAGGGTGGTTTCCTGTAAAGAGCTGCTCACAATAATAACTGAATACCCATTAGAGTCAGTATTTCTTATTGTGCTAAATGAATGAATTAAGGACTTACCATATCTTCTAGTTCCTGGCCTTCTTATCCAATTATTGAGAAAAGAACATCTTTTTGATTCCATATGTACTCCGTATGTACAGTTGGGTTGATTTCCAGTAGTTTTGGCACTCATTAGTATTTTGGCACTAATAGCTAACATTTATTAGTGCTATCTTAGTGACAGGCACTGTTCAGTCCTTCACATATATTAATTCATTTAATTCTCAGAACAGTTTTATGAGCTAGGTACAATATTGCCTAATTAGTAGGCAATGCAGAACTGTACCTTATTTTTTGTCCTTACACTTTGTGCTGCTGAGGTACTGCTGGTGACCTCTTGCTACTAGAGAGGCCACTGCTATCCAGGCCTCACTGGGATGAGGCACTAGCCAAGGAGTACTTCTCACTTTTAATCTGCTGCAAGAAGCATTGTGATAATTTTGCATGGGGTCAGATGGCTGCTAGATTATCGTGGTGATCATTTCATAATATATGCAAATGTCAAATCTCTATGTAGTAAAACCTGAAACTGACATGGTATTGTATGTCAGCTATATTTCAATTGAAAAAAAAGCAGGCCTGCTAGGCAATTTGTTTGCAGAGTGAGTTTCCACTGGAGTATTCCTAGGTAGGGAGTGACTTCAGGATTCAGGAAGGCTTTCTCTCATGCATATAACATCAACAGTAGATGAGACATTTTGGCTGACTTCCTATGTAAAGGCACATGGGGTCACAGAAGTGAGCTCTTTCTTTGCACAGAGGCCTACATTTATAGTTAGGGAGAGTACATCTAGCTAATGGTCTAGTTATCACTTCTCACTGTGGCCTTTTCATGCTTCTGTCTTCTTAATCCATTCTTCCTTCTCTCCTGCAACCAGAGCAGTAGAAGCAAGTGAGTGAGAAGACATTCCTTCTTGTTAGGGAGTAAATGATACTACGTCTTGTCAGGATACATGAGAACAGTAGGTATAGAGTCCTTGATGGGGGAGGCCCATCCAGCCCCGTAGGCCAGGGCACCTCGTCATGTTTTGTACCAATCTTTGTGACTTTGATCGTTTTTCTGGGCTGACTGTCCAGCTTCCATCAGAATCACCCATCTTGCCATTGACACTTGTTGTATAAATGTAGAAGCTGAAGCCATAGAAGTCAAGGTCCCACATAAATGTTATCCGAACTAGGACTAGAACCAGGCCTTTTAACTTCTAGTTCAGAGGTTTTCCTACAGCAGACTTCCTTTCCACACAGGAAACCATGGGGTGGTAGTCGAGAAGTCCTGGGAAGTTAGCATGCTTGTTCAAGGTCATGCAATGACATTTTGGATCCCCGCATTTCTTCACATTAAAAAAAAATAGTTTTGAACCCTCTAGTTCTAAGTGTGCTATTCCTCTCCAGTTCCTGTGTGCTGGAGAAAAAGTGAGGGGAAATACTTTGGGATCAGTGTCCTATTGTTCGGACCTTAGATGGCAGCAATGGAAAGTTCCAGCTGGAGCCCCAAGGATCTTCGGGAATCTGTGGCTCAGTGCATCATTCCCGTGGCCCCTTTTCCAAAGAATAAGACACAGCCTGCCCTTTTGAAGAAGAAAATGAGCCCTTTGAGGCACCTGTTTTCAAATTGGCAAAGTATGACTTAAAGAGAGTTGGGATAGTATGAAAGTGGTTTGAAAAGACATCTTGATATTTTCAGCTTCTTAGAGTGATTCTCTTTAAAATGAACAGCAAAGAATTTCCTGAGAAGTTTTTGAGGCTAATGCTAATAAGTAAAAAGGATTATGAGAGTAGCTTGCCTATGCTCAGCTTAACATCCACGGGAAAGAGAAGTGTTAAAGGAAAGAGTTGTGTACGATTCAACTGCTAATTATATGGGGAATAATTATCTGATATTGGATTAGTTTTTTCCCTAACAGCTCGCTTCTCCCACTGGCTGCCTGTTGGCAGTTGCCACCACCATTAGCCCTCTGGGCAGAGTAAGTAATGACAGGGTCAAGTGGGTTACTCACGTCTGTCTGGCCACTTGTGAGCAGTTTATCTGAGGATCGCTCACATCTAACTTCGTCCTGTCTTGTGCTATTTGCCGTTTGCACTTGAAAATCTTGAAAATCGTCACTTGTTCAGGGTTAAGTAGTAAAGGACACTGGTTTAACTTAATTTGCCACCTACTATATTTTCTAATGAGATGGTGAAGGGAGAAGGAAACAGATATTTAAGCCTCTACTATGCACCATTTACTATGCTCTCACTTGCTCTGTTATCTCATTACGATGAAGCCATTAGCCCCATTTTACATATGAGAAAAATGGCACTCAGAGAAGGTTACATAGCTGGTAGGTTTGAATTGAATTGATTTGAATTGGTCTACTTGACTCAAAAGCTCTAGTTTCCTTTTACTCTGTGCCATCTGCCGCAGCAGAACAGCTGTTCTGTTGTATCTGTATGCAAGGCCAGCATAAACTGTAGCTTGCTATAAAGAATATGTGTGTATATGTGTGTGTATTTTTAAAAAATAAAGACAGTGTATCCCAACAACCCATAGAGAAGGTAGGATTAGGACTCAGAAAATTACCTTCCTCATGGGTTGCGGCACAGTCCACTGCCTTCATCTTACAGCCAACAGCAGCCTACTGTCTTCCCGTGCAGCCAAATGTACTCATCCATAAAATGGGGATTAGACTGAACCAGCTCATGGAACACTGTGCAGATGGAGTGATTAATAATAGAAAAGCACTTTGAAAAGAGGAAATGTTCTGCTGGTGCTGTGCTTTGCTGGTCTAGAACAAATTAGTTTTGAAATCTCTCTTAGTCTTAAGCTGTTTAAATTGGATGAGTTAACATAGTATTTTTCACTGTTTCTGTTAATGTGCACTCTTCTGAAAAAGGCACAGAGCAAACATTTTGATAAAATATAATTGCCAACTGGTAGAATGAGATTTTTTTATTCAACTAAATTATAGATGCCAAAAAGTGCTATGAATTTTTCACACAAAGACCTGTCATAGGGGAGGACATAAACAGTCAAAATTGGTAAGAGAATATTATTTAAAAATAGAAAAAAGTAAAATGAATGGAATGTGCTCAGGTTTGGTACCAGTTTTCTGTTAAGCACCCTGTTTCCCAAACAGGCTATCCTCTAATCGAGCTCATGGACACAGTTTTGTCTCTCTGGGAGGCTGTTTCATATTTTATCTCCTTCACATTCCTGGAATATTGAAAAGATAGTAAATTAATTAGTTACTCCATACAACTGAAACTTTAATTTTACATAAAAAATCCCACACAATCTGCAGTCAAAGGAAAGTTAACCTTGGGATATAGATTATATTTTAGAAGTTTATAGTTCTTTTTATTTTTTAAAATTAAATTAAATTAAATTAATTTATTTATTTTGGCTGCACCGGGTCTTAGTTGCAGCACACAGGATGTGGCATGCGGACTCTTAGTTGCGGCATGCATGCAGAATCTAGCTCCCGGACCTGGGATCAAACCTGGGCCCCCTGCATTGGGAACATGAAGCTTATCCACTGGACCACCAGGGAAGTCCCTACAGTTCTTTTTTAAAGGGAGCTTTTTGAATAAATGCTTGGTACACCTCATTTTTCTGGTTCTCTGGGTTCGCTATCAATTGGTTTACTTACTGCAAGAAATAGATTTCTTCCATTTTTTCCCCCAAAATAGGGCTGCCTTTTTGGATATAGTTTTCTTAAGGTAAGATGGCTTCCCTGGAGTGATGTCTCTTTTAGTATGATTAAACTTATCCTATGGCAAATCTTGATTTGTAAGAAGAAGAAGAAGAATGCCTCAAGATATTTACCTTTAAGGCTTGATTAAGTATGAGAGAATGTCTGGCCTGGTTTCATGAGTCACACTTCTGTAGCTGAGATTAAGAGATTATTGGGTTTAGTTGTATTTACTTCCTGAACAAAATTTTCTTGAACATTTGCTGTTCATGTTTGGAGATAGGATCTAACGTGGAAGAATGTTAAGGTAAAATTTTGAATGCCTCTTTACACCAGATTCCTCACCTTTTAAAAACTGCCATTTAGAATTTCAGTGCTAAAACATGGAAGTAATTGTCCCCAAATCCTCCGTTTTCTGTTGTTATGAACCCAATGCCCTTTTCCATCAAATTGGGGAACTAAGTATTCGTGGTTAGAAACAACATCCTTCTTTATTTATTTACATTTAGAACAAGATGGAACACTTCTCAATTCATTATATATAGTATATAATGAATTATATATACCTTAATATATAGTATATATATAGTTTATATATATAATATATAGCGAGATATTTATATGTATATAGAGAAATTTATATTTCTAGATGCTCAACAGGCTATTAAACATTTTTCTTAAAAAAAGGTCTATATCATCTACACACACAGAAGATGCATTTACATCTTACTTAAAATTACTATAAATGCCTAAAGGGCAATTTTCCTTAGTCAGTTCATTGATTTTCCAGCTTTAATTAAGACAGTCTAAAAACTTGTTCAATGGAGCAGCACAGTCTCCTCTGTATTTTTGGTTGGCATCTGCTGTCATCCTTCTAGAATTCATTTATAAAAGTAACATGTTCATGTTCTGAGGTCCTGGAATGAAAGCCTTTCTCTGGGTAGCTCTTTGAAATTTAATCTATTAAATTGCCTTCTAATGCTATTATCTACTTGAACCTCAACAAGAATTACGTTGGAAGATTTTGGAAAATACATTCTAAAATGGTATATTTGCATACTTTTTTACATAATGGTGAGTTGGTAAATGAATTAAAAATAAAAACCTTCTCTGGGACTTGGGCAAAAACATCAAAAGCTTTAAACAATATACCCATCCTTTAAAATAGCAATTGTACTTCTGTGAATTCATTCTAAGGAAGAAAATAATCACAGATGTGCCCTAACAAGATCTTTATCACATTGAGTTTTATACAGCAGGTTCTTATTAGTTATCCATTTTATTCATATTAGTGTATACATGTCAATCCCAGTCTCCCAATTCATCACACCACCACCACCCCACCTCCACCACTTTCCCCCCTTGGTGTCCATACGTTTGTTCTCTACATCTGTGTCTCAATTTCTGCCCTTCAAACTGGTTCATCTGTGCCATTTTTCTAGGTTCCACATACATGCATTAATATACAATATTTGTTTTTCTCTTTCTGACTTACTTTACTCTATATGACAGCCTCTAGATCCATCCACGTCTCTACAAATGACCCGATTTCATTCCTTTTTATGGTTGAGTAATATTCCATTGTATATATGTACCACATCATATATATAATTTTTTAGACTCCACATATAAGTGATATCATACAGTATTTGTCTTTTTCTGTCTGACTCATTTCACTAGGCATAATGCCCTCCAAGCCCATCCATGTTGCTGCAAATGGCAGAATTTTGTTCCTTTTTATGGCTGAGTAGTATTCCATTATATATATATATATATATATATATATATATATATATATATATATATATATATATATATATATATATATATATACATACACACACACACACACACACACCACATCTTCTTTATCCATTCATCTGTTGATGGACATTTAGGTTGCTTCCCTATCTTGACAATTGTAAATAATGCCACTGTGAACATTGTGGTGCATGTATCTTTTCAGGTTAGTTTTTTCAGATATATACCCAGGCCTGGAATAGCTGGGTCATATGGTAGTTCTATTTTTAGTTTTTTGAGAAACCTCCATACTGTTTTCCACACTGGCTGCACCAATTTACATTCCTACCAACCGTGTACATGGGTTCCCTTTTCTCCACAGTCTTGCCAACACTTGTTATTTGTGTTCTTTTTGATGATAGCCATTCTGACAGGTGTGAGGTGATATCTCATTGTGGTTTTGATTTGCATTTTCCTGATTATCAGTGATGTTGAACATCTTTTCATGTGCCTGTTGGCCATCTGCATTTCCTTTTTGAAAAATGTCTGTTCAGTTTTTCTGCCCATTTTTTAATCAGGTTGTAAGACCAGATACTATAAAACTCCTAGAGGAAAACATAGGCAGAGCTCTTTGACACAAATCACAGCAATATTTTTTTTGGATATGTCTCCTAAAGTAAAGGAAATAAAAGAAAAAATATACAAATGGGACCTAATTAAACTTAAAAGCTTTTGCACAGCAAAGGAAACCATCAACAAAACAAAAAGACAACATACTGAATGGGAGAAAATATTTGCAAATGATAGGACTAATAAGGTATTAATAGGCAACATATATAAACTGCTCATACAACTCAACATCAAAAAAAAACTAATTAAAATTTTTATTTGTCAAATATACCTCAATAAGCATAATACCTTCTCGGTCCATCCACATTGTTGCAAATGGCAGAATTTCATTCCTCTTTGTGGCTGAGTAATATTCCAGTGTGTGCGTGCATGCGTGTGTGTGTATATAACATCTTCTTTATCCATTCATCTGTTGAAGGAAACTTAGGCTGCTTTCATATCTTGGCTCTTATAAATATAGCTGCTATGAACATTGGGGTACATGTATGTTTTCAAATTAGTATTTTCTTTTCTTCAGATATATACCCAGGAGTGGGATTGCTGGATCATATGGTAGTTCTCTTTTTTGTTTTTGAGGAACCTCCATACTGTTTTCCATATTGGATGCACCAGACTTACATTTCCACCAACTGTGTACTAGGGTACCCTTTTTTCCACATCCTTGCCAACATTTTTTACTTGTAGACTTTCTGAATAGAGTGAAATAAGTTAGAGAAAGACAAATACTCTGTTATCACTTATATGTGGACTCTAAAGTATGAAACAAACCAATGAATATAACAAAACAGAAACAGATTCACAGATATAGAAAACAAACTAGTGGTTACCAGTGGGGAGAAAGAAGAGGAGAAAGGCAAGACAGGGGTAGAGGATTAAGAGATACAAACTACTATGTATAAAACAAATAAGCAACAAGTATATATTGTACAGCAGTGGGAAATATAACCATTATTTTGTAATAACTTTAAACGTATTATAATCTATAAAAATACTGAATCACTGTGTTGTATACCTCAAATATAATATTGTAAATCACCTATACTTCAATTAAATATAAATTATTTTAAGTATTTTTAAAATTATACCTTAATAAAGCTGGAAATAGTAAATCAAATTGCTATCGAGATATACTTCTCTTATCTCACGTTGTCCTTAGTTGATTTTGGTATTGTGGCTACACAAGTCTCATAAAATATGTTGGATCTCTTCCTATTTTTTCTAATTTCCTAAACAACTTATATAAGAGAGCTATTATTTTAAAGGTTTGGTAAAACTTGCCAGTAAAACTCTCTGTGCCTTTTAGTTTTTGAAAGTGTAGAAGTACTTAGAAAAGTCTTTTGACTACCAATTTAGTTTATTTGATAAAATTCAATATCCATTCATTATTTTTTAAAACAATTACTTGTAGAAATAGGAAAATAAAGATTCATAGTCTATTAAATAATATACACAAAAAGCCTGCAGCAAATATAGTAATAATGAACTGTTTAGAGCTTTCTCTCTGCTCTAGAATTGAAAATGGTAAGGATGTCTCTATTACTACTTCTATTCAACATTATACTTGAGATCCTAGCCAGTGAAATGAGACAAGAAAAAAGCAATAAAGATATAAGGATTAGAAAGGAAGAAATAAAATCTTTATTATTTCAACATGATAAGGTAATGTGAGAGTTTATCAGTGCCACTATATTATAAATATACAATTAGGTAATTGCAATTTTATATGTCAGCAATAAGCAGAAAATGAAAAAAAGCCACCCACAATAGCATTTAAAAAATCACAAATCTATGAATAAATCTAACAAATTATGCACAAGATCTCTACACAGAAAACTATAAAATATGCTTGACAGAAATTAAACAGGACCCATATAAATGGAAAGATATACTATATTTATAGATTGGAAGAGCCAATAGAATAAAGATGTCAATTCTTCTCAAACTGATTGATTAAATTCTGTGACATCCCTATCAAACTCCCAACATTATTTTTAATAGTTCCAAATGAGAACAAAACAAAATGCCTATTAACACTAGAGTGGATAATTAACTGTGGTGTATTCATACAATGGAATAGTATTCTGTGATAAAAATGAATACAGCTTTACAAAATATTTGTATGAATCTCACAAACATGTAAAATGAAAGAAGCAAGGCACATTTAAAAATTCTATATGATCACATTTATATAAAGTTCAAAAAACAATGAGGCAAAGCTAAACAATAGAATTTGTAGATGCACACTTTGGTCACCAAACTGAAGAAAACCAAGGATGTGGGTTCTATTTAGCGGGAGAAGATATTTGGGAGATGACATGAGCAGGGCTTCTCCGGTGCTCCCAGCGTTCTATTTCTTGACCAGGAGAGTGATTACATGGTGTTTATTTTGTTGTAAATTATCATTTGACATCCTTAGTTTGTGTACTTTTCTAAATTTATGTTACATTCTACAATTTTTTTAAAAAGCATTAAAAAAATGAAAGAGTTGAACTGGATGAAATTCTTTTCTTTCTGAAGTTTGACTCTGGGTCTCAGCATCAAAAATACATCAGATTTAAAGTTCTTGGGAAAGGATATATGTCTGATCCATGCTAAGATCCTTATTGGAATTCTAATTGAGTGGGCAGAGAACCTTCACATACTGAGAAAAATGTTGAGGAACAAACAGTATTTTATTGCTGGAAAACACTCCCTTTTTATAAACTTGGTCTTAATGCCCAACTCACTTGGTAAGTTCAGCTCTTTGCAGAGAAGTATACCTACTTTTAAATAGAGTTGAATACGAAAGGAAGTACTATAGGACTGCCTGTGTTTATTTCCCTTGAATGGTCTGCTCTTTGAGAAGCGAAACCAGTTCCCATATTCATTGTTGAAAAAAATTTTAACAAATATAAAAGAGTCTTTGGAATAATGAAACATACAGTATTTTCTAATTTTTGTCACGTTTGGAGTACTCCAATACGTAGTTATCAAAGATTGTGATACAGTTGTACAGATAATGGGTCTTTCTGGAAGCATTTATCTCAAAGACTTGTCTGCATTTCCTGGAACTTCCTAGAACACCAGCTGCACCTGGAGGTGGAGATTTACACACAAATAATATGAAAAAATGAGTAACTGTAGTCTACTACAGGCCATTTAGCCTTTTGGGTTATAAATGAAAGTTTTTCAGCTAGATTGTATCTCCTTGCTGGTGTTCAGTTATGAGCAAAGAGAAACTCTGATCCCTCTCCACAAGAGCAGGCCAGAGAATCTCTTGAAATGGGAAGTGAATGTAATTTCACACCTCAGAGCAGGGAAATTTGTCAGAATTAAGTGTCAAACCAAAATGGATTACTGACAGACAAACCATATTTCCAAACAATAAGTGAGAAGCTGTCTCAACATCTTTTTTGCAAGGTAAGATGATTATAGATTAAAAATTAATAAACAACCAGATACAGGCAATAAATGTGTGAGAATTTTTAAGTGGTTCTACCACCCATATATAGCACAATGGGTGACAATTTGATGTTGAGACTAGAGGGCTGGGTGGCAGCTACTTAGTGAAACTAAATGGACTTTCCATGTATGAGCTACTCCTTAGAAATTCTTCCATGTTGGAAATCTCCTATACTAGGGGCTTTGACTGGGAATAAGAAAACCTTATTAGTTTTAGTGTAGAGAATTCCAAATGCAGTTCACTAAATGGACTTTCCATGTATGAGCTACTCCTTAGAAATTCTTCCATATTGGAAATCTCCTATACTAGGGGCTTTGATTGGGAATAAGAAAACCTTATTAGTTTTAGTGTAGAGAATTCCAAATGCAGTTCACTAAATGGACTTTCCATGTATGAGCTACTCCTTAGAAATTCTTCCATGTTGGAAATCTCCTATACTAGGGGCTTTGATTGGGAATAAGAAAACCTTATTAGTTTTAGTATAGAGAATTCCAAATGCAGTTCATTGAAACTCTTCTGGAAATCAATAAGGAAGTGGACAAAATATAAACATTTACTTGGCCATCATGATCTCATCTCAGTTCACTTTTCCATTCTTATCTCCTCTTTCACCTGTTTACATATATTACTTTTCTGTCAGACTGTACTCTTCACAGTTTCCTGTACACACACCATAGTGTCCCACATCTGAACTTTGTTCACTCTAGAATACCCTTTTATCCAACCATCTTCTTATACTTTTATTTTCTAAAAAAATTGTTTTTTCCAGGTTTATTGAGATATAATTGTCATATCTTGTAAGTTTAAAGTGTACACATGAAAATTTGATATATATGTATATTGCAAAATGATTACCACAATAAGTTTAGTTAACACCTCCATCACCTCGCATAGTTACCCCCTTTTTTATGGTGAGAATATTTAAGATGAACTCTCTTAACAACTTTCAAGTACACAATACTGTGTATTGTTAACTATAGTCATCATGCTGTACACTAGATCTCTAGAACTTATTCATCCTGCATAACTGAAATTTGGTACACTTGACTGACATCTGCCCATCTCCTCCTTCCCCCAAGTCCTGGCAACCACCACGCTATTCTGTGCACCATTCTACTGTGTGAAATCAGAAAGTGTGATGCCTCCAGGTTTGTTCTTGCTCAGATGCTTTGGTTATTCAGGGTCTTTTATGATTTCATATAAATATTAGGATTGTTTTTTCTATTTCTGTGAAAAATGCCATAGGAATTTTGAAAGGGATTGTGTTGGATCTATAGATGGCTTTGGTTAGTATGGACATTTTAACAATATTAACTTTTTTGATCCATGATATATTCTCATTTATTTCTGTCTTCTTTAATTTCTTTCATCAATGTCTTATAGCTTTCAGTGTACAGATC
This sequence comes from Balaenoptera ricei, assembly GCF_028023285.1. Taxonomy (NCBI): domain Eukaryota; kingdom Metazoa; phylum Chordata; class Mammalia; order Artiodactyla; family Balaenopteridae; genus Balaenoptera; species Balaenoptera ricei. The sequence continues at coordinate 144,952,785 of NC_082640.1, read as the reverse complement.
TTTTACCTCCTTAGTTAAATTTACTCCTAAGTATTTTATTGTTTTTGATGCTAATGTAATGGGATTGTGTCTTTTTCAGATAGTTCATTGTTAATGTATAGAAATTTGACTGATTTTTGTGGGTTGATTTTGTATTCTGCAACTTTACTGAATTTGTTAATTAGTTCTAACAGGTTTTTTTTGGTAGAGTCTTCAGGATAGGCTCTATATAAGAACATGTGATCTGAAAAGAAAGACAATATTTACCTCTCCCACCATCTTTATCTGACCAAATTCTACCACATCCTTCAAGACTAATCGTCCATAGGATCTCCTTTGTATGGCCTGCCACTCCTTAGCACTGGATTATCTCTTATAAAGAGTCTGTCACATTTGACATCATATAAGTTTTTTTCTCCCCTTTGATTGTAACTGCTTAAGGGGAGGGACCTGTTCTCTGAACTTTTGCACAGCCCCTAACAGAGTCCAACTGAATGTCTTTATCATGACAGGCACTGGATAAATATTAGTTGGATAAGATAATAAACAAAGGTAATCTTAAAAATGTTATGTGAGTGAAAATTATCATTGTGCTGTAAGATAAACATAAATGGTCAGTAGTTCACATAAATGACTGCAATAAATATTACTTTTATATATACAACATAAGCTTTAGATTTTATGTTGATTATTCATGCTCTAGTATTATAATCAGCACCCATGTTCTTAATTTTCCCAAATAGCATGTCCATCATTATATAGGCCATGATACTAGTTCTGTATCTGACTCTATATAACCTCTATAAAATCCTTTACTACCCATGAACTCCCATACTTGGCTGCAAACTTCAGTTCCCTTTGACCTTCAATGTATAAAAAGAATTTCAGTATCAGTCCATCACAGTATAGTATATGATCTGCTAACTTTAACATTTAGGCTTTCTGCCTCCAGTTTAGTATGTTATTGAAAAGCTGGTGTGGCAGAAACTGAGTATGAGGAGTATGAGGTTTCATCTTTTCATGTCCTTCTTTCTTTGTTCCTTTTCTCATTCTTTTTTTTTAATCCAACATTTATGAATTACTTACTATAAGCCAGACACTGTGTTGTGCCTTCATTTCCATCAATAAATAAGATGTCACTGCTCTTCTGTGGGTCACATTCTAGAGGACAAGGAAGAAATGAAAATAAAAACCTGCATATGTGCTAAGTTGTCCCTTCTTTCTCATCTCCTGTTCTGTTCTCAGTCTATCCCAGTTAGATTTCTGTCCCCACATTACTATAGAAACTGCTCTTTTTGTTTATTATCAATCTCTCCCCACTGGAATATTAGTTACATGAGAACATGGACTTCACCTTTCTCATTTGCTACAGTATCCCTAGCATCTATACACAGTAGGTGCTCTATACTTATTGCCCAGTAAATAACTTACAGTGAGGATTTGTACAGAGTGTTAGGGCTATTGGTAGAAAGGATCAACTAATTCATTCCAAGAGATGCTGGCTGGGCCAGGTGGTAACATTTTATTTTAGGCTTGAAAGGCAAGGTAGAGAAGGAGTTTAAGGTTAGAGAGAGGGGATGCTAAAGGATATTCTAGAAAGAGGAAGTACAGAGTGCAAAGATGTGAGGTGGGAGAGAACATGGCTTGTTTGAGAAATAAATGTAATTATCCAGTGTGGGCAGCGACAAAGTGGTTAGAATTCGGAGGAATTTGAACTATATCTTTAAAGCATTGAAAGGTCTTAAGCAAAGGAATAATATACTCAATTTTTATTTTCCAAAGATTCCTCTGGAAACGTTATAGGAAATAGCTTGGGGAGCAGGGGCCAGGAAGTGAGATCAGATACAGGGAGTTCTTTGTTGGTGGTGTTGTTTTGTTGTTGTTTTAATAATGGCCTCATTCCTAAAAGTATGTGTGCATTTGAGATGACTTAGCACCCCATCGGGAGACACTCGCCATTCTCCAGGTAAGTAAGATGTAGACCTGAGGGAAGCTAGTGGCAGTGGACTGGAGAGTGGTAGAAGAGACGTCAGAAAAAATTAGGAAGTAAGATTGACTAGAGAGGCAGAGTGGACTGGGGAGAAGAGCGAGAGAGAGGAGTTGATGGTGGTGTGGAGGTTTCCAATTGGATGGAAGGATGATGCTCTTAACTGAGGTCAACTTTAGGAAGTGAGAGGAAATTGGTGTGAGAGGGAATTAGCACATTTTGAAGAATGCTGAATTTGAAACACAGAATATTCAGGTGGAGAAAGAGGAGACACAAAAAAACAATGCTTTTCTTAATGCTGTGTTTTCCTTTATCTTTATAAAGATATTCTTTATTGTAGTTGACAAATACTATGTACACAAGTAACTTCAATGTCATCTCAGCCAACTTCCCTATGTAGTTACTTTCCCTGGTACTAAACATCGTGTTGCCACGGCACTATTTTAACCAGCTTTTTCTTCTTGTCTATTATATTCGAGAATACAATTTTTAAATTAATTTACAATGGTAAATAGTGAAGAACCCTTTTTAATAACTTAAAATGCTGCTTGAATGTCCAAGTATTTGTCACTTGAGGACAATAACAAGATCAACAAATGAATATTACCCAGTAGGAAGAATAGCAGGAGAACCAGGTTGCAGTTAGATAGCATACCATTTGTTACATCTAGATGGAATCTTGCCCACCTTGACATCTAAATATGGTTGCTCAGGTTAAGAGGTGGTACCAACCTCATTACACAGAAAACACACCTCGGAGATGCAGTCGTCATTAATTTCATCATGGTCGTCTTTAAGGGCTTTTTCAATAGAAACTATAAACATGCACGATTGTATTCTGTTATTATCCCTGTCTGAGTAAGCAATATAAAGAGCCCACAATCTCATCAAAATAACCCACTGTACCCCGTAATTTATAAAGCTGTTCATGGTGACGCCATAGTTAAAGGTAACATCCATTTTGCAATGCAACAATTTGTGTTGTTTTTCCAAGGTCTTAATATGATGCTTTTAGCTGCAATCGAACCTAATTTATTCCAAATTTTGCTTGCAAAGGAAATACTGGGTCCTGCATGGTAGTTAGGAACAAAAATAAACCAATTCCCTTTTTCCCCCCCTCTCCACTTATCTCTGAATCGCTCTTGTAATCTCTCTGTCTCCTGTTCACTAACTTTTTTCTGTCTCTCTCTCTTTTCCTCTTTCATAACCCCTCCTTCAAATTCCTGATATATTTTTGAAATATCAGTGAATGGATCCTACTCCAGACCAATGAACTCAGGATGTCCGTGAGTAAGATCTATTAGAATTTTCTAAACATTCCTCAGGAAATTCACCTTGAATTGAGAACCACCTCTTTCTAGGAGCAAGACCATATGAATGATTCCATGGACTTGCATTGTGATAGTTCATCTTCTATCTTCATAATTTTCATCTGAATGCACAGCTGTTTCAGTCTTCATATATTGTTGAAAATATTTTTTCTCAAATTAGGGTTTTGTTGTTTATGTTCTTCAGAAATTACATTTCAGTACGTTGATGAATTTTTTTCTTTCTGCAAGTAAAGAAGGATTCTATCACTAATAGCTGATTAATTCCTGGTGACTAAGTTAAGGCCAATAAAGAAGATAACCCACAAGGCACTGAAAAGTAGCACTTGCCTATGCATGTGTCCCACAGGAGGGCCTCCCCTGTGGGGAGAAGAAAGGGATGTAGGGGATGGCGGGAGAGAGGCTAATTGGCTGATACTGGGAAGGGAGAGGGTTAGTTCAACAACTCAGAGACCCTAGAGGAGGAACAAAGGACACAGAACTTGGAATTCAGAAGAGCTTGTTGGGCTGTAGAAGATGAGAGAGATGTTAAGAGTAAAGAGAATGTTCAGGTTTGGAACAGGACAAAGAACATCTTTGTTCAAAGAGTAACTATTTCATGGGGACTAATCATAAGTGATTCCAAATTCTACACATAAACAATATCTAAACAGGGTCAGTAAAGCAAAAAAACATTTTTTAAATGCCAACTCAAATACTATCCTTGGTACCACTGCTGCCATATATGGTTATGAGCTTTCTTGTAACTTTTTGATTTATGATGTGGATTTTTAACCAGTGAACCTTGTATGAGTCTGCTAGGGCTGCCATTAAAATAACTGGCAGTTATTTTCTCACAGTTCTGATGGCTGGAACCCCAAGATCAAGGTGTCCACAGGGTTGGCTCCTTCTGACGTCTCTTTCCTTGACTTGTAGATGGCAGTTTTCTCCCTACGCATTCACATAGTCCTCCCTCTGTGTCTGTGTGCTAATCTCTTCTTATAATAACACCAGTCATATTGGATTAGGGTGCACCCTGCTGACCTCATTTTAACTTAATTACCTTTTTAAAGACCCTATCTCCAAATACAGTCACGTTCTGACATACTGGGGAGATTAAGACTTCAACATATGAATTTGGGGGTGGGGGACACAATTAAATCCATAACAAACCTAGACAGAAAATAATTCCTAATAAATCTGAAAATATAATTGATAAAGAATTTAGTTATTTTAAATTATTGAGACCCACATTTTAACACTGAAATGAGGTTATCAAAAGCCATGAAAAATAACTGAACATCCTTGGCATGGGGCAGAGCAGGTCTTGTGCCAAAATGGAACTCTCCATTTGACTTTGGAGCCAAGATCAACATTGTCATATAACTTTGATTCTGGATAAGCTTCTGACTGTATGCTTGCCTGCCTGCAGCCTGTGCCAAAAGCAATTCAGAAAAAAGGCTCTCACACTGAACCTCCATGGTGCCGAGGCAGGAAGAGCGCAGAAGAGGGAGCTGTTAAAACGGCAGCCAGAGTTTTCTAATGGCTTTCCGTAATCGGCCCCGCTGTACTAATTTGATTTTTTGAACTGAAAACCCCAGGATACTGCCCTGAATGACTGAGCTCATGCTGGAAATAGCATCCTTTAAAGTGTGGGTCCAGGGACAGCCTGCATAGTATAAATAGCTTTAGGAATTAATTTCAAGATATGGGCCAGGTAAGTAAGTGACTCCTTAGTAACATTAAGGCATTTTCAAAGATGCACTGACTATTTTCATCTCTTGATAGATTTTTAATTAAAATAATGACCCAGTGATATGAGAATTAATGCCTCCTCATGATGTCTAATTTCTGTCTAGAAACTGTGGTTCAGCATTACTTATTTGGAGTTCAAAAAAGGTACCTGGTGGGCTTCCCTGGTGGCGCAGTGGTTGAGAGTCTGCCTGCTAATGCGGGGGACACGGGTTCGAGCCCTGGTCTGGGAGGATCCCACATGCCGCGGAGCGGCTGGGCCCGTGAGCCACAACTACTGAGCCTGCGCGTCTGGAGCCTGTGCCCCGCGACGGGAGGGGCCGCGATAGTGAGAGGCCCGCGCACCGCGATGAAGAGTGGCCCCCACTTGCCTCAACTAGAGAAAGCCCTCGCATGAACCGAAGACCCAACACAGCCAAAAAAAAAAAAAAAAAAAAAAAAAAAGGTACCTGGTAACCTCACCCATCCTAAACAGAGCCAGAACCAAGAAATAACCATAAATGGTCCCTGAGTAGCAAACTTTGATGTCATATGCAGGGAAGAT